>NW_024871123.1:0-746932 GCF_019054845.1 Dipodomys spectabilis
AGAAATCCCGAAGACATGGGTCATTATGATGTGCATCTACTTTCCAGAATTTCAAAGTCCCATCATCTGAGCTGGTAGCACACAGGTTGTAGCCCAGGGTGATGAGAAAATATGAAGGCAGAGATCCTTTCAGATTGTCCCACTAACTCTTATTACTTTAAGCAAAAAACAAACAAAACAAAGGAAAGCAAACAAAATAGACTTTATGGTTAATTAAAGTGCTATTAAAGATTCCTGGCAGAATTACATTGTTAAATGATGAGTCAGTACATATGTTTTGTAGATACTGAACTCACATGTGTCACAAAAGTATCTATGGATTCATAACTAGAAAGTCTTAAGTGTAAAGCATATTAATTAGGCGAGTTTCATTAAGTAGTCAATGAAGAAAACACCACATGGTATTCAGTCAGTTAAGTAGTTTATTTACTGAACTGCTGCCCATGCCATACATGGTATAAAGGCATGTACAAAATATGGGGTGACCCAACCTCGGGCAAGGACGTATCTAGGTGAAGAACCGGATGAGGTGTGGCCAGGTCGGGGAAAATTCTGGCCACACTGGATCTAGAGGGGACTTTAAGGCCTGGGACTCACCTCTGGTTACATTGAAAGTGTGACCAGAGGCTGATCCGGTTGTGAATTAGCAGGAGGGATAGGTGGCTGCCTCCAGGTGTGCCAAATACTTAGGTAACAAAGAGTGGAAACTTAGTCAAGAAGTGGGAAGGTGTGTGCAAAGGGTCTGCATGGCCTGGGGCAGACCTAATACACAATACAGGTAGTACCTCTACCATGTAATTCCTGACTCCAAAAAATTCATTCTCAATAATTTTCTTTCTTTCTATCCTTCTGTTTCTTTCTTTCTTTCTCTCTTTCTTTCTCTCTTTCTTTCTTTCTCTCTTTCTTTCTTTCTTCCTTTTTTCTTTTTCTTACTTTCAAACTTACCAAATATTTTAATATCAAATCACCTATATTAGCCAATGATTAACTCAAATTACCTGTAATCATTTACTTCCATAATATCATCTAGAGGTAGGCAGAGCTGGAGCTCACAGCATTAACTAAAGTGGTAGAATTTGAGAGGATCACATTTGAGAGGATCACATTTCTGAATCAGTCTAGGAAGGAAAGTATCACCCATATCAACCTACTAGGTAGGGATTTTGGAATGCAATCATGATTCCTGCTTTTTGGGATGGGTGGAAAAATTGCTACAGTAATTTAAACAAGAAAGGGTTGGTGGAGTGAATACCTGTCTTGCAAACACAAAATGTAAACTCAAATCAACTTCCTAAAGATAAAATAAGAAAAGGAAACAAAGAACAACTCATACTGAGCATGTGTTTAATGTAAATATTTACACTAAATTACGGTAGTTATAAATGCCATCATTTATTTCTAGGGGCAAACACGTTTTGTTTCAAGCCTAAATGAAAAAATAACACACTATATATAAAACTTTGGTAAAACACAGGTCTAGCTTACAATGAGGAACACATAAGTTTGCATGCACAGTGGTGTTGCAGGGTTGATATACATAAATATACAAACATATATATACATATATACATACATACATACATATATATACATACAGGTATGTATTTATACATCAAGTAACATAATGAATAAAAATAAAAGAATTACAATGAATAAATTTAGTTCACAGATACCTTTCCCAGAGTATTATTTTACCTGAACCAATTCATGTCTTAAAGTCTCCAATGCTATATCACTCTTACATGGTTGCTAATCCCTTGCAGCTTTTTTATGATATTGTTTTTTCTTTGTTTTTCAGATGAAAAAGCCGTGCAATGAACATACTTGTATGACATTCCTTTCTTTAGAAAATGAAAAGCATGTTGTATTAGCTGGCTCTTTATGTATCATCAAACTAATTTTTTATAATTTCAAGTACACATTGTCTTACACTTAGATCACACTCATTCTCTTCCAATAGTACTTATGGGAAGGAGAACATGAAGGATCATTTTGTTACTTTGGGAGCTTCTATCATTAATCACTGAAATAAATATTATGAAAATGAAACTCTGAAATTATTTAGAGAGATCACTTGAAAGTTACCTTTCTACACACTCATTCTACTCCCTCAACTAATTCATAGAATTTAAAATAAGTAATAATTTAGCTGTGTGACAGTGGCTCATGCCTCTAATCCTAGCTACTCAGGAGCTGAGATCTGAGGATGGTAGTTCAAAACTAGCCCTTGCAGGAAATCCGTGACATTCTTACCTCCAATTAACCACCAGAAAACAGGAAGTGGCACTGTGGCTCAAGTGGTAAAGTGATAGCCTTGATCTGAAGAGCTCAGGGACAATGCCTAGATCCAGAATTCAAGCCCCATAACCAAGAAAAAAAAACGGTCAAAATGTAATATTTTAAAGCTAATGTGCACATATACACAAAAATTATATAGAAATAAAACTGTAACAATCCCTGGACTGGCAAAGAAAAACAGATTAAAATGAAATTGCCTTCAATAATTCATTTAGACGATATATACTGACAGGGAAGCCTACTGGAACTCACATCACTAATTGAAGAGGTAAAATTTGAGAAGATCACAGTTCAGAACCAATTTGCAAGGAAAGTACTAAGAGTCTCATATCATCCTAAAGCGTGGCATGTTGGAATACATTTGTGATCCCAGCTACTTGGCAGACAGAAGTGAGGAACTTAGCCTCTGTTCAGCCTTCAGCAAAATTGATAACCTATGAGCAAAGTAAATAAATCAAATAAGGATGTTCTAATGGTAGAATACGTGTTCAACAAACAAAATTTCTAAATTCATACTCATTTCCTATAAGAGGAAATGAAAGAAAGAAAGAAAGAAAGAAAGAAAGAGAAAGACAGAAAGAAGAAAGACAGAAAGAAAGAAAGAAAGAAAGAAAGACAGAAAGAAAGAAAGAAAGAAAGAAAGAAAGAAAGAAAGAAAGAAAGAAAGAAAGAAAGAAAGAAAGAAAGAGAAAGAGAAAGACAGAAAGAAAGAAAGAAAGAAAGACAGAAAGAAAGAAAGAAAGAAAGAAAGAAAGAAAGAAAGAAAGAAAGAAAGAAAGAAAGAAAGAGAAAGAAAGAAAGAAGAAAGACGGAAAGAAGGAAAGAAAGAAAGAAAGAAAGAAAGAAAGAAAGAAAGAAAGAAAGAAAGAAAGAAAGAAAGAAAGAAAGAAAGAAAGAAAGAAAGAAAGAGAAAGACAGAAAGAAGAAAGACAGAAAGAAAGAAAGAAAGAAAGAAAGAAAGAAAGAAAGAAAGAAAGAAAGAAAGAAAGAAAGAAAGAAAGAAAGAAAGAAAGAAAGAAAGAAAGAAAGGAAAAGGGGCAGGGAAGGTGGCTTAGTGGTAGAATGTTTGCCTTGTATGCGTGAGGTCCTGGGTTCGATTTCTCAGCACAACATAAGCAAAAAAAAAAAGCAGGAAGTGGCTCTGTGGCTCAATTGGGAGAGCACTAGCTTTGAGCTGTAGAACTGAGGGACAGCACCTAGGCCCAGAGTTCAGTCCCCACGACAGGACTCCCCACACCCCAAAAAAAAGAAAGAAAGAAGGGAGGAAAAAAGAAAGGGAAAAGGAGAGATATAAATAAAAACCTCAGCATGCGTTAGATGTCAATAATGACCCTAAATCATTTTAGCTATAAATGCCATCATTTAATTCTGGGCAGAGACATTTTGTATCACTCCTGAATAAACCATAGCATACAAAGCTTTGGTAAAATACCACATAAAAAGCTGTGGTAAAATACACGTCTGGCTTATTCTGTTGGACCAATAGGAGTGTATGTCTACTGTTGTTGCAGGTATGTTAAGGTGTGTGGGAGTTTACCATCCTGATGATCTTGCAATGATGAAATTGACTAACTACACAATTATCTGGGCAGATCCCTGCTGAGACCTATATTAAGTCACAGGTTAGCAAAGAACAATATTTACAATGAAATATATATATATATATATATATGCATATATATATATATATAATTTACAATGAAATATATATATATAATAAAAATAATTTTGTGACAAAAATTATTTTTACCGGATTCTGTGTATGTTTTTCATTATATGTACAAGTTCCTTATTCCCTTCTGTCTCATTATGTTGTCTTTCCTTGGTTTTGTTTTGTTTTCAGAACCATGGTATAACAGGACATTTCTTGTATTTTTTTCTTCTAGTCTTCACAAAGTCTGCAGTTAAATATTCTTAAGTTCCTTTTGTTAGAAAATTTCAAGCACATTGAATGGGATCTTCATCATAATTTTGTTATGATCTCAAATTCGTTTTTATTTCTGGCATTTCACCTGTATAATCTCACTTCAATCTTTTCCAAAGGTCACTTTAGTGGAAGGAGGAAATTCAAAATGGATTCTGGTAGAGAGTTTCTGCTACTAAAATCTCTGATACATAGTAAGGCAAGCAACTCCAAAATTATTCATTAGAGAGAGGAGTTGCAAGTCATCTTTTCAGATGCTTGTGTTGGAGCACGGCTGGCTTTCCAGTCAGAAGATGGGCTGTGTGATAGGCTTCTAGACAAGCAAGGCGGTCTTCAAGGGCAGTTATAAGGAAGTGAAGGTTTTTTGGTATAGCATTATGGGCTTTGTGGGAAGAAGTAGGTTCAGGGCTGTGTTTGCGAGGTTAGGCCATTTAGAAATATGCTAGTTATGGGTGAAGTTTCTGATGAAACGTGGAGGGGCTAGTGGGAGAAGGCTAGTTGTGGGTAAGGTATGAAAGGGAAGGGAGGAGCTTGGAGGTACTAGGGTATGGGAGTAATGGGACTATGAAAGACTAGAGTAGTTATGGGCCCGGAATCTGATGGATGAATTGAGGATTCGAGGGAGGAGCCTGATGTAGGCGGGGTTCTTGGTGCAGCAAACAGGATATAGAAGGAGGAGATATGGATGTATCCTGGTTTCTGGTGGTGCAGAGCACGGATTGTGGGAAGGGGTGGAGTGGAAGAAGGCTTTCCCTATAGCAAAGTAGGACTTTCAGGAAGAAGTCTGATTGCAGTCAGGCCTTTGAAAATTTATAGTGGGACTACCAGGTGGTATGTTAGTTAAGTTTTGACTTTTTAAGGAGGAGGCTGATTGGAAGTGGTTTTCCAGTGGATCTAGTCATGTTTTATGGGAAGAGGGAATTGGAAAGGGGCAAGACCTAGTGAAGAGTGGGACTACAAAAAATAAACAGTTACTGCTAATAGGAACACCATTTTATGTCACTATAGTATTATATTACTTTATGTATGGGAGAGATATTGGAGAAAGTAACCAAGTAATTTTTCCTTCCTAGTGAAATTTTTCTTTACTCCAGTTGAGTGAAAGTAAAACCACAGGTCACATCAGGCTCAGGCACATGGTAGACTAAGACACATGAAGCACTCAACTTGAATCCCCAGCACAACCTTTAAGGACCACAAATAAAAAGTTTGAAATGTCTCACTTGATCATAATGGACCCTCTATTGTCTTAATATTGTGAATGAATAGAATTTTTAATCTGGCCAATTTAGAAATACAAAAACTAAATAAGTAGTAATGTTTTAACCATATATAATATTGGAAAGTATATTAAAATAATTAGGAAAATATAAAATTGAATATAGAATGTTCATTCTCCCCCATCAATTTTTAACCTAAAAACCAGAACATTGCCATATAATGAGACAGCAGCATGGTTTCTTTTCAGTCATCAAAATGGTGACTAAAGCAGTGTGTCTTTGTCATTGGATACATCGATGTTAAAACATATCTAAGAATGTGAAAAACTAAGATGGTGGAGGAGAAGCTGGAGGTGAAACCAGCTCTTGCATAGAAAGCAGTTTTAGTGTTCCAGTGAACAGTCCTAGGCCAGAATTACACCAAGTGTGCCATCACGGTACAGAGAGTGTAACCAGAGAAAGAAAATCCAGGCAAAGAGACAGATCTGAGTACTTACCGGATGCTGCCGACACAATGGCGGCCATAGATGCCATACCTGCAACACTGAGAGTCCGGGACAAAAGCGCCAGATGCAGCAGGTAAGCGGATTCTACTCAACACCAGCAAGAACTGACAAGGAGCATATATTTTCACCCTGCAGATCGCAGACCAGAGACGACCAAGGAACCAACACTCAAGCGGTGTTACTAGAAGCCTGGCGTCCTCACTCCTTCTCAGGGAGCAGAGGAGGGAAGGCCACTCATTCCCCAACCTACTACTGGAGATCTCCATCTTTGATACTGACAAATGCCCGGCTGAGCTGCTAGCGCCAACTCAGGCCTTGAGAGAAAAACAGAGAGTCATTTAGCAGGTCACAGGAACCTGCCCAGACCTGCCAGGCTCAACTCCACACAGGGAACAGTCACCCAGCCCAGGCAGGGGAAAATCTGTCCCCAGGAGTTGCTCTCTTTACTGCATAAACAGAGCCAGAGGCTGCCCCTCCCTATAGCAGCCTTGACAATCAATTGAAATTCAGTAAACATAAACCCTGAGACTGGCTCCAGTCTGGGCTCTGTGAGTGTCTCAGAAGCTAGCCCCTCAGGGAAAAGCTACTGTTTGCTGAAAGGCCTCAACTCTACACAGAACCTAGCCTCATCACAGCATCTCCAAACAAGCGGTAACAGCCATCTTCCTCTTTTGTGATACTCAAAGCAGATCTATATCCCATTGAACTAGCCTGGGAGGAGGATCACAAAATCCTGGGAAAAGCAGAGCATTTTTCTGCTTGCCCAAACAAACTGACTTAAGTAACCAATCAAGCCACAGGAAAACCAAACACCACAACCAGACCAGAGACTCCACCAAGAGACTGGTTATGAACAAAAGGGAGATACAGAATCTTCCCATGTCCCCCACCCCCCAAAAAACAAAGAACTTTCTGTTTTTGTACCTTATTTTTAAATATTTTTAAAATTTTTAAATTCTAATTAAAAAAAAATTTGTTTTCTATTATTTTTTTCTTCCTCGTATAATTTTAATTTTAGGTGTATACGTGTGTATGCTTTTTAAAAATCTCTACTGACATTTTGATCATTTTTTCTCTTTTTCTTTTTTCATTCTTTTCAATTCTTCTCTTTCATTCTTTTCTGTGTGACTTAATTGCTGTTCTGCTCATCTTCAGATATACCTGTTGCCGATTATTAGATCTTATCACCCAACGTGTACACACTTAATCCAGAAATTTATTACTCAACTCAAAACCTTAGACTTAAAGTCCTTAATAGCAGTATTTCCTCTCTATACCCATATAATATTTTTAAAGGTTTTTATTTTTCTACTTTTTCCTGTCTCCTTTCGATCCCTCCCCTCCTCTCATCTCATCCCCATTCTTCTCTGAATACTAGTTCTTCAAACTTGCAGTTTTTAAGGGTTTCACATTTTAATTGTAAATTTTTGTTTTCCCATTTTTGTCTCTTTTTTCTTCTTCTTTTTTCTCTTATTCTTTTTTCTTTTTCTTTTTTTCTCTATCTGCTTTCATACTGTCCAATCCATTTCCCTATTTGAGATCAGGACTTGGTTAATTCCACTCTCCCTCACCTTCCCACATCCCACTAATCCTATTTTTCCCCACATTCTCCCTAAACCTAATAATTTCTGGTTGCCAAATTCTCCTTACTGTTCTTAGGCCACTAAGACATATTTGTTTGATGTTGAATAGATTCTATCTCTTGAACTAGATTGTATCTGCAGACTTTTGACTGTGTAACTACAGACTTTGGTTGATGCTTACCTTAAAATAGTGTTCGAGCACAAAACTGGTGTTACACTCATCCCAAATGGGCAGAACAAGCCAGAAAAACGCAAGAAAAATAGCAAGTCCGAGGATCTCAGCTCCCACTCATGACAATCAGGGGACAGAAAAGGTAATGAATAATCCAGAGGATATTCCCAAAAAGCTCTACAAACACTACAGGTAAACAGGGTAAATGAAAAGAGTGAAAATTTGCAAAGGTATCAGTGTGAGCAAGATAAGTAGAGAGAGGAGGTAAACCAAAGATCAATACAGGAGACTCATGAGCCTGAAGAAGATACTCAAAAATTGATACAGGAATTTTGTGAGCAGATTTAGAACACTGAAAGAGAAATAAAGGAATTGCATAAGCAGGTTGAGATCAGTCAAAGAGATAGATAGGAATTGCGTGAGCTGGCTGAGAACAGACAAAGAGAAAGTCAGGAATGGCGTGAACAGGCTCAGTACACTCAAAAAGAACTGCAGGAATTCTGTGAACATGAGGAAGCTATTTAAAGAGAAATACAGAAACTTAGAGAACTGGATGAGAATAGACAAAGATCAATGGAGGCATTCATGGAATCCATAAATAGAAAGCTGAAAGAAATCAGGGAGACTACAAATGGAATGCTGAATGGAACCCAAGAGAAGGAATGGCAGTCCAAGTAAACCATAACCAATCAACTAAGTGATTTGAGAATAAACACTGAACACCAAATGAAGGAATTTAAGAAATTCATGCAAGATCTAAAACAAATCTCCAACAAAGAATTTGAGGCCATCAAAGCCGACCAACTAGAAGAATAAGAAATAAAATACAAAGTAGAAAGTCTTGGCAGTAGGTTCGACCAGGGAGAAGATCGAATTATGGGGATGGAATACAGCCTAGATATTATAGAGAAAGAATATACAACCATCCAAGACAAAACCAAGAAATATGATAGATCTATTCAACATTTGGAAGACACCATCAGAAGGCCTAATTTGAGGATAATGGGTGTAGAGGAACACGTAGAGACAGAAGTTAATGGTCTAGGAAATTTGTTTCACAGAATCCTAGCAGAAAACTTCCCAAACATGCAAAAAGATAGGCCCATTCAGATACAAGAACCTTTCAGAACACCAAATAGACCAGACCAGAACAGGACATCCCACCATCACATTAAAATCTGCACAGGATCAATTCAAACCAAGGAAAATATCCTTAAAGCTGTCAAAGAGGAAAGATCAATCACCTATAAAGGGAAACCAATTAGAATCACCTCAGATTTCTCAGCAGAGACCATCGAAGCAAGAAGGGCCTGGAATGATGCATGCCATGCCCTAAAAACAAACAACTATCAACCAAGAATACTGTACCCAGCTAAAATCTCCTTCATAACTGAAGGCCAAATAAAAAACTTCCATAGCAAAGAAAAATTGAAACAATACATCTCCACCAAACCAGCCCTACAAAGGATTCTTAAAGATGTCCTACACTTAGAAAACCAACAAGACCACAATAAAGGCCAAGAAACCACACCCAAAATGAGAATCCAAGAAACATAAGAAGAACCCCCATTACCGCAGCCCCCAAGAAGGTGGATAAAATGGCAGGAACTCCCAAATAACTCTCAGTCCTATCTCTTAATGTTAATGGACTGAACTCTCCAATTAAGCGACATAGACTGTCTAGTTGGATTAAAAAGCAAGATCTTTCTATCTGCTGCCTACAGGAGTAAAACTTCCCCCCAAAAAACAAACTTAGTTTGAATGTGAAAGGCTGGAACAAAATCCACCAAGCAAATGCTTCCCGTAAACAGGCAGGAGTTGCAATCCTAACATCAGATAAAATAGACTTCAAATTAAAATTGATTAGAACAGATTAAAAACGTCGCTACATACCAGATATCTTATTCAGGTGGATATTACAATTCTAAATATCTATTCGCCAAACAACGAAGCACCCAAATTTATCCAAGAAACACTACTTTCTCTCAAATCCCATATTAATCCAAAGACATTAATTGTTGGGGATTTTAACACACCACTATCCCTACTTCATAGATGAACTGGGCAAAAACTCAACAGAGAAACCACAGACCTAAACAACTGCATAGATCAACTAGATTTAATAGACATCTACTGAATATTTCACTCAGCAGCATCAGAATACATGTTCTTCTCAGCAGCACATGGAACATTTTCCAAAATAGACCACATTTTAGGTCACAAAGCAAACTTGTCCAAATTCAGAAACATTGAAGTTATACCTTGCATTCTCTCATACCACAAGGGAATAAAGTTAGAACTCAACACCAAAAGCCACCAAAGAAAGTCCTGTAACTCATGGAGGCTGAAAAACACACTGTTGAACCACCAGTGAGCCATGGAAGACATTAGAAATGAAATTCAAGTGTTCATGATATTCAACAAAAATGAGCACAAAAACTACCAGCTCGGAAATGGCACTGAGGCTCAAGTGGTAGAGCGCTAGCCTTGAGCTGAAGAGCTGAGAGACAGAGCCCAGGCCCAGAGTTCAAGCCCCACGACGAAAAAAAAAAAAAAAAAAAAAACCAAACTACCAGGTCCTCTGGGACACAGCAAAGGCAGTAGTCAGAGGCAAGTTTATACCTCTGAGTACCTACATTAACAAATTGGAGATATCTGAAACCAACAATTTAATGAGACATCTCAGCCTCCTTGAAAAAGAGCAGCAAGACAAACCCAGTAGACGGAACGAAATAATTGAAATTAAATAAGAATTAAATGGTTGCTTGGTTGCTATGAATATTGCTGCCATGAACATGGATGTTCATGTTGACTTATATTCCTTCAATATGTATCCAGTTGCGATAAAGGTCATCAACATAGATGTCTTTTTGGTATTGTGTAAACTTCCATTAGGATCTCCATATGGTTTGCAGTAGTTTACAATGCCACAAAACCAAATACAGTTCCTGATGTATTTCAACCTCTCCAGAAGTTTATTTATTTGAGTGGTGATAGCTATTCTGGAGTATAAGATGGGATCTCAGTGACTTTCGTCTTTATTTTCCTATGCATTTTCTATGTGGATATGAATCTCAAATATTTCATTTATTTATTAAACACTTACATTTGTACTTCATTCACGATCAGTGTCTTTCTTTTTCTTTTAGTATTTGATCAATTTTTATGTTTTATAATATTTGTTTTTTTCCCATTCCATATACTCACTTTACTAAAAAGATTTTTTTCATTACACTGGTGCAAAATTTACTAAAAACAACCGATTGTACATTTATACCACTGGATGCTTTTTTTTTGTATTTACAACCAGGAAATTACGTCAATAAATATGCTGAACTTCTTTCACTAGATAGACTGAAAGGATAGTATCATATTGGCTTAAACTAATCTCAGAATTAATAGTCACAGCCTGGACCACAACAGTCTTGGCTAAGTAAAACCACTAACAGCACAAACTGCATTTAAAGAGAGAAAAGGTTAGAAGTTAGAAGAAAGTTAGAAGAAAGGCACCACCTTCATGAAGCAAATGTGGAAGTTCACAAACAGACCTTTGAAATCTGAATATCAAGAAGATTAAAGGATAAAAGTATTTAGAATGACAACTTTAGAACTCAGAATTGGGGAGGGGGCCAAACACTAGACACCAAAACTCAATGCTGAAGGGAAGTAGTGTTTTACCCCAAACATTAGCTGTGTCTGACTCTCTCAAACCCAACACACACACACACACACACACACACACACACACACCTAGTGAGAGACCTTAGCCAAAGTACAGAAATTGTGGACTTAGACTCCATTTTGAAGGCCTTTACCAAAAGTATGTATTGTGAAGACCTTTACTGAAAGTACCCATTGTAAAGACTTTTACAGAAATTTAGAACTCCAGTTCCTGGAAAAACTTTGAAATGTCCCAATAACGTTCTGCCAGTAACTCCCCTAGCAATAGCCATCAGCGGATGACAGGAAGGTACCTAAAGCTACAGATGTTTCTTAAGATAGCTAGTTAACAGTTTGCTGCTTACTGCTTAGCCTGCACATGTTAGCCAATAAGATTGTTAGAAGATTCAGTCACTAAATGTCAACTAATCATGTAACTGCCAAGGTAGGAACCCCCTTACCTCAAACCTATACCCAATAAAAACCCTGTTAACTGAAGGATTGGGGCTCTCAACTCTGATCCGCTGCAATGGAGATGGTTATGAGTCCAGGATCCAGCATGCAATAAATGAGTCTCATGTGCTCGCATCGGAACTGGGTCCTTGGTGGTCTTTGGGGATCCTTATCTCAGACCACTGTACACAGAGAACCCCAGGGGCAGCTGTATCTGGGACAATGAAGCTTTCTTCCTCTTCCTTTTAGATAATCAAACATGATCTTGCAGTTGTCTCCATAGCTGCCCCACACCTGAGCAAGAGGAAGGAAAGGATGCCTTAGACTACAGGATGGCCTGTGTACCCCTGGTTTTCTGTGTAAGAATGCAGTTCATAGTCCCCTAGGCAGGGGTGACCAAGCTGAAATGGGGTACACATTGCCTGGAGGATGGCACCCTGTGAGCCCTGCATGCATGGTGAGCCAGCCTGGAAAACCCTCTGAGCATTTCCGGGATGGCCTCTCAGCGGCTTGGAGAAGTTGACTCCTGTAGTTGGACATGGCAGGAGGCAGGGGGGAGCAGGAATCCAGAAGATGGGAGAGGCACAGGAGCAAATGTGTCTCTCCATGGAGACTCCTTGGCCATGCTAAGGAAGTTCACAACACACACGTGGCAGCCACTTGCAGGTCCCCAGAGATTCTACTTGTTTGGGGAGCAGAGCCTGGTCCTGATCCAGAGGCACAACTTCCCCAGTGGGCCTAGGCCGGGCTGCGCTGGAGCAGCGCCTACTAGACTTGCTTCCTCTGCCCTGCTGCGCATAGCCTTCTAGCACCTGCCCGGTCTTCAGTACCCACAACAGGCCAGCTCCATGGGGCAGGCTGAGGCTGTGCTGGAAATTCCTGGTGCCTGCTTCAATGTGAGAGCAAGGCCTAGCCCATAGCGTAGCTGGCCCTCACTCACTTCCAATGGCTTCCAGAGATGCATGACAATCATAGCCCCAGCTCTGCTGCCTTCCTTGCGCCCAGAGTTTACCTATGAGTCCCTGCCTGTGTTCTTGAAATTCTTTAGCCATTGGTTGTCTCATTTCTCATTGTTTGGGTGGGACTTGAGACTCCTTCCTCTCCTCACCAAGCAAACAGGCCTCAGCAGATCCACCCCAAATTCCGCATCTCACAGACACTACCCAGAACTCAGCTGCCTTTGGGGTTGCTGCTGCCTGAGCTGCTAGCCTACTACCTCCTTCCTCCCTTCACTGCATCTGCCAGGGCCTCCCATCCTCTCCCCACTGCCCCCAGCCCCAGCCCCAGCTCAGCTTCCCCTTTGGCCTCCCCCCTGTTCACACAGCTCCCATCACCAACCCCAGCAGGGCCACTGCTATGAGGAAGACAACTGTGGGCCTGGTGCAGCAGAATCAAAGGTGTCACAGTGTGTAGCCAGCTGAGAATTGGAGGCAGCATTGATTTCTGATCACTGTCTTTCACTTCACTTACACATATTAATGTATTAATTTCATATTTATTATTGGATCTCGTAACTTCT
The DNA here is from genome assembly GCF_019054845.1 of Dipodomys spectabilis. Classification (NCBI taxonomy): domain Eukaryota; kingdom Metazoa; phylum Chordata; class Mammalia; order Rodentia; family Heteromyidae; genus Dipodomys; species Dipodomys spectabilis. Next base: position 13,336 of record NW_024871123.1, read on the forward strand.
TATTAATCCTTTGCAGAATAGCTGGTAGAAATATAGTCCCAAAATTCAGATTGTCTCTTGTTTTATTCTTTCGAGATTCAGACATGTTTTAAACATTTATAACCACCACGAACTCTCATTTCCATAGCAGAGTGCTATTCAGAAAATGCTTGCTTATGCATCTGTTATCAATTATTTACAAGGCTTGAAATTTTTAATGTTTCAAATATTACAGGAAGATCTTTGATTAATGTTGAATGGATGTGAGTAGATTGAGCTGTTGCATACATTCAATTGTGTGTGTGTGTGTGTGTGTGTGTGTGTGTGTGTGTGTATGTGTGTGTGTGTATGTGTAGGGGGGGTTATGTGTATCATTGCAAACAAGGAAAATGAATTTGTTTCCTTTTTCTGAGATATACATTATGGTATTACTTTGTTGTGGCAGGTTCTGACTGCTTGCCTTTGCCTAATATGCACATTCCAGATCAGTTTTTCAATTAAAGATTCTTATTGATTATTGAGCATATAGTGCTCTGATATTGCTTTGTCTTTTGTCTGCCACCTAGGATCTTGGTTTCCTCTTTAAAAATTAACATTTAACATAAAATTTACCTACTGACTGATTTTCCCCTTTAATTTGCATTTAAAAATAAGTATTAAAAGACCTTTGATCTCTGTATTCATGAAGAAAAACCATTTTGAATTTTCTGTTTAATGTAATAACATCTGGACAGATTTGTTAGCACCAAGATCTTAAAATTCCTTTTGTAGTTTTAGTTTAAAATACCTCCTTCATATTTTTAGCATGGTGAGACAAACAATGATAACAGCTTTATTCATTAAAATATCAGATAATTCATAATTTTGAATATGTCTAGTGGCAATTGAATACATTTGCTCAATAGATTTGCTTTATAGACCGTGCACAAAAATATCACTCATAGGTCCTGAGAAGGTGGATAAGTGGTAGTCAGCTTACCTTGAATGCACGAAACCCTGGGTATGATTCCTCAGCACCACCTAAAGATAAAAAGCTAGAAGTGGTACTGTGGCTCAAGTGGTAGAGCACTATTCTTGAGCTTAAGAGCTGAGGGATGGCAACCATGCCCAGAGTTCACCACCACCAATAAATAAAACTCATACTCAAGTACATTAATTTCAAAGGTTGATTACCATTTTAGTTAGGGGCAGGATGCCAAGATATAGCAGACCTCTGTCGCAGTTTTAAGAAGGGTTTCACAACCTGAGATGTACTCAAAAACAAAACTAAAATATTAGCTCTGCCAACAACATATAGAATCGTGACTCAAAGAGAAACCAGTACTAAGAATGAAATACTTTTTATAACATTTCTTAAGTGATTCTGGCTCTATACTAATTATTGTATAATGTGATCTTTAAAAACTCTATAGGTGGGCCTGAGTCTTAGGGCCCCCTACAAAAACTGGAGGAGAGAATCCTTAACCCTGGTTATTAAAATTGCTATTGTTAAGGGAGTGTACATACAGATCACCATTTTGTAAGTCGGTAATGCTTCGTTCTTGTTTGACAATCACTTCCATTGCTCTCTTTCTGATTTTCGCTCCTGTCCCTATCCACAAGAGATATAGCTCATTGTGGAGTACAATCTACAAAGTACAACTGCTGCATTTGTTTCCCTGTTCTTGAATTTCTGTGGCTCCCTCAATGCCCATAAATGGATAAACAAGAACAGAAAAATCCAATTCCTGGAATTCATTTCAATATAAACATCAGTAGTTTTATGAGAGTGTCAGACTCTGTCCACACATTCTGAACACTTATACTTTCTGCACCCAGTCATAACTTCCACCAGATTCGAAGGCCACAGAGTAATTTTTTTCACTTTCCACACAGGAAGAAGCTGAGAGTCTGAAATATTAAGTAACTTGCATAGTGGCTCAGATCTGAAGATCATAGTTTGAAACCAACCCAGGTTGACATAGCTATTACATATTTATTTCCAGTTAACCAGAAGAAAGCAAGAATTGAGTGTATCATGTACTAGAGCTCGAATGCCACCAGACGTGAATGGGAAACCTAAAGGATAATGTCAATATGATGGTTTTAAGAACCAAAGCTCTCCCATAGATAATTTCAGACATCACACACACACTCACTGACACACACACACACACACACACACACACACACACAAACAGAATCCTTAAAAAAGATATTAGTACTGAAATCCAAACAGTTTTTTTTATTTTTGTAAGTTTTACTTTTAGCTTTAGTGAGGTTTGACATGATAGTTTCTACTGATGAGCTCCAACTTAGAACTTTTTTATAATTATACCCATGTCAGTATTCAGAGTAACAGTCTCCTAGTTAAGTCTTCCTCCTTTTCCAGCAATGATAAGTTTTCTCTTCTTGTCCCAGTTTCTTCTTTTGGGACTCAATATATTAGACTTTTCAGTCTTGCATGGTCTGTAAGTTCATTGGTCCATAGATCTCAGCCATCCTAATAACCAGGATTATTGGTGGCAACTACTGTCCTGGACTGAACCTGCCTTGGGAAAAGTGTTCTAAGTTCACCATTCAGTGGAAGTTATTAGTACACACCCATAATCACTTTGTCTTCAGAATTGGGAACTTGTTAGGTCCAGGAATTCAGGGCAAGCACTCACTGTGTGCTATTTCATACTTTTTTAGATTTAATGGCAGCTTCCAATAATTGTCTACTTTAAGAATTGTGTGAAGAGAAAGATTGCCCTAAGAAACAAAAGCACTGTAGTAACTGTTGCTCTCAAAACACACTAGGAGGGAAAGAAGCTATGAAGGAGCCATATAGCGTAGACACTGTTTTTAGAAACTCAAGCTGCCTTTTATGTTATCTTCAATAAAGAAAATCAGAAGGGGAGTTCCAGGAATATGGCGGAAGAGAAGCTGGAGGCTAAGAAAGCTATCGCATACAAAACAGTTTTAGAGTTCCAGTGAACAGTCCTAAGCCAAAGAATCACACCAAGTGTCCTTCACAGGACAGAGAGTTAGCCCAGAGAGGGAAAACCCAGGCAAGGAAACAGATCTCATGGCCGAACTAAACATACCTGAATCACATTTGTCCAGAACAAATGAGCCAGATGCGGTGGGTGAGCAGATTCTACTCAACACCAGCAAGAACCAAAAAGGAGCGGACATCTTCATCCTGCAGTTCGCAGACCAGAGACGACCCAGGAACCAAGACTCGGCGTGAGTAAAAGCCTGACCTCCTCAATCCTTCACAGGGAATGGAGGAAGGAAGGCCACTCCTCCAGCACCCCAGTACCAGAGATCTCCATCTTGGATACTGACATAGCTCGGCGGAGCTGCTCACTCCAACTCAGGCCTTGGAAGAAAACTAGTCATTTAGCAAGTCACAAGAAACTAACTGACCTGCCAGACTTAGCTCCACCCAGGGAAAAGTCACCCAGCTCGGGCACCAGCCCCAGGAATGGCTTTCTTCACTGGGTAATCAGAGCCAGAGGCTGCCCCTCCCATAAGCAGCCTTGACAATCAATTGAAATTCAGTAAACATAAACCCTGAGAATCGCTCCCTGCTGAGCTCTGTCAGTTTCTCACAAACTAGCCCCCCGGAAAAGCTACTGTTTGCTGAAAGGCCTCAATTCTGCACAGAACCTAGCCTCATCACAGCATCTCCAAACCAGAGGAAAAAGCCATCTTCCTCTTTTGTGATTCTCAAAGCAGATGTCCCTCCCATTGAACTAACCTGGGAGGAAGATCGCAAAATCCTGGGTAAAGCAGAGCATTTTTCTGCCTATTCAAACAAATTGACTTAAGAAACCAACCAAGCCACAGGACCACAAGCAGACCAGAGACTCCAACAAGGCTGGTTAGGGACACAAGGGAGATACAGGATTTTTCCCACCCCTCCCAAAAAAAACAGAAACTTGTTTTTCCTTCTTATTCTATTTTTGTACCTTTTATAAAATTTTTTTTCTTTCTAAAACTTTTTTTTAATTTTTAATTTTTACCTTTTTTGAAAAAAATTGTTTCCTAGTAACTTTTTTTCCTCTTATAATTTTTATTTTAGGGGTTCATGTGTGTGTGCGTCTTTCTTTCAGGGTTTTTTTGCTTTCTTTTTTAAAAAAAATTTCTTTTTGATTTTTGTTTACTCTACTGAACTTCTGATGTTTTTTCTTTCTTTCTTACCCTTTTCACCTTTTCTTCTCTTTCGTTCTTCTTTAGGTGACTTAATTGTTACTCTGCACATCCTCAGATAAACCAATAGTTGACTATTAAAACCTATCCTCCATTGTGTACACATTTAATCCACAAATTTATTACTCAATTCAAAACCTCTGAGACTTAAATTACTTAATAGCAGTATTACCTCTTTATACCTATATAATATTTTAAGTATTTTTATTTTTAAGATTTTCACATCTCCTTTTTATCCCTCCCCTTCTCTCATTATATTCACGTTCTTCTCTGCATAGTTTGTTCTCGTTCTGTATAATATTTTTAAATTTTACTTTTCTATTTTTTCTGGTCTCTTTTTTCCCTTTCTCTTTGTTCTTTATTTCTCTCTCTCTCTACTTTGATCCTATCCAACATATTTCTTGCTTTGAGATTAGTACTAAGTTAAGTTAACTCTCCCTGTGCCTTCCCTCATATCTCTATTACTATTTTTTACCAACATCTCTCCCTAACCTTTATAATTTCTTGTTTTACAAATTCTTCTTTGCAGTTTGTAGCCCATTAATACATAGTTTTTTGATGTTGAATAGATGTATCTGTTGAACTAGATTGTATCTGCAGACTATTGTCTGTGCAAATACAGACTTTTGTTGATGCTTGCCTTAAGTTAGTGTTCTAGCACAAAACTGGTGTTATTTTCATCCCAAATGGGCAGAGTACTCCGGAAAAACACAAGAAGAATGTCAAGTTCATGTATCTCAACTCCCACTCATGATAATCATGGCACAGAACAGATAATGAATAATCCAGAGCAGAGTTCCCAAACAGCTCTACAAACACTGCTAGCAAACATGATAAATGAAAAAATTGAAAACATACAAAGGACTCTGAATGAGGGTGATTGGGAAAGAGAGGAGGCAAACATAAGTTTAATGCAGGAAAAGATTGAAAACCTACAAAGGACTCTGGATGAGCATGATAGAGAGAGAGAGGAGGCAATCCAAAGGTTTATACAGTAATATCATGAGCATGAGGAAGATACTCAAAAACTGATGCAGGATTTACGTGAGCAGCTTGAGAATACTCAAAGAGAAAGGCAGGAATGGCCTGAACAAGCTTAAAACACTCAAAGAGAACTACAGGAATGGCATGAACGGGAGGAAGCTAAGCAAAGAGTAATACAGCAGGATGAGAATACAAAAGATCAATAAAGGCATTCATTGGATCCATTAACAAAGAGCTGAGGGAAGTCAGGGAGACCACAATGGGAATGTGGAATGGATCCCAACAGAAGGAATGGGAGTCCAAGGAAACCATAACCAACCAAATAAGTGATTTGAGAATAAACACTGAACACCAAATTAATGAAGTAAAGAAGTTCATACAATATCTATAACAAAGCTTCAACAAAGAATTTGAAGCCATCAAAGCTGACCAATTAGAAAGAAAGGAAATAAATAACAATGTAGAAAGTCTTAACAGTAGGTTAGACCATGAAGAAGATCGAATATCGGGGATTGAACACAGCCCAGATATGATAGAGAAAGAACATACAACCATCCAAGACAAATCTAAGAAATATGAGAGATCTATCCAACATTTGGAAGACACCATCCGAATGCCTAATCTAAAGATAATGGGTGTAGAGGAGTACCTAGAAACAGAAGTTAATGGACTAGGAAATTTGTTTAATAGGATCTTAGTAGAGGTCTTCCCAAACATGCAAAAAGATAGGCCTATTCAGATACAAGAAGCTTTTAGAATGCCAAATAGACCAGACCAGAATAGGACATCCCACTATCACATTATAATCGACACAGGATCAATTCAGACCCAGGAAAAGATCCTGAAAGCTGTCAAGGAGAAAAGATTAATCACCTATAAAGGGAAACCAATTAGACTCACCTCAAAATTTTCAGCAGAGACCATCGAAGCAAGAAGGGCCTGGAAGGATGTATGCCATGCCCTAAAAACAAACAACTCTCAACCAAGAATACTGCACCCAGCTAAAATCTCCTTCATAACTGAAGGCCAAATAAAAAACTTCCATAGCAAAGAAAAATTGAAACAATACATCTCCACCAAACCAGCCCTACAAAGGATTCTTAAAGATGTCCTACACTTAGAAAACCAACAAGACCACAATAAAGGCCAAGAAACTGCAAGCAAACTGAGAATCCAAGAACCATATGATGAACCCAGTTTTCACAGCCCCAAAAAGGTGCATAATATGAAAAGAAGTCCCAAATACCTCTCAGTTCTATCTCTCAACATTTACGGACTTAATTCTCCAATTAAGAAACATTCACTGTCTAGTTGGATTAATCAACAAGATCTCTCTAACTGTTGCCTTCAGGAGTCACATTTTGGCCGTAAAAACAAGCACATTTTCAATATTAAATGCTTGAACAAAATCTACCAAGCAAACGGCCCCCATAAACAGGCGGGAGTTGCAATCCTAATATAAGATAAAATAGACTTCAAATTAAAATTCCTGAGAAGAGATAAAGAATGTCGTTACATGCTAAATAAGGGATCTCTCGTTCAGGAGGATATTACAGTTCTAAATATCTATTCGCCAAACAACGGAGTACCCAAATTTATCCAAGAAACACTACTTTCCCTCAAAACCCACATAGACCCAAAGACATTAATTGTAGGGGACTTAATAACACTTTCCCCAGTAGATACATCAACTCGGCAAAAACTCAACAGAGAAAACCGCAGTTCTAAAGAGCTGCATAGATCAACTAGATTTAAGAGACATGTATCGAATATTTCACCCAGCTGCATCAGAATACACGTTTTTCTCATCATCACATGGAACATTTTCTAAGACAGACCACATTTTAGGCCACAAAGCAAAGCTGTCCAAATTCAGAAACATTGAAGTTATATAAAATTGACAGACACTTAACAAATCGTATCAGTAAAAGAAGAGAACACACCCAAATGAATAAACTCAGAGATGAGAATGGAAACATAACCACGGAAACAACCAAGATTCAGAACATTTTAAGGGAATACTTCTCAAAACATTATGCTAATAAGTTTGAGAACTTGGCAGGAATAGACCTTTCCTAGCAAATATTGACATGCCAAAACTAAACCAAGATGAGTTAAACCATCTTAACAGGCCCATATCAAGCATTGAAATAGAAACAGCAATAAGATACCTCCCAGGTAAGAAAATTCTAGGACCAGATGTTTTTACAGCGGAATTCAACAAGGCCTTCAAAGCAGAGCTCACACCAATACTCCTCCAACTCTTCAATGAAATTGAAAGAGAAAGTTCACTAATGAACACATTCTATGAATCCATCATAACCCTCATTCCAAAACCAGGCAGGGACTCATCAAAGAAAGAGAACTATAGACCCACTTCTTTGATGACTATTGATGCAAAACTTCTCAACAAAATTTTGGCCAATCGACTTCAAAAATTCATCCAAAAAAATCATACACCACGATCAAACAGGATTCATTTCAGGGATGCAAACCTGGTTCAATATACACAAATCAATTAATATTATTCATCATATCAACAGGAGCAAGGATAAGAACCACATGGTTATCTCAATAGATGTAGAAAAAGCATTTGACAAGATCCAACACTCCTTTATGATGAATGTTATGGAAAAACTTAGGAATCCATGACATTCCTACATACAATAAAGGCTGTATATGACAAACATACAGCCAGCATTATACTTAATGTTGAAAAACTGTAGCCATTTCTTCTTAACTCAGGAACAAGACAAGGATGTCCACTCTCTCCACTTCTCTTCAATCTAGTATTAGAATGCCAACTACAGCATTAAGACAAAATGCAAACATAAAGTAGATCCAAATAGGGAAAGAAGAAATAAAAGTCTCCCTCTTTGCAGATGACATGATCTTGTATGTAAAGAATCCCATAGACTCCACTCCCAAATTACTCAAGCTGATTCAAAACTTGGGCAAAATAGCAGGGAAAAAAATTAACCCCCCAAAATCAATTGCTTTTCTGTATGCCAACAATGAGAAAAGTGTGGCTGAAATTAGGAAAGCAACTCCATTTTTAATACCCCCACAAAAATTAAATACCTAGGAATTAACTTAACCAAAGAATTGAAGGACCTCTATGATGAAAACTTTAAAAATTGAAAAAGGAAATTAAAACAGAACTTGGAAAATGGCAAAAATTCCTATGGTCCTGGATTGGAAAGATTAATATCGTGAAAATGGCAATACTTCCCAAGGCTATCTACAAATTTAATGCGGTACCTATCAAAATTCCAACCTCATTCTTCAAGGAAATAGAAGAGGAAATCCAAAAATTCATATGGAAGAATAAAAGACCCCAAATAGCAAAAATGCTCCTCAACGGAAAGAATGCTGCTGGAAGAATATCAATACTAAATTTCAAACTCTACTATAAAGCCATAGTAATCAAAAGAGTTTGGTACTGGCACAGACCTCAGGAAAAATGGAATAGAATTGAAAACCCAGAAATGACCTATAGCCATCTATTCTTCGATAAGGGACCTAAAAAAATAGAATGTAAGAAAGACAGCCTCTTCAGTAAATGCTGCTGGCTAAATTCTTTAACTACTTGTAGAAAACTAATGCTAGATCCTTATATATCACTCTGCAACAGAATCAACTCCAAATGGATCAAAGACCTCGGAGTCAAAGCAGACACACTGAAAACATTGAGGATTGAATAGGAGAAACCCTATGTCTCCTTGGCACAGGCCGAAATTTTCTTAATGGAGACCGGGAAACAAAATAAATCAAAGAAAGTTTGGACAAATGGGATTGCGTGAAGTTTCAGAACTTCTGCATGGCAAAGGACCTAGCTAGCAAGATGAATAGAAAGCGTACAGATTGGGAGAAGATCTTCACTAGCCATACAATGGATAAGGGTCTCATATCTAAAATATACTTGGAACTCAAAAAATTAAATCCCCCAACAAATAATCCTCAAAGAAACAACTGCCCAATAAATAAGTGGGCTAATGACTTAAAGAGAAACTTCTCTGAAGAAGAAAGAAGGATGGCCAATAGACACATGAAGAAATGCTCAACCTCCCTAGCCATAAAAGAAATGCAAATCAAAACAACCTTGAGATACCATCTCACCCCAGTTATAAAGGCAAAAATCAAGAACTCTAATAACAAAAGATGCTGGATGGGATGTGGACAGAAGGGAACCTTACTTCATTGTTGGTGGGCCTGTAAACTTGTTCAACCACTTTGGAAAGTAGTATGGAATTTCCTCCAAAGACTCCACATAGAGCTCCCCTATGACCCAGCAATCCCACTTTTAGGCATTTACCCAAATGTTTACAAACAAGACCACACTAAACTACCAGCACAACTATGTTTATTGCAGCATTATTTACCATAGCTAAGACCTGGAACCAACCCAGATGCCCCTCAGTAAATGAATGGATCAAGAAAATGTGGTATATATACACAATGGATTTCTATGCCTACATCAGAAAGAATTACATTTCCCCATTTATTAGGAAATGGAAAACTTGGAAAAAATTATATTAAGTGAAATAAACCAAGCCCAAAATCATAGGTCCCATGGTTTCCCTTATTTGCCATATCTAGTATATGTATGAGTCAAGCAGAAAAGGTTAGATAAGGTAAATTAGGAAAATGAACCCTAAGATATATATTTAAATGTTTTTTTTTCCTTCATGCATTTGTTTCTAAAGCATTTATAAGATTATTTCTTTGTTGCTTTGTATGTCCCTCCCCCATACTATAACCCCTACTTTCACTGTAATTGATGTCGGTATAATTTGTGGAGTGGAAGGGGAAAAACAAGTCGTTTATATAAGGATACAAGTGGATCCGTTGCAGCAATGAGAAGTAAAAGTTGTCATATCAAAAATGAACTTTACAACTTTGGTGGGTGGGGCGGATTCAGTGGGGGGGGGCGTGTGGAGGCTGGGAAGGGATGTGAAGGGTAAACAGAGGAGGCTACAATGCTTGACAGGAAATGTACTCATTATCTTGCCCATGTAATTGTAACCCCTCTGTACAGTATATTCACAATAAAAAATAAATATGTCATATATTTAAAATGTACAAAAATAGGATATTTTCTAGTGGTGGGCATCAATTTTAGGCTTAAAGAACGTACCTGAAATTCTTGAATTCAAGAAAACAAGCTTCTCCTTCCCACACAGTGCAACAACAGTGTTATCCAGACCATGAGTTCAAATCCCAGTCCTGGCAGAAAAAAATGGCATCTTCATGCTATGTGATGCCTAATTCTTAGGTATTTCATTTGGCCTCCATTTAATGAATGTCATTGTTTAAATGCTTCATAAAGTATTAATTAAAATTGACGTGTCTTATAATTGTGTATAATTTTATCGTTGAATCATTCAAGAACAGTCCAATTAATCATGACATACATCATCTTCCATTGGTAATCATATGAATAGGAATGAATTTCTTAGGATCTCTTGCCATTTGGAGGTGGCAGGACCAGGATTCCAACTGTGGGCTCTAGCTCCTACCACTTAATCCTGAGGATAGGGAACTCACAGGTCTTTCCAAGAACATCAGTAAGACCAAGGATTAGGCAGGCACCAGTGGCTCTCAGCAGTCCTCTTTGATACTTACAAGGCTGTGATAGGTGGATCATGGTCAAAGCCACCCTAGGCAAGAAAGTCCTTGAGACTCCTGTCCAACATGTGCCAAGAAAATCAGAAGTAAAGCCATGTGGCTCCATTGGTAGAGGGATAGACTTGATCAAAAGCAGGTCACAGACTGTGCCCAGATCTTGAGTTCAAGGTCCGGGACTGGGAACAAACAGACATACAAAACAACCTGTGCAGCCATCCAGCTATAGCACGTCACTCTCTTGTCCCCAACTGGATTGGACAGAGTTTCCTGGGAAATTGGCTGCTGTCATCTTGACTCCGCCCATTCTGCCTGCATCACAGGATTCCAGCCACACCCCCATTCTTTCATGGTTCTTTCTGACCAATGTGATACAAGAATGATGGCGATGCCCACATTCCATGCTACCCAGTAGTACTGGGATTCCCTTGGTTGGTTGACACCACTACCAGCAGTTGAAGAATGTAGAGGTGGCTGAGTGATGATCAAAAGACTTGAGGCCTAGGAGGAGAGGCCTTGCTCAGGCCCACCATGTGCCTGCCTGTGCCCCGGCCCCCTGCCCACCTTCCCCATGGCACAGCATTTCAAACCTGCTACTGCTGGCTCAGATACATGTTGCCTCTTGGATTCCTCAGGCAATTGTGCAATGGTGCACCACCAGCCAGCTTTTGGCCTGACCTTGTCCTGGCCTCCCTGTCCTCTGTGCTTGGCCTGAGTGTCCGCCATGCCAGTGCTATTGCAGCTTGCCCCACCTGGAGCAGCTTCCAACAGCATTTGCCAGCAGCACATGTGAGTTGAGGCCACACAGGCCCACTCCTTGCCACCCCATATCACGCCCCCCTCAAGACTAGGACCCGCACCTCCTCTGTGCCCGACAGTTTGGCCCACGACCTGCGACAAATGTGCCCCAGGGGTGGGGGTGTGTGTTGACCCGAGGATCCCATCCCCATCCCCAGCATTTAGTGTCCCAGGAAATGGGGAGATGGAGGGTTGGTGAGGAGTGAGCGCCAAAGAGCCCCTGGCCTGGAGCAGTGGGAGCCACACAGCCACACATCTGCACCTTTCTTCTCCCAGGTGGGTACCTGCTGGCTTTAGTCAGAGGTGGGGAGCAGCATGTCCACACCTGCCTTCTGGAGTCTTTTCCTTTTTTCTGGGGATGGGAGGTGTTGGATGCAGAAGATAGACCCCCCTTGCTATGTGAAACCTTGTCTTCTGTGCTCGGTCATCCTTTCACCTGAAGACAGACAGACAGACAGAGAGAGCTCATCTTTCTCCTTGTACAGCCTGACTGTTTTCAGGTGAGTGATCAGTTGGCAAGTTGCAGGTGCTGCATGGATGAGTCTTCTGTCACTGGCCTGGATGTGTGTGTGTGTGTGTGTGTGTGTGTGTGTGTGTGTGTGTAGAAGTGGGTTGTAACAAGGAGGCTGAATGCTTTGGTAAATTCTACCTGCTATCTTTGGGATGTGCATGGGCTTCATAACTGAGGTCTGGGGGCCTTGAAGGGGACACAGCACTATTAAATGACAAGAACAAGGGGTCTATGTGCCCTGGAGCTGTGTATTTCCTTGGGCCTGGTTGGTGGCAGTGGGAGCTTGGGAGGACCTAGGAGTGCAGCCTGCAGGGGGTGACTTCTCAGGGGGACAGAGAGCATGGCAAACACTTAGTAAAGATATTAGTCCTGCTAGTATGGAATGTAACAGCATACATCATAGGTCTGACTCTGGGTCTTCTCATCATGACCTCTGAGAGGCGAGGCCAACCCTATTTTAAATCTTGAGCTGTGATCTTCAGAGTCTCAACCTCCTGAGTACGTAGGATTATAGACATGAACCTCTGGCACTGGGACTCTGGTTCTTTTTAGTATATTAGGGTTTGACCTCAAGGCCTTAGGCTTTCCAGTCTGGCTTCTACCAGCTTTTCTGTCTTGGGCATTTCTGAGATGGAGACTTAATATATGCTCAGACTGGGGTTGATCACAATCCTCCTATCTGTGACAGGCATGAGCCACTAGGCCAGGTCCTCTGTAGTTGGAATGGTAGATGTGTAGAGCCATACTCAGTCAGTGGTTTAGATGGATTGTCCCAAACTCAGTCCATGGCAGCCCATTTTTGACCACAGGTGAACATCTGGGTTGGGCCTCAATCATTGGACTTCAATCTCCTTATGGGATAGTTGTGAGGAAATAAGGGATTAATACAGAGGGATCTCTGGAGCAGGGCCAGGCACAGAGGGAGGGGTCATTCAGATACGGTTCTTGGCATTTCTGTGAGTATATGACAGGAAGATCTCAGATGGTGAGTATTATTAACTTTGTGACAGATATGGGATTATGAAACAAATCATGACTCTCTTTCTTTAATACCCAATCCCCATGAGGAACGGGATCCTTCACTTTGTTCAGTTGTGAAGCTGGGGAAACTGAGGCACAGAGAAGCTGGGTGACCTACTCATGACTCCCAGCTGTCAGGAAGCTTGGCCTGACTTCTCTGCCATGCTCCCTAGGACAATGGGTATTATTCAGTCTACTTCTTGTGGTGGGAAGTCCACTTCTTTTCAGTTGTGAGGCTTGAACTCTGGGCCTGGGACAGCTCCCTGAGATCCTAAGCTCAAAGCTAGCACTCTATCACTTGAGTCACAGAGCCACTTCCAGTTGTCTGATGGTTATTTGGAGATAAGAGTGTCACAGGTGTTCCTGCCCAAACTGGTTATAAACCACAATCCTCATATCTCAGCCTCCATTGTACTTAGGATTATAGGCCTGAGCCACCGGTACCAGGCTTAAGTGTAATTCTGACCTTCTTTCTTTTTTTCTCAATCTCTCAGGAACTGATTGAATGGCTGCTGGAGGAAGTGGCCCAGAATCCCCAATGTGGTTGGAACCAAGGTTGCCCTCTCATTCTGGAGGTGGGCTGTGGGTCAGGAGCTGTCTCGCTCAGTCTGCTGTACAAGCTCCATGAGGTAAGTCCCTCTGTGCCCTGGTTAGCACGTGACAGTTATTTATTGTCCATCTAGCCTTACTGGATTCAGTACTGTGTTCAATGCCCTTTTCTAGCAAAAATTTCTGGCTAAAATTATGATACATAGTTACGGAATGAAAATGTAATGCCATCTTAAGAGAGTCCTTTAGGGCTCTGGGAATGTGGCTTCATGTTAAGGTGATTGCCTAGCATGCATTAAATCCTGGGTTCAATTTCTCAGTAATACATAAACTGAAAAAGAAACACTGGAAGTGGTCCTGTGCCTCAAATGGTAGAGGGTTAGAATTGAGAAAAAAAAAATCTGAGCAATAAATCCCAAGCCCTGAGTTTCAGCCCTAGGACTGCCAAAACAACAACAGCAGCAACAACAACAATGAACATTTAGTTAGTAAATGCAAAATAAAGAACCCATACTTGGAATATATAATTGCTCCTTCCATACTGATACCTGACAATAGTCGCTAATTCATGTACTTTACCTATGTTAGGATACTGTGTTGAAAAAAAAAGTTTTATTCATTAGGTCAGGGCAATTAATGCCAGGAATGTGCTTAGATGTTAGGTGAAGATTAATTCTGGAAATTTAAAGATTCCAGGCTTTTGAGTGGGGTCAATGCTAATCACAATGAGAAGGGTAGTCTAAGTGAGATTTGGAAACCTTTTTGGGCAGTCATGGCATCAAAAAGGCAGAAGTTAATTAACAGTTATGACAGAAGAGAAGGAATAACTCCAGATGGAAGGAAAAAATGATAGTAATTAAGGTATATCAGAAACAGTTCTAGGGAACCATTTTTGGTTATTGAAGAACTAGTTATCAACTAGGCTTATTCCTCATTGCCTTTAGCATTCTAAATCTCTTAGGCTAGTTCTTAATTTCTGTGCGATAAATGTATCTCCTTCTATGCTTTTCTTTCATACCTGACCTCCTTTACTTCCTAAAAATCTATCTTTCCATATTTCTCTATGAACATTTCCTAATACTAAATACACCTAAACAGATGTCACAGGATGCTAATATAAGGGTCCCAAAGCTCATGAGTCATTAAGGTAACAAAATGGAAAAGGAAGAAATATTTATTGCTACCTCATTTTTTCTGAAAAGCTACAATGTCATCATTTGGTTCAAATTTCCATTATTTGGCTACATAGTGTCATTCAGTGCACCTAAATGCAAATATGAGCCGGCTGCTGGTCGCTCATGCCTGTAATCCTAGCTACTCAGGAGGTTGAAACCAGAGGATTGTGGTTCAAATCCAGGCTAGTCAGGAAAGTCCCTGAAACACTTATCTTCAATTAGCCACCAGAAACCCGGAAGTGGTGCTGTAGCTAAAGTGGTAGAGCACTGCAGTTGAGCTGAAGTGCTGAGAAACATTGCCCAGGATCAGTGTTCAATCCCCACAACC
Organism: Dipodomys spectabilis; assembly: GCF_019054845.1. Classification (NCBI taxonomy): domain Eukaryota; kingdom Metazoa; phylum Chordata; class Mammalia; order Rodentia; family Heteromyidae; genus Dipodomys; species Dipodomys spectabilis. Next base: position 28,484 of record NW_024871123.1, read on the forward strand.
AACAAAAAAGTGCAAATGTGGCTTTAAGTTTTCCCCAAAGGAATGATGAAATCAATAGTAATCTTCCCAAAGGATTCAGTGCACCTACTTTTGCTGAGTTATTTAAGCTATGGCTTCTTTGCTGAACATATTCTCTCCTTTAAAAATTGTCAAATATTAGCTTTATAGTAAACTTCATCTAATATTTCTCGGTTCAAAAGAGAAGTCCATACAGTTGATGTCACTTAGCTTTCGTACTGTCTTAGTTCAAAACCAACCCAGGCAGGAGAGTCTGTCAAAATCTTATCTGTAATTAAACACCAAAAAAAGCCAGAAGTGGAATTTTGGCTCAAGCAGTATTGTACTATCTTTGTGGGCAGGTGGGAATGAAAGACAACTGTTCAGGGACAGGGTCCAGCCTCTGCGTTCAAGCCCCAGAACCAGCAAAAACTAAACAAACAAGCAAACAAAACAAACCCTGGGTATTTCTTTGGGACTCTCCTTAAAGGGGTAGTGGTCTGAGAAGAGGCTGGTTTTGCTGATCATACTCACTTTATCCTGCTTTTTTGAAATCTTTATTGCTATGGAAACTCAGGAAAATACTAAAGGAACTGATAACTGACTCCTGCAACAAGAGAATCATCTCAGGAGTGAAACATCCATCCATAAGACACTTCAAAACCTCCATATCTTTGTTTCTTTGCAGTAGAACACTTTCAAAACAAAGTTATTTCCTTTTTCTACGCTGACCTTCAAATGGCATATTGGTTCCTTTGTAATACTCTCAACCAGAAGTTTACAGACAAGCTTTATATGAGTAAAGAACACACTCAGAAATGTCAGGGTAAGAGTTTCCTTCAAGCCTTGGATTCTTTTTTTTTTTTTGTACAGTAAAAAGGAACACAAAAGTTAACTTGAACTTTGTCATTCCTCTATGTTCAATTCCTCTCCTGAGATCAATTTCCACATCTAGTAACAGTTACTTACACTTATTTCCAGTAACAATCTATGGTGCTGCTCCAGATAAAATGATTGTTTTCTGGCTTCATTGAAATAGCCCAAGGATACTTTTGGACATGAGGTAACACGTGGTTCAGAGACAACTTAGTAAAAAGAAAATATGAAAATTAAATTGCTTATGAATACTTTATTGATGAGTATATTTTGTTCAAACTTCTTAAGTGCTGTGTAAATTAAGGTGAATTTTAAATGGGAAGAAGATTCTCAGATCATTTTTTGTGAGTGTATGTGCTGTGCATTAATTTCCCAAGAGGACATGAGTTAACGGTAAGAGAAACAATAGCAATGATAGGAGAAAAAGGACTTCTCAGAAGATGGCGGAGGAGAAGCTGGAGGCTAAACATACTCTCGCATAGAAAGCAGTTTTAGAGTTCCAGTGAACAGTCCTAAGCCAGAGAATCACAAGAGTGAAATCACAGGACAGAGAGTTAGGCCAGAGAGGGAAAATCCAGTCAAGGAGACAGATCTGAGCACTTGCTAGTAGCCACTGCACAGCAGCAGCAGTGGTGGCGGTGGCCGAACCCTCCATACATGCAAAACAGAGATTCCAGGAAGAAGGAGCAAGACGTGTCGAGCGAGAGGATTCTACTCAACACCAGTAAGAACCGATAAGGAGCGGACATCTTCATCCTGCAGTTTGCAGACCAGAGACGACCCAGGAACCAAGACTCGGTGTGAGTAGAAGCCTGATGTCCTCACTCCTTCTCAGGGAGCAGAGGAGGGAAGGCCACCCCTGCCCCCCACCAGTACCGGAGATCTCCATCAAGGATACTGAGAAAGCTCGGGCGGAGCTGCTATATCCAACTCAGGCCTTGGAAGAAAACTAGAGTCATTTAGCGGGTCACAAGAACCTAACTGACCTGCCAGACTCAGCTCCACCCAGGGAAATGTCACACAGCTCGGGTGCCAACCCCAGAAGTGGCTTTCTTCACTGGGTAATGAGAGCCAGAGGCTGCCCCTCCCTTTAGCAGCCTTGACAATCAATTGGAATTCAGTAAACATAAACCCTGAGAGAGGCTCCTGGCTGGGATCTGTGAGTTTCTCACAAACTAGCCCCTGGGAAAAGCTAATGTTTGCTGAAAGGCCTCAACTCTACCCAGAACCTAGCCTCATCACAGTATCTTCAAACTTGAGGAAAAAGCCATCTTCCTCTTTTGTGATACTCAAAACAGACATCTCTTCCATTGAACTATCCTGGGAAGATGATCCCAAAATCCTGGGTTAAGCAGAGCATTTTTCTGCCTGTTCAAACAAACTGTCTTAAGAAATCAACCAAGCCACAGGAAAATCAAACACCACAAGCAGACCAGCGACTCCAACAAGAGGCTGGTTATGTACATAAGGGATATACAGGATTTTTCCCACCCCTACCAAAATAATAAAAAAATTTTTTTTCCCTTTTTTTGCACCTTTTATAAAAAATTTTTTCTCAAACTTTTTTTAAATTTTTACCTTTTTTGAAAAATATTGTTTTTTAGTAACATATTTTTCCTCTTATAATTTTTTTAGGCATATATGTGTGTGTGCGTTGTTCTTTCTTTTTTTTTTTTTTCTTTTTCAAAATTTTTTTTTGTTTTTTGTTTAGCTCTACTGAACTCCTGATCTTTTTTTCTTTCTTTCTTATCCTTTTCACCTTTGCTTCTCTTTCATTCTGCTTTATGTGACTTAACTGTTGTTCTACACATTCTCAAATAAATCCGTAGTCGATTATTAGGCCTTATCTCCTATTGTGTACACACTTAATTCACAAATTTGTTTCTAAATTCAAAATCTCTTAGACTTAAATTCCTTAATAGCAGTACTACCTCTTTATACCTATATAATATTTTAAGTATTTTTATTTTTAAATTTTTCACATCTCCTCTATATCCCTCCCCTTCAATCACTTTATCCACTTTCTTCTGTGAATATTTTGTTTTTGTGCTACATAATATATTTAATTTTTACTATTCTATTATTTCTGGTTCCTTTTTTTCCCTTTCTCTTTCTTTTTTGTTCTCTCTCTACTTTCATCCTATCCAACCTATTTCCTGCTTTGAGATTAGGACTTAGTTAACTCTCCCTGTGCCTTCCCACATCTCTCTATTCCTATTTATTACCCACATCTCTCCCTCAACCTAATAATTTCTGCTTTACCAAAATTCTTCATTGCGGTTTGTAGCCCATTAATATATAGTTGCTTGATGTTGAATAGATGTATCTGTCGAACTAGACTTTATTTGCAGACTATTGACTGTGTAAATACAGACTTTGGTTGATGCTTGCCTTAAGTTAGTGTTCTAGCACAAAACTGGTGCTATTTTCATCCCAAATGGGCAGAGTAAACCAGAAAAACACAAGAAAAATATCTAGTCCGTGTATCTCAACTCACACTCATGATATTCAGGTGACAGAACAGATAATGAATAATCCAGAGGAGAGTCCCCAAATAGCTCTACAAACACTGCTGGCAAACATGATAAATGAAAAGATTGAAAACATACAAAGGAATCTGTATGAGCTTGATAGGGAGAGAGAGGAGGCATTCCAAAGGTTTATACAGGAATATCATGAGTGTGAGGAAGATACTCAAAAACCACACAGGATTTGTGTGAGCAACTTGAGAATACTCAAAGAGAAAGGCACGAATGGCCTGCACAGGCTGAGAACACTCAAAGAGAACTACAGGAATCAGATGAATGGGAGGAAGCTAAGGAAAGAATAATACAGGAATTGAGAGAGCAGGATGAAAATACACAAAGATCACTAAAGGTATTCATTGGATCCAATAACAAAGAGCTGAGGGAAGTCAGGGAGACCATAAAGGGAATGCTGAATGGATCCCAACAGAAGGAATGGGAGTCCAAGGAAACCATAACCAATCAACTAAGTGATTTGAGAATAAACACTGAAAACCAAATTAAGGAAGTAAAGAAGTACATACAAGTTCTAACAAAAAAGCTTCAACAAAGAATTTGAAGCCATCAAAGCTGATCAATTAGAAGGAAAAGAAATGAATAACAAAGTAGAAAATCTTGACAGCAGGTTAGACCATGCAGAAGATAGAAACTCTGGGATGGAAGACAGCATTGATATGATAGAGAAAGAACTTACAACCATCCAAGACAAATCTAAGAAATATGAGAGATCTATCCAACACTTGGAAGATACCATAAGAAGGACTAAGCTAAGGGTAATGGGTGTAGAGGAGCACCTAGAAACAGAAGTTAATGGACTAGGAAATTTGTTTAATAGGATCCTAGCAGAGGTCTTTCCCAAACATGCAAAAAGATAGGCCTATTCAGATACAAGAAGCTTTTAGAATGCCAAAAAGACCAGACCAGAATAGGACATCCCACTATCACATTATAATCCACACAGGATCAATTCAGACCCAGGAAATGATCCTTAAAGCTGTCAAGGAGAAAAGATTAATCACCTATAAAGGAAACCAATTAGAATCACCTCAGATTTCTCAGCAGAGACAATCAAAGCAAGAAGAGCCTGGAATGATGTATGACACGCCCTAAAAACAAACAACTATCAAACAAGAATACTGTAACCAGCTAAACTCTCCTTCATAACTGAAGGCCAAATAAAAACCTTCTATATGAAAGAAAAATTGAAACAATATTCCTCCACCAAACCAGCCCTACAAAAGATTCTTAAAGATGTCCTACACATAGAACACCAACAAGTCCACCATGAAGGCCAAGAAACTGCAACCAAACTGAGAATCCAAGAACCATAGGAAGAACCCAGTTTTCACAGTCCAAAAAAGGTGCATAATATGGCAGGAATTCCCAAATACCTCTCACTTCTATCTCTCAACATTTACGGACTTAAGTCTCCAACTAAGCGACATAGACTGTTTAGTTGGATTAAAAAACAAGATCTTTCTATCTGCTGCCATCAGGAGTCACATTTTGGCCATAAAAACAAACACATTTTCAATATTAAAGGCTTGAACAAAATCTACCAAGCAAACGGCCCCCATAAACAGGCGGGAGTTGCAATCCTAATATCAGATAAAATAGACTTCAAATTAAAATTCGTGAGAAGAGATAAAGAAGGTCGCTTACATACTAATTAAGGGATCCCTCCTTCAGGAGGATATTACAATTTTAATATCTATTCGCCAAACAACGGAGCACCCAAATTTATCCAAGAAACAGTACTTTCCCTCAAATCCCGCATAGATCCAAAGACATTAATTGTTGGGGATTTTAAAACACCACTCTCCCCACTAGATAGAACAACTCGGCAAAAACTCAACAGAGAAAACCGCAGATCTAAACAGCTGCAGAGATCAATTATATTTAACAGATATCTACCGAATATTTCACCCAGTAACATCAGAATACACGATTTACTCAGCAGCACAAGGAACATTTTCTAAAATAGACCACATTTTAGGCCCCAATACAAAGTTGTACAAATTCAGAAACATTGAAGTTATACCTTGCATTATCTATGACCACAAGGGAATAAAATTAGAACTCAACACCAAAAGCTACCAAAGAAAGTCTGGTAACACATGGGGGCTGAACAACACTCTGCTGAATCACAAGTGGGTCATAGAAGAGATTAGAAAGGAAATGCAAATGTTCATGCTATTCAACAAAAATGAGCACACAAATAACCAGCTTCTCTAGGACACAGCAAAGGCAGTACTCAGAGGCTAGTTTATAGCTCTGAGTTCCTACATCAACAATTTGGAGAGATCTGAAACCAACAATTTAATGAGACATCTGAACTTCCTTGAAAAAGAGCAGCAAGATAAACCCCAGTATAGTAGATGGAAAGAAATAATTAAAATTAAATCAGAATTAAAGAATTAGAATCCAAACTAAAACTATAGAAAGAATCAACAAAACAAAGAGTTGGTTCTTCAAAAACATTAACAAAATTGACAGACCCTTAGTAAGTCTTATCAGAAAAAGAAGAGAACACACATAAATAAATAAATTCAGAGATGAGAATGGAAACGGAATACTTCTCAAAACTTTATGCTAATAAGTTTGAGAACTTGGCAGAAATGGACTTTTCTTAGCAAATATTGACACACCGACACTAAACCAAGATGAGTTAAATCATCTTAACAGGCCCATATCAAGCATTGAAATAGAAATAGCAATAAGAGACCTTCCAGCTAAGCAAAGTGCAGGATGAGATGGTTTTATAGCGGAATTCTACAAGGCCTTCAAATCAGAGCTCACACTCCTCCAACTCTTCAATGAAATTTAAAGAAAAAGTTCACTATTGGACACATTCTTTGAAGCCATCATAATCCTCATCCCAAAACCAGGGAGGGACTCATCAAAGAAAGAGAAATATAGACTGATTTCTTTGATGAACCTTGATGCAAAACGTCTCAACAAAATGTTGGCCAATCGACTTCAACAATTCATCCAAAAAAATTATACATTACGATCAAACAGCATTGATTTCAGGGATGCAAAGCTGGTTCAATATAAGCAAATCAATTAATATTATTTATCATATCAACAGGAGCAAAGGTAAGAACCACATGGTTATCTCAATAGATGCAGAAAAAACATTTGACAAGATCCAACACCCCTTTATGATGAAGGTTTTGGAAAAATTGGGAATCCATGGACCATTTCTCAATACAATAAAGGCTGTATTTGACAAATCTACAGCCAGCATTATACTTAATGGTGAAAAATTAAAACCATTTACTCTTAACTCAGGAACAAGAGAAGTAAGTCCACTCTCTCCACTTCTCTTCAATCTAGTTTTAGAATGCCTAGCTACAGCAATAAGACAAAATGCAAACACTAAGTATATCCAAATAGGGAAAGAAGAAATAAAAGTCTCCCTCTTTGCAGATGACATGATCTTGTATGAAAAGGATCCCATAGACTCCACTCCAAAATTACTCAAGCGGATTCAAAACTTTGGCAAAATAGCAGGGTATAAAGTTAACCCCCCAAAATCAATGGCTTTTCTGTATGCCAACAATGAGAAAAGTGTGGCTGAAATTAGGAAAGAAACTCCATTCGTAATAGCCCCACAAAAAAATAAAATACCTAGGAATTAACTTAACCAAAAATGTGAAGGACCTCTATGATGAAAACTTTAAAAACTTGAAAAAGGAAATCAAAACAGAACTTAGAAAATGGCAAAAACTCCCATGCTCCTGGATTGGAAAGATTAACATCATGAAAATCGCAATACTTCCCAAGGGTGTCTACAAATTCAATGGGATACCTATCAAAATTCCAAACTCATTCTTCAAGGAAATAGAAGAGGCAATCCAAAAATTCATATGGAAGAATAAAAGACTCCAAATAGCAAAAACGCTCCTCAATGGAAAGAACACTGCTGGAGGAATATCAATACCAAATTTCAAACTCTACTATAAAGCCATAGTAATCAAAACAGCTTGATACTGGCACAGACCTCAGGACCAATGGAATAGAATTGAAATCCCAGAAATGAACCTACAGACCCATAGCCATCTAATCTTCGATAAGTGACCTAAAAAATGGAATGGAAGAAAGACAGCCTCTTCAGTAAATGGTGCTGGCTAAATTGGTTAACTACTTGTAGAAAACTAATGCTAGATCCTTATATATCACTCTGCAACAGAATCAACTCCAAATGGATGAAACACCTGGGAGTCAAAGCAGACAATCTGTAAACATTATAGAATGGAATATGAGAAACCCTAGGTCTCCTTGGCACAGGCCGAAATTTTATTAATGGAGACCGGGAAACACAATAAATCAAAGAAAGGTTGAACAAATGGGATTGCAAGAAGTTGCAGAGCTTCTGCATGGCAAAGGACCTAGCTAACAAGATGAATAGAAAGCTTACGGATTGGGAGAAGATCTTCACTAGCCATACAACGGACAAGGGTCTCATATCTAAAACATACTTGGAACTCAAAAAATTAAATCCCCCAACAACAAATCCTCAAAGAAACAACTTCCCAATAAATAAGTGGGCTAAAGACTTAAAGAGAAACTACTCTGAAGAAGAAAGAAGGATGGCCAATAGACACATGAAGAAATGCTCAACCTCCCTAGCCATAAAAGAAATGCAAATCAAAACAACATTGATATACCACCTCACTCCAGTTAGAATGGCAAAAATCAAGAACTCTAATAACAACAGATGCTGGAGGGGATGTGGACAGAAGGGAACCTTACTTCATTGTTAGTGGGCCTGTAAACTTGTTCAACCACTTTGGAAAGTAGTATGGAGTTTCCTCCAAAGACTCCACATAGAGCTCCCCTATGACCCAGCAATTCCACTTTTGGGCATTTACCCAAATGTTTACAAACAAGACCACACTAAAGCTAACAGCACAACTATATTTATTGCAGCATTATTTACCATAAGTAAGATATGGAACCAACCCAGATGCCCCTCAGTAGATGAATGGATCAAAAAAATGTGGTATATATACACAATGGAATTCTATGCCTCCATCAGAAAGAATGACATTGCTCCATTTGTTAGGAAATGGAAACACTTGGAAACAATTATATAAAGTGAAGTAAGCCAAGCCCAAAGAAACATAGGTCCCATGGTTTCCCTTATTTGTAATATCTAGTATATGTATGAGTCAAGCAGAAAAGTTCAGATAAGGTGATGTTACGGAAATGAACCCTAAGATATGTATTTAAATTTTTTTTTCTTTCATGCATTTGTTTCTAACGCATTTATAAGATTATTTCTTTGTTGCTTTGTATGTCCCTCCCCCACATTATAACCCCTGCTTTCACTATATTTGATGTCGGTATAATTTGTGGAGGGGAAGGGGAAGAGCAAGTTGTTTAAATAAGTATGCAGGTGGACCCGTTGCAACAATGAGAAGTACAAGTGGTCATGTCGAAAACGAACTTTACAACTTTGGTGGGATAGGTTGGATTGGGGGATGGGAGAGGCTGGGAAAGGATGGGAAGGGTAAACAAAGGAGCAGGCTATAATGCTTGATAAGAAATGTACTCACTATCTTGCCCATGTAATTGTAACCTCTCTGTACAGTTTTTTCACTATAAAAAAGAAAGAAAATCAGAGACTGCAGTGGCTTGTAAGCTCCATTTATATTCCTGAGCATTGGGCGCCCTTCCCCTTTGCCTTTCTGACCCTTTACATCAGGGGCATCTGGGAAGATGTTCTTACATCTAGAGTTTGTCCCTGGGATTAAAAACTTTATTTTGTGATCATAAACTCCATTATTTCTTGAATTGGATCTGAGGGGCCGGAGATAGTTAGGTCAGAGTATTCAGAAACTTATAATTACTTCTAAGTTTGCTATCTAAAATCATCCCTTCCCACCCCTTAGAATCCTATTTCCCAACTGTGTACACAGCCTTACACTCTGTTCTATTGGAGCTTTTGAGTGTTGGGCATCATGTGTTTCTTATGTGTACTGCTTTACAAATGGAGATTTTCTCCTACACTCAAAATGATTTCATTGATGGGGGCACTGTTCAATAGGCTAAACAGGGTTTGTTCATGTGTTCATATCCTAGGTAGGACTAGTAATGTCAGGACTCACTTACTGTCAGTGGTATTGCTCTGAGGAATTTCTGTCAATGTTGCCCCCAGTACCTAGTCCAAGGCCTCTCAGAAAGGCTCCAGACCCAAACTGCTTGAGTCTCTGTGTGAGCTAATCATCATTGAGCAACTATGTTCCCTGGTTTGTGATATATTCTCTTCTGTGAGCATATGCATATGAGGGACCAAGAACAGAGTTACCTGGAAGGGAGGTCCTAGGATGCAAAATGTCTACTAGGCAATGGAAACCCATGGTTTGGCATGCTTAATGTTTTAACCTGTGCACTGAACTAGCAGGAAAAAACAACACACTAAGAAATCTGCCAGTTATGCCAAATAAAGAGATGTTGTGAAGGATAGAGAAAGGACATTGATTTCATGGTAGTCATGACAAGACCATATCTCACCTTCAGAATACTAATCCATACACACTTTTCTATTTACACATGTTACTAGGTCTGAGTTGTATGTAAAACTCCTCAGGGACTTCAGAACAGGAAGATCTAAGGGAGAGTCTAAGATTGGTCTACCATTTTGGAAATTAACTAGTTTGATGGTAGCCCTTAGTAGTGTCCTACAAATATGTGCATTTACACTACTACATTTGATAAGTATCCCCTCATTAAATTATATTTGGTTGGTTCACTTGTTGACATCGCAGCTGCCTGGTAGATCCATTGTGACTTCACTTTATTCTGTTGAACCAGAAATGGAAAAGGAGATACTGACCACAACACTTTCACATTTTTCTCAATGAGCAGTGAATGGCAGGGGAGTATTTAAGATGCTCCCCATGTTCTCAGTTTGCTAGTACCACCTGGGATTCCAGCTCAAATCTTGATAAAGAGATACAGAAGTTACATGTAGCTTTTTTTGCCAGATTCACAGCTAGAGAGGTAGATGAGAAAGTGGAAGGGCTTGGTGTGGAAGCCACAAGTTGATATGAAGCAGAGTTAAAAGGATGTGGAGATGAAGCAAACTACTTGGAGGGAAAAGGAAAGGCAACTGAAGCTAATGAGAACCTCGAGGGAGAAGATAGAGCAAGTTTGAGGCCACCTGGATATCAAAGTAACCCATCTGAGGTACAATAGTCTGGGTATTCAGAGAGAAGTTGGAAGAGCACCAGCAAGTGCTCTTTACCAATTCTAGGGATCTCCCAGAATGCCAGGGTAAGAATTGATAGCTTCCCAGAGCATTGCTGCTGAGCACAACTCAGATCCCTCCCTACCATGATAATTGACATTGGAGAGGAGCAGCAAGAGTTGTATGAAGTGATAGCAGCTCACTTTGTGGAGCTTGTTCTGCAGCATTGTGAAGTGTGGTCTCTCAGGATGCTTAGGGCAAAGATCCTAGAGCTGGTGTCAAAGAATGCAATCTATTTGGAGTAGACATTTATAGATGGTATGTGCCTGAACACAACAACTGATAATGAGCTGATAGAGGTAGTTCCCTAAAGATCTAACAGCCAAAACTGGAGAGTCAAACCCAGAGCTCTGCACCACATCAGTCCACCATGCCAATTATTTCTACCCTAGTACTGGGTACCCAGTTTGCACAACCACGACCTTGTTACCCTGTTGTTCCCCACAATCCCTCACAACTTTTATCTTTCATTTTGTCTATGATTCTTTGTCCCTGATAAACTGTTCTGGATGCCTGTATTAGCTACGCCAACCCCTGTAAAGCTGTTGGTGTTACCCAATTTCTGCCACTGCAACTCAGCAATTACAGTCACAATTACCCTTTCCCTAGTATCCTACTCTCTCCTACTCTTTTCTGGTACCCACAATTCTTAACACCATGGATCCAACCACCTGATACCTGACACCACTGTCTCTGCCACTCCACTCCCAAACAAAGCGAAGCAAGAGTGGGCACAGACAGTCGACTTGGGTCCACCTCTTGCAGGCACAACATGACAAGTTATTCCTCAGGTATTTTACATGAGGGAATAACTGGTGTTGGAAGGCAAGTTACTAAGAGGTGACTAAAATCCAAGGACATCAACTTATATCTTGGTGCTAAGAAAAGCAGGCCCTAAGGTGATAGTTAATGAGAAAAGAAAATTTTACAAAGAATATTAGAGATGATAAAAAATGCTTAGCTTATTCTCTTCTACTAGTGAGTTGAATTATTTTATGATATAGATATGTAACTCCTTTCCATTTTAAAAAGCATATGAAGATGCACATTTTAGTGGTACTTATATTGATTTATGGAATATTTGCATATGATCACATTAATGATACTCAATATTTTATGCTCTATGATATGCTCATAATTCTGCCTTTGGCAATATGAATTGAGCTCTCTAACAACAAATGGAATTTCATTGTAAAATACCATAAGGAGATTACTGAGGCTAGTAACAAAATGAAGGCTGGAACAAGAAAAATGAATAAAGCTACAAGTTTGAAGGGAAGGGGTCAGTGGTGAGGGCTATAATAAAAGAGAAATTCTTCACCATGGAATCTTGGAAGAAAATAATTGTTTTGTTGAATTACTAGCTTTTTAAACTTTAGAAAGCAGAACATGATTTTTGATTCTTGCTTTTTGGAACTTCTTTAATGAGTGGTGTAAAAAATTATCAAAATGACTTTGAAAATTCACTGGCATGAATTATCAGATTAACATTTTAATCAAAGTAGCCTTGAGATGCAGGCATCCTGGATTCTTTTTCTACTAAATTAATGGAATGAGCTTCCTTTTGAATGGTTGGACAGTCCATGACACTTGTTCCAAAAAAAGAAAAGATACTGGAGAGAAAAAAAAAAGTGGAAGGAGAGTCAAGGCTGCTGAAATTAGCATATTTCCCATTTGGACTTTAATGGGTTGTTTCTACAAAGAATAAGAATTTCATCTTAACATAATAATTTCAAAATGGATGTGCTACAGGATAGCTTCTAAATGTAATATTTAATGCTGTTGGATTACTTGAAGACAAATGTTTACAGCAAACTTTAAATTTCAGAAAAACTGTAACGCACCAATAAACAACTTGAAGAAATATAATTTAAAAATTCACCGTTCAAAGCACACCCTTGCAGGAAAGTCTGTGAGACATTTATCTCCCAACAGGAAGTGGCACTGTGGCTCAATTGGTAAAGGGCTCCCCTTGAGCTGAAGAACTCAGAGTTATGTTAATACCTAGGCCCTGAGTTCAAGCCCTATGACTGACAAAAAGAAATTTTAAAGAATTAAAGCATTAGGGCTGGGAAGGAGACTCAGTGGTAGAGTGATTGTCTTGTATACATGAGGTCCTGGGTTCAATTCCTCAGCACCACATAAGCAGAAAAATGTGGAATTGGCGCTGTGGCTCAAGTGGTAGTGCTCTAACCTTGAGTTGAACAGCTCAAGGACAGAGCCCAGACCCAGAGATCAGGCCCCCCTTCCAACAACAACAACAATAATAAAAAATTAAAGCATCAAACAACCTGAGGATGTTGTCCAGAATAATGAATATAGCATTATCCGTTTACATGACTTAGTTAGTGACTTGTAACCTAGTTTAACAGGGGAGGTCGTGGGCAATTTGTGTGTTTGACAAAACCTGCAAAATTATTTTCTACATTCCCAAGGAGTTAGAAAGTAAGGAATGGGATGAGGAGAGAAGTGTTCGGTGGTTTGCCTTTTGGTTCAGTAATTGGTTTCTGGAGTCAAATTCAGAGAAATTCTGCTTGCAATCCTAGTTGCATGGGGAATGAAGAAGCCATGCCATGGAAGTGGTTTTGTCTTGTCCTTGGTCTGGTTCCAAACACCACTGGACAATCCAAGTCCCACTTCAGGACCAAGATTCCTTGAAGACTACTGATCCACTGGACATGTAGACCTAACCACAGCCAGAAAAAGGCAAAATGCAATGCCGAAGGCAGCACTGAAAATCTACACCAGGCAGAGATGTTTAAATATATTTTCATTGTAAAAATACTGTACAGAGGGCTTACAGTTACATGACTAGGTAATGAGTACATTTCCTATCGAGCATTGTTACCTCCTCCTTTGTTTTTCCCCTACCATCTTTTCCCTCACCACATGTCCAACTCCTCCCTCCTCCACCCTATCCTGACATTGTAAATTCATTTTCCACAGTGTCCTGTACATCTCATCATCACATTGGGTCACCCTGCATCCCCATTTCAGCATTCTGCTATATATATCCCTTCCACTCTCCAATTACAAAAAATGTATATAAGATGCAGAACACTGGAATCAAATACAGTGAAAACAGGGGTTATATGTGGGGGGATGAAACTACAACAGAATCACATAGTGCATGATAAGTATATTAAAAACAAAAGCAAGAAAGTAAAAACCGTTTTTGTCTTTGACTTGGGGTACATTTCGCCTAACACCTCTTATATGTTCATATCTATCTAGCCTTTGATCTTCTCTGCTTGTTCTAGACATGTACTAATCCTTGCAAACAAGGGAAAAACAAGGTAAACCGTGGGACCTATGTTTCTTTGGGTCTGGCTTACTTCACTTAATATAATTTTTACCAAGTCTTATAATTTCCTAACAAATGGGGCAATTTCATTCTTTCTGATGGAGGCATAGAATTCCATTGCGTGTGTGTGTGTGTGTGTGTGTGTGTGTGTGTGTGTGTGTGGGTGTGTGTGTGTGTGTGTGTGTGTGTGTGTGTACCACATTTCCTTGATCCATTCATCTACTTAAGGGCATCAGAGTTGGTTCCATATCATAGCTATGGTTAATAATACAGCAATAAATATGGTTGTGCTGGTAGCTTTGGTATGACCTTCTTTGTGATCATTTGGGTAAGTGCCCAAAAGTGGAATTGCTGTGTCATAATGGGGCCTCTAGTGGAGTCTTTTGAAGAACTTTCACACTGCTTTCCAAAGTGGTTAAACAAGTTTACACTCCCACCAGCAATGCAATAGGGTTCCCTTTTAGCCACATCCCCTCCAGCATCTGTCGTTATGACATTTCTTGATTATAGCTATTCTAACTGGAGTGAGGAGCAATCTCAGTTTTGATTTGCATTTCTTTTGTGACTAGAAAAGTTGAGCATTTCTTCATGTGTCTAATGGACATTTTTATTTCCTCTTCAAAGAAGTTTCTTTTTAAGTCTTTAGCACGTGTAATTATTGGGAAGTTTTTCCATTGATGATATGTTGTTGGGGATTTAAGTTTTTGAATCCTAAGTATATTTTAGATATAAGACTTGTCTGTTTTATAACTCATGAAGCTCTTCTCCCTGTAAGTGGGCTTTCTATTGATCTTGTGAGCTATGACCTTTGCCTTACAGAAGCTCTGCTGTTTCATGCAATCCCATTTCTCCAACCTTTCTTTGATTTCTTTTGTTTCTGGTTCTCTATTAAGAATATTTTGGCCTATGCAAAAGAGCCCTAGAGTTTCTCCTATTCCTTCATGTAATGTTTTCACGGTGTCTGCTTTTATTTTGAGGTCTCTGATCCATTTGGAGTTGATTCTTGTGTAGGATGATATATACGGATCTAGCTTTAGTTTTCTACAGGTGTTTAACCAATTTTGCCAACACCATTTACTCAAAAGGCTGTCTTTCTTCCATTCTAGGTTTTTTAGCTCCCTTGTCAAAAATTAGCTGGCTATAAATCAGTGGGTTCATTTCTGAGTCTTCAGTCGTATTCCACTGGTCCTCAGATCTGTTCTTGTGCCAGTACCAAGCTGTTCATATTACTATGGCTTTTTAGAAGAGTTTTAAATTTGGAACTAATATTGCTCCAGTGCTGTTCTTTCTGCTAAGGATTGACAAACCTGCAGCCAGCATTATACTTACTATTGAAAAGTTAAAGCCATTTCTTATAAATTCAGGAATGAGATAAAAATGTCTGCTCTTTCTGCTCCTCTTCAACTTCTCTTTAATCTCAACTCCTAAAACACAAATTTCACAATGAATTTACAAGAAAAAATACAAAAACCAAACATGGCAATGCTTAGATGCAGGACGTTTTACAAAATCCAGAATATAACTCTGCTGTCTAAGGGAGGGGCTCTCTATATTAATTAACAAACAAACCCAAAAGAGCAGCTAGGTGTACTAGACGTGAGTGTCCCTGACATCTACTCCATGGACAAGGAACATGGAAGGAGTTCCTGAACCTGCTGGAGAGTGCATGGAGGAAAGTTTCGTTGTCAGCCTGAGTACGTAAGTTAGCTTCACCCTGCCTGGGCCTGTCTTTCTTGTTTTCTCCCCACAGTGGAGAAGAATTGTCCCCTGCTCTATGGAGAATAAATACTGTACAAGCCGATCTGAATGTGGCTTCTGTTTGGTCTTCACTCTTTCCTAGGTGGGCAGTCACCCCCCCACGGTGTGTGTGTGCTCCCAGGGGCTGATCCTCAGAGCCCATGCCCAAGGGGCAGGTGGGTGCTACATGTGAGTCAGTGGCACTGTCTCATTCATGCAGCAGCTGCCGGGTAGCTGCTCTAGCCCAACAGCAGTTACACCCTGATATTCTCCCACAGTCCCAGGAGAGGTGCCCACAAGGGCCTGAGTTGGGAAAGCTGACACTAGGGTCCTACTTCACCAAAGGGACTGGCATGCAAGATGAAGTGGCTTACACCTAAATTACTAATTATATTATGGAGCAGTTTTAAACAAAGTGATACACATTACTGTATGATATATAATGCTATATTCTTGAGTCTGTAGTCTCCAAAATCATTGGACTTCATAATAGCAAGAATGGATTTTATTGTTTGTATTTACAAGTCCACTATGGCAATCTGAAATAAAAGTACAACAAAACTCTTATCCAAAAACCACATTATTAAATCTCAGAATTAAAAATAAAGTATGTAAGTAGTGCAAATGAAATTATACTAGAATAGTAAATTACACACAAAATATATTACATTAGTTACACTCAAAAGTAAAATAAGTAATTACAAAAAGAATTCCTACTGGATAAAAAATATTACAGTGGTTTAACAGGTTGAAGTGATATAAGTTATATATTTTGTTTTAATAAAACTTATTTATATCTCCAAGTTCTGTTTATCTCAGAGAAGGAAAATGATAGGAAGTAGAAATTTTATGTGGCACCTCTTGCTTCCAGTACCATGAAGGGGACTGGCACTTCATAATGGGAGTCCTGGGGTGACACCCACAGCCAGCCCATGTAGACCTATCAGAGGTCCGTGTGGTGACACTGAAGGGGTCGAGGACAGGACATTGCTGCTGCAAAAGGGGCAGCACTTGTTGTGGTGGGCTGCAGACAACAAAGCTCCAGAGTGACCAAACCAATCTACCCAGCCTCAGGTGCCAAAGCCAGGAGGGAAGGCAGGGGAGACCCCAAACCCTACCTTCAATCTGTGCAGCCTACACTGCCAAGGCCAGACCCATTGCACTGATTTGGAGCCCAACATGGGTAGGAGGTGTGCCCATGGCCTCCAAATGGAGCATCCTCAGAATGGCACCCAGAGCTGGACCCATGTCTACCAGAAGGATGACAAAGTAAAGCCAAAGGAGCTTTGGGCCCCTGGTGCTGCAGCTGGTGCATTGCAAGTCCAGGCTCCTCTGGCACTGATGGGTATATGTAGGGATGACCCTGTACCTGAGTCCACAGAGATAAGCAAATGGAGGTCCACGGGGATGCTGAAGGGGCTCCAGGTTGCTGAGCTGCTGCAGCTGTCACAAGCCCACTTGGAGAGGGGACAGCAAATGGCTCTAATCCACAGACCACCTTAAAGACTGATGAGGTGAACCAAGGCTGGGCTGCCTGGCCCCAAGGGGGTGGACTACATGCCTAGCCTTCCTTCTCCCATGGGCTGCGCTCTGTAGACACATGGTGTCCCCCCAACCCCACACCCATGGGGGCAGGCAGTGATCCTAGAACGGTGTCTCTCTGGGATTACACTTGCACCCAGGACCACTGCAAACCAGTACCAGCCGAGCTGGAGGAGGAGAGGGCAGCAGTGGACTCAATTCTAGCTCCATGGATGCCAGCTCCTGGGTGAAATGGAACAACTGAGACTGGGATGAGAGGTCGGTAGGGTGAGCAATGCTCATCTGGCAATGCTAGGGAGCGGGAGCATGCACACACATCTCCTCACTGCACATCTGCCACATAGGAGGGGGCTCCACTTCTCAATGGCTGACCTGAGGAGGCAGTCAAACCCACAGGGACTACAGAAATGGTGGTTAACTTGGTGATTTGGAAAGGGCTCTAGGGCACAGCTTTGCTGCAGCACTGAACAACTGGCAAAAAAAAGGAAAAAATATCCATTAAAACTTTGTTTTTTTTGGTTGGCCGTGGGGCTGCAATAAAACTTTTCACCAATGATGACCTATTATACTTTGAAAACAGTTTTACTTTCCTCTTGTCCTATATTTTTGCATGGGGCCCTTTGTGTTAACCAGAAATCTCCAGGATTTCTTCATGCACAGTAATACAAATTAAAATAGCTTCTATTCTTTCTTTAATTAAGGGAATTTGCATTTAGTTCTTTCCCATGTTATATTCATGAAAAAGAAATCCTGAAGAATATCTATAAAGCACCAAACTCAGGATTTCTTCTGAACTCCTCTCTGAAGAAAGACAATACAATGACCAAGAAATAGGTATCACCCATATTGTCACTCTGCTAGCTCTCTCTCTGATTAGAAAATAATCCTGCCAGGCACATGCAGATCACTTATGCAAAATGTTTTCCAAAAATTCTTGTTGTTATATTGCATTTATCTTCCTCCTCCTGTCTACCCTCTTGCGGCTCTTCCCCCGGGTCCTGTTTCCTTCTTCCTTCTCTCCTCTCCTCTACATTTTCCCTGTCCCCTCCTCTTCTCTCTCCTGCTATGCACTTCCTCTGCTGTTACTCCTTCCTCCTCCTTTCCTTTCCAATTTCTCCTACACTTTCACTTTCTTCTACTTCTTCTTTATGGTCCTGTGGGTTGGACTCACGCTAAGCAGTTGCTCTGCTGCTCGTTACATTCCTCCAGTCTGGACTTCACTTCAATTACACTCTTTTTCTGATTTGTTTTTAAAAAGCAAACCCAGCAAAGACTTTTGATTCAAGATTTAATTCATTGTACATATTCTACACCACAAATATGTGCTACTTCATACAGTGAGGCTAATAGGTTTGATTATGGCTTCAGATAAACTCATCAGAAACAATGTGTTTGAAGGCAATCTAATGTGATCCTCTGTTGCTACCAAATTAATGAACTGGTTACTTTGTATCTTGCACAAGTACTTCCATATTGCTCCCAGTTTAGTGAACTGTCACTTTGTGGTAGCACCACAGTAACACTAACGCAAGGATTGTTGGGGATCAGAAGATTAAGTCCAGACAGGAAAATCCATAAGATATGTATCTCAAATTAATTACTAAAAAGCCATAAGAAGACCTGTGGCTACGTGGTTTAGTGCCTTCCTTGCACAGAATAAGCTGATGACAGGACCCAGACCTGAGTTGAAGACCTGTGGTAGGTGCACACACACACACACACACACACACACACACACACACACACACAGAATTTCCCTGCTAGAGGAAGTAAAATATCTCTTTTCCCAATAACATGCTTGAGTTTCTAGACTATGGGTTTGGATAATTTTGAAAGTTGCATTATTAACTTACCTAATTTTAACAAATGACATCCTGTTTACTATTATTTAATCCTGGTTGGAAAATATTTTAAGACATATTTTCATGTAGAAAATTGAGTTTGTTCCCCAAAATCGTGACTGTCTTGGTTTATAAGAAAGAAAGACTTGTGCCTTTACTTCATTAGTTCATAAATTAGAAAAGTAACCCTAATTCTAGAACCAATTGCCTTTGGATTCTAAAGGCCACACAAATACATAAGTTTTTATTCATCCTATCTTTGATTCAGCTCATCTTTCTTAAAGTAATTCATAGTTTTACTCAATATCTTGCCATTTTTCTAACCCGAACCCTAACTGGGACATTCAGGATAACCTCACACTAATCATACCCTAATCCTAACATTATTAGCAGTTTCCTACTTCACATACATCCAAATTCTAACTTGACTTGTTATTCAAAGATTTACTTTCAGTTTGACCCTAAATTTTCCATTTCCCTAATACTAATACTAACCCCAGCTGGAACTGAAACCTAACTTTCACCATAATGATAGTACAATTCTAATGTTTAAGAAAAAGACTCTAGTTTTTATTCATTCTAATGAATACTCCAGTTTTCCCTCTGGAAATGAGTTCCAGTTTGCCCTTATTCCCAAAAATTTCCTGATTCTACTTCTGAAGTGATCTTGTTCCCTAATATGATCCATTATATTACTTTTCCTCACATTTTCTTATCAGAAAAGACACTGTAGTTTCCATTGATTTTACCTTTTCCTGAACCACTGTTCCCTAAAACAGTTTCAGATTTACTTACCATCTTGTCCATTACTTAATGCTAATTCTCAACCTAGACTTGGCTGGAAAACTCCCATTAATCATTAGAAGAATTATCACTGAGAAATAAATTTAATGATAATGCTCTAGTTACTATTCAGTGTCACATTTTTGCTTCTACTTGTTAGTGAAAACTGAATTTTCTTTTTTTGGTCGGTCATCGGGTTTGTACTCTGGGCTTTGGCGCTATCCCTCAGCTCTTCAGCTCAAGGCAAGCACACTACCCCTTGAGTCACAGCGCCACTTCTGGTTTTCTAGTGGTTTATTGAAGATAAGAATCTCATGGATTTTCCTTGCCAGGTCTGGCTTTAAACTGTGATCCTCAGATCTCAGCCTCTTGAATAGATAGTATTACAGGCGAGAACCACTGGTGCCTGGATTGGAAACTGAATTTTATAGTAAAAACTTTCCTATTCATAACACTAATCACAATCAGAACAAAATACTGACCTTAATCTTAGTAAAATTATATGTCAATACTAACATTAACACAGGTAAACTAATTTTCACTCATCCTAACTTCATTCAAATAAACCTTCCAAACATAAGCTTCAATTTTTTCCCAATATCTTAGTCATTTTCTAACCCTAAACTTAATCTTTCTTAACTGGAACATTGAGAATAACCATACGACTAATTGTAAGTAGATTCTAATATTAATAGCAATACTCTAGTTCACATTCATTCTAATTCTTACCATGCTTATTCTAAAATTTACCTACAATTTGAGCATCATTTTTTTCTCCTACACTCTAACCCTAACCATGTCTAGAATCCTAATGATAACTTTGACACTTATGGTATCCCAATTCTAAAATTTATGTAAAATGCTTGCTGTGTCATCCTAGCTGAAATTCCACTTGTAATTCTTCACATAAATTGCAGGTTTTCCTAAACCCTACAGATTTTCTCACTCTTAACTCTGAATCTATCTTGTTCCATAACAGGAATCATTATACCGATTGATCTCAAATCTTGATATTATGAAATACACTGTACTTCCATTATCCCTGCTTTTCCTGAATTCCTAGAACTTAAAATAAGTTCAGATTTACTTAACATTTAAACCATTCCTAATCCTAAACCTACAGATAATTGAATCATAATGTTAATAGCAAGCCTCTATTTCACATTTATCCTAACTCTTGCTAGGCATGTAGGCCTAAATTTTATTTGCACTTTGAAACTAAAAATTTTAAAGTGTTTATCTATTTCCTGTCAAGTGTTGTTTTACTTTATTTTTTTAAAATTTTATTTTATTGTAAAGAGGCTTACTGAGGGATTACAGTTACATGTGTAAGGTAATGAGTCCATTTCTTGTTGAACATTGTTGCCTTGTTCTTTGTTGGTCTCCCACTATAACTCCTCCCTCCCCTTGGTGTAAATTTCATTTTCAATATAGTGTGCTGTGAGTATCATTGTTGCAATAGGTCATCTTGTGTTGAACCTAAATTTTCTTTTCTCTAACCCTAATTCTAATTCTGTCTGTGATCCTAAACCTAACCATAATAGTAATTATATTATATATATTATATAGTAATTCAGAAATTAACAAAATATTGAAGTTTTTATTCATCGTTAATCCACTGCACATCTTGAATTAAGTTGCAGTTCACCTTAAATCTTCCAAATTAGCTTATATGTGCATATATGAAGATGTAATTTGATGTGAAAAACAGAAGATCTTTAGAGGAAGGAATAATGAAAAGGAAATACAGGGAGTACAATCAAATGCATTAAATATATTTTGGAAAGAGCATAAAGAAACTGCCTCTTCTAACAATTAATAACCATTAACAAAATAACTAAAAATTAATAAATAAATAACATACTGCCTTCTAGTGTTAAGAGAGCCATGATATGTCTTGTGAATAAAATAATTGTGTTAGATAAACTTTGTTCATGCATAATTTAATTTATTATTAGCCAATTATTTAATTTAATCAATGAAAATATATCAAAAAGATTCCATGATAAAAATGTAAATCAGTTACTTAGCAATTGTTTGAGAAAAAATAGTCATGACTTTTAAGAAACTAAATGTCTCTTTCCCGACAAAGCACTGCTTTCAGTTTACAAATCTAGTTTTTCTAAGTTTAGAGATAATAATTGGCATGAAAAACAACTAACTGTACATCTTATTTCTTGAATGAGTGATGTTTTAAACATTATCTTTTATTCAAATGAATACTTAGGTCTACTTTTTCAAAATAAATGCAATTTTATCTCCTTTCAGTACAAGTACTTTCCCTGCAATTAAATGTATTAGTATATACAGGTATTTATACGCTAAATCTTCTATGTTTGTTATGTAGATCTATATATTCAGAATGATATGGTTTTTCTATTCACAAATGTCTAGCATGTGGGATTTTTTGCTTCATTAATATAAATTATCTCAGGTTGTTGTGAAGGCTCCAGTAAGCAGTGTGGTCAAAAACATGTCCTGAATTCTAAATATTAAATCTAATCATTTTTAGCCTTTGATTATATCATTCATTTTCTCTTCAGAGCAATTAAACTAAAATAAATACTACATTTTAAACATTTCACTCATATTGTAAATAATATTAACATAGTTCACACAGAGACTAATTATTTCAAACTCACCATATTTAATGATCATAGTGTGAAGAATATAGAGAGTAGAAGGTCCTTATACTCAATAATATTTGTGGTTAAATTAAATCAAATCATATATCTGGATTTCTAATTTAGAGGTTAATCATATGGAAACAGGAACATACTAAGAAAAATGATTACTTTGGGACCATTTTCTTCTTAAAATTATGCAGCAAAAATATCTCTAAGAAATATATTTTTAATAAAATATTTCAGCCCTTAGTTAAAGTGCATTATGCTTTCATATAAAGTTTATCTCAAAATAGAAATTCTGCAACTAATCTAATGTATGTTTTCATGAAGAAAATGCTATGACTTCTAATCTTGTTATGTGATTTTAATTACATTTTTGTTGTGACATGATTCCTATTTACAGTTAATACTAACTTCATACAAATCATGCCCATGCACACTAACTTACATAAGATAATATTCAAACAAAATTATCTTTCTTCCTATCTCCCACAGGGAAGGATGAGGTGTTGAAGTATATTAAATGAAAGCACTCTAAAAGAGATTCTTTATAAAATGGAAATTTGTAACCTGAGGATGGGATCATGAGCAATTTCTACTTGGCTGAACAGGAATTCTCATTTCTACAGCACTTTCTAACCTTTTAATCACACAGAGAAATCCACAAAATTTGAAGTTCATATGAAGGGACTACATTCCTAAAAGATGTGCCAACCCTGCTCAAAAGTTCGGTCTCATCACTAGTTCTTTGTGTTTGCTGGCTGATCTATTTCTCTATCATATGTTTCATATTATTAAGCATATTAGTAAGTCAGCTATGAGTACATAGCAGGAGACTCCTGAAATCACTGCTATTGCTGGGTAATATTCAGGAGAGAAGAAAAAGATTATATTACTCTGCAATTCCTCCCTTTGGCCTTCAATAAACCAATCAATTGTCAAAACAATCATGTAAGATGTTAGTTTACTTTTCTCTTTTTAAGTAGGATTAAGCAAGTGTTTTTCAAAGTAAAAAGTGATGACAGTATTATCAGAACTTTGATATGAGCACCTTCTCCCTAACAAGTAATGCTCTATGGGCTGTAAATATGGAATTCACACTTAAATTCTCTCTCCCTAAAAGCACTCACACAGACACAGAAACAAACAGACAGACACACAGACACAGACACAGACACAGACACAGACACAGACACACACACACACACACACACACACACACACACACACACACACACACACAGCTGCCACCCAGGCACATAAGAGAACAGTTCAATTCCTTGGTAATGATAATTGATTGATGTTTGCTCCATTGGTTTTTCATTTTTTCAGGACCTTGCCTGGACCTGCATCTTACTCTGAAATCAAGTCCCCTGCTTTTAGTATACTGTGTTTATGTATTCATAGTATGTACCTGGCTGTTTCAGGCCAATTAATAATACCCTGAATAGAGTATCCTCAAACTTGACATTCAAGTCAAACTCCATGAATTCATACTATTATTCGGAAATACTAAAATTTATTGGATCTAGAAACCAAAAAAAACCCACTTTGTTATATTAATAGGAATTGACATCATGAAATTAGAATACTATTGATCAGGAACTGAGGTAAGAGGACAGGCGTATGTGGGAAAATGTGGAATACTGGATGTGTGTAAAAGATATAAAATCATCGTCTGTTGGATCATTTTTATTGTAAACTTAGCCTATATTGAAAGCTCAATTTACATATACAGTTTTCCAGCTATTTGTTTACCCATCACTTCTGATCACAAATCCTCTTATAAATTTTTATAGTATCTTTGAATAAATCACATAGTTTGCATGCCCTTATCATCTTAAGGAAAAACAGTCTGCTTCTACTTCTTTCATCTATGTGACGTACCTTTATTTTTGGTTTCTCTGTTTGCTGAATAAATGTATTCCTGGAAACAGGATATTGACCACAAATCTGGGTTTAATTTTCATTTTTTAAACTTGAAATATAATATAAACTTTGTTGTGACTACTCATTTTCTAAAACTGAGTGATATTCATGAACACTAATATTTTGGTGCCTTTAAGTAAATTGAGACTTGATGTGGTATGGTAGTTCTAGTGTCTAATTTACTTAACCATTAGATTATTAATGTATAAACAGTGCATTGCACTTTTTTAATTTTAAATATAACATAGTCCCCAAGGATTTACTTTAAAGTGATAAGGGGGGGCAGTTGTCTTCATGTTCCATAGTTTATATTTATTTCAGTAAAAGTACTAATAATACATGATGTATGCTGGAGCAATATAAAAGATGAGAACATATTTCTAAAGAGAATGGGTTTATTGATTAAAACAGAAAACTTTGAAATAGTCATGTATCTTGGTTGAAACTGCATAAATTTCATATAAATGTAGCTCCACATGAGAATCAGGGATAAATTCACATTAATATTACTGAGATTTACATCACAATATAAGCAATATAGGTATTTTAAGGAATTGGTCATTCAAAGCACTAGATACCTACTGGATGAGGAATGAATTGAAAATAGCAGAGGAAAACAATTCAACATGCAGATACTATGATTTTATAATACTAATATGAAAGAAATGGAGCTTTTGCCTTTCTGAAGAAGAAAGTTTAGCCAGTAATTTCAATGTAAGACTTTAGTTGTAATGAGTCTAAAGTCTTTTTCTCCAAGATATTCAAGAGTACTATGCTCATCTTCTGAAGAGTAAGTAATTATTTTAATTAACTTTGCTTAATATTAATTTACTTGTAGCAAATAGGTTAAAATGTCTCCTCTCTTTCTTTCAATGTAATAACATACATTTCATATTATTAATGTCTCTTCATACAAGCCTGAAATCACTATTTCAAACTAACACAAACAAAAACCTCAAAAATAACCTGATACAACTATCACAAATCCTAAATTATGTGAAAAAAATCAACAATATATAAAATATATCTGAGGAATTGGAAAAACAATGGCAAAATAACAACATAAAATTCCCCTAGCTCTCTAATGAAACAGAGAATTAGAGTCCTAGCAGGTACTCCACTTCTAAAAAGTCACACCCAGTCAGTTATAACTATTTATAGATATACAATTCAAAAGAAGAGTTTATACTGTCTTCACAAGAAAACAGAAATATATGAAAAGGTGTCCAGCCAGGCAGGTGACTGCTGTGACTGTGTTGGCCAACATATTTAAAGGCACAGCTGCAGTGTGGAAATAAAAATTCCACATGGGAAACAAAAGCAGGAACAGAAGTGTACATCGGAGACAGCCACAGCCATACTCAGAGACAATTCAAGATACCATTGGGCAGCCCAAACTGTCACTGGAACCGCTAGTATTAACATCACTACATCTCACCACAATAGATTTCTACTCCTACACTTAATGATCTAGACAAAAACCTAATTCCACAAAAACAAATCACAACAGAAGATCCAACCAACAAATGGCAAATCAACGAAGAACATAAAGAGTCACCTATTAAGATTATATAGCCCCCAAAAGAAATCCTCCAAGTGAACAGAGCAAATCAGAAAAATACAAGAAAAGTGATGTCAAGGTAGTATAATTCACACAGTAAATAACCAGGCATTAGAACAGACAATTAGGGACCTAGAAGATAGTTTTCAAAATACATTACATTTACGGCTTTAAATGTGATTAATGGAAAGATACAAAACCTCTACAAGGAAATTTATTGAACAAGATGCGAACAACCAAAGATTAGCAAAATAACTCATGGAGACTACAAACAGAAAAATAAATTCTGAAAAGGCAAAGGAGTCCAAGGAAAAAATGGATGCCTCGTTAAAAGATATGAGAGAAGACACAGCTAAATATACAACCCTACCAACCCACCCACCCAAAGAAAATATGTAAAGAACGTCAATACAAGACCTAAAACAAAGCTTTATAAAGAGATAGAAGCCCTAAAAAATGACCAATTATAAAACAGGGAAATCAAAAACAAAGTATAAAGTCTTCACAGCAAATAGATGACATAGAAGACAATCTCAGGGGTCAAAGACCAAGTAGGTCTAATAGGAAAGAGGAAATAATCATTTAGAACAAATCCAAGAAATAAGAAATAAGAAATGATCTTGCCACAACTTCACAACTCAGTTAGAAGATCAAATTTGGCGGAGATTGGTCTCAAGAAGGAAAAGAGCAGGAAACTAAATGGATGGGAAATATATTACAGAATTCTAGCAGAGAACATTCCAAACATCCAAAGAGATAGGCACAGTCAGAGAAGAGAAGCCTTAAGAACGAACACAGAATTCTAGAAGAGAACAACCCACCACCACATTATAATCCATTAGAGGATCATTAATGATCAAGGAAACGATTCTTAAAGCTGCCATAGGGAAAAGATTGATTATTTATAAAGTATGTACAGTCAGAATAAACACAAATTTCTTAGTTGATATGATAAAATGAAGAGCCTGGCATGATATATAACAAACATTAAAGGCAAACAACTACCAACAGTGAATATGGTCCCAAGCCAAACTCTCCACCACATCAGTAGGATAGAAGTTAATCAAATATATCCTGCAGAGAGAAGATCAAGAAGAACATGAACTGGTTATATAAGATCAGAAGTAGGTAAATATATTAAGAGTAGATGAGGCCCAGCTCCTAAGAGCTCCTAAGAGAATTCACTCAAATAGATAAAATTAGAGAAAAAATGAGACATCATAACATAAATTAGCAAAATTGTGAATGTTTTAAGAGAGTACTTTGAAAACCACATACCAATCACCTGGAGAATCCTGGAGTAATTGATGCTTTCCTATACTCGAACTGAACCAAGAAGTGATACTTAAGAAGTAATGAAAATGAAATGTCAATAAACAATTTCTCATAACAGAAAAATCTAGGACTCAATAGATTTACCATGAAATTAAGGCCTGCAAAGAACTTACAATACTCAGGTCTAACTCTTCAATGGAATAGAAAGGGAAATGGAATTATCAAACATAATCTATGAAGCTAGAATTAGACTCTTCCTCAAATTAGCTAGGGACTCATCAAAGAAAGAGAAATATGAACCCAGCTCTTTGATAAGCATTGATGCATAACTTCTCAATACAATTCTCACCAACCAACTTCAACAATTAACAAAAAAAACATGCTATGATCAAACATTATTCATCCTAGGATACAGCTGGATTCAATATACTTGTCAATAAACATAACACACACCATCAGCATAAGCAAGGACAAGAACCACATGATTGTTTATATGGATGTAGAAATAGCTTTTAACAAACTCCAATACCCCTTTATGATTGAAAAGTCTGAGAAGCTAGGAACTCATGGAACTTTCCTCAATATAATACAGAGTATGTATACGACAAAGAGAAAATAAGCATGTACCTAACGATGGAGGCATGAAGACATTAAAATCAGGAATGAGAAAAGGATGTCCACTCTTTCTACTACTCTTCAATATAGTAGTGGACTTTCTAGCAAGGACAATAGGTAAGAGAAAAATATAAAAGGGATCCAAATATGAAAGGAGTAAAACTATTCCCTTTCACAGATGAAATGATACTTTATATAAAGGACCCTATAGCTTCCCCCCCCAAAAAAAAGTTAGTAACAGTGATGCTAATCTTCAGCAATGTAGCAGGGTATAAAACCTACAAGAATCAATAGTTTTCCTGTGTTACCAACAATGGGAAGATCCAGGCTGAAACCCAAAAAACAACCTCATATATATTAGCCTCAAAATCAAATCAAATCTAAGCAAAACAAAACAACAATAAAACTAGGAATTAATTAATTTAACAAAAAAGTGAAGGACCTCTATTGTGAAAACTTTAAAGGCCTAAAAGCAAAATTGAAGGAGATTCAAGGAAATGGAAAGTCTTTCCATGCTTCTGGTTGGAAGAAATAACATTGTGAAAACTGCAATACTGCCCCCAAACAATTGGCAATGCAATACCCATCAACATCCCTACAATATTCTTCAATGTAATAAAGAAAGCAATCCAAATTTATTATTGAATTACAAAATTACAGTTGAAAGGAAGACTTAGAAATGAACTCATAGGCCTATAGTCATCTTACACACACACACACACACACACACACACACACACACACACACTGGAATTCTATTCACCCATCAGAAAGGATGACTGTTCACCAGTCTTAAGGAAGATCAAAGGCTTGGGAACATTATACTAAGAGAAAGGAATGCACACTCGAGCAATATAGGTTTCATATATTCATTCATTCATGGTAGCTAGAAGATACCTACAAATCTACAAGAGAGATTCTTCCTCCAGTTTGAATTGCCATTATCAAGAAAACTGACAATAGCAAATGCTAAGGTGGATGTAGCCAAATGGGAACTCTATTACACTGTTGGTGGGAAATTAAATTTGTTCAACCATTCCGAAGTGCAGTACGGACTTTATGTGAAAGACTAAACAGATCTCCCTTATGACCCAGTAATTCCTGTCATGGACAGTAATCCAATAAATAACAAACAAGCTCACATTAAAGCTACCAGTATAACAATGTTCAGGGCCCAGGTCCCGAGTTCAAGGACTGGAAAAAAAGTTACCACTGCTTGTATTTGTTTCCCCAAATATGAACTTTTTGACATAAGATACAAAATCTTTCTATTTGCAACAGCTAGAATTGGACTTACCTGTAGTGGGTAATAAAATGTCTTCTTTGTAGAATGTTAGGAAAAGCTGTAGGCAGTCCAAGAAAAGGGAGACTTTTGTTGTTGGTGGTGGTGGTCGAGGGGCTTGAAGTCTGGGCTTGGGCACTGTGCCTGAGCTCTTCAACTCAAGGTGAATGCTCTACCTTTTGAACCACATTGCCACTTCTGGTTTTCTGGTGGTTAAATGGAGATGAGTCTCAGGGACTTTCCTGCCCAAGTTGGCTTTGAACAGCAGTCCTCAGATCTTAGCTTCCTGAGTAGCTAAGATTACAGCTGTGAGCCACTGTCACCAGGCTAAAAATGGGGGATTTTTATAAAAGAAAATCCACCTCTTCACCTGTGTCTAAACTTCATATATTACTATTAAAACACTTCATCCTCAACTCATTTGATCTGACATTTGTAAATTTTCTCTTTTCCTTCATGTGGGAATACTGCAGTCAATGTCAACTCAACTGTGGGACTGGATCAATTGTATGGTAATCGCTAGCACCTAAATCAAAAACATTTACATCAAAACAAATGAAACCCTCATTTCGAATAATTGTTTTCTCTTTTTATTACAAATCTGTGCTTGATTACTTCTTAATGTGATATTGGACCTCCTAACAGAGTGATGAGTTTTTCTTTCTCTTGAGCAATTGTCCTTCTTCCACTTGGGTCAAATATTTAAATTTCAAAAATTTCAATTGATAATTCATTAAGGTGACCTCTAAGAAAATGTGCATTTCTGGAATTGGTCTTCTGTGTTGTTCTCGCGTGCAAAGGCTTTCTATGACTTATTTGTTTTATAAGGAATTCTATTTTCCAATCTTTGTGTGACCAATTTTAGTCCCTCTGATCAGTCTTTCCTACCCTCTCTCAGGAGTCTTTTATTTCAGTCTGCCTCATAAAAAATATATTAGTTATCAGCTAAATGACTCCCAGCTTCAGTATTTTGCCTGACTTCATGTAGGCTGTGATAGGAGCCTTGACTGGCCTTGCTTACAGGAGATTTTTACTTGTTTGTTTTGTTTTGTTTTTAGAGGTCTAGGATTACTAGTCAATGTATTAGCTTCTCTGGGCCACAGTGATCACCTGGACTAGAGTCAATGGGTTTTTGTCCTAATAATAAAAAAAAAAAAAAAAACAGCTGACTAAATTCCTGTTTTAATTATCTCAAAATGAGGCAATCTGGCATCCTTGCAAAGCCATCAATAATATTCTGCTACCACTTACAGAAATGGTCTATCAAGATGGCTTTTCAAGGTTGACTGTAAAAAATGTTTATTTCGGGGGCTGGGAAGGTGGCTCAGTGGTAAGAGCGCTTGCTTTGCGTGCCTGAGGCCCTGGGTTCGATTCCCAGCACCACCTAAGAAAAAAAAGCCAGAAGTGGCACTGTGGCTGAAGTGGTAGAGCACTAGCCTTGAGCTGAAGAGCTGAGGGACAGCGCTCAGGCCCAGAGTTCAGGCCCCACGACTGGACCCAAAAAAAGAAAAAGTTTATTTCTGTGTGGGAGGACCATATAAAAAACAAAAAAAATCACATCGTACATTATAAATACTTTAGAAACAACAGCAAGAAAAAAAACCACTTGTGTCCCTATCTTGGGGTTCATTAAGCTTAACATCACCTTATCTATTCACATGCACATAGCTTTTGACCTTTTCTGCTTATCCACGACATATATTAATTATTGCCAATAAGGGATACCACGTGACTAATGTTTCTTTGGACTTGGATTATTTTAGTTAATATAATTTTTCCTAGTCTTTCCATTCCGTAACAAATTGGGTGATGTCATTCTTTCCGATGGACGATAGAATTCCCATACAGACACACACACACACACACACAAACTCACAACCTTTTCTTGATCCATTCATCTACTGAGGGGCATCCTGGTTGGTTCCATATCTTAGCTATGGGAAATAATGCTGCAATAAACATAATTGTATTGATAATTTTAATATGGTCTTGTTGCTGACTATTTAGGTGAATACCCAAAAGTGGGATTGCTTGGTCATTTGTGAGCTCTATGAGGAATCTTTTAAGGAACCTCCATACTGCTTTCCAAGTGGTTGAACAAGTGTACACTCCCACCAAAAAGGAAGTAGGGTTCCCTTCTTGCCACATCCCCTCCAGCATCTGTTATTGTAAAAATGTGGAGCGCTTCACAAATTTGCGTGTCACACTTGTACAGGGACCATGATAATCTTCTCTGTATTGTTCCAATTTTAGTGTATGTGCTGTTGAATTGAGCACAGAACATTTTTTATATATAAAGTGGAATTGATTTTCTTAAACTAGACAATTCAACAAAAAGTAAGTTCAAAAGATTTGTCGTGAAATTTTAGAACCATGTATTTCTTACATAAGCACACATTTAAGACTAAATTCAAGATATGTTAAAACAAAATGATTCCAGGTATTTGTTATTCAACAGATGTGTAGGAGGAGAAATTCAATTATTCTATACAAGGCACCTATCATAATGAACACTGCAGCAAATGTTAAGTTCTTTTTTAAGTTTTAATGTTTTAAATATGTTTAATTTTGGGAATTTGCTTATATGCCAAAATTAAGATTGTTTGGTAGGTCATATAACTTTTCTATAAAGTATTTAAGATTTATGGTAGCAGACATATACAACTAAGTATGTACATTTCAGAGTTTATAGAAACTTTACTAATGAGAAGTTGCAAAGTCTTTGTATGAAGAAACAGTGAAGAGTTAAGACTTTGTTAACTACACAGTTTCTGTAAAAACTTTAGGGCTTCCTTACTTTATATGTTAGCGAGGAACAAAAATGATTATATAAACCATATACAGATGATGAGATGAGACATAAATAGTAATCTTAGAGGGTAAATTTAAAGACTACTCATAGCCTATAAAACTCTTGTTGAACATCATAATCTTAGCCAGTTTTAAATGTACAGGAATATGAGAAAATAGTAAAATCTAATATGTAGTACACTTCAAATACTGGAAACAATGGTATTTGGTTTTTATTTTATTAATCATTAATATTTAATTATTGGTTTTCTTTATTTGCAGCATTGTTTTCCTTGTTGTAATATAATACAACTTTTTATAAGTCATTATTACGAGGTACTTTGAGATTGTTACTGGGATGGCCACACCATTTTTATAGGTGCATGTGAATTTACAAAGAGCAAAATTAAGAACAAAATATTGACTAAAATATTCTCAAGTAGAGTTTGAATCAGGAGTGTTGATAAATGTCCACACATAAATCTTAGCCCTAGGCTGAAACAGTGGTTTTACACAGTTGAGGCCACAAAATTGAGAGACGGTTTTGTGTTTAGTGTTTTGGTTTTGTTTCTGTTGGTTGTGGGGCTTGAACTCTGGGTCCTGTGTACTGCTCCTCAGCTCTTCATCTCAAGGCTATTGCTACCACTTGAGCCACAGCACCACTTCCATCATTTTCTGCTTATGTGGTGCTGAGGAATGTGGTGTTGATGGGTTATCATACATCAAATACCTTCAAATGTACATGTAGAGTCTAAAGATATCAGTATGAATATTCTCATACAGCTCTTGTTTATCTGTTATGCACTTTCAGTATTATGATATTTCTCTTTCATTCTCTATTTCCTCTCTTTCTCTTTCATGCTCCATGTCTGCTACTTAGAATTTCTGCTGAGCTACTATTGTGCTTCAGGAACCACTGGGATTTTGGGAACATGATAGGGACGATCAGTTACCCTTGCATTCTTTAAGAGTTATAAGAGTGACGTGATATTATTCTTTGCCATTGTAAATGGCAAAACAACAGATCTAGGAATTCCTTTTCACTTTTAGTAATATTACAAATTTTCCTCATAGGAATCATTGGGATGGATAAAATACTTTTAACCTGCGTCCTAAAAGATCTTTTCCTTTTAATATCAGTAAGTAACAAAAACAAAGCTATCCTATGGAAAGTAGGCTGAAGTTGTTCACAGGGATGAAAAACAAGGAAGTGGGGGAAGTGAGCACAGATCCTCAGAGCAGTTTATCATGTACACTTTGTGAGAATGACAATGTGCTGGGAAGTCTAGATTAAATCACTGAACACCTGAT
Source organism: Dipodomys spectabilis (assembly GCF_019054845.1). NCBI lineage: Eukaryota > Metazoa > Chordata > Mammalia > Rodentia > Heteromyidae > Dipodomys > Dipodomys spectabilis. Next base: position 61,737 of record NW_024871123.1, read on the forward strand.
ACATATAAATATATGCACATATATATTTATTTATATATGAATATATGTGTGTATATGCCCTTATATATGTACACATGTATATTGCTCTATATACAAATACACACATATATATACACACATGTATACATGCACACATGGAGAAAGACACATAGATACAGCCAACACAAGTTTCACTACTTGTTGAATATGCCCTAGACGGAATGCTTGGAACCAAATATGTTGAAGATATATTTGTCTCTAAGACTTATTTTAGCACTTCTCTTATCTCTTATAACTGGTAGGTTTTGACAGATTCGACTTGCAAATACAGTACAAGTGATAGCAAATCACCCAGAAATCTCAGTAAGTATAGGTCATATGGTGTCTCCCTGCTCCCCATAGAATGTTTGCTCTTGTAGACACTCTCAACAACCAAAAAAGCAGGAGAATACCCTGGTAAAGAATAAAGTTATACGGCATCTTTCCTTGAGCTCTTTTCCAACAGCCAGCATCAATTCCTAAGTAATGAGTGAGTCCACAGAAGACTGGAGCTCAGGTCAACATTTAACCAACCCATGTGATAAGTCTAAAGTGAGAATTGCTGTATGAGGTTTTGCATTTCCTGGCCACGAAAATAAGAAAAAGTATTTGTAATGTATTAAAATTTGAGAATAATTTGTAACCTGTCAATAAATGTGTAGAATACAATTGTACCAATGGACAAAAGATGCATTTCATTTGTGTGCTTTTGGACTTGGTGAGTGATTTTAGGTGTGTCTACACAAGTAGAATCAACATAAATAAAGCCAGCATTTCTTCATTTAAGATACAAGGAAAAAGTACAGGTTGACCCATTGTAGCAATGAGATGTACAAGACACTCCATCTGGGGGTACTAAGACCACATGATGGGTTTTTCTACATCCCCCATTCTTCGACCAACTTTACTCCCCTCTCCTCTTCACTCTTCTAAGGGTTAAAATATTTAATTCATATACTAATCCACCTCATCCCCAAAATTGATTTAAAGATTTTCTGCTCTTGTTATCAATGTTGGTTTAAGGGTTGAAATTTTGTTTGTCAAAATTTGCCTTGCATTTTGTTTGGTATTGCCTACTATTCTGACATTGACCACGTGGTTTTATCATATTGGGAAAAATATCACTTTGTCACTGGAATTCCAAAAAAATATACTGCCGATTTTCATTTTTTAAAAACCCAAGTGCATCTTAGAACTTTAGTTTAAATGTGTGTGTGTGAAAACATGTTCAACATAATCTCATTATAAAAACTGTGTAACAAGTTATCTTCTTCTATGTCTTGATAGTGATATTTCCTATCAAATGTGCTGTTTGTTAAAAGAAAACCTTTTTTTCAAGGATAGTAGTAAAAGGAATGAGACCCAGCTCAGCTCCTAGCCAGCTGTGATGAAAAACAAACCAGTAAGGAGGTAAGAATTGTCTTAAAATGTTTGTTGCACATATCTGTTTCTGTCCCCAGAAAGTTCGAGTATAAGAGATGGTATGAGTATGCCTTAAAAGACAGCTTGTGAGTAAAGTTGGTAAGTAATTTTTGGCTGTTATTTAACATTAAAAGTAGCATGTCATTCTCTATGTCCACCTAAAGTCGTTTCTTTAACGTCTGTGTATAATTTTGTAAGTAACTAACCAGGAGTTTTGACAATTCATCCGAGGGAGGCAATCTTGCCCAGATCCTGCCTGGACCATCCTACCTCCACCATGGTACACTGGACTCCTGCCTGACTCCATCACACACAGCTGATTCTTGGTAAAAGACTGATTTAGATTTACAAACACTAAGACTCTTGTGGACACTCTCTTTAAACCTTACTCATCCTGATATGAAAAAGCCAGCTATGTTGTTATACTATTGAAACATGTATAGTCCAGGAGAGCCTCTCATACAATTTAGTTATCAGGTTTTCCAGGCATACAAGGTATGCTCAAACTCTCATCCCATCTATTGAATTTTGTCATTGCAGAGTTCTGGCAAGTATTTGTTGATTAATTCTTGGTAGGGTGCACATAAACTCTACTTGTTCTCACTGATCTCCTTGTTGCATTAATTGGAAATGATAAAGGGTTTTTGTGGCAAAGATTGCAGTTCAAAGCCACCCCAGGCAGACAAATCCCTGAGACTCTATCACCCAACTAACCATCAAAGAGCCAGGGTGGAAGCTGGCTCAAAAATTAAGCAGCCAAATGCTAAATGTGGCCCTGTGACTGAAAGTGGTAGAATGCTAGCCTCGAGCAGAATTGCTCAGGGAAAATGCTCAGGCCTTCAGTTCAAAGCCCATATCCCAGCCACAAGCACCTAGATCCAAGGACAAGGTGGAAAAGAATAAGAGGAAAAGATGTTACATCAGCCACTTTGTGACTGCCCTTTCAAAATTAACCAGATCCAGGAGGCCAATAGAAACAAGTTCAGAAGCTTGTCCATCTAATTTCCATATCTGTCTAACTTCTAAATGCACAGGAATTTACATTCTTGCCTTTGTTACCTGCTATTTATAGGAAATGATCAAGGTCTCTCACCAGGCCCTTAACTACTCCAATCCAGCCCTAGTTTCTGACTGGTTATAGGCTCATGATCCAAATGGAACTTTTCTGGATTATTCCCTTGTTGTGTTTTCTGATGTCGCTCTTATCAACTAGTCCTGCCACCTTGTCAGCCTTTTGCCTGATCTCAGCATTTTCAAGTTTCTGTCTAACAGGATAACAGCCCTCACTCAAACCTGGGACCAAGTCAAGGACATCCTATTACTGCAGGCACCCAGAGGCTTTGCTTACACTCTTCTGGACTGAGCACAGACCTGGACCTGAAGAAGCCAGCCCCAGTGACTCCTGGACACACTGATGACAGCTGGAAGTAACCAGAAAAGACCATGATGCCCTTCCACCTTTTATACTCCAGCGTTCAAAATGATGGAATCTGCTTTGTTCTCATACCTGCATGATTCTCCTCTCTCAGCCCAATTCTTTTTATGTATCCAAAGACCCTATATGAAGAACTTGCTTCTCCCCATTTGGCCCTATCATTTCATGTATCTAAAGATGGAATATGAAGGATTGACCCCAACCCTGCTGTCCCAGGCTCATACACAATACAGGCAAATCCCAGGTATGTGTGAACTCCTTTTAAGTGCAGGCAGGGCAATCTATATAATCCCAGTTGTAAACATCCCATTGTGGGCCCAACTGAAAGGTCCCCGCTTTCCTTGACCTAGGGGCTTTTCATTAACCTCTACCTCCTTGCTCAGTCCTCCTATAAAAACTCAGATCCTGTTTCAGCTCCCTCACACAACCTCCAAACCTGCTTTTCGACAATAAACAGTCCTCGCCTATTGATGATGTAGTCCGTCCTATTCCTTTTCCATTCTCCTAAATTTTCCTAACAAGGACAGGCTGTATTCTATGACCCAGAAGAGAGAAAATTACTAAGCATTCATTTACAGCCTTCTGAATATTTCTGATTCTGCACACATCAATTATCTATCCATACCTATGTCTGACTGAGATGATTTTAAAAGAATTTAGTTTTGGTTCCCGTGCATTACATTAAGATATTTAGAAACACCGAGAAACCTAAAGGTCTATACGAATTTTTGGTGAGACTGAAGGGATAGTGGAATTTGGTTCTCTATAATTTGGGCAATTTGCAAAAAGAATTGGCAAATTACAATTCACATTTGCAGCAAACTTGACACATTAATTTTTTGTTTATTGAAAGGAGCACAAGCCTCAACAATATGTCAATGCTATCCTCTTATTTATCTCTAAACGTTTATGCTCTGGTCATTTAGTATTAAAACTTCAAAAAAATTTAATCTTTAGCAAGTCATGCAAAGGAGTTTCACTTCATCTTGTCAGTGTTGAATAATGTGTATGTGCATTTCAATGTACAATACATCTGGATCATTGTCAATCATTCCACTTTTCTAATTTTTATACATTTTATAGTAAAAATCGTGTACAGAGGGGTTACAGTTACATGAGTAATGTCTTCTGCATCATATTCACACATTTTAAGTGAATATCGAGGGTAATTTACCTAGTATTGGAAGTTTAGGAGCGGTCTTCATTTTCTGATGATAGTAGCAGGAGTCAGTTTAATTATGCAGATTCCACTATGGAGTGAGAACTTTAGTCTTCTAACTTTTCGATAAATTCAGAGTTATTTTTTATTAATAATTACAAACGTTTTATTTCAGTATTTGAAACGCTACCCCAATTATTTTAAAACTTTCACATTAAGCTAGACTGACCTTTTTTCTCCCATTTACCCCACTAGCTCAGGTTAAGTCTCCTTTGGCTTTATTGTTTGAGAGGCCAAGGGAAGAGGGTAAACAGAAAGATGATTATTACTCAGAAATCTCCTTCCTCTTGTTTTTGCTATTCTTGTTGAGAGGAATACTAGATCAGGGAACAATAGTGATGCTTGACTTCACCATACAAGGGAGCATTCCTGGCATGTCAATTATTGTTTCTCAGAATCACTTAAACTGATTATTCTTTCCTTCTCTGTAACAGTAACCTAACTGTTGCACCCTTGGTGCAGAAGGAAACACACTAACAGGTTTTTAGCTGAAAATTGGTATTTTATATCTCAACTTACTACCACCAAAAATATAAAGCTTTGGCTATATAAATGCAAAGGCACTGATTGTACAATAATACCTTCTAAACAATTCAGCTCACCCCTCCTCTCCTATCCTCCCTTCTCCTGCCCTCATTTACTCTCTCTTCCTTTCTTCATTTCTTTTGTCTTTGCCCTCCATATTCATCTCTAACTTCTCACTTTCTATCTTCCAGTAGCAAGTGATTTGGTTTATCAGACAACATATAAATCATTGAAAAAATATTTTTTTCTCCTTTTTCTGATTATTTATTTTTAAAAGAAGTGAGTTTTAGTAGAGCACCAGTGGCTTCCACCTAGCTACTAGGTAGGTTCAAATTTGACAATTGCAATTCCAAGCTATTCCAAATGAATAAACTTAAAAGATTCCTTTCTCCACTTGTAGTAAAAGGAAGAAGTGAAGGTGTTACTCAGGTGGTATCATCCAAACATTGAGAATTAATGCCCAGATAGAGCTCAAGGCCAGTAGTTCAAAACCCAGTACCAACATAATGTTAAAAAATGTGTCCTTCTATTTTGAATGGGGATATTTCTCCAAAAATTCATACCCAGGACAATTTTCAAGGTCAAAGACTTTTTTAAAGGCTCTTTCAGATCTTAACCTGATTTCTCTGCTTGATTTACTTTATAGGAAATAGGAACCATTTGTTAGGAAATGGAAAGACTTGGTAAAAATTATATTAAGTGAAGTAAACCAGGCCCAAAGAAATATAGGTCCCATGGTTTCCCTTATTTGCAATATCTAGTATATGTATGAGTCAAGCAGAAAAGGTCAGATAAGTTGATGTTAGGGAAATGAACCCTAAGATATGTATTAAAATGTTTTTTTTTCTTTCATGCGATTGTTTCTAACGCATTTATAAGATTATCTCTTTGTTGCTTTGTATGTCCCTCCCCCACAATACAACCCCTGCTTTCACTATATTTGATGTCAGTATAACTTGTAGAGAAGATGGGGAAAAACAAGTCGTTTAAGGATACAGGTGGACTTGTTGCAACAATGAGAAGTACAATTTGTCATGTCGAAAACGAGCTTTACAATGTTGGTGCGGGGCGGGGTGGAGAGGTGGAGGCGGGGAGGATTGGGTGGGGGAAAGGCTGGGAATGGATGTGAAGGGTAAACAAAGGAGGAGGCTGCAATGCTTGATAAGAAATGTACGCATTATCCTGCCCATGTAATTGTAACCCCTCTGTAGAGTGTGTTCACAAAAAAAATAAAATAAAATAATAAAAAAAGAAAGATTAAAAAAAAAAGATTTTGGATTAGAAACATCTACTTATTTGGTATTAAACCTACCAAAATGTGATCTTGAAATCACACTCCACAAACTGGACATATACATCAATTTAGCAACTTATAGGTCTCAAACTTTTATTTGAATTCTGTATCTCATATGCATTCAGCTTCCCTACAAACATGCATGCATATTCATGTTCACATACATCCCCATACTCACATGACATACTAAATGTAACACTGTAATAAAAAATAATTACTGAAAAAGAACACCTTCACAAATGTAATTAAATATCATATTTTAAATATAATGCATTATTGAAATACTGATGAAAGTGCAGCTGGGAGGATGTTTCAAATAGAGTGCCAACCTGAAGATCACGTTTCTCAATCCAAACATCATTATTTCTATCCTTCCTTCTCCCATTAAAAAATGAACACATAATTCACCTACATGTTCCTTAATCATTGATTGAATAAAGAAATTGTAATATATATATGCATATATACACAATGATATATTATTTAGCCACTCATTGTAATGAAATACCTTCATCTTCAGGAAAATAGATAGAAATGGAAACCTTCATATTAAAGCAATAAGCCGTACTGTGTAAACAAATACTAGATTTCTCTCATGCAGACTCTAGATCCAGAAAATAAAATGAATGACCCACGTATAAAAGATGGAACTGATTGAATTTGGAAAAAAGTGAATGAGGAGATGAAGAGAAGTAGTGTGGAATAAATATGTTCAAATACTTCATAAGTTAGTATGATCACATAATAAAATTTCAGTATAAAAATAGGATAATGAATTAATAAAAGAAATAAAATTTAATAAACATTATGTGGACATATGTGTATAACACAATAAAATTACTTTGTGAAATTATTATTTGTTAATAAAAAAAATTCATTCCAGTTGTTATAGATTCATATGTTAATTTCCTTTTTTGTCAGTTATTTCCCTGACAAACTAAAAGGAGAAATAGGCTTTGCTCATTTAGAAAGACAATCTTGTCCAATTAGCATTAAAGTATTCTAGTTAATTACTGTCAATGTGAAATTGTTCAATCAAATTAAGCATTATATTAGAATATTTCTAATGCATTCTTCAAAATATTCTCTATAGGTATACACTTTTTGCTATTTATTGAATATGATTTTTTTTACTTAATTGCAATATACCATTTTATGAATGCAGTTTGGTTTATGCAACTAGGATATATTATACCTGACCAGAAAATTAATTATTCAAACAGTTTTTTTTTCATAAAAAATGCTTATTGTGAAATAAAGGGCTAAATCCAAATTACGTATATTTGAAGACAGTACTTGGTTAGTCCTCACATTCCCCATTCCCTTCTTGAGAATAATACACATTGTAAGGAAATGCTTAGAATGTTTTGGAGAAGTAGCTTGGCTTTAAACCAGTGAGTTACTCTATGCTGCATTTTGTTTACTTTATATCCAGAATAGCTAAGTTCTTACCTTAACATTTTCCTTAGGCTTTATACTCAGGTTTAATCTCTGATGGGAGACAGATAAATATATAAACATTTTTTAACAGTGGTTAAATTTAGGTACAACTATACTCATGCAGATAGGCCTCATCAGTCATGAGACCATGATATCAAAATGTTAACCTATACTTACTAGTGTCAAGTTATGTGATTTTGCGTATTATAAACAGGGGTTATTAGCATTTGTTTTGTAAACAACATCATTTCATGGGTTAGGAACTGAAGTGAAACATTATACTCAACAAAATTTAAAGAGGCATCCAAAATTAGTTGCCAAGATATACATCATGTAACACAATGTTTTGAAAATGCAAGCTAAAGGAAATAATTTATGAAAAACTCAACAATTAAAATAAATACAGAATCAGTATGACTTATTTTTCTTTTACCCCAGTTGTAATACGTCTTGCATGATGACTTTTCTGATTTTATGCTTAGTTAGGTCTTGAATTTAGTTGGAGAAGCTATGTTCTTTCATGTATTCATTTGTCAGATCAAAGATGAAATGAATTCCATGCCAGAATCAAATTGCATTATAATGCTATAGTTGTATACTTTGCCAAAGTTTCAAATCAGCTCGAGTAGCTTGGGTCTTTTTTGCATCTAACTAAATAGGTATGCAATTTTGTCAGTACTAGAAACATTTTGACCACCAATTATTAAAATAGTATTTTCCAGAAACTACTATTCTCTTTTCATGAGATTTTTAATTTCATTTATGTAATGTGCTGATGTTTTCCTTTAGATAACCCACATTCAGTAATCTACAAACAGTGTAATTTGGAGCAGTTTAAAATTATGTACACTCAAGCACACTGCTCAAATTCTAGTACTTGTATATTTTGTTCTTGTTAAATCAGTGGTATTTACTTCTCAATATTGATACTATTGGACTTATTCATTGCATTTCTGAATTTTTTTAGTATGTCATGATTTTTGTGATTTAATACTATAGCATTTTTCCTTTTAAATATGTGCAGATCTTTCTTAATATATAGTTACATTTGTTTTAAACAATTTGATCCAAAAGATCTGCTATATTAGGTTCATACAGATGAATTTAATTTGCACAACCTTATTTCTGAATGACAGCTGTAATTATAGCTCTACTCAAATTAACATGTATTTGAGGTTTTGTACTTATAAAAAACTGGGCCCAACATGTTTTTTTCCTGGAGGAGATCCATTTCTTTGTTGTTTTTCCAGCTGTGGTGACTTTAACATGTGTGTACATTTTATTTCAAGAGTTTTGTGTATATATTTTGTTTCATATAACAGGAAGTACAAAAATAACTTTCCCAAATAGAATTCTAAGAGAGACACTGGCAAGTGGGAGCGGGCAGGTCTTAGTGAAGGGGATAGCAAAATAACAGAGACGTGAGTTGAATTCGCTTCCTTTTCCTCACTATTTCCAAAGGTATTACTTCAAAGTCTTTAGTAAAAGGAAAATAATTTTGTCTGTAGGAACTCAGAATTTTTGTTTTAATTGGGACACTCTACACATTGATATTTTATCTTAACTCTAAAATCATTTTTTCCCTTATTGTAAAACCACAAATGTGAATTTATAATGAAAAAATAACACCTAGTAATTTATATGAAATGGTGCAAACTATTTTCACTTTACACTATATGCAATATAGAATGTAATAATAATAGTGTGTAAGATAGTATGTAATTGACTGTGCAAAGTCAATAATAATGAATTTTTGTGAGATACAGAGTAATAGTAAAAAATTATACTTGAATTGTTTGAAAAATCCCAGTTACATCTAAAAATAACACATAGTTTTATAAACTAATGCTGAAAAAATAAAATTGTTTATTGGAAAAACCAGAAGTATCAAAGCTTGCTTTTTTTTTTTTTTTGTGAGTACATTTCTTTTTTTTATTATGAAAATACTGTACAGAGGGGTTACAATTGCATGGGCAAGATAATGAGTACATTTCTTATCAAGCATTGTAGCCTCCTCCTTTGTTTCCCCTTCCCATCCCTTCCCATCCTAACCCCGCCCCCCCCACCCAATCTGCCCCACTACCCCCCCCTCCTCGTGCACCAAAGTTGTAAAGTTCATTCTTCGACCTAACGACTTGTACACCTCATTGTTGCAATGGGACCACCTGTATCTCTATTTAAACGGTTTGTTTTTCCCCTTCCCCTCCACAAATTATACCGACATCAAATACAGAGAAAGCAGGGGTTATACTGTGGGGGAGGGAACATACAAAGCAACAAGGAAATAATCTTATAAATGTGTTAGAAAGAATCGCATGAAAGAAAAAAAACATTTGAATACAAATCTTAGGATTCATTTCCCTAACATCACCTTTTCTGACCTTTACTGTGTGACTCAGACATATACTAGATATTGCAAATAAGGGAAACCATGGGACCTATGTTTCTTTGGGCCTGGCTTACTTCACTTAATAGAATTTTTTCGAAGTCTTTCCATTTCCTTACAAATGGGGCAATGCCATTCTTTCTGATGGAGGCATAGAATTCCATTGTGTATATATACCACATTTTCTTGATCCATTCATCTACTGAGGGGCATCTGAGTTGGTTCCATATCTTAGTTATAGTAAATAGTGCTGCAATAAACAGTCATGCTGGTAGCTTTAGTGTGGTCTTTTTTTGTAAACATTTGGGTAAATGTCCAAAAGTGGGATTGCTGGGTCATAGAGGAGCTCTATGTGGAGAAGTATCAAAGCTTGCTTTTTAAAAATTGACTTGGATCTGGGCTTTGTTGGCTCATTCCTGTAATCCTCGCTATTCTGGAGTCTGAGATCTGAGGATAGTTGTTCAAAGCCAGCCTGGGCAGAAAAGTCTGTGAGAATCTTATCTCCAACAAACCTCCTAAAACCAGAAACTGCACTGTGGCTCACGTGGTACAGTGCCAGCTGTGAGCTGAAGAGGTGAGGCAGAGTGCCCAGGCCCAGAGTTCAAGGCCCACAACCAACAAAAAATTGACATAGAGTTTTACTTTATTAATTCATTTTTTTTATGAGTGGATGTTCAGTGAAAATATCATTGGTTTTTATATTTTGTGTTGACATAAAATGATCCTAGTATTGTCTTAAATTAATCAAAAAAACTCTTATTCTATAAACGCATAAATTTTGGGTGTAATGGTTAAGACCAAGTTGCCTTTTTGACAAAAATATATTTATATCACCCCCCCCCCCCCAAAAAAAGAGCAACAAAAGAAAATATATGCCAGAAACTTACTCTGTAAATCTTGATGGACTAATACTCTGTCAGTTTGTTTTAACTTATAATATAAAATTAAAGTAATACTGGATAATATTAACCCATTTAAATTTCCTCATCCTTGTCATTTAAGATACTTTAAAAAAAAATTCAACAGGTGACAGTGTTTTTCATTACTTTTCCAAAGAAATGATCATTTCATCATTATAGTGTATAGCACAATATACCCAGAAAGCATTTGTTAAGGAAAAAAATCCCATTCTTTGGTTTGCTTCAATAAGTTTGCCTTCAGAAAAGTTTTATGAAATAGCATGCTTTCATTCATAGTGCTTTCCAAAATATATCTCACAAATGCCAACAATGCAGCACAACCTGAAACATCTGTGGATTTTTCCACTTAGGGTACATAGTAATCACTTTTTATACTCCTTAGAACTAGCTGTTCACAGGCATTAATTGCTCTGTTACTTCCATTCTTTACAACAACAGCATTTGACAATGGCATACATATTAATTTGTTTACCACATCTGGTTTGTTTTCAGCAAGGACTGTCTTCATGGAAGATGGTAATAGATAAGTTTTGCAAATATGTAGTTTAATAGGGCTCTAAGTTGTAGATATAGAACATACATTTAAGTGACTAAATATTTAAATTAAATCCAATAAAGTATATTCCTTCAATTTTCTGGGTAAAGTGTTCAAAAATCTAGGTATTTTTAAAAGAAATATTGTATGATGTTTCCTTGGTGACAATGTAATTGGAAGACTTAAAATTTTCCTATACCATAGACATCTTAAACGAGGTGGATGTACTTGGGTTGGCATGCAAAACTTTTGGGATAGCATTAATGTTTGAATCTTGGATAGGATTTGATTGGGAATTGTGGCAGACTTTCATGGTATGGGAAGAAAAACAAAAGGACATACTAATACTTTTATTCTAACACAAAAATACACACATACAAACACACAGATATACACATATGTAGTATAAAGACCCAGTCAGTTTGCAAAAAATATTTTAATAGGAATTCCATAAAATATTTAGTCTGCTGGGCACTGATTAGAATTTATAGAAATATCCAGTTGCTTCCACTCCTGGACAAGTCATTATCATTGGTGAAGATGTTGCCATTTGAATTTAGAATGCCCCAGAAAGACCTATGTGTTAAAGACTTTCTATTTCCTACCAGACTGTGGAGAATACCTGAGTAGTTCTTATGGAGATTAAGTTCTTCCGCGTGAAACCTATGAGACCATAGATACTCATATATATTCTTCTTTTATCTTTTAATCATTCTACGTCAAAAACTTTTCTCTGACATCCTCCCCACCTTGACATTGTCTTGTCATAGGCTGCCAAAGCAATAAAACCAACTGAACATACACTGAAACCTTCAAACTTGTTAATCTGAGTCAGCCTTTCTGTTTAGTAAATGGACAGTATCACATACTATGGTAGGTTATAAAGCTAACACAGAAGTCTAGTCTTCCTAATAATGTAGAGTATATAAAATTGTGCTTCATTCTAAAATATCTAACTCCATTTTTTAATTTATGTTTTAGTTTCTGTTGATCCTAGGGCTTAAACTCATGTCCTGGGTTGTGTTCTAGGCCAGTGCTTGACATACAATCTAAACTGGAACTCTGTTTGCCCTGATGGTTAATTGGAGATAAGAATCTAATGAACTTTCCAACTCAAGCTGGCTTTGAACTGGGATGTGAAGATCTCAGCCTTTTAACTAGCTAAAATTACATCCTTGAACCACCAGTGCCTAGCCAGGTTGCATATTTTGTGTAATTCCAACTTTCAAGATTGTGTAGATGCCCCTACTATAATATATATATATATATATATATATATATATAACTTAACCCTGTTTTCACTGTATTTGATGTTGGTATAATTTGTGGAGGGGAAGGGAAAAACCAAATTGTTTAAAAAGCGATACATGTGAACTCATTGCAACAATGAGATGTACAAGATGTTATGTAGGAAAATGAAACTTACAACGTTGGCTCTGAGTGGCAGGGAGGTTCCAGAGGGGGAGATGGGAGGGATGGTAAGGGGAAACAAAGGAAGAGGTAACAATGTTTCATAAGAAATGTACTCATTAACATGAGAATGCAATTGTAACCATTCTGTACGGTATTTTCACACACAGACACACACACACACACACACACACACACACACACACAAAAAAAAAAAACTTAAAACATACTAAGAATATTTGTAAAGTATATAATGAGAGAAGAATTTTCATCCTTTACAAAATCTATGCAAAATCACTGCTATTCTATTGATATTTTACTGTAATGTTCCTGCAACCAGTTTGATATAGTTTAATACTTGTCATGCAAAGTTTCTCTATATTCTACTGGAGATTTAATTTTTCATGTATGTATGTATATATATGTATATGTATGTGTATCTATCTATATATATTCCAATGTGGATCATCAGACTTGAAACTTTGCTTTGTTTTGCTGTTCAGTAGTTAACCTGGTCGGCTCATTCTGTGACAATATCTGTGCACATTCTTATCATTCCTTTATTTACCACACCATCAGCCTTCTAAAATCAGCTTCATTTCCTGAAGAAGATTACCAATCAGTCAAACCAATATACACCAAGAGGGTTTTAATAAAACAAGCTTCAAGGAAGGAAGATAACATAAAGTGACAACTACAGAATTTCTACAGAGACTTGACATCTTTCACATACTTAAACATTGACTAACACTATAAACATACTGCATTTATACCTTAAGGAACAGAGTTTTCTTTCCAACCTGAGGTCTTGTTTTCCATGATTTTTGACAAACTTTTGGGAGATTTTTTTATTGTGATGGGATTCCATCCAAAACAAAGCCGTGTATATCAAGAAATCAATATTTTCAACTCAGTGTACTAAACAAAAGAGGGAGAAAATTAATGTTAGCTATATATGTAAAGCAGAAATATAGGCAATATCGAGATATTTTGAAATTGTACACTTTTACCAGATAAAGTGGCTCAACCCTGTAATGTTATATACTTGGGTATCAAAAATTAGAGAATTCCAGTTCCAGGCAAGCCCAGACACAAAAAGTAGTTTCAGATACTCTAACCATTTGCTGGGTGCAATGTTTTATGCTTGTGTTAGGAGGACCGCAGTCCAAGAAGGCCCAGGCATAATGATACTACCTCAAAATAAGCAATCCAATTATAATCTGCAGATATGGTAGTAGTAGAGATGCTGTTTCACAAGTATAGGCTTTTGGGTTCAATCCTCCAGTACCGCTAGGAATTTAAGTATGTGCCAGGATAAGAATTTGGCATGTCTAAGGTCAAGACTTCAAACTCGTTTTACAAGCTCTATTAAAACCTTTACCTCTTTTGCTATTTTTTAAAGTATAACCATAATTCCATGCCCCAAACAAATAATTTTCTATTAGAGATTTTCTTCTACCCATTAAGTAATATGCTATGTGTTGGATAGTGCCCACTGAAATCATACTAAAGATAAAAAACTCATTGTCTTAGAAATTGACTGCATATGAAAACAGAATCTCAAAGGTAGCATTTAAGTTGATATCTCCTCCAAGAGATGCAGAAGGCCTTGAATATGCCAAGGAAAGAGGACTCAGAAGAAGCCAACTCTGATCTTGGAGTTCTAGTTCCACCAACTCAGAGGCAATGTATTTACAATATTAATGCTACCCAATCTGTGGTCGTATGTTATTACAATTACTAGTAAACATGTGGAATCTATAAGACATGAAAAGTCATTGATTCTTAGGATCTATGACTCATCTCTATAATCCTAGTTATTAAGAAGGATGAGATTTGTAGAATAATGTTTTTCCACCTGGTAGGAAAGTTCATGAGGTTCTATCTCCAATTAACTACAAAAATTTCTGGCCTGGAGGCATGGTTCAAATGGTAGACTGATTATCGTTAGCAAACAAACTGAGATCATGAGGTATGTTAAAGCCCCAAACTGGGAGAAAGAAAAAGTCCTTAGAATAGTATGAGAAGAAGCATTATAAATAGGAAAGCAGAAACAAAAGAAATAAAGTTATTGGTATAGACAAAGCTTCCCAATGTGAAATATGGCACAAACTGTAATATTTAGGTTTTTCCTTCCTATACAGTAGAAATAATTGGTATTTTTACTTGACAAAACTAAAATGTAAAACTATGCAACAGTCACATTACTTTTGTGTTTCCATAATTTAACTTGTTTTCCTACAAATTTCTATAATAGTGTTGCTTTGGAAAATCAATAAATGTTGACTTTACATATAGGATACATACACTTGCAAGTGTTGTCTAAAATTGATGTACACTGAAATGATTGCCAATGATATCTTTCTCAAGATTCCAAATGGTTATACTTTCAGCTGACCTTCCACAAAACTCATAAGCCAAACATAACTTTTTAGCTTGTTCATGCAATCATAGGAACATAAACATATGTTTCAAAATGTTAATTACCTTTATCTGCTGGCAATAATGTATAGGCCAGTATAACTAATAGAATTAAGTATATACCATGAGGGAAATAAGATATTTCCTTCTAAATACAGACTGGCAGGCACACACAAACATAATTAACACTCTGACTCAGGTTAGGTTCCTGACATTGGGTATCAGACAATGGTCTAATAATCAAACTTTCCTGCCCAGTCAAAAAAAACATTCATAATTCCACACATACAAAACACCAGATCATTCAAAATAATGGGACTATTTAACAGAACCAACCAGCTATTGAGCCATCTATTCCTTGATTTCATTCAATCATGATGATGAAATTTTCATATAATAATTAAAAATCTTCTTGAGTCTCTGTGATTAGCAGACAAAAATGCTATCATATAATAGAAAATGTAGATAAAATTACTTGTCCCTTGGTAATCTTTAACATATCTTATCAAAGACTTCTGCTTCCTTCTTAAAGAATCTCTTTCTGTCATTTTGCTCTTATTTCTAATATTAAATTACAAAGAACATGCCATATTTCTTAGTTCATTTTTCCTAAACTATGGAGTTGAATCTGATTTGTTTGCTGATTCTAAATCAAATTTTCTCAACAACTTGAATTATTGTTTATGTTACTCCTAAGCCATTTGAAATATTAAATAGAACTGGAAATTCCCCTTGGCAATGATTTGTGAATGGCATTAATGGTTGTGGAGGGATGAGGGACTTGAATTATCTAGAGTGCCTTAAAAATGGCACTGTTATTCAAAGGGCTGATCTTTTAGTCAGCTCTTAAAGTGTGGTCTTCTTTTTTCATCTAAGAAAATAAAAGTACGCTTTTCATCACATTCTTGCCTGCAAAGCAGTAGAATTATTTCCTTTTTATAGTTGATGTCCAGTTGCGACTATAGTGAAACCTACGAACAACTGCACAGCTCTGTTAGCTGCTCTAGATTTTGAAATTTCCTTCCAGTAGCCTTAGTGAATTGAGTCCAGATTCATGGGATAGTCACATAATCCACAATTGCAAAGCACCACAATATACAAAGACCACGTGCAAAATGAGGTTCAACGTTTTTCTTTGTTGTTTGATTTTTTTCTTATTGGTTGCCTTTTAAGGAGCTAGGGGCTGTTTATTTCACATTATTGTTGGTGTGACTTAAATTTACCAGATTTTTCAAGTAAAATAAAAAATATGAAAGAGAAATATTTAGTCACAAAATACAGCTAAACATTTGCGTGATTTTTTTTATTCTAGTCCAGTTCTCAGTTATATTCAAATTATGTTGTGATGAGCCAAGCATATGTGTAAATTGACACGTATCAAGCACACAGAATTCTGCAATCTTTGGGCTTTGATTTCTATATCAATTTCACCTAAAAAAGAAAATTATCACTTGCTTCATGTCTTAAGTAATCTACTCAAAACAAGTTTTATTAATTTTATCAATAGATCTTATCATCTACGGAATTGATGCATTGCATAAGTTTTTTATTCCTTATTTCCACTAAATTAATATTATATATATTATACATTTTTACACATGAAATAATGATATTCTTTAGGATAACACATGCCTGTTTTTCAATTTGGTTTCCAAAATGGAACTATGACACATTCTGTAAATTAAACTTTAAGTCTGAGCCTTCAAATTTCACTAGGACTTGAATTGTGTTACTTACAATTTTCATATTAAAATAAAAAGCATTATTAAATAGGAAGCAAAATTATGTTATCACACCTTAATTCCTGTATTGGCTTTATGATAAACACAATTATATTTATATAACAAGATTTACATAACCAAACAAGCCATGAGATATGGGAACAGAAAACTGCTTTTTTGTTTTGTGTTTGTTGTTGTTTATAGTTTGTGCTGATTCAGTCTTCATTACCTTATGCCTGGTAAATTCATTGTTGTCTTCAAGAAGGTGAAGGGTGGGCACAGAGTTTTAGGGAAAGAATAAAAAATTTTTGCAGTGGATTTCATTGAACACTCATGAAAGGGAACTATTTAACACATGGGTGGAAACAGGAGGGTGGGACTGGGAACAAGTGAGGGAACTGAAGACATTTTACAAACGAAATGTTCTCATTACCTGACTCATGTAATTGTAATCCATCTATAAATCAACTTAATAAGAACAAGCTTTGTATGTCCCTCCCCCACAGTATAACCCCCGCTTTCACTATATTTGATGTCAGTATAACTTGTGGAGCAGATGGGGAAAAACAAGTCGTTTAAGGATTCAGGTGGACCTGTTGCAACAATGAGAAGTACAAATTGTCATGTCAAAAACGAGCTTTACAATGTCGGTGAGGGGGGGGAGAGGGAAAGGATTGGGTGGGGGGAAGGAGGAAGGCTGGGAAGGGAGGTGAAGGGTAAACAAAGGAGGAGGCTGCAATGCTTGGTAAGAAATGAATGCATTATCCTGCCCATGTAATTGTAACCCTTCTGTACAGTATGTTCACAAATAAAAGAAAAGAAAAGAAAAAAAAGGCAAACAAAATGTTTTTTCTTAGAATCATAGAAGTTGGTTGAGTCTCTGAAAACAGCTACGTTGACATTCATTGGGCATATTTGTGAGCTACTAGTAGATAAAGTCAATTATGATTATCTGTATGGGCTTTTCAGACTCTGATTCATTTATTCCTTTTATCTAATTTGTATTATTTCTGTCTACCAGTTTTTCGTTTGTCTTGTTCCTGTTTTTCAAGGTCGTAGTGATGCATCATTAGTGCTGATTCCAGATTGTTCTAATTTGTTGTTGTACATATTCAAAGATATAAATTTTCCTCTGAGTATTGCCTGTGCTGTTGTGTCCCAGATGTGGTAGTATTTTGTGTGTTCACTTCCACTGAATTTCATATATGTTGGAAATTCCCTCCATATCTCTTCAGTGACTCACTGATTATTTAGCAATGTGTTATTCAGTCTGTGAGTTTCAGAATTTCCTGTGATGCCTTTTGATGCTGAGATCTAATTTGGTCCCATCGTGGTCTCACAGGATACAGGAATAATTTCATTTTTATTTTTGAATTTTGACAGATTTTCCTTGTGATCTAAGATGTCATCTACTTTGGAGAACATTCCATGGGCTGCTGAAAGGAATATATATTGTGACATTGTCTGGTGAAATATTCTGTAGAAACCTGTTATGCATAGATTGTCAATGCATTTATTTAGCTTTGAAGTTTTATTGCTACATTTTTACCTGGATGTCCTGTCCAGAGGTACGAATGATATGTCAAAGTATCCAACAATGTATTTGTATGTATGCCTATTTTTAGGGTAAGTAATATTTGTCTGATGAATTTGGGAGCTCTAGGATTCAGGGCATTGATATTTAGAATTGTTATATCCCTCTGATGGAGCGATTTCTTTATCAATATTTAATGTCCTTCTTTGGCTCTTTTTACTGTCACACCACTTTTAATTTAAAGCCTATTTTATCTAATATTATTTTAGCTACTCTAGCCTGATTATGAGGTCCATTTTTCTTTTATAAAGATGATGTACAGAAGGGTTACAATTACATAAGTCAGATAATGAGCACAATTCTTTTTGAACAGTGCCAACTGTTCCCTCATGTTCTCCCAGTTTTTCCCTTTAACCTTTCTCTCCCATAAGTTGTATAGTTCATTTACAATGTAGTATCTATTGAGTAGCAGTGCTGCATTTGTTAACCCTTTGTCCCAACATTTCTGTGTTCCCCTTTGCCTTTTCCACACTTACACATAAGACCAAACGTGCATAAATTAATAAAAAAAACAGCATCAGAACACAGAAGGAAAAAGCAAAATAATAAAAAAAACTCTCATTATCATTTCTTGGAGATCATTTTATATTAAAATATTCATATAGCCATTGACCCTTTGTGATCCTCTCCAAAGGGCATCCTCCTTTGATCTCACTGTATAAATGTTTAGAATCCCATATAATTTATCATCTCAAAGTGTAATGTTTTCTCTTTTACCATCCAAGTGTGTTTACTTGTAGAATTAGAGGTACATTCTAATACAACAAATTAGGGAAATCAGGCAACTTATATTTCTTTGAGTTTGTCTTTCTACACTTAATATAAGTTGGTTCCAAGCCTTTCCATTTCCTTATGAGTGGTCTAATATCATTCTTTCTGGATCAATGGAATTGCATCATACTGAAGAGTTTCTTCATAGCAAAGGAAAAAGTTAGCAGGATATATAGAAACAGAACAGAATGGAAGAAGATTTTTCTACCTAAGGATCAGACAAGGGTTTTCATAACTAATCCATATTTAGAGATCAAAAAGTTAAATCCAACAAAATAAACCCTCAAATAAACAAGAACCCAATTAATATATGGGATAAAGACTTAACCTCTTAGAAGAAGAAGTAAGAATGAGAAATAGACAAAACTCTCGCCATTAAAGAAATGCAAATCCAAACAACAGTAAGATTCATCTCACTCCTGTTGCAATATCATGAAAAAACAATCAATCACAGATACTGATAAGGATGTAACTCAAAGGAAACTGTATTACACTGTTGGTGGGAATGTAATCTTGTTCAACCACTCTGGAAAACATCATGGAAATTGCTCACAGAACTGAATGGTGAACTACCTATGATCCAGCAATTCCACTTATGAGCATTTATCCAATTGAGCAAAAACAAGAAACACTGAAGCTACTAGCCCAATCATGTTCAAGATTGTATTGTTTTCTGTAACCAACATACAGAATCAGCCCAGATGCCTCTCATTGTAAAAAGAGATCAAGAATTTTATTTTTATATACAACTTATTTATATATATATATAAAATTTTATTGATCCCAATTTATAAGTATATATGTATGTATATATGTATATACATATATATGTATGCATATATGTATGTATGTATGTATACATACACTGAGCCACCTTCCCAGCCCAATTCTTTGTCTTATGGGGATCCACTTTCTGGTTCATTATAATCTATTTTCTGAACCTTCACATAGCAGAGTAATTATATTCGGCTTCTTTTATTAGGATCATTATTACTGGGTCATCTTTGAAAAGTTCATTCTAAGTCACCAAGCAGGGGACTAGAATTGCAACACATGTATCTGGAAAAAGTTACATCGTCCAATACACTTTGCAACTTTTTCTTTAACTCAGTGTGGTGTATCATTTGGATATTATTTCATAGAAGATAATTACTTAAGGACAATCTTATATCATGTGAATTATGTGAATGATTCTTCTTACAATGGGAATAATTATAGTGAAGTATGATGGTTTAGTGGCTCTTGAATCACATGATAGGTAATCATGTAAATGTAGTACAGCCTTACTAGGGCCCTTCTGATATATTTGAACAATCTCTGATGAGTTAATTGCTTTCAGAATTATACGTTTGAGCCAACAAATACAGATCTCCCTTGATTTTAATTACAGTCCACTATTAGGACTCCCACAGATACCAAAATCAGAGGGTGCTAGTTTCTCTGATGAAATACATAATAATACAATTAATATATATGATAACAGGGATATTAATAGCACTATAATTACTAGTATTCACATTATATAATATATTGACATTCTTTGGTTACCTCAATTTTTAGAATATTTATAACTAAATGTAAATTGTTTGCATATAATTATTTGATGATGTATAGAAAATGAGTAAAAGATTTGCGTACATATTTACTGCATTTGCAAACAGATTCATCTGGTTTTACCTGATTCTTCATTTGTTGGTTTCATTCATGCATGGCGAACTTGCAGAGTAATGAAAATTTCAAATTTGCACCTACTAAAAGGATAATTATATGAAGTTTATGTTGGGCTAAATAGCAGATTTTATAAATTAAATTGCTTTTGTCCCTACCTTCCTCCCTCCCTTCCTTCATTCCTTGGTTCCTTCATTCCTTCTTTTTTTCCTTCCTTCCTTCTTTTCTTCTTTCCTTAATTCCACCTTCCCTCCATCCCTAACTCTCTCTCTCTCCTTTCTTTCTTCCTTCCTTCCTTTCTTCCTTCCTTCCTTTCTTTCTTTCTTCCTTCCTACCTTCCTTCCTTTATTTCTTTCTTTCTCTTTCTTTCTTTCATTCTTTTTCTTCTACCATTCTTCCTTTCTTTCTTTTACTCACAATGTTTCTTACCGCTATAGAAAAAATACCAACTGTTGTACTCCAAGGTGTTATGAAGAACTATAAATAAACTAGATTAATATTAACTTTAATAACTTATGTTATATCTTAGGACAAATTGTACTAAAAACAACTTCACAGAAATTGTGAGAAATGTAACATATATTACTTTTGATATTATTTCTTCAAACTAAAATAAAAATTTAGACATAATATTGTTTGTATGTGTTGTTCTTGTGATTTGAACTCAAGACCTATCCTTTAGTGAGTTTTTCCCCTCAAGGATATTGCCACATTTGAGCCACAACTCCACTTCTGGCTTTGTGTGTGTTTGCGTGTGTGTTGTGATGTGTGTGTGATTAATTGAGATGCGACTCACAAACTTTCTTGACAAAGCTGGCTTTTTATTTTTTAATTTTTTTATTGTGAAAATACTGTACAGAAAGGTTACAATTACATGGGCAAGGTAATGAGTACATTTATTATCAAGCATTGTTGACTTCTCCTTTGTTTCTGCTTCCCCACTCTGCCCATCTCT
Organism: Dipodomys spectabilis; assembly: GCF_019054845.1. NCBI lineage: Eukaryota > Metazoa > Chordata > Mammalia > Rodentia > Heteromyidae > Dipodomys > Dipodomys spectabilis. The sequence continues at coordinate 83,471 of NW_024871123.1, forward strand.
CCCCCCACCCTCTCTGCCCCAACTCCCCAGCCAAACTTGTAAAGTTCGTTTTTCTACATAACAACTTTTACATCTCACTGTTGAAATGGGTCGACCTGAATCCTTATTTAAACCATATTTTTTTTCTATTTCTCTCCACAAATTATACCAATATCAAACACAATGAAAGCAGGGGTTAAACCATGGGGGAGGGACATTTCTGAGACAAGCAGAAAAGGTCAGATAAGTAGATGTTAGGTGAAATGAACCCCAAGATAAGTATTCAATTTTTTTTTCTTTTTTGCAATTTTTTCTAACATATTTATAAGATGATTTCTTTGTTACCAAGGCAGGCTTTGAACCCTAGCTTCCTGAGTAGTGAGGATTACAAGATTGAGATACCATATTCAGCACAGATATACTATATCTACGAATAAAACAAATTTCTTATTATTTGAATTCTAGAGGCTCAATTTAACAAATTGACATTTACATATTTATTTAGCAATTAAACCTGAAATTGCTCTGTGAAAAATAGTTTTAATTTTTATGAAAAAATATACACTCGAAGGTTTAAATGACAGAATCTTTGCACAAATTGAAATATCCTATTATTCAAAAGCGACAAAGGAATCATTAATCAAATTTCTCATGTAAGCTAAAAGCAATATGCTCTTTCAGAGTGAATGAAGCAATTTTTCATTAAATCATTATCTACTGCGGTCACATGATTTTCTCGTCTTTTAAACCTAAACTTTTTGACATAAAGTATAGATTCATACATTTTTTGAATATATAAAAATCTTAGATACTGGTCATGTATTTCTGAGGTTTTATTACCAAGACATTTCACAGAAACACTGAATTTTATGTATTTTATGTCAACAGTGATTTTTAGAAATTGAATCAATCTCCATATGAGATAAAGCAAGATATTTCATGACTTATGCCATTATTCCTATAGACTTGAATATAATTTATTTTTGAATGGTAGGAAATTCATATTATACCTACTCTATAGAATAATTAAGAAATAAGTGATTGTGATAGTATTTATTTTTCCTTCGACTAGAAAGAAAGAACCTCACTTTAGATGACAAAAACTTGAATGGAAATATCATAAAATTATGAATAATTCAAGTCATTATGAGGTAGATGAAATAGTCAATTTTGAAAATCACAAAATGAAATCTCTTGAAGCTTCCTTATCTGTTAAATAAAATGAATTTGCACTCAAAATAGCCCTCCAACAATAGTATAACCACCTCCATGTCAAATAGCTTCTCTGATTAATTCAAGTATATAACTAGGAACAGAAGTTATCGCAATGTAAAGAAATATTTACCCACCACTTTAGAAATTAAATCCTAAATCATAAAGGATAGAGATTAATAATTATCTTTCATTATGTTGCCATAAAAAGGTCAACCCTTTCATGTGGGCATAGTTGTAGAGATTTGGTTACTGAGAACTTGTGATCAAAGAGGATGTTAAGATCAAAGTCCTTTCTTCCTCTTCCTTCTTTTTCTTCACGTTTCCGTCTCCTTGTCCTTTTCCTTCTCCTTCTCCGTTTTCCCCTCCTCCTCTTTCTCCCTCTCCCACCCCTATTCCTCCTCTTCTTTAATTCCTGGCTTCCATGAATACACATACTCCATCACATGTTCCTGACATGGGGTAATGTGTCACCACCAACCCGAAGCAATGAGGATAAGAAACATAAACTGAGGAGTTCCGGGAAGATGGCAGAGGAGAAGCTGGAGGTAAACCAAGCTCTTGCATAAAAGCAGTTTTAGTGTTCCAATGAACAGTCCTAAGCCAGAGAATCATACCAAGTGTGTCATCACAGGACAGAGAGTTAGGCCAGAGAGGGAAAACCCAGGTAAGGAGACAGATCTGAGCACTTGCCAGCAGCCATGGCTACAGTGGCAGTGGCGCCATACCTTCTTTGTATTGCCTTCAGGAGTCACACCTTGCCCATAAAAACAAACACATTTTCAATGTGAAAGGCTGGAACAAAATCTATCAAGCAAACAGTCCTCATAAACACGCAAGAGTTGAAATCCTAATATCAGATAAAATAGACTTCAAATTAAAATTAATAAGAAGAGATAGAGAAGGTCGTGACAAACTAATTAAGGGATCTCTCCTTCAGGAGGATATTATAATTCTAAATATCTATTCGCCAAACAATTGAGCACCCAAATTTATCCAAGAAACACTACTTTCCCTCAAATCCCAGATAAATCCAAAGACATTAGTTGTTGGGTATTTTAACACAACACTTTCCACACTATATAGATCAACTTGGCAAAAACTCAACAGAGAAACAGCAGATCTAAACAACTGCATAGATCAACTAGATTAAACAGATATCTACCGAATATTTCACCCAACAGAATCAGAATACACATTTTTCTGAGCAGCACATGGAACATTTTTCAAAATAGACCATATTTTAGGCCACAAACTTGTGCAAATTCAAAAACATTAGACTTATAACTTGCATTCTCTCTGACCACAAGGGAGTAAAATTAGAAAGCCCCCAAAGAAAGTCCTGTAACACATGGAGGATAAACAACACACTGCTGAATCATGAGTAGGTCAGGGAAGAGATTAGAAAAGAAATTCAAATCTTCGTGATATTCAACAAAAATGAACATACAACTCCCAGCTACTCTGGGGCACAGCCAAGGCAGTACTAAGGGGCAAGTTTATAGCTCTGAATTCCTAAATCAACAAACTGGATTGATCTGAAACCAAAAATTTGAGGCATATGATTCTCCTTGCAAAAGAACAGCAAGACAAATCCCAATCCAGTAGATGGAAAGAAATAATTATATTTAAATCAGAATTAAATTAATTACAATGCAAAAAACCATAGAAAGAATCAATAAAACAAACAATTGGCTTTGGGAAAAAATTAACAATATTGACAGACACTTAGCAAATCTTGTCAGAAAAAGAAGAGAACACACCCAAATAAATAAATTCAGAGATGAGAATGGAAACAGAATACTTCTTAAAACTTTATGCTACTAAGTTTGAGAACTTGGCAGAAATGGCCCTTTTCTTAGCAAATATTGACACACCAAAACTAAACCAAGAAGAGTTAAATCATCATAACAGGTCCATATCAAGCATTGAAATAGAAATAGAAATAAGAGGCCTCTCATCTACGAAAAGCCCAGGACCAAATGATTTTACAGCGGGATTTTACAAGGCATTCAAAGCAGAGCTCACACCAATACTCCTCCAACTCTTCAATGAAATTGAAAGAGAAAGTTCACTACTGAACCCATTCTATGAAGCCATCATAACACATATCCCATAACCAGGTAGGGACTCAAAGTAAGAGAACTATAGACCAAATTCTTTGATGAACATTGATGCAAAAGTTCTCAACAAAATTTTGGCCAATCGACATCCACAATTCATCCAAAAAATCATACACCACGATCAAACAGTATTCATTTCAGGGATGCAAAGCTGGTCCAATATACGCAAATCAATTAATAGAATTCATCACATCAACAGGACCAAGGATAAGAATCACATGGTTATCTCAATAGATGCAGAAAAAGCATTTGACAAGATCCAACATCCCTTTATGATGAAGGTACTGGAAAAATTAGGAATCCATGGAACATTCCTCAATATAATAAAGGTTGTATATGAAAAACCCACAGCCAGCATTATACTTAATGGTGAAAAACTAAAGGCATTTCCTCTTAACTCAGGAACAAGACAAGGTTGCCCACTGTCCCACTGCTCTTCAATCTCTTATTAGAATGCCTAGCTACAGCAATAAGACAAAATGCAAACATAAAGGGGATCCAAAGAGTGAAAGAAGAAATAAAAGTCTCCCTCTTTGCAGATGACATGATCATGTATTTAAAGAATCCCACAGACACCACTCCAAAATTACTCAAGCTGATTCAAAACTTTGGCAAAGTAGCAGGGTATAAAATTAGCCCTCAAAAATCAATGACTTTCAAGCAGAAAAGGTCAGATAAGGTGATATTAGGGAAATGAACCCTAAGACATGTATTCAAATGTATTTTTCTTTCATGCGGTTGTTTCTAATGCATTTATAAGATTATTTCTTTGTTGCTTTGTAAGTCCCTCCCCCACAGTATAAACCCTGTTTTCACTCTATTTGATGTTGGTAAAATTTGTGGAGGGGAAGGGGAAAAACAAGACGTTTAAATAAGGATACAATTGGACCCGTTGCAACAGTGAGAAGTTCAAGTTGTTATGTCGAAGACGAATTTTACAACTTTGGTTGGGGTGTGGGGACGATTAGCTGGAGGGGCGGGAGGTGGATGGGAAGGGGAAACAAAGGGGGAGGCAACAATGCTTGATAAGAAATGTACTCATTATCTGGCCCATGTAATTGTAACCCCTCTGAACAGTATTTTCACAACAAAAATAAATAAAAATTTAAAAAAAGCAGTGACTTTTCTGTATGCCTACAATGAGAAAAATGTCGTTGAAATTAGGAAAGCAACTCCATTCGTAATAACCCCACAAAAGATAAAATACCTAGGAATTAACTTAACCAAAGAAGTGAAGGACCTCTATGATGAAAACTTTAAAAACCTGAAAAAGGAAATCAAAGGGAACTTAGAAAGTGGCAAAAACTCTCATGCTCCTGGATTGGAAAGATCAAAATCATGAAAATGGCAATACTTCCCAAGGCTATCTACAAGTGCAATTTGATACCTAGCAATATTCCATCCTCATTCTTCAAGGAAATAGAAGTGGCAATCCAAAAACCCATATAGAAAAATAAAAGACCACGAATAGCTAAAACAATCCTCAACAGTAAGAACAGTACTGGAGGAATATCAATACCAAATTTCAAACTCTACTACAAAGCCATAGTAAGCAAAATAGCTTGGGACTGGCACAAGAACAGACCTCAGGACTAATGGAATAGAATAGAAGACGCAGAAATGAACCTACAGACCTACAGACATCTAATGGAGCTAAAAAAAAATAGAATGGAACAAAGACAGCCTCTTCTGTATATGGTGCTGGCAAAATTGTGTAACTATTTGCAGAAAATTAAAGCTAGACCTTTATATATCACCCTACACCAGAATTAACTCCAAATGGATCAAAGACCTCGGAGTGAAAGCAGACACCCTGAAAACATTAAAAGATGGAACAGGAGAAACCGTAGTTCTCCTTGGCATAGGCAGAAATTTTCTTAATAGAGACCCAGAAACACAACAAATCAAAGAAAGGTTGGACAAATGTCATTGCATGAAATTGCAGAGCTTCTTTATGGCAAAGGACATAGCTAGCAAGATTAATAGAAAGCGTAAGATTGATAGAAGATCTTCACTAGCCTCACAACAGACAAGAGTCTCATATCTAAAATATACATGGAACTCAAAAAATTAAATCCCTCAACAACAAATCTTCAAAGAAACAACAGCCCAATAAATAAGTGAGTAAAGACTTAAAGAGAAACTTCTCTGAACAGGAAATAACAATGGTCAGCAGACACATGAAGAAATGCTCAACTTCTCTAGCCATAAAAGAAATTTAAAACAAAACAACGTTGAGATACCATCTCACCTCAGTTAGAATGGCTATAATCAAGAACGCTAATAACAACAGACGCTGGAGGGGATGTGTTCAGAAGGGAACATTATTGCATTGTTGGTGGGGGTGTAAAATTGTTCAACCACTTTGGAAAGCAGTACTTAGAGCTCTCCTACGACCCAGAAATCCCACTTTTGGGCATTTACCCAAATGATAACAAACAAGGCCACACTAAAGCTATCGGCATGACTATGTTTATTGCAACATTATTTACCATAGATAAGATATGGAACTAACCTTGATGCCCCTCAGTAGATGATTGGATCAAGAAAATGTGGTATATATACACAATGGAATTCTATGCCTCCATCAGAAAGAATGGCATTGCCCATTTGTTAGGAAATGGAAAGACTTGGAAAAATTATATTGTGAATTTATCCAGGCCCAAAGAAACATAGGTCCCATGGTTTCCCATATTTGAAATAACTACTATATGTCTGAGTCAAACAGAAAATGTCAGATGACTTGATGTTAGGGAAATGAATCCTAAGCTATGTATTCAGATGTTTTTTTTTTTTTTTTCTTTCAGGTGATTGTTTTTAACACATTTATCAGATTATTTCTTTGTTGATTTGTATGTCCTTCCCCCACGGTATAAGCCCTGCTTTCACTGTATTTGAGGTTGGTGTAATTTGTGGAGGGAAAGGGAAAAAACAAATAGTTTAATTAGGGATACACGTGGATCCATTGCAACAATGAGATGTACAACTTTGGTGGGGGTGCAACTTTACAACTTTGGTCGCGGTGAGGAATATTGGGTGGGGGGAGGATGGGAAGGGATTAGAAGGGGAAACAAAGGAGGAGGCTACAATGCTTGATAAGAAATGTACTCATTATCTTGCCCATGTAATTGTAACCTCTCTGTACAGTATTTTCACAATAAAAAGAAAAAAAGAAACAAACTGAAATGCATAAAATCAGAAGCCAAGATTAGTCTTTCCCCCTTTTAAATTAATTTTATAAAGTATTTTGTCATATTAATAGGAGCCTGTCACAGTATGCTCTCATTTATTATAAATGATAAGGTTTACTCTAAAAAAACTGACACACATCGCCGTAATGAAATGATTGATTAAATTAATATTATCTTAGGACAAATCTACTTTAAAATACCAGATATATTTCAATAAGAGGCAAAAAATCACCTGTATGGTTTCCTATGAAAAAAACTGCAAAATACAATCTGTTCCTCAAGGAAATTGACCTATAATTGGCAGTATTGTCAGTTTCATAATTGATATAAGAAGACTATAGTACGAATTTCAACTCAAACTAAATGATATAAAATTTACTTTGTCCCGTGTATACTATCTATATCTGGTTCCCAAAATGACTTGTATTTTATCATATTTTAATTGATTTTAAGTAGTTGTATGGGAGTTTCTGTTTGACAAAGCAGTTTATGAATAGTTCTTAGTGAGCTTTTTTTTCTTTTTTCTCTCCTGAGGTTTGAACTCTGGGTCTGGGCACTGTCTCTGAGTGCCTTTGGATGAATGCTAGAGCCCTATCACTTGCGGCATAGTAGCACTTTCAGATTTTTCTGACATTTAATTGGAGATAAGAATTTCACAGACTTTCTTGCCTGGGTTAGCTTCAATCCTCAATCCTCAGCCTCCTGATTATCCAGGATTACAGGCGTGAGCCGCCAGTGCCTGGCTTAATTCAATGCATTTTTTTGGCTAGTCCTGGGGTTGAACTCAGGGCCTTGGCAATATCCTTGAGCTTCTTTTTCCTCACGCTAGCACTCTACGACTTTTGTCATAGTGTCAATTCTAGCTTTTTTTGTTTATGCAGTACTGAGGAATTAAACCCACACATGCAAGGCAAGCAGTCTAACACTAAACCACATTCCATGGCTAATACAATGCATCTTGATGATCTTTATCCCTCATCTTCTCAATCTTATTTCATCCCTCAGTTTGCATAATTTTGTAGAATATTGACTGACTCACACTGTCATGTATAGTCACTCAGAGGATATATCACAGATCATATTTTATTAATAGTCTTATTCATCAACATACTAAAGTTATACATTATAGAATTCTGTGATTTTAAATTCTAAATTATCACTCAGATTCACCCACTACTATACTAAAATTTTTCCTAAGTTTAATGCAAAAGCACTCTGCAATTCTTTGATAAAGTACAATGATTCTTAGAATGATAAAGAGTTGGAGTAAGAACATCATCTTCAGTTCTATAACATTTTATCACTACTACCCTCTCAAAATACTGCAGTATTTATTAGTAGTCACTTCCTGTCATCATTTCAACCTACCCTCCCCTTGAGCAGCTATTATTTCATATTCTATCTCTACAGATGGGCCAATTTAAAAAAGCACATATAATTAGAAAATGAAGTCTATATTATCTATTTCTCCCATGTAATATTACTATTTGCAAAGTAAGTCCATGTAAATTTTTCTCATGGATAGAGTATATTGTTTTGTAAGCATATGAATAATTTTATAACATCCTCAATGGGCATTTCAATATTTTATTGTATGTTATTGTAAAAGGTTTTGCTATGTATATTCTTGTATATGTGTCTCATTGAACATATGTTGAAATCTATTTTTATATAAAATTATGATTCAAAATGCTGGATCATAGAGGCAACACTATGTGTAATATTTTAAAGATTGCCAGTATGTTTAACTGACTATATCATTTTAAGTGCCAAGACCATTGTATAAGGATTCCAATTTCTAAATAATTGTTGTGCAGGGCTATCTTATTTTTTCTATTATCAGTAATTTCTATATGTATGCAATGTCTAGCTATGTTATGATCTTTCCATATGTTCCTTTGTTGTTTTTACATTACTATAGAGATACGTATTTGGATTTTTTGATAACTTATTCAGGATGGTGATAGTATTTCCTTGACATTAATATGCTCTTAATATATTTCTGATTCAAGTCTATTTAAATAAATGCATATGTATGCACACTATGTGTACATATGTATAGATTCATACTTATATTTGTATAAATACAAATACCTATATATACATATATACGTATATACAGATGTGTTCATATATGTATATAGGCATATACGTATATTATTATTTTCATTTGTCTGTAAGTTATCATTTTAAATTATTTTCCAAACATGTCCTTTTTTGATTTTACTTTATTTTATTTTATGGTTAAGATGTTGTACACAGGAGCAGAGCGCCAGTGGCTCATAGCTCTAATCCTTCTCTGGAGGCTGGGATCTGATGACCGAGTTTCAAAGGCAGCCTGTGCAGGAAAAGTCAATGAGACTCTTATCTCCAATAAATCACCAGAAACCCGGAAGTGGCTCTATGGCTCAAGTGGTAGAGCTCTAGCCTTGAGCTGGAGAGCTGAGGGAGAGCACCCAGGCCCAGAGTTCAAGGCCCAAGACCACCACCACCACCAACAACAATAAAAAGGAATACTGACTAAAAAAGCAACAGTATTAAGCAGTCATAAAGATAGACTAAAGTCTAACATTTTAGTATTATCTTACATACCAGCAGCCTTCTAGTCCAATGAGCCATGAGCCCTCAGAATGTTGACCAAATTTCGTGGTTTATTTACACAATCAATATAAGTATGTATTTTCTCATCTATCTTTCTTTCATTTCACCACAGAATGTGTATTTATCCTTTATATCATACTTAAATACCAAAACCTTTGGAAGATATTTATTAATTGGTGTATATTAATTGTACGAAGAAATCTTATCGAAATATTTTACACTCACACATATTGATGAAGGTCCTGATTAACCCGTTTCTCTTTCTCCATTCCCATTGCATTTTATGTTTCAACTGTTTCCTGTGAATTTCTTTGTGCTACCTTCACACATCGTCAAAATGTGTTAAAGTGTGCTCACCCACTGTCATTGAAAATTATGCTATACTGAATATAAAAGCAAAAATCTAAATAAATGGAGACATACAATTTTTGTGGATTGGAGGATACATATAAATTGTCTCCTCCCCTTTTTTATCATCATTCATGGGGCTTGAAATCTGGCCCTGGGCGCTGTCCCTCTGCTATTCATTTCAAAGTGAATGCTCTACTCATTGAGCAATTGTGCCACTTCAAGTTTTCTGGTGGTTAATTGGATATAAGAGTCTTACAGACAATCATGTTCCAGCTGGCTTTGAACGGCAATGCTGAGATCTCAGCCTCCTATGCAGCTAGAATTAAAAGCAAGAGCCAAGAGTGGCCAGCTTCACAGTTTTATTTCTGTTTATGACAATTTCTAAAAACACCTGACTAGCAATCTTTGACTCACTGACAAAGAAAGATAAACTGTAATATATGTCTCTGTCAAATTTTAAAGGTGTAAGTTTAAAATTGTTATATTTGTAGAGGAAAGATTATACAGCTCAATGGGTCTGTAGGGCACCAGATTAGATCCACATAAATATTATCAAGGAATATTTAATAAGGGTTAAACCAAATATTTGTGGAATGACATTCTCTTTAATAAGTGGTGACAGGTTAGACAGAATTTGGGCAAATTAAAAAGTGAACATTGACTTACACATAACCATTTATTCAAATATTAACTTCTAGCAGGATTAAAACGTATATAAAACAAAAAGAATGATGAAAATGAAAAGCAAAGGAAAATGTCTTGATAATTTTGGAGATGAAGCATTCTTAAATTTGGCATTAAAATTATACAAAATGAAAACGATATAGTTGAACTCAATAAAAGTATAGAACGATTTAGTCTGTGAAAGCTCATATACATGTACTGAATAGAAGTTGTTAGCAGATGGCTCATGTATCTCATCTAGCTACTTGGGAGGATGTGATTTTAGTATTGCTGTTTGAAGGCAGCCCACAAAATAAAGCCCCTGAGAATCTTATTTTTTTAATCAGCAAAAAGCCAGAAGTGAGGCACGACTCAAATGGTAAATTGTTAACAAATTGCAACAAATCTCAGGGACCCTGAGTTCAAGCCCCAGAAACATATGTACATGTACAAAAGTAATAATAGTAATACTAATATGACGATGATGATGATGATGATGATAATATGATGAAGGGTACCCATAGTCAAGGATAAAATATTTGCAAATCCTATACCTGAAGAATGCCTTAAATCTAGATTCTACATAGAACTCTCAAAACCTAATGGTTAAAAGAACATCAATTAGAAACCAGCAAAATACATCTTGTGAAAAATAAGCACAAGAAAAGCATCATCAGTCATCAAATAAATGCACATTAAACTAAAATGACATCATAAAACATGTATGAGAATTACTTCATGTAATACAATAATGACCATACTAAATGCTATCAAGAAACAGAGGAACTGGATTCTGAGTGCAGTAGCGCATAGTCACAAGCACTATGACTACTCTTTCACATGTTACCCAAGAGTCAGGATTCAACACAAATGACTACAATGAGATTGTACAAAAGAGATTGCGACTTTTCCCTCTCATAAATCAAAATTCTGTCAAATGATTTCTGTCTTCTAGATATTTACACATTTCTCATGATCTTTTCTAATATTTTGTCTTCATTACTGATGTTCATAGTATATTTTTGCTGTTGTCTTGTGTGTATATCTCATTTTTAGGGCTTGAACTCTGTGTTTAATGGTCTCCTTTGTATTTTTTGCTCATGCCTGATGACACTCTATCCTTGTGCCACATTCTCACCTGCTGCTTCTTGCTGCATAATTGGAGATAAGTTTTCACATTTTTGTCTGTTTGGACTGACGTTGAACTAAAATATTCAGGTCTCAACCTCCTGAGTTCTAGGATTGTACACGTGAATGGCTAACACCAATCTTTGCTTTACTGTTATTTTAATTATGTGGTAGAGGAAAGTGGAAATATATTTGTGTTAAGTGTGCAATTTTCAAATACAAGTTTGAATCAATTTGATATAATGTAACTGTTATCAATTTTAACAGTTAAATCAATGAATATTACACATTCCCATAGAAATACAGTTGAAAACAAAATGCATAATTATTTTCTTAAAACAAGTAATGGAACCATGAATTTCTTTCACTTTACAATTCATGTTTTATATAACTTTAACTAGCAGACTTCTATGAGTAAAAGTAAATATATTAATTGTAAACCACAAGAAGCAAAGTGATTACATTATGGATAGACATTTTCTCCAAGCCAGAAGATAAGTTTTTGAGCATTCTCACGAAAAGGAAATGTTACATGCAGAAATTAATGGATATGATGTAGCTTGATCATTACACAACATATAAATGAATGGGATTAGCACTCAATACTTCATAAATATGTAAAAATAATTATGTAGCTAAGTGCCAGTGGCTCATACTTGTAACCTTAGCTACTAAGGAGGCTGAGAGCTGAGAATCATGGTTCAAAGCCAGCCTAGGCAGGAGAGTCCGTGAGACTCTTATCTACAATGAGCCACCAGAAAACTGGCAGTGGCTCAAGTGGTAGAGCTCTAGTCTTGAGATGAAGAGCTGAGGGACAGTGTCCAGGCCCAGATTTCAAGCCCCATGACTGAAAAAAATTATAAATAAACAGTTACAAATAAACACATATTTTGCCATAAATGTTAAAATATATATTCTAAAAATTTTTAAATCCTCAATAGATATACTAGTTTATATAAATATAGAGAAATGTGTTCTGGATTTAGTTGTCATTGAATCAATTTTGTAACTCACACATTTCTCACTCAATTCATATTTGTATGTTTATATACTTATATAGTTAAGTATAATTAACTGATATGTGATAGGCAATTCTGTTTTAGGAATCTACCTTGGCTTTCTAACATTAACCCTTCCACCCTAAAATCGATATGCCTTCCAACCTTGTCAGAGGTTTCATCTCATTGGAGCAGAAAAGTATAAGCCAAAACCATTGTTTGGAACAACTGTAGCATTGTACATGTATTTCACTTAGTTTAAGAACCAAAACAATCAATTAATCTTAACCATGCCAGTAACAGCAAAATGTCTTCTGAGCTTTTCAGTCTCTTAAGAGATGAAAATCTTTAATTATACATCTATTTTTTCTGTCAAACATCTTATATCTTAGGAAGATTTTTGGGTAATCCTGAGTTCTTGATTAGAAGACAGGAACAAAGTTAATAATGAATATAGCCAAAAAAAATACTTGAAAACAATTAAAAAAGCAATCACACTCCTATTTTTACTGATTTCAATGAGAATATACGTTAAAGTATCACGTTTTTGTTGCATTTAAAGAGCAATAATTAAACTTTTATTATCAGTGAAAAAGGGAACAGAAAACTTTGTTTGAAGACAGCTTGACTTTGAGCAATCCAACATAAGCATAATGGATTTAACTTGTTTTTCTATGTATTTGCCAAAATAATTGAAAGCAACAACCAAAGGCAGGAAAACATCTAAGCCAAAGCAGTAAAGTTTTATCTATAAAATAATTTTGAGGGTCTGATTCTTTCAAAGTCAGGCTTGCAAAGAGGAAAGTATATTTGCTTTGGTGTGAACAAGAAAAAATATAAAAATCCTTTATTAATGTTTATCATATTTTGACCAGGGCTTCTCATTTTGGAGAAGAGGAAAGGTATGAAAAAGTTCAAGACTGTTTAACTATTCCCCAAGATCATTCTTATTTATCTGCTATAGCGATGGAAGCATGCTTGGTTACTATTAGTATCATGCTTGTTTACATTTAGAAGCATTGTTTGTTTCTGGTTTATAAGCTACAAATCTTGAGTATTAATAAAGGGTCATTTCCTAAGAGAAGAAAGTTTTTGTAATCAAACCTAAAATATTAAAGACAGCATAGTAGATACTATTTTCTAGCTATTTCACAATCTGTAGGTATGTCAGCCTTACTGGACTTAGTATTCTTTTCCAGTTTCTTTTATACCACCTGTCCTAAATTATAATACATATTAACAGAATGAAAAAGTAATGCCATCTTAAGAAAATCCCATTGCAACAAGACATTATGTCGAAAAACGAACTTTACAAATTTGGCGGGGGTGGGGGGCCGGGGAGCGATAGGTGGGCAGGGATGGTAAGGAGAAACAAAGGGGGAGGCAACAAGGCTTGATAAGAAATGTATTCATTACCTTACTCATGTAATTGTAACCCCTCTGTAATGTATTTTCACAAAAAACTTATTAATATTAAAAAAGAATGTCATTTAGGACTCTGGGAATGTGGCTTCATGGAACAGTTATTGTTTAGCATGCATGAACCTGGGTTCAATTCCTCAGTACCACATAACCAGAAAAAGAAACACTGGAAGGGGTGCTTTGTCTCAAGTGGTAAAGTGCTAGCTTGGATCAAATAAAAGAAAGAGCTCAGGAACAGTTCCCTAGCCCTGATTTCAAGCCCCAGGTCTGGCAAAAGAGTCATTTAGCTAGTAAATGCAAAACAAAAAACCATAATTGGAATATATAATTGCTCCTTCCAACTGATAACTAATAATAACTGATAACTAACAATAGTCCTTAAATCATGCATGGACTTTACCTATATTAGAATACTGTGTTGAACAAAAAAAAACGTTTTTTTAATAGGTCATGGCGATTAATACCAGGAATGAGCTTAGATATCAAGTGAAGATTAATCCAGGAAATTCAAAGATGCCAACTTTTGAGTGGTCACTGCTAATCACAATGAGAAGTGTAGTATAAGTGAGATTTGGAAACCTTTTTGGTAAGTCATGTTACCAAAAAGGCAGAGGTTCATTAATTGTTTTGACAGAAGAGAAGGAATAACTCCAGATGGAATGAATAAATGATAATAATAACTAAGTTATACCACAAACTGTTCTAGAGAACCATTTTTGATTATTGAACAACTAGTTATTAACTAGGCTTATTCCTCATTTCCGTTGCAATCTAATCACTTATGCCAGTTCTTAATCTCTGTGTGGTAATGTATATACTTCTATGCTGCTCTTTCATACCTAATCTCCTTTGCTTTCTAAAAATCTCAGTCTTTCTCTATTTCTCAACGGACAATTTCTGATACTAACTCCACAAACGGAGACAGCAGAGGATGCTAATGTAGGAGTTCCATAGCTCATGAGTCATAATGTAACAACATAGAAAAAGAGGACATATATATTGCTACCTCAAATTTTCTGAAAAGCTGCAATGTCATCATTTGATTCAAATTTCCATTATTTGTGTACAGTGTCATTAAGTGCACATAAATGCAAATATGAGCCGGGTGATGGTGGTAACCAGTGACGCTAAGAGGCCAGAAGCTCAAAATTAGCACAGCTTTTATAGTATCAAACAAATAAGTGTAGGGGGTTTCCACACAGGCAAGTTCACAAGTTAGGGGGTTTAAGTCATCCCTGGTCACACTTCCCTTTTTCTGCTGGAACACCTGGGCAACTGTTCTGTTCCTTAAAGGTAGGTAGGGTTTGGTGGCAACCTGCGCTTTTTCTGAGAACTATTTTTCTCTTTGGCAGCACAGCTCACTTTGGGGGTTACTCTGAGGGCAGCACAGCTCAAGGGGCTTCATATTAAAATGGAGTTACTTTAGCTCTTCCTAGCTACTCAGAGCACTGAGATCTGAGGATCCCTGTTGAAAGCCAGGCTGGGCAGGAAAGACCGTGACAATCCTTTTTCCAATAAACCACCAGAAAACCGAAAAAGGCCCTGTATTTCAAGTGGTAAAGCCCTCTCTTTAAGCTGAAAAGCTAAGAGACAGCGCCTAGGCCCAGAGTTCAAGCCCCACGACCGACCAAAAAAAACAGAAAAAAAATACTACCAAGAAAAGTGAGTATACAGGAGTATGCAGGAATAACATTAGGAATTCTACTGTCTCTACCTGTTTATGTGATTGCATTTCTTGATATTGAATCTCTCCTCTTGTTACTCTTATTTTTTTAATTTTTATTTTTATTGTGAAAATACTGTACAGAGGGGTTACAATTACATAGGCAAGATAGTGAGTACATTTCTTATAAAGCATTGTAACCTCCTCCTTTGTTTACCCTTCCAATCTCTCCCCATCCTCCCTCACCCTCCAAGTTGTAAAGTTCGTTTTCGACATGAAAACTTGTAATTCTCATTGTTGCAACAGGTCCACCTGTCTCCTTATTTAAACGACTTGTTTTTCCCCTTTCCCTCCACAAATTATACCGACATCAAATAGACTAAAAGCAGGGGTTATACTGTGGGGGAAGGACATACAAAGCAAAAAAGAAATAATCATAATTGCATTAGAAACAAATGCATGAAAGAAAAAAAAAACATTTAAAATACATATCTTAGGGTTCATTTTCCTAAAATCACCTTATCTGACCTTTTCTGCTTGACTCATACTAGATATTGCAAATAAGGGAAATCATGGGACCTATGTTTCTTTGGGCTTGTCTTACTTAACTTAATATATTTTTTTGCAAGTCTTTCCATTTCCTAACAAATGGGGCAATGTCATTCTTTCTGATGGAGGCCTAGAATTCCATTGTGTATATATACCACATTTTCTTGATCCATTCATCTACTGAGGGGCATCTGGGTTGGTTCCAGATCTTAGTTATGGTAAATAATACTGCAATAAACACAAGCTGTGCTGGTAGCTTTAGTGTGGTCTTGTTGGTAAGCATTTGGGTAAATGCCCCAATATGGGACTGCTGGGTCATAGGAGAGCATTAGGTGGAGTCTTTTGAGGAACCTCCATACTACTTTCCAAAGTGGTTGAACAAGTTTACATTCCCACCAACAATGCAGTAAGGTTCCCTTCTGTCCACATCCCCTCCATCATCTGTTATTATAGTTCTTAATTTTTGCCATTCTAACTGGGGTGAGGTGGTATCATAATGTTGTTTTGATTTACATTTCTTTTATGGCTAGGGAGGTTGAGCATTTCTTCACGTGTCTATTGGCCATCCTTCTTTTTTCTTCAGAGAAGTTTCTCTTTAAGTCATTAACCCACTTATTTATTGGGCAGTTGTTTCTTTGAGGATTTGTTGTTGGGAGAAGTAATTTTTTGAGTTCCAAGTATTTTTTAGATATGAGACCCTTGTCTGTTGTATGGCAAGTGAAGATCTTCTCCCAATCCGGGGCCTTTCTATTGACCTTGCTAGCTATGTCTTTTGACATGCAGAAGCTCTGCAGCTTCATGCAATCCCATTTGTCCAAACATTCTTTGATTTTGTGTGTTTCCGGGTCTCTATCGAGAAAATTTCGGAGACTTAGGGTTTCTCCTATTCCATCCTGTAATGTTTTCAGAGTGTCTGCTTTGACTCCAAAGTCTTTGATCCATTTGGAGTTGATTCTGGTGCAGGGTGATATATAAGAATCTAGCATTAGTTTTCTAAAAGTAGTTGACCAATTTTGCCAGCACCATTTACTGAAGAAGCTGTCTTTCTTCCATTCTATTTTTTTAACTCCCTTATCAAAAATTAGATGGCTATATTTCTGTAGGTTCATTTCTGGGTTTTCAATTCTATTCCACCTGAGGTCTGTTCTTGTGCCAGTACCAAAGTATATTGGTTACTATGGCTTTATAGTAGAGTTTGAAATTTGGTATTGATATTCCTCAAGCAGTGTTCTTTCCGTTGAGGAGCGTTTTTGCTATTCAGGGTCTTTTATTGTTCCATATGAATTTTTGGATTGCCTCTTCTATTTCCTTGAAGAATGGGTTTGCAATAATGATAGGTGTCGCCTTGAATTTGTAGATAGCTTGGGAAGTAGTGACATTTTCCTGATGTCGATCTGTCCAATCCAGGACCATGGAAGTTTTTCCCATTTTCTAAGTTCTGTTTTGATTTCCTTTTTCAAGTTTTTAAAGTTTTCATCATAGAGGTCTTTCACTTCTTTGGTTAAGTTAATTCCTAGGTATTTTATTTTTTGTGGGGCTATTACAAATGGAGTTGCTTTCCTAATATCAGCCCCACTTTTCTCATTGTTGGCATACAGAAAAGCCATTGATCTTTGAGGGTTAATTTTATTCCCTGCTAATTTGCCAAATTTTGAATCCGCTTGAGTAATTTTGGAGTGGAGTCTATGGGATGCTTTAAATACAAGACCATGTCATCTGCAAAGAGGGAGAGTTTTATTTCTTCTTTACCTATTTGAATCCCTTTATGTCTGCATTTTGTCTTATTTCTGTAGGTAGGCATTCTAATGCTAGGTTGAATAGAAGTGGAGAGAGTGGACATCCTTGTCTTGTTCCTGAGTTAAGAGGAAATGGCTTCAGTTTTTAACCCTTAAGTATAATGCTGGCTGTAGGTTTGTCATATACAGCCTTTATTAAATTGAGGAATGTTCCAAGGATTCCTAATTTTTCCAAAACTTTCACCATAAAATGGTATTGGATCTGGTCAAATGCTTTTTCTGCATCTATTGAGATAACCATGTGGTTCTTATCCTTGCTCCTGTTGATGTGATGAACAATATTGATTGATTTGTGTATATTGAACCAGCTTTGCATCCCTGAAATGAATCCTGTTTGATCGTGGTGTATGATTTTTTGGATGAATTGTTGAAGTCGATTTGCCAAAATTTTGTTGAGAAGTTTTGCATCAATGTTCATCAAAGAAATGAGTCTATAGTTCTCTTTCCTTGATGAGTCCCTGCCTGGTTTTGGGATAAGGGTTATGATGGCTTCATAGAATGTGTTCGGTAGTCAACGTTCTCTTTCAATTTCACTGAAGAGTTGGAGGAGTATTGGTGTGAGCTCTGTTTGAAGGCATTGTTGAATTCCGCTGTAAAACCATCTGGTCCTGGACTTTTCTTAGATGGGAGACCTCTTATGTCTGTTTCTATTTCAATGCTTGATATGGGCCTGTTAAGATAGTTTAACTCATCTTGGTTTAATTTTCGCATGTCAATATTTGCTAGGATAAGGTCCATTTCTGCCAAGATCTCAAACTTATTAGCATAAAGTTTTGAGAAGTATTCCCTTAAAATGTTCTGAATCTTGGTTGTTTCCATGGTGATGTTTATATTCTCATCTCTGAGTTTATTTATTTGGGTGTGTTCTCTTCTTTTTCTGATAAGATTTGCTAAGGGTCTGTCAATTTTGTTAATTTTTTCGAAGAACCAACTCCTTGTTGATTCTTTCTATAGTTTTTTTGGATTCTAATTCATTTAATTCTGATTTAATTTTAATTATTTCTTCCCATCTACTGGATCGGGGTTTATCTTGCTGCTCTTTTTCAAGAATGTTCAGATGTGTCATTAAATTGTTGGTTTCAGATCTCTCCAATTTGTTGATATAAACTTGCCTCTGAGTACTGCCTTTGTTGTGACCCAGAGAAACTGGTAATTTGTGTGCTCATTTTTGTTGAATAGCATGAACATTTGAATTTCCTTTCTAATGTCTTCCTTGACCCACTCATCATTCAGCAGTGTGTTGTTCAGCCTCCATGTGTTACCGGACTTTCTTTGGTGGCTTTTGGTGTTGAGTTCTGTGATAATGCAAGTTATAACTTCAATGTTTCTGAATATGGACAAGTTTGCTTTGTGGCCTAAAATGTGGTCTATTTTAGAAAGTGTTCCATGTGCTGCTGAGAAAAACGTGTATTCTGATGCTGTTGTGTGAAATATTCGGTAGATGTCTGTTAAAACTAGTAGATCTATACAGTTGTTTAGATTTTCAGTTCTCTGTTAAGTTTTTGCTGTGTTGATCTATCTAGTGGGGAGAGTGGTGTGTTAAAATCCCCAACAATTAATGTCTTTCGATCTATGTGGGATTTGAGTGAAAGTAGTGTTTCTTGGATAAATTTGGGTGCGCCATTGTTTGGCGAATAGATATTTAGAATTGTAATGTCCTCCTGAAGGAGAGATCCCTTAATTAGTATGTAGCGATATTCTTTATCTCTTCTCACAAATGTTAATTTGAAGTCTATTTTATCTGATATTAGGATTGCAACTCCCATCTGTTTATTGGGGCCTTTTGCTTGGTAGATTTTGTTCTAGCGTTTACCCTTGAAAATGTGTTTGTTTTTACGGGCAAGATGTGACTCCTGAAGGCAGCAGATAGAAGGATCTTGTTTTTTAATCCAACTAGACAGTCTATGTCGCTTAATTGGAGAGTTAAGGCCGTTAATGTTGAGAGAGAGGACTGAGAGGTATTTGGGAGTTCCTGCCCTGTTATCTACCTTCTTGGGGGCTGTGAAAACTGTGTTCTTCCTATGGTTCTTGGATTCTCTCTTTGGGTGCTGTTTCTTGGCCTTTATTGTGGTCTTGTTGGTTTTCTATGTGTAGGACATCTTTAAGAATCTTTTGTAGGGCTGGTTTGGTGGAGATGTATTGTTTCAATTTTTCTTTGCTATGGAATGTTTTTATTTGGCCTTCAGTTATGAAGGAGAGTTTAGCTGGGTACAGTATTCTTGGTTAATAGTTTGTTCTTAGGGCATGGCATACATCATTCCAGGCTCTTCTTGCTTTGATTGTCTCTGCTGAGAAATCTGAGTTGATTCTAATTGGTTTCCCTTTATAGGTGATTAATCTTTTCTCCTTCACAGCTTCTTTTCCTTGGTCTGAATTGATCCTGTGTGGATTATAATGTGACAGTGGGATGTCCTATTCTGGTCTGGTATATTTGGAGTTCTAAAAGCTTCTTGTATCTGAATAGGCCTATCTTTTTGTATGTTTGGGAAGTTTTCTGCTAGGATCCTGTTACACAAATTTCCTAGACCATTAACTTCTGTTTCTAGGTGCTCCTCTACACCCATTATCCTTAGATTAGGCCTTCTGATGGTGTCTTCCAGGTGTTGGATAGATCTCTCATATTTCTTGGATTTGTCTTGGGTGGTTGTTTATTCTTTCTCTATAATGACTAGGCTGTCTTCAATCCCCGAGATTCGATCTTCTGCATGGTCTAACTTGCTGTCGAGAATTTCTACTTTTTTTAAATTTCTTTTTCTTCTAGTTGGTCAGGTTTTATGGCTTTCAATTCTTTGTTGAAGCTTTGTTTTACATCTTGTATGAACTTCTTTACTTCCTTAATTTGATGGTCAATATTTATTCTCAAATCACTTAGTTGATTGGTTATGGTTTCTTTGGACTCCCATTCTTTTTGTTGGTTTCCATTCAGCATTCCCTTTGTGGTCTCCCTGACTACATTCAGCTCTTTGTTAATGGATTCCATGAATTCCTTTAGTGATCTTTGTGTATTCTCATCCTGTTCTCACAATTCCTGTATTACTCTTTGCTTAGCTTCCTCCCGTTCATGCGATTCCTGTAGTTCTCTTTGAGTGTTCTCAGCCTCTTCAGGCCATTCCTGCATTTCTCTTTGAGTATTCTCAAGGTGCTCATGCAAATCCTGTATCAGTATTTGAGTAGCTTCCTCACGCTTATGATATTTCTGTATAAACTTTTTGATTGCCTCCTCTCTCTCCCTATCACACTCATACAGAGTCCTTTGTATGTTTTCAATTTTTTCATTTATCATGTTTGCCAGCAGTGTTTGTATAGCTATTTGGGGACTCTTCTCTGGATTATTTATTATCTATTCTGTCTGCTGATTATCATGACTGGGAGTTGAGATACCCCGACTTGCCATTTTTCTTATGATTTTCCGTCTTACTCTGCCCATTTGGGATGAAATTAACACCAGTTTTGTGCTAGAACACTATCTTAAGGCATGCATCAACCAAATTCTGTATTTGCACAGTCAATAGTCTGCAGATACAATCTAGTTCAACAGATACATCTATTCAACATCAAACAACTATATATTAATGGGCGCAAAGAAAAATTTGGTAAACCAGAAATTATTAGGTTTAGGACTAGATGTGGGTAAAAAACAGGAATAGAATGATGTGGGAAGGCACAGGGAGTGTTAACTAAGTCCTAATCTCAAAGCAGGAAATAGGTTGGATAGGATGAAAGTAGAGAGAGAGAAAAAAAGAAGAAAGAGAAAGAGAACAAAAAGAGACCAGAAAAATTAGAAAGGTAAAAATTAAAAATATTATACAGAGCAGAAAACAAACTATTCAGAGCAGAACATGAATATAATGAGAGAAGGGGAGGGATATAAAGGAGATGTGAAAAACTTAAAAATAAAAATACTTAAAATATTATATAGGTATAAAGAGGTAGTACTGCTATTAAGGAATTTGAGTCTAAGAGGTTTTGAATTGAATAACAAATTAGTGGATTTAGTGTGTACACAATGGGGGATAAGGTCTAATAATCGACTCCGCGTTTATCTGAGGATGTGCAGAACAGCAATTAAGTCACATAAAGAAGAACGAAAGAGAAGAAAATGTGAAAAGGATAAGAAAGAAAGAAAAAAGATCAGAAGTTCAGTAGAGCTAACCAAAAACAAAACAAAACAAAAACACAAAATCAAGAAAAAAAAGGAAAGATAGAAAAACGTACACACATTTATAACCCTAAAATAAAATTCTAAGAGGAAAATAAATTACTAGAAAATATTTTTTTTTCTAAAAAGGTAAAAATTAAAGATTAAAAAAAGTTTTCTTGTAAAAATATTTTTCTTATAAAAGGTACAACAAAAAAATAGTTCTTTGATTTTTTGGGGGGAGGGGTGGGAAAAATCCTGTGTCTCCCTTGTGTCAGTAACCAGCCTCTTGTTGGAGTCTCTGGTCTGCTTGTGTTCCTGTGGCTTGGTTAGTTACTTAAGTCAGTTTCTTTGAACAAGCAGAAAAATGCTCTGCGATCCTCCTCCCAGATTAGTTCAATGGGAGGGAGATCTGCTTTGAGTATCAAAAAAGAAGGAGATGGCTTTTTACTCGAGTTCGGAGATGCTGTGATGAGGCTAGGTTCTGGGTAGAGTTGAGGCCTTTCAGCAAACAGTAGCTTTTCCTGGTGGCTGGTTTGTGAGAAACTCACAGATCCCAGCCTGGAGCCACTCTCAGGGTTTCTGTTTACTGAATTTCAATTGATTGTCAAGGCTGCTAAAGGAAGGGGCAGCCTCTTGCTCTGATTACCTGGTGAAGAAAGCCACTCCTGGGGCTGGAGCCTGAGCTGGGTGACTTTTCCCTGGCTTGAGCTGAGTCTGGCAGGTCAGGTTAGGCACTTGTGACCTGCTAGATGACTCTAGATTTATTCCAAGTCCTGAGTTGGAGCTAGCAGCTCTGCCAAGCTTTGTCGGTATCCAAGATGGAGATCTCCGGTACTGGGGGGGGGATGGCCTTCCCTCCTCTGCTCCTTGAGAAGGAGTGAGGACGTCAGGCTTCTACTCATGCCGAGTCTTGGTTCCTGGGTCGTCTCTGGTCTGCGAACTGCAGGATGAAGATGTCTGCTCCTTGTCGGTTCTTGCTGGTGTTGAGTAGAATCTGCTCGCCCGCCACGTCTGGCTCCTTCGTCCCGGACTCTGTGATTCAGGTATGGTGGCTGCAGTTGCTGCCTCCACTGCGGCAGCTACCACAGCAGCTGCTGGCAAGTGCTCAGGGCGGTCTACTTGCCTGTATTTTCTCTCTCTGGCCTAACTCTCTGTCCTGTGAAGGCACACTTGGTGTGATTCTCTGCCTTATGACTGTTCACTGGAACTCTAAAACTGCTTTCCATGCAAGAGCTTGTTTAGCCTCCAGCTTCTCCTCCGCCATCTTCCCAGAACTCTCTTGTTATTCTTACTTTATGTAATCCAACACCTTTTATTACTATGAATTTAATGTGGGAATCTAGCTTTAAAGATGTCTAAAGTTTCTTCCTTTTCAATCAGAACATTTTCATTATCATGATATGCTGTGGTCATCTTCATCATCTTCATCAAAATTATTATTAGCATCAGAAGTGCTAATTATTGAAAGTCTGTTTTGTGTCTATGATTTTGTTATTATTTGTCTTTTTATTAATAAGCTTAATGTCACCACGGTGAATGCATCCATATTAAAATTTTGAACAAATAAAGAAACAAAACCTAAACCATATCAGATAGCTTGACTCTATGCTTATAACAAATTATAGAATAGATTTTTGAAGCATTGCAAATTCCTAACCAATATGAATTAACTTCCTCTCTCCCCAGCACTACACACAAATATTTAAGAGTTTCAACAGAAATTTTTCAAGTGATATACTGTAAGTATTACTACAATATCAAATGCATATCTAAAATTTCCTTGAAAGTTATAAACTCTACTTTCTATTGAAATATTAGTTATTTTATTCTAGGAAATTTTTAGAAAAATAGACTATATATCTTTGGAATGAAAAAGGTCAAAATAGTAGCATAAAAGTTTTAGAGGGAGTCTGTCATCTCTGTCTCTCTCTGTCTCTCTGTGTATATATATATATATATATATATATATATATATATATATGTTATGTGTAGAAAGATGTAGAAAGATACATTTTTAGAGATTATTTGTCAGAAATATATACATATATCTTAATTTATGTGTAGAATGATATACATTACAGTGAAAAAATATTAAACCAATCAAATTTTTTTAATTCATCAAACCAAGTGCTGGTAACTCAAGCTTATAATTCAAGCTATTCTTGTGCTGAGATCTTATAATTATATTTGAAACTAGTCTAGACAGAAAATTATTTGTTAGATTCTTATCTTCAATTAACCACTAAAAACAGAAATGAGCTCTGTGTCTCAAGTTGTAGAGTGCTTTCCTTGAGCATAAAAAGGCTTAGGGACTATGCCCAGGCCTTGCAAACAACCACAACAAGAAACTGTATCACATTAATTTCCCAAAAGCATCTTTTAACTGCTGTGAACATTTCTTAGAAACATGAATACATGCCCTTGAAAATGTTAAGTTAAAATGTATACAATATTTATGTCTATGTTAAAGACATGACTATTTAGATTAAGATATTTAGGTAATGATTAGGAATTAAGAATAATGATGGGCCGGGTTCTGGTGGCTGACGCCTGTAATCCTAGCTACTCAGGAGGCTGAGATCTGAGGATCGCGGTTCAAAGCCAGCCCTGGCAAGAGAGACCGTGAGACTCCTATATCCAATAAACCACCAGAAAACCGGAAGTGGCGCTGTAGCTCAAGTGGTAGAGCGCTGACCTTGAGCTGAAGAGCTGAGGGACAGAGCCCAAGCCAAGAGTTCAAGCCCCATGAACAATCAAAAAAAAAAAAGGATAATGATGGGTAGGTAAAATATTGGGACTGGTCTTTTATTCTATTTTACGATATTAATAAAATGATATTTTAATTATTATATAATATTACTCTTGTTTATTACTTGAATTATAATAAGTGATAAATGTTTTTAAAAGATTTCCAATGCAAAGGAGTATCAATTTTTTGTAATTTCAAAACAATTAAGAAAATGATTGCAAGGCTGGCTCACTCTAAGACTATATTTGTTCTCTTGTTCTAGTTTTTATATGTTCGCAGAAATTCCAAAAATTCAATAGATGTTGGCATGCAGAAATCGCTTCAATGATACTAATATTGGAGCCCCTTAAGTGGAATTGTTTTATTTCATTTGTTATTTTCACAAATAAATCAAGATGATCGTGTATTTTGTTTATTTTCACTGCTTTTGGCTTTTGTCTTGAGAATAATTTGGTTTCCTAGCAAAGTAGAGAATAGCAATTGGATTGAGCAAGTAATGTATGGCTTTCATAAAATGCAGATGCATAGATTTGTGTCTTCTGTCATTTGCTAAACGTTTCTTCCAGAAAAGGTTATCGATTACTTATAAGTGATGCATAATTCCTAGGTATTCCAGTTATCACATAGGCTTTTTGATTGAGTTATCGCTGTATAAACTCAAAATAGCAGACAAAAAAAACCTCATAATAAACAGAAATCACATCTTTGTTTTAAACCCTGTAGTTTACAGAGTTTTTAGCCAACACCAAAAATATCTTAAGTATTGTGCATTTTGTGTGAAGAATTTTTAACAATAGTTTTTTTGCTGACATGTAATTAATTTCCAATATATTATCTCCTTTTATTGTATACATTTTAGTGCTTTGGAAGTGAATTCTACCTTCATAGGTTTTCAAAGCCTAATTTTCACAAACTTGCATTTCTTCAAATAGAAATGCTATGAATTTTAGAACAGACATTAAAATAGATATAAAATTCTGTTACAGGAATTTGTCCAGCATACATCCTCTACAGTGTGTCTTTTCAAAATTTGTTTTTGGGGATTATTTCCAGGGTTTCACACATACTATTCAAGTGCACTGTCAATGACCTACAATTCTCTGTCCAAACACATTTCTTATTTCTCTTTTATATATTCATAGAAGTGTAATGAATGGATCCTATACAATTCTCTTTGACCTTTTGAAGACTTGAAAACTTGCTTGCTAAAATGATTGCAGTATTATACAAATAAAATCACTATGAGGAGTATATCAATTTCTCCACAAATGCATTGCTATATTTTGTGTCATCTTTTTATATTAGGGTCATGCTAGTGAGTTTTCTTTTTCTTTTTTCTTAGATACTAAAGAGGAGCTTATTTCATATGCTCCTCCTCTTGAATATTAATTTACATATGTTCTTTAAAGAAATATCCTATTCAGGCAAAACTTTATATAGAATTAGAAGATATAAAAATGCTTAAGGTTCCGAATCATTGTAGCATTAATATTATAGCATTAACAAATATGTTCCCTCCATCTGTTGGATGTTTTATCTTTGGTTATAGTGTCCTTTGAATTATGAAACGTTATCACTTGATATAATCCAGTTCATTCTTGCTTTTCTTTAGCCATTAATGCTTTGCACTTCAAATTTTTAGAAACCTTTACTGATCCAATGTCATGAATTTTTACATTTAAGTTTTATAGGTTTTTCACCTCACATTTAGTTTGATAATCATTTTTTATTTTAAATTTTTGTATAAGGATTGAGGTAGGCTCGGTGCCTGTGGCTTACGCCTGTAATCCTAGCTACTCATGAGTCAGAGATCTGAGTGCTGTGGTTCAAAGCAAGCCCGGGCAGGAAAGTCCATGAGACTCTTATCTCCAGTAAACCCCTAGAAAACCAGTAGTGGTACGGTGACTCAAGCGGTAGGGCTCTGGCGTTGAGCTGAAGAGCACACGGACAACGCCTAAGGCCAGAGTTCAAGTCCCATGAGTGACAAAAAACAAAGCAAAACAAAAAAAAGATTGAGGCAGTAGTCTAAGATCATTCTTTAAATCTCGAGAGAAAATAGTGCCAATACACCCATTTAAGATTCTATTTTTATTTCATAAAGTCATGGGATTCTTTTCAAAATCTATTCACCATAAAACTAAGAATTTATTTTTGACAAATCTGTTACATTCTTCTATGTGTCTGCTTTTAATTTAGAACTATGTTTCCTTAACTACTAAACATGGTAATAAGATTCAAATCTAGTATGGAGGCTCAAGCTACACCATTTTACAAGGTTGTTCTGACTGACCGGTATTTCTTGAATTTACCTACGATTATATTGAGCAGGTGAACCAATATTCTGCAGAGATATCTAGATATTTGATAGTCACTCATATTTTGTACCTTGTGAAAACACAAGACCTCAGATATTATATATAGAGTATATATAGAGATATGTCTTTAGAGAATATTTGAAACAACTAAAATTAATTTAGGAATGAGTTAAGATTTAGATAATGCTGTAGCATAATAAAGCTGGATTTAGATAATGCTGTAGCATAATAAAGCTGGATGATAACAACTTGAGCTGTAAACAGAGGAGAATGAGAGTGGAAAGAATGATGGACCACATAGGAGCTATATGTCATTGCTCTTATGTTTCAAAAAACAGAAAAACTTCAGAGAAGAGAAGGAGAAAAATAAAGTGTCCTGAGTCAAGTTTCTTTTTAGCCCATCTAATAGTTTGGAATAAAAGTCAGTGAAAATGGGAAAAAATAAAATAGAAAATAAAGCATTGTATATACCTGTTACAATGTAAAGAAATTGTAATAAGAATATGATAATTAATTTCCAAAGACATAAGAAAAAGAACAGGTAATCTCCAAAGGGCAAAAGAAATAAGAGAGAAAAGAAGCAAAGTAAAACCTTTATCAATAACAAACACAAGACTTTGGACGTGGAAAGTCAGTGGAAATATTCAAAATAACAATAAAATTTGCTAGCGTGGATAGACTATGGATCACATTTTATCATATATAATTTTGAAAAAGCATACTAGGAATGAAAGTTTAAAAGTCATGATTTAAAACATTATTTAGATTGTATCTAGACAGTATAGCTCAGTGGTCAAACATTGACCTAGCATATGTGAGGCAATTGTGTGATCTTGCAAGCATTACAAAGTTCACACAAAGCACACACACACAGAAACCACATAAACATGCACATCCACACACCACATACACACATTTTGAATGTTTATATTATCATATTTAACGGAGGAAATTATCACAAATCGTAAAGGTATGTTAATATATGAAATCATTATATTGCTCGTACTATTTAAAAGTTTAGTAGAAATAAAATAGTCACAATATACTTGGATTTTAATAGATTAAGTAAATTGAAATTAATAGAAGACATGAGAATCTTTGCAAATAAGTTTTAAATAATAAATATTTTGAAACGTGTCATTTTACTTTGACAAAAGATTGATGTTACTGGTGTTTTAACTCAAGATTTAGAATATGATAGTGAGGTGCTCTATATAACGCTATGGATGGCTTATCTATAATCATTTCACTCTGAATAGTTTTATAATAAGGTCTTGTAGTTTCTGTCACTCTTGAAATACAAACCCTATTTACACTTCCCACAATAACTAGAAAATGGATGCCACAAATCACCAAGCTCAGCTCAAATTTTTTTTTTAATTCAAGTACAAATATTTCCAAAAAGTGAATAGGTAATGAAGCCTTTCTTAATAAAGTATGTGCTTCTTGAAATTACAGTAAGTATTTGCTACCTGGACAAATATGTTCATAACTATAAGAAAATAAATTTATTTAAAACCATTTACCATACAAAAATTAAGAAAATAATTTTTAAATAGTCACATGTTAAATATTTTAAGAGCAAAATATATGTATCTGAATAATTTACATGTGTAAAAATCATGCAAAATTAAATTAACTAATCCTACAACTCTGCAAAAAGAATTACCCTAAAGAAACAAAACATTTAAGTTCAAATTTGAAATTTAGAAAATAAAATGAAGTGTAATCTTTAGTTGACTTAATTAATGTAAACCCACTGTATATCAATTTTATAATAAAAAAATCCATGAACAAGGAAAGCACAAGTACCCATTGATCAATAGCAACAGCAAAAGCATCAGTAGTTCTTGTTTTGTGTGTACAAAAAAATCGATGGAAGAGATAACAATTTTCCTTCCTTAAGAAATGAACTCATTATCGTATTTATGTAACTGTAACCCCTTTGTATATTTTTAGCTTTGGTTTTGTTTTTGTTTTTTTGGGTCTGGTCGTGGGGCCTGAACTCTGGGCCTGGGCACTGTCCCTCAGCTCTTCAGCTCAAGGCTAGCACTCTACCATTTGAGCCACAGCACCACTTCCGGCTTTTTTCTTTTTGCTTATGTGGTGCTGAGGATTCGAACCCAGGGCTTGATGCATGCAAGGCAAGCGCTCTACCACTGAGCCACCTTCCCAGCCCTGTACATTTTTATTACAATAAAATGAAATTTAAATTAAAAATAAACCAAATAATATACCAATTAAGAATTCTTAGAAGCCATTGGTTGAAAACTTTGTAAAAAAAACTGCCCTAAGTACTCAAGGAATACACTTTGATGATAGTATTTAAATATTTCAACTTCAGCAGAGAAGCAAAAAGTTTAAAAACTGTTACAAAGTAAAGCAATAAATCAGAATATGTTACTATTAATAATAATCATAAGATGAATTTATAGTGGCAGTCCAATATGTAAGAAATGAGACAATTTGCCATTCGTTTGCACTTAATAAATGAGAAAGAATTTTCTAGGTCATTTTAAATTATCTTAAGTTTAATGAAGAAACTATTCTGTCACATCATATGATAATCAGATAAAGCTGATATTAGAGTAAAGAAGAGATTTTACTAAGTTTTTGGGGGTTATTGTATATTCTTATTTTGGTTGTGGGAAATTGTGGGGATTTCAACTTGGGGTATATTGTTCTTGCTAGGCTGGCGTCTTATCAGTGGTTAATTTTAGGAGAGGGGTTCCCTTTACAAAAGAACATGCACCTTATCTGTCCTTTTAACCTTCCCTTCATCAATGGCATCAGAGTTGCACACCAACTTGTCTAGCTTGCTACCTTGACTGGTCTGGATCTGCAATCTTTCCAAACTTAGTCTCTAGATTGTGCAGGATGGTGGAAATGATCCAATGCACCCAGCTACAGACTGAGAAGGAACTTCACTAAATTTTCGGCTTGCATTCTGTTCCAAAGCCTC
Organism: Dipodomys spectabilis; assembly: GCF_019054845.1. Taxonomy (NCBI): domain Eukaryota; kingdom Metazoa; phylum Chordata; class Mammalia; order Rodentia; family Heteromyidae; genus Dipodomys; species Dipodomys spectabilis. The sequence goes on from NW_024871123.1 coordinate 113,314, forward strand.
CTAAGTAGTTAAGAGTACACATGGGAGCCCCTGATGCCAAGCAGTAAGAGTATTTTTTTAAAGCAACTAGACATATATATGACTTAGGCTTGTGAATACCTCAAGAAAAGAGTAAAAGAGCAGTGAAGCATAGAGGACAGGCAGAATTTTAATTAGCTACTCAGAGGCTGAATAATTTTAGCTAGCTACTCCGGAGTCTGAGATTTGAAGACCACTGTTCAAAGCCAGTCCAATCATGAAAATACAAGCAATTATCTAAAAAAAAAACACATAAGTGTAGCAGTGGCTGAAGTCGTAGACCACTATCCTTGATCACAGAAGTTTAGGAATAGTTCTCAGACACTATCAAGCCTCAAGAATGATGAATGCATGCATGAGCACATTCACATGTACGTGTGCGCATTCACTCATGCATGCACACAGACAAAAATGAGTATTTCCATGTGACATTTTTTTAATTTTTATTTATTTATTTATTTTATTTTATTTGTGAACATACAGTACAGAGGGGTTACAATTACATGGGCAGTATAATGCGTACAGTTCTTACCAAGCATTGCAGCCTCCTCCTTTGTTTACCCTTCACATCCCTTCCCAGCCTCCCCCCTCCCTCCCCAGTCCCAATCCTTCCCTCCCCCCCTCCCCCCAACCGATGTTGTAAAGCTCGTTTTGGACATGACAATTTGTACTTCTCATTGTTGCAACAGGTCCACCTGTATCCTTAAACGACTTGTTTTTCCCCATCTCCTCCACAAGTTATACTGACATCAAATATAGTGAAAACAGGGGTTATACTGTGGGGGAGGGACATACAAAGCAACAAAGAAATAATCTTATAAATGCGTTAGAAGCACCATGTGACATTCTTTAACTTTTTTCCTTGCTGTAATTTATTCCCCTGTATTACTTCGCAAATTAACAAAACCAGCTAAGGACCTATTTACATAAAATTCATCATGTTTCTCTAAAATCTACTCTCTTTTTGGAAGCCTGATTTTATTTGACCCAAAAGTAAATTATTCAGGAAGTCAATTCATCACACTTAAGTCTGTATTATTAGATGATTGTTTAGGTTATTCCTAGCAATATGATTTTGTGAAATCCTGCATCAAGCAATATATTTCTTTCACTAGAAGGGAAGCCTCTGTCAAACAATTAATTTACAAGTTTTTCTCCTCCAGGTAAGCATCTGTAGTTTTATTATCTTCATATATTTCATAATCTGTCTGTGTATGCCAAAGGCTGCTGTGAAAATAAAAACACCCTTCTCAGCACTTAGCATTTGTATACCATTCATAGATATGAAGGTGTTTAAATGTTACTGAAATTGCTCTGAAATAAATAACGTTCACCCTGACTATCTTGAGCAAGAAGAATTGGTGTCCCAGCACTTTAGATAAGAACTTGAGGGAAAGAAACAAAAGGAAAATTGAGGAACTCAACACATAGATTCAAATGAAACAAAACAACCCAAGAAAACACAAACTAATTCAGTACTCAAGAACCTGCAGGAAATGCAAAGAGTTAAAAATAATCAGCTATGACAAGCTTATGAAAATCCTGACTACATGGGAGTTCACTGTTGTGAGGACAGTGGCTAAAGCCCAGACTGGACAGAAAGATCTGTACACAATGCCATGCACCTGTTTCTCTGAATTCCAGGATGAATAACATGAAGTGGACTGAGGCCAAGATCATACACAAGTAGGAAGCCAGTTTCTATCTCAAAAATAATCAGGTTAATTTAGGGCTGGGTACATGACAAAGTGGTAAGAAAACGCATTTAGGGAGCACAAGACACTGAATTCAAACTCTAATATTAGGGGTATTAAAGATAAAAAGCTATGATTTTAAATACTTGGAATAATTGTAACACATGAGTATTTGAGTGGAGAAAAATCCATGAGAGAGATAGAATGAACCCACGTTCCAATGCTTTCTACTTAAGTTATAATATTTATTGGTACTTCAGACAAAGCAGAGTTACCTTACAAATGAGCATGAATGTGCATTTGGGTGATGAAAATACTCTACTTACACAGGTGTAAATTAAATAGATTTTCTTTGGTAGATTGTGGTTCTTAAACTAAGAGCCTGGGTGATGTCCTGAGCTTTTTCTCTCAAGGCTACCACTCTACTACTTTGAGCCACAGTTCCAATTCTGATTTTCTGTTGGTTGTTTGGAGATAAGAGGCTCATGGACTTTCCTGCCCAGAATGGCTTCAAAATATGATCGTCAGATCTCAGCCTCCCGAGTAACCAGGATTCCAGGCATGAGCCATCGATGTTTTTAATAATTTAGTAAATTGTACAGTTACAGAAGTTATAAATTATCATTGTAACCTGTGTAATATATTTGTGTATGTATGTATCAATGCGTTCGGATAGAAATATCTTAACATATTTTTGTATCTACAGTAGATTTAAGAAATCATCCTTCATTATAAAATAAAATGGAAACAAAAGTTAATAAAGTGCAAAACAAAGGGAATCGTTACACGTTTCTTTTTGTTGAATGGAATATGAATTGTGAGAATCAGTTTGGAAAAATCATCTCTACTTTACCAAATGGATAATGGTTATTAATTCCAATCCATCTATTTGCCCATATTGTGCATCCTCACACATGAATGTCAAAATCCAACCACACTTTTTGCCTTTGTATTTAACTCACCTGTTATAATTTAGGAGATAATCAAATAAAGATTAAAATAATAGTAAGTGAGGCTATTAGTTAGAGCTTAACAAGATTTTAAATATGATAATAGCTAACTAATTGCATATTTCTTACTTTTATTCTGTTGTTATGTCCCTCATTCCCACATTAGGAAAGTACATAGAAGGTTCTCACTAAATTATATGTACAATTATTAAAAATGTATTGAAAGAATATGGGCACAGTGTGGTTTTAACTTATTGAGACCTGTATGGGGTAGTGTGTTTTTGAGGACTTGCAATACGTTGTGATGGAGATGAAGGGAAGGATATGCTTATTCTGGAAAACAGGTTAGAGGATTGCTCCCAGAAAGATAGTGATGAATTCTTCCAAATGGTTACAGTAAAAACACTTTCACAACCATATTCACTACTTCACTATTCACCATAGCCAAGTTATGGGAACAGCCCAGATGCCCTTTGGCAGAAGGATGATTGGAGAAAGTGTGTCATATATACACAATTAGATTGCACCTATCAATTATGAAGATTGTTACATTATTTGCAAAGAAATAGATAGATCTAAAAATATGTTAAGTAAACTAGGTCAGAACCAGACACACAATGGACCCATGTTCTGTCTCATATTTGGAAGCTAGAGCTTTATACAAGTTGACGCAACAATATTAACCAAAGCATGCTATTTGCAGAGGAGTATTTAAAAGGTGTAATTATTTTTATAAAATTGAACTTTTAATCCAACAAAATGAATTCCAGGAAATTATCACTTGGAAGAGAGGGGGAATCAAAGGGAAGGAATAAAGAGAGTTATGGAGGAAGAGAGTGAAGACAGTATATTCAATGCAGATAGTATGAAACTAATAAAAATGAAGGTGGGGTGAGGTTTGGAAGGGTAGGGAAAAGTTACATAAATATCCATTATACTTAAAAAAATGATTTATTGAATGGAAATTCCTTGTACACCTAGTTAAGATAATAAAAATATATTTAAAAACAATGGAGACATCTTAAACTGCGTTCTCTTAAACCATGAGTCAATATAATAGTTTCCTCCTCAGAAATTTTCTTTGCAGAGCTGGGAAGGTGGCTCAGTGGTGGAGCGCTTGCCTTGCATGTATGAGGCTCTGGGCTCGATTCCTCAGCCCCACATAAGCAGAAAAAAAAGCCAGAAGTGCCGCTGTGGCTCAAGTGGTAGAGCGCTAGCCTTGAGCTGAAGAGCTGAGGGACAGCGCCCAGGCCTAGAGTTCAGGCCCACGACCAGACACAAAAAAAAGAAATTTTCTTCGCAGGTATTTTCCTCATAGTGACAGAAAAATGATCAATGCAATGGATATCAATACATCACATTGCACATCATAAAGAGACACAATATAGAATCATGGTAAAAATGTTAGAATTCATCAAATGTTAAAATAACAGGTAGAATGTGCCAAATGCTATTTGATTGTTTTTCCACATACTTTAACTATGGTATCTAATTTAATCCTCACAATAATTCCATAAAGTGGAACTATGTACATTATTAATTCTCAGATGATGATACTGAAGTCTTCAGAGTTGTAATTCCTAGTACAACATTGCACACATGGTAAGTGTTATCCTGAGATCCATCTCCCACTGTATCAATTAACCTCATTCTATTTTATGACTAAAATACCAGCACTTAGTCTAAAAATTCTAGGAGAAATTCTCAGAATTATTGTGTACACTCATAATATTTCACTTTATCTTTGTTAGAAAATAGGTAACGGTAATATGAAAACTCAAAATTCATAAGCAATGCATACCTCTCTGGTGAAAGGAACTGATAAAGTATAACATTCTTGATTTCTAGCTCAAAATAGTAGAAATATATTGTATCCCTTCACTCAACACTGCACTGCCTGGGGACCCTATCACTGTTTAACACAGTCTTACTGAAAGAATGACCTCCCCAATTCCTTATGGAAACAGGCTGCAGATCTTATGGACCAATCATTTCCACATTGTAGCTCACCTAATTTGTTTACCATTAGAAGTATTTTGATTTCTTTTTATACCCAATATTTTGAGAGAAAGGTACTACTTTAGAATGCCATTAAAGCAAGACATATAAAAATCACCTTTGACCTCAGAAAAATATATTACCTTTCATATACCCAAAAATGCCATCTGACCAATCATTAATGTTAGGAACGAGAGGTTAAAAATCATAGACACCAAGACCTAAGCATGAATTAAAGATTCTCCAACTTGTGAATACAATTTGTTTAAAAAGACATAAAGGGCTGGAAAGGGGCTCAGTGGTAGAGTGCTTGCCTTGCGTGCATGAGGCCCTGGGTTCGAAGCTGCAAATGGTGCTATGGCTTAAGTTGTAGAGCTCTACCCTTGAGCTGAAGAGCTGAGGGACAGCACCATGGCCCAGAGTTCAGGCCCCACTACCGGACCCACCCCCCAAAAAAAGACATCAATACTACTACATCTTTTCAAAATTTCTTATGATACTGAAGATTCAGTCATAAACTATTAACACTTGAAAATAACTCATCTTCTTGGGAGTAGGACACAAAACACAAGATTAATCCAAATCATTTTCAAAGACCTTTATTTATACTACAAATTCACTCTTATAACTACAAAGATTCTAAAAATAACTGACTTTCTATCAACAAATATTTCCATAACTCCTGGACAAGTCCATATGTTTCTCTTCAATATTAGGCCTTAAATTGGTAATGTTTTAATCACAGTGTTTCCTCTTGCCTCTAGGCTGTAAATCTTGAAATGGTGAAGCTTTAGATCTAACTGTACCAAAAACTGAAGTAGAGATAATGGAACAATACTTTAAAACAGAGTTGCCTTTGATACCCTAACCACAACAGAACAATGGAAAACAATTTCTTATATTATATATACTTATATTTTTTATTTACATGTGCTGATCTTAAATTTCACACAGTGAAACTTACTAGAATTAGATGATAATTTGACAACTAAATTGATATTTATTCCCATAAATAGTTTGGAATATAAATAATTAGGATTAGAATATTAGAATATAAAAAGTATCAATGCAATATCTTCTGTATAAACTTGTAATATCTTCTAAGTGTTCTTGGTCTTCTGAATTCACATGGTAAAAAAAGAGTATTGTTTCCCTCTAATCTATAAAGGATTTTACTATGCTGCTCTGTTTATTGTTTTAAGTCGCTGGTCCCAAACTGTTTTTCTCCATATTTCTGAATCATTCTTACTGATTATACCAAAATTTTGCTGATATGATGTCTAAAAGCTATTATTCTTCTGCAGGATCCACGGGTCCTAGGATACCAGGTCCCAATTATCTGCATCATCAGATAACAAGAGCAAGACTTCTCACCTAGGCCCATGCAACATGCCAACAGAAAGTAATTGAAGACTCGTCTCAATTTCTCATTTCCTATAATATTTCAGGTCCTTAATTCCTTGTAGGATTTAGCAGTAAGCTATTGTGAAATGCAAGTCAACTTAAAATGAAAGATGAGATCATTAAATATGAGAGAAAGTACTGTAATTCAAAGTTTCAAATTACAGATGACAAGCCCATTTGAGTGAACAAAATCACAAATGTCACAAGATTATTTTTAATACCCCTCTCCTAATGATTAATGAAAGATTTCAGCCCAGCATAAGTAGGTCAAAAAATACTTCCTGGAATGGTAGATCCATAATTGGTCTACCTAGGCTAGGAAATCTTGACTTAGAGGTCAAATATAATTTAGAAAAACTTTAATTGAGAAGATCCTCAGTGCTTCAAAAAACTGTTACTTCAGTAAAACTTGGTTCTGTAGTATAAAAACGTTGTCATTCTCAAACCAATGATAACCTACATTTAATATTCTGAAAGTATATTCCTTTTCAAATAAACTTTTTAAAATCACATTCGCCAGAATAATACTTGACAAGTAGATGATAGTGACATTACAAGTTTTTCAATGTAGGGGGCAAGTTACAATAGAATTGATTTATTTACCCAGCACTAATTCCAAACAAGTTCAACCATTCATTAAAGTGTAGAAATATTACCCCCCACACCATTGGCGTTGTTCAGTAGCTGCCTTCCTGAAATGTGTTAAACAGAACAGCATCCCATATTTCAAACCCAAATATTAACTAATAAAGTAAATTTCATCACATAAGAAGGTACATTATAAAAAGTTACAAATAGTTGTCTTATCATTTGTTGCTTTGTGTTTTCCCTGTCTAACATAGTTAGAAGACTTTAAGTCTTGAATATGGGTACTCATCAGAGATGTGACAAACAAAATCTGTCTTCTATTTCTATATTCCTCTATAGTAGTAAATCTTAGTTTTCTTCTTTTTCCAAAACTTATAGGTAGTAGAAAATATTATCTCATGTAAAATAAAATAATCACTATCTCATGTTAATAAGGATATTATATTTTTGAGCTACTTAGAAATGTGAAATCATTGGTTTGAAGTATCCAATCAGATTTTTTTCTGAGTTTCACTGCTTCACATGGAAAGATATTGTGGAAAGTATTACAAACAGAAAAGTGTAAACCCAATGTCTTCTTTCATTGTGGAGGACACTCTCTCCCTAATAATTTGAACCAAATTATCTTTTACAGAAAATTACTATTTGGTAATTAAAGAAATTCAAAATTTTTCATTTCTTATTTTTTAAAAAAACTTTGAGTTTAAATTCCACTAAAACCTTGTTTTCACACAGTAAGAGTATTTTTTCTGGTTAGGGACAATTCTCAAGGGAACCTACATGATTTACAGCAAGGTTTGTGAGGTTTGTTGGTTTGGTGTGAAAAAGAGCCATCTTCACCCACATTGCTCCCTCTCAGCTAAGTCTCTATGGATTCCTTTACGTGAAAGCCTATTTTCCCAGGTAATTTAAAATTTTCTTAATAGGCTAAGTTGTGAAAAAGTTTAAACAATTAAAATTTACCTGTCATAAATTTTTAAATTTTTTTGAAATTCCTTTATCAGAATCGCGAATTCACCAATCCTAATTCCACCTTTACTATAAAAACTGTTAATATGTGTTTTCCTGATATACTGTCCATGAAACTATTATTTTCCAGTGGCTTTGTTATGCATGTATATGATCATATGAGCGGATACTGAGCAAAATGAACTCCAAGGTATGGAAACAGAGATACTTATTTGCAGTTGTTTCTAATGTACAATGTGATTTCTATACTTTTTGGGATTTTCCTCTATGGTTTATCCCCTGCTGTATTTGATTTTGGTACTCTGTGTATTGTGCATACATTTACCTTAATTAGGGAAGGGAACAGGAACAACAAAATGGCGAGACAGAGGACACAGGGCAAACCAATGCAATTGCAATATTCACAAGACAATAAGTTGGAAATGTACATTACAACTTGTGAGGCATATTGGGGTGAAGTAAAACTGTGAGAAAAATGAGAGAGGGGGTAACAAGTTTGAAAAGTTGTGTACTCAGTAGCTTACAATTGCTGGAAACCCACTACACATCACTTTGACATTAAAATTAAATTTATAAAATAAGCTGCATGAAATAAAATTTCACTGTATTGGTATAGTAAATATTATTCTTTATGTAGTAACTTTTTAAAAATCAGTACTTTTTGGTATCTAATTTGAATTAATTACCCATTTTTAATCAAAGGGCCATCAACTTGAATGTTATACAACTAGACAATATTTTCACAATATACTTGCCAATATTTTGAAAAAAGAAAAATTTAGTACTTTCTCATACTAAGACAGAAAACACTTTAATTCTTCGGAAACCCAGAACGTTTAAAAGTAAATAAGTTGTTAAGAGGACAGGATATATGTGTTCTTCAAAATTCCTATGACTAATAACTACTCATTTTGAAATAATAAACATTCCATACCTGAGAGATTCAAAATATTACTTGTTTGCATGTTATGAAATTGTGCAATAGAGGCATTTTCCAATGGGGTGTTACAGATAGAGAAGTGAACAGAAAAATAGGCACATTCTGGTATAGTATAAACCTATGAAACATCAGTTATAATTAATTCTTCAAGAGTAAACAATTGTTTATCAGATTAAGCTATTATTTCTATGACCATCAATCCCAAGGTTTATGCAATAAAGTCATCCTAGACCAACAGTTTCCAACTTGTAGGGTGCACCTCAATATTCCCTTAATTCACATCACGAATAGCTTATCTCCATTGTGATAAAATACTACACCTCTGCTAATGTGATGCCCTCCGTGTTCTGGAAAAAGCTCCCCAATAAACTGGGTTGCATCATTTTTCCTCCACTGGTATTCTTGTAAATATTATTTATATTGATACTTTTTTAACTATCATAGATAAACAGAATGCTAATATCAGAAGATTACATTTCAAAGCCCACCCAGGCAGGAAGGTTCCCTAGATTCTTATCTCCAATAAACTTCTCAGCAAAAGCCAGACACAGTGGTACTGAGGTTTAAGTGGTAGGGCACGAGCCTTGAGCATAAACAGACTCAGAGACAGTGTCCAGGCCCAGAGTTCAACCCCTAGGACAAACTAATAAAACAAAAACAAAAACAAACCCCAAACCTAGCATTTTTCTCATTGTATACAGAGACACGTAATTAAGGAAATTGCTTCCTGTGTTACATACAGGTAGAAGAAAGAAGAAGTCACACAATTATTCTCTTCATACAATGTTATACCAAAGCCTCAAAAAATTGCTCTTTTTCTAAATTTATAAATTAATATCATCCATTGTTGGCAACTCTGTCTACATTATTCACATTATCATTTTATACATAAACTGTTTGAAATATCTATTAACAGAGTTCTAATTATAACTCTCTTGAAAGTAAGTATATTCTAGGCAAATAGAATGCAAGAAACATGTGTAAATTTGTCAATTAACCCCTCTATTTAAAAAGAATTTTGTAGTATCCTATAGAATATGAAATTACAAACAAAACCAAAATATATATTTTAAATCTAAACTCTAATTTAGCAAGATCTATAAAGTCCTACATTTGACGAACTTTGCTATATCTCCAGGCTTAAGCTTTTGTAATCTTTGATCCTTTCCTTGGAATCTAACATCATGAAGCTTACTTACTTTTTCCAATTTTGGATGGGAATCATGAGCCATTTTGCATCTAGGAATGATCTTTAATGAAGAGAGCATTTAAAAGCACAACTGAGGATTATATATGAGTTGCATTTCAATAGGAAACGACTTCTCAAAACATAATGACAAAATTAGCCCAAACTTACAACTGCGTATTCCTTTCTTGTTTGGTTTCTTTTATTAAGACAAAATTATACTACCTGGTCCAGGGAAGGTATCACTATGTAATTCCAGTTGCTAATCTCCTGTCAGTCTGAGTGCTAGAATTCTAGGCTTGTATCACATTGACCCGCCATAGTTTCTTGGTTTATTTAATCTAGATACAGACTAGCAATTCTGAACTTCTCCAGTGATATCATCCACTAGACTGCTCAGACTGTTCATGTACTATTTTAAAAGATGTTCTGACATTTCACAGAGGATATGATCATTTTCAGATACACCTGTGGGGTCTCTAATTCATCCTCCGATCCCTTTCATAATGATTACTTGACTCTCTTACTATCTCTGGTCCCTATCTATGTAATATTCTTAAACTTTTTTGAAGAAACTTCACTTGAGGACATTCTAAAAATAAAATTATCACTTGATTCTAGTCTTACTGAGGACATATTATTTATTCTTTCCTAACTTTTCTACATATTCTGAGAATTGTTTCATTTGTGTATTTGTGTGTGCACATATAAGTGCCTCTGTGTTTATGTGTATGTTTGTATGTATGTATGCAAAAGCCTCAAGCTCTTATTCAGCAATCTTGCTCATGACTGGTATTCCATCACTTGAGCCATTCTTTTAATACAGCTTTTGACTGGTTAATTATATATAGTGTCTCAAAGACTGTTCTGCCCAGGCTGGTTGCTAACCTGAGCTGAATAGCAGAGGGACAGCACCCAGGACCAGAGTCTCAAAGACTGTTCTGCCCAGGCTGGATGCTAACCTGAGCTGAATAGCAGAGGGACAGCACCCAGGACCAGAGTTCAAGTGCCAAGACCACCGCCAACAAAAAATATATAAGTAAAGAAAGAAAAAATGTGATCTTATCCACCAATTCACAGCTAATATAATCCCTGCTCTCTCAAGATGGACTGTTTTTTCCAGTTAAGTCCATGCTCTTATATCTGACTTGCATTCTAAACAGAATTATTCTTCCATTCTACTTTCTACAAATTTGCATGATTAACAAGCGTGATTTAGAAAGAGAGTGGCCTCATACTTCGTGTTCCATGTAGGAGTAATGCTTTCCCTATATCACTCTCATAAATCTACATAGTGGACTTCGCTTTATTGTTTCAATGTTGTCTTATTTGTAGAGTCTTGTATAGTGTAATGAAACCTTATACTTAAACACAGAACTTCTCTTTCTCCTATTATTGCTATTGTTCCCTTACTGTTAACTCATCTACACTTGGGAAATAATGTGCAGCAGATACACTCATAAAAAAATGATCTGAGAACCTTCTTCCCATTTAAAATTCGCCTTAATTTACAGAGCACTTACAAAGTTTGAACTCAATATACTCATGGATAATGTATTTATAAGCAATATAAATGGTATTTTTCCTTTACTAAGATGTCTCTGAAACACGTGTTACCTCATATCCAAAGGCGTCCTTGTGTTATTTCGGTGAAACCAGAAAACATTCATTATACCTCAAGCAGCACCATCGATTGTTCCTAGAAGTAACTGTTACTGGATGTGGAAACTGATCCTAGGAGAGGATTGGAACACAGAGGATTGACAAAGTTCAAGTTAACTTGCGTTTTCCTGTATAAGAAAAGGACAAAGATGGCGACAAGGCAGTAGGGAAACACTAAAGCTCTTCCCAACCAAAAAGAGAGTTTGAGTTCCAACTCTTAATCTTCCCAAGAGACTGACAACAACAAAAAGACGGACACTCAGAGAAAAACAGGAGGTGGACAACAACAAAAAAGGAAAAGAGGAAAAGAAGAATTTCAGAACAGAGAAGAGCGAAGACCCCTCCCCCAACATTCACTGGTCACACGGCAGCATGCCAAGCTGTGGCCAGCCAGCCTGGCAGGGGCTGCCAGAGTCCCAGAGACACTGGGGGCTGCCTGCAGAACAGCCGGGCAGAAGCCGCCTGAGGTACCACTTTACAGACCCACTGATCACCACAAATAGAGAAATCTACCAGCAGGGAGTCTACACAAAGATCTTACCCCCACCCCTCACTCTCCATCCAAGCAGAGAAGTTCCATCCCACCAAAGCCGACCAGCACTGGCAGCGCACAAAAGGGAACTTCTGCAGATAGCACAGAAGCCACCTGAGGTACTGGTGTCAGACCCGCCGATTGCAACGACCTGGTGTGGGCCGCTAGGGTCGCAAAGACACAGAGGGCAGCCTGCAGATCACTCATGCAGAAGCTGCCTGAGGTACTGGTGTCAGACCCGCTGACTGGGACAACCTGGCGGGGCCTGCCAAGGTCGCAGAGACACAGGAAGCTGCATGCACATAACTCGCGCAGAAGCTGCTTGAGCGTGGACACTGTGGACCCGACAGCTTCAACAGAGGCAGAGACAGAAGAGAATCACACAGAGCCACCACCGCCCAGCCAAGCTCGCAACCACCCCAACTGAACTCGGATTGCAACAGCAATTGCAACAGCAAAAATGCTCCTCAACAGAAAGAACGCTGCTGGAGGAATATCAATACCAAATTTCAAACTCTACTATAAAGCAATAGTAATCAAAACAGCTTGGTACTGGCACAAGAACAGACCTCAGGACCAATGGAATAGCATTGAAAACCCAGAAATGAACCTACAAACTTATAGCCATCTAATCTTCGATAAGGGAGCTAAAAAATATAGAATGGAAGAAAGACAACTTCTTCAGTAAATGGTGCTGGCAAAATTGGTTAACTACTGGTAGAAAACTAAAGATAGATCCTTATCTATCACCCTGGACCAGAATCAACTCCAAATGGATCAAAGACCTCGGAATCAAAGCAGACACTCTGAAAACATTATAGGATAGAATATGAGAAACCCTAAGTCTCCTTGGCGTAGGCCTATTCTTAATAGAGACCCGGAAGCACAACAAATCAAAGAAAGGTTGGACAAATGGGATTGCAAGAAGTTGCAGAGCTTCTGCATGGCAAAGGACATAGCTAGCAAGAACAATAGAAAGGCCACGGATTGGGAGAAGATCTTCATTAGCCATACAATGGACAAGGGTCTCATATCTAAAATATACTTGGAACTCAAAAAATTAAATCTCCAACAACAAATCCTCAAAGAAACAACTGCCCTATAAATAAGTGGGCCAAAGATATAAAGAGAAACTTCTCTGAAGAAGAAAGAAGGGTGGCCAATAGACACATGAAGAAATGCTCAACCTCCCTAGCCATAAAAGAAATACAAATCAAAACAACATTGAGATACCACCTCACCCCAGTTAGAATGGCAAAAATCAAGAACTCTAATAACAAGAGATGCTAGAGGGGATGTGGACAGACGGGAGTGTAAACTTGTTCAACCACTTTGGAAAGCAGTATGGAGGTTCCTCAAAAGACTCCACATAGAGCTCCCCTATGACCCATCAATCCCACTTTTGAGCATTTACCCAAATATTTACAAACAAGACCACGCTAAATCTACCAGCACAACTATGTTTATTGCAGCATTATTTACCACAGCCAAGATATGGAACCCACCCAGATGCCCCTCAGTAGATGAATGGATCAAGAAAATGTGGTATATATACACAATGGAATTCTATGCCTCCGTCAGAAAGAATGACATTGCCCTATTTGTTAGGAAATGGAAAGACTTGGAAAAATTTATATTTAGTGAAGTAAGCCAAGCCCAAAGAAACATAGGTCCCATGGTTTCCCTTATTTGCAATATCTAGTATATGTATGAGTCAAACATAAAAGGTCAGATAATGTGATGTTAGGAAAATGAACCCTAAGATATGTATTTAAATGTTGTTTTTTCTTTCATGCATTTGTTTCTACCGCATTTATAAGATTATTCCTTTGTTGCTTTGTAAGTCCCTCCCCCACAGTATAAATCCTGCTTTCACTGTAATTGATGTCGGTATAATTTATGGAGGGGAAAGGGAAAAAAAAAAGGTCGTTTAAATAAGGATACAGGTGGACCCATTGCAACAATGAGAAGTACAAGTTGTCATGTCGAAAGGGGGAGGATTAGGTGGGGGGTGGGGGGAGGCTGGGAAGGGATGGGAAGGGGAAACAAAGGAAGAGGCTACAAAGCTTGATAGGAAATGTACTCATTATCTTGCCCATGTAATTTTTACCCCTCTGTACAGTATTTTCACAATAAAGAATAAACTTAAAAAAAAAAAAGATATAATGTGCCATTTGAAGGCCAGCATAGAAAAAAAAGGAAATAACGTTGTTTTAAACATGTTCTACTCCAGGGACTGGGAAGGTGGCTCAGTGTTAGAGTGTTTGCCTTGCATGAATGTGGCCCGGGTTCAATTTCTCAGCACCACATAAGCAAAAATAAGCCAGAAGTGGAGCTGTGGCTCAATTGTTAGAGGACTAGCCTTGAGTTGAAGAGCTGAGGGACAGTGCCCAGGCCCAGAATTCAGGCCCATGACTGAACCCACCCCCCCCCAAAAAAAAAGTTCTACTGCAAAGAAATAAAGACATGGAGGTTTTAAAGTGTCTTATCGATGTATATTTAACCCATGAGATGATTCTCTTGTTGCAGGAGTCAGTTATCAATTCCTTTCAATTATTCCTGAGTTCTCCAGAGCAAGAAGGATTCCAAAGAAGCATCCAGTGAGTATGGTCAGGAAAAGAAGCCTCTTCTCAGATCAGTCCTCCTTTAAGGAGGGTCCCAATGAAATATCTGGGGTTTTTTATTTGCTTTTTTGTTAAGTTTTTGTTGGTTCTAGGGCTTGAACCCTGAGGCTGTCCCTGAACAGTTTTCTTTCCTGCCTCCAGCCCCCAAATCTAGTATTCTACTGCTTGAACCAAAACTCCACTTCTGTCTTTTTTGCTGTGTAATTACAGATAAGAATTTGACACACTCTCCTGCCTGGGTTGGCTTTGAAGTAAGATAATAAGAAAGCCAAGTGACATCAGCTGTATAGACTTCTCTTTTCAAACATGAAATATTAGATGAAGTTTATTTTAAAGCTAATATTTGACAATTTTTTTCTTTTATTTTTGTGAGAATACCATACAGAGGAGTTACAATTACATTGGCAAGATAAGTACATTTCTAATCAAGCATTGTTTCCTCCTCTTTGGTTCCCCATCCCATCCCTTCCCGTACTACCCCCCTCCCCCCTCCCAGTCCTCCCCCCCACCAGAGTTGTAAAGTTCTTTTTCGACTTTACGACTTGTATATCTCATTGTTGCAATGGGGCCACCTGTATCCCTAGTTAAATGATTTGTTTTTAGAGAATATGTCCAGCAAATAATCCATAATATTACTCAGCAAAATTAGGTGAACTGAATCATTTTGGAATTATTTGTATTGCTTGGGAAGATTATTGAAGCTGTCATGTGTTTGCCCAGCACTGAGATCAACCCCCAGGTTTGGCCAAAACAGCAGTACATGGATAGGCAGACGGTGGTATACAAATAAATATATATTGGTAAAGAGTGCCAGAGCATGTGTGTGCATGTGTGTGTGTGCATACACTTGT
Organism: Dipodomys spectabilis; assembly: GCF_019054845.1. Taxonomy (NCBI): domain Eukaryota; kingdom Metazoa; phylum Chordata; class Mammalia; order Rodentia; family Heteromyidae; genus Dipodomys; species Dipodomys spectabilis. The sequence goes on from NW_024871123.1 coordinate 128,730, forward strand.
CCTGGAGCTTGAACTCAGGACCTGAACACTGTACCTGAGTTTCTCCTGTGCAAGGATAGCACTCTACCACTTGAGCCACACAGCTATTTCAGGCTTTTTTCTAGTGATGTTGTACTAAGGAATCAAACCCAGGGATTCATACCTGCAAAGCACTCTACCCATAAGACCCAGTCCCAGCACTGCACTTCAATTTTCTTTCTTTCTTTTCTTGAAAGTTGGAGGAATTGAAGACTAGGCCTTGGAGCTGTCTTGAGCTCTTCAGTTAAAGACAAGCACCCTACCACTTGAGCTACAGCACCCCTGCAGGATTTTGGTAGTTCACTGGAGAGAAGCCTCTCAAGGAATTTCCTCCCAGCCAGGCTTTGGACTGTGATCCTCAGCTGTCAGGCTCCTGAGTGGCTAGGATGACAGGAGCAAGTCACCAGGGCCCAGCTTCCACTTCAAATTTCTAAGTGGTGAATAGGAGACAATAGACTTATTTGACCTTTTGTGTTTGGGATAGTTTGGAACGGGGATCATCATATCTAAGCTTCCTGAGTAGGAAGGATGACAGAACTCAGCTACAGATACCTAGACTGTAACACTCTCTTGCAAGGCAGTTCTTGGCTCCACGAGGTAAGGTGCTAGCCATGAGCCCAACAGGGAATGGTCAGTGACTAGGCACTGAGTTCTAGGTTAATGACTGAGAAAAATAAACCAAAACAATTATCTGCAGGAGACAACTCACTAGAGTTAGGTACATACATAATTTTGGCCCTGACATGGGGACATATCTGAGCCTCAATTTTTCATCTACACAATCATCTTACTTGTGGAGCTCTTATAAGAAACAAATGAAAAAATGCATCCTGTGAAGGACTCAGGACACAACACCTCCTGAAGGACTCATCACATAGATGTATCCCACACACTGTCATTAGAATTAGGGTGTTTTCATCAGTATTATCATTCTTTCAGAAACACATCCCAAGCCACACAAAGTTCACATCTAATGATTTAGAGAGGTGGCTTTTTGGGGGGGAGGTGGAGTCAGACACGGGGATTGCACTGAAAGGTTGGGGGGTACTGTCCTAAGATAGTTTGCTCAAGGTTAGAGCTCTACCACGTTGAGCCACAGCTCAGAGTTTCACAGACTTCCTGCCAGGGCGGGTTTTAAACCCACCAGTGTCAGATCTTAGCCTCCAAGTATATTGGATGACAGGGGTGAGCAAGCCAGCAGCATCTGGTTCTGTGGAGCTGGTTTGCAGCAGTTTACCTCTGGTTAAGTCAGGTTAGATGGCAGCTGTCAGCACCAGACTCAAGGCTTGCTCTGTGATGAGGTATTTGCAGTGCTATCCTTATATAGTTGCAGTCAGGACATTCCATCTTTTTTTGGTACCATTCCTGGGTCTTGAGTAAGAGACTAGACACAGTCCCTAAGCTTTCATGCTCTAAGCTAGTACTCGGCTGCTTGAGCGACAACACAACTTCTGGATTTCTGTGTGCACATGGTAGTGAGGAATCCAGGGCTTTGTACATACTAGGCGAGCACTCTACAACTGAGCCCCAGGAGTGACAATTGTATAAACAGATAGATTCGTAGATAAACAGACAGACAGACAGACAGACAGAGAGACAGACAGATAGATACATAGATACATAGATACATAGATAGATGTAGATGCATAAAACAAGAGAGAGATGTCTGCATACTATGAAATTGCATATACCATATTACTCACCATTATTGGTAATTAAATTATTCCTTCGTTTTCAAAGTATTATGATTGAATACATAATAAAGAACTAATTGAAAATTAGTTAATGTAGTATAATTGTTGTGTATAATTTTATAATATAATCATGCACTAATAATTTAATTGTTACATTTATAACATTTCATTTGTATGGATTTATATGGGAATGGGTTTCTTAGAATCTCGCCATTCATTAGAGGCAATCCCAGGATTCGGCCTCCATAGCAAAGTTGCCAGTTTTGGCTATGGCTTCCTTAATAGCCCACCAAACATCAGCAATGCTAGGTTATATTCACTTTCTGGGCCTTGTCATTTGCACTCAGGAAGGTCACAATACAAAGGAAAATAAAGGAAAACCACCTTCTTGAACTTCTCAGTTTTATGCTTCTACTTTTTATTTTTTTCTCAGGCCCAAGGTTTGAACTCAGGTCCTGGGATATAAGGGAAGGCTGTGGCAAAGATGCCAAGACTGGAGTGCAAGCCCTGTGCTTGGCTAATAATAATAATAATAATAATAATAATATGGCCCTGGTTTGGAATTTGCACCATTTTTCAGGAAGCCTTGTATTTGAATTCAAAGTCTGGATAACTCTGTGGCACTGTGGGTGAAGGGGAAAGGATCACCGTCCTTGAATACAAGAAATTCAGATTGGTTCCCAGGGCTTGAATTGAAGCCCCAGCTCTGGAAAAAGTAATATTAATATATAAGATCTATTTACATACATAGGTATACTGCATATGTTGTTTATAACACTTATATATTTAGTATTATTACATATATATGTTTCTTTTATTACATCATATCACATAGGATATATTTGCATATGGATTATACATCATACTGAGACCCAGGACTTTCACAGAGAAGGAAAACAAAAATGTGTCAAGATTGGCTCCTGACTCCAGGAATAAATTTTTGGCCATGTTGGGATTTCAACTCGCAGCCTACAATTGCCAATCCAAAAATGGGGTAACAGTCTTAGCACACCAGCCTCCAGCAAACTGAGATTCCAGGAAGTTCTGAGTACGTGTGATCAATCCACAGGTGTTCCCAATAGTATATACATGCATAGAAAAACAGGGAATGTGAAGATATTAAATTGTATATATATATATATATATATAAATATAATAAATATATATAAAATACCAATTATTAGTTATTAAATTATGCCTCCATGTAATACTTAGAAAAGCATTAATTAAAAATTAGTCAATATCCGGGTTCCGGGAAGATGGCGGAGGAGAAGCTGGAATCTGAACAAGCTCTTGCATAGAAAACAGTTTCAGAGTTCCAGTGAACAGTCCCAAGCCAGAGAATCACACCAAGTGTGCCATCACAGGACAGAGAGTTAGTCAAGAGAGGGGAAGCCAAGCAGACACATCTGAGTGTCTGCCAGCAGCTGCTGCTGCGGCGGCAGGGTCGCAGCGGCGACCGCAGCCGCGGCCATACCTGAGCGCTCACACAGAGAGTCCAGGACGAAGGAGCCAGACGCAGCGGGCGAGCGGATTCTACTCAACACCAGCAAGAACCGACAAGGAGCGGACAACTTCATCCTGCACTTTGCAGACCAGAGACGACCCAGGATCCAAGACTCAGCGTGAGTAGAAAACCCACTTCCTCACTCCTTCCCAGGGAGCAGAGGAGGGAAGGCCACCCCTCCCCCCACCCAGCACCGGTGATCTCCATCTTGGATACCAACAAAGCTCGGAGGAGCGGCTAGCTCCAGCTCAGGCCTTGGAATAAAATGAGTCATTTAGCAGGTCACAAGAACTTAATGGCGAAGTGACCTCACAGACTCAGTTCCATCCAGGGAAAAGTCACCCAGCTCAGGCGCCAGCCATTGGAGTGGCTCTCCTCACCGGGTAACCAGAGCCAGAGGCTGCCCCTCCCTCTAGCAGCCACCACAATCAATTGAAAAACAGAAACCCTGAGAATGGCTCCAGGCTGGGTGCTGTGAGCTTTTTTCACAAAATAGCCCCAGGGAAAAGCTACTGTTTGTTGAATGGCCTCAACTCTACCCAGAACCTAGCCTCATCACTGCATCCTCCTTTTTTGTGATTCTCAAAGCAGATCACCCTCCCAGTAAACTAACCTGGGAGGGGGAATCTCAAAATCTTGGGTAAAGCAGAGCATTTTTCTGCCTGTTCCAACAAACTGACTTAAGAAACCAATCAAGCCACAGGACCTCAAGCTGACCAGAGACTCCAACCACACTCTGGTTACAGACAAAAGGGAGATACAGGACTCTTCCCACCCCTCCCCCCCCAAAAAAAAAATCAAAGACCTTTTTTTTTCTTCTTCTTCTTCTTTTCTTTTTTTCTTTTTTTTTGTTTTGTTTTTTTTTTTCGTTTTTTGTTACCTTATATATATAAAAAATTTTTTTTGCTTTTCTAAAACTTTTATTAATCTTTAATTTTTGCCTCTTCTGAAAAAATAATTGTTTTCCATTAACTTTTTTTTTTCTTTTCTCCTCTTATAATTTTTATTTTAGGAATACGTGAATGTGTGTTTTCCTTTCTTTTCTTGTCTTCTTTCTCTTTTTCTTTCATTCTTAATTATCTTTTTTTTTTTTGTCTAGCTCTACTGAACTTCTGATCTTTTCTTCTCACTTTCCTATCCTTTCCATCTTTTCCTCTTTGTTCTTCTTTATGTGACTTAACTCTTGTCCTGCACATCCTCAGATAAACCCGTAGTTAACCAGTAGTCCCTACCCCCCATTGTGTACACACTTAATCCACAAACTTATTACTCAATTCAAAACCTCTGAGACTTAAATTCATTAATAGCAGTACTACCTCTTTATACCTATATAATATTTTAAGCATTTTTTTAAAGTTTTTCACATCTCCTCTATGTCCCTCCCTTTCTCTCAACATATTCATATTCCTCTATAAATAGATGGTCTTTTAATCTCTAAAATAACATTAATTTTTACATTTCTATTTTTTTTTCTGGTCTCTTTTCATTCCCCTTTCCCTTTCTTCTTTTTGTCTCTCTCTCTACTTGCATCCTACCCAACCTATTTCCTGCACTGTGATTAGGACATAGTTAACTCTCCCTGTGCCTCCCCACATTCCTATTTTTTACCCACATCTCTCCCTAACCCTAATAATTTCTGGTTTTCCAAATTCTTCTCTGCGGTTCGAAGTCCTTTAACATATAGTTGTTTGATGTCGAATAGATGTATCTGTTTAACTATATTGTATCTGTAGACTATTGACTGTACAAATGCAAACTTTGGTTGATGGTTGCCTTAAGATAGTGTTCTAGCACAAAACTGGTACTATCTTCATCTCAAATGGGCAGAGTAAGCCGGAAAAACAAGAAAAATGGCAAATTCTGGTATCTGAATTCCCAATCTTGATAATCAGGGGTTAGAACAGATAATGAATAATCCAGAGGAGAGTTCCCAAACAGCTCTACAAACACTGCTGGCAATCATGATAAATGAAAAGTTTCACAATGTACAAAGGACTCTGTATGAGCGTGACAGGGAGAGAGAGGAGGCATCCCAGAAGTTTATACAGGAATATCGTAAGCGTGAGGAAGCTACTCAAAAACTGATACAGGATTTGCGTGAACAACTTGAGAATACTCAAAGAGAAAGGGAGGAATGGCGTGAGCAGGCTGAGAACACTCAAAGAGTTCTGCAGGAATCCCACGAACGAGAGGAAGCTAATCAAAGAGTAATACAGGAATTGAGAGACCAGGTAGAGAACACACAAAGATCACTAAAGGCATTCATGGAATCCATTAACAAAGAGCTGAAGGAAGTCAGGGAGACCACAAAGGGAATGCTGAATGGAACCCAACAGAAGGAATGGGACCCCAAAGAAACCATAACCAATCAACTAAGTGATTTGAGGACAAACACTGAACACCAAGTTAAGGAAGTAAAGAAATTCATACAAGACCTAAAACAGAGCTTCAACAAAGAACTTGAAGCCATCAAAGCTGACCAACTAGAAGGAAAAGAGATACAAAACAAAGTAGAGAGTCTTGACAGCAGGTTAGACCATGCAGAAGATCGAATCTCAGGGATTGAAGACAGCCTAGATATTATAGAGAAAGAACATACAACCATCCAAGACAAGTCCAAGAAATATGATAGATCTATCCAACACCTGGAAGACACCATCAGAAGGCCTAATCTAAGGATGATGGGTGTAGAAGAGCACCTAGAAACAGAAGTTAATGGTCTAGGAAATTTGTTTAACAGGATCCTAGCAGAGAACTTCCCAAACATGCAAAAAGATAGGCCTGTCCAGATACAAGAAGCCTTTAGAACCCCAAATAGACCAGACTAGAATAGGACATCCCACCGCCACATTATAATCCACACAGGATCAACTCAGAACAAGGAAAAGATCCTTAAAGCTGTCAGAGAGAAAAGGGTAATCACTTATAAAGGGAAACCAATTAGAATCACCTCAGATTTCTCAGCAGAGACAATCAAAGCAAGAAGAGACTGGAACGATGTATGCCATGCCCTAAAAACAAACAACTATAAACCAAGAATACTGTACCCAGCTAAACTCTCCTTCATAACCGAAGGCCAAATAAAAACCTTCCATAGCAAAGAAAAATTGAAACAATACATCTCCACCAAACCAGCCCTACAAAAGATTCGTAAAGATGTCCTACACATAGAAAACCAACAAGACCGCAATAAAGGCCAAGAAACTGCACCCAAACTGAGAATCCAAGAACCATAGGAAGAACCCAGTTTTCGCAGCCCCCAAGAAGGTAGATAACATGGCAGGAACTCCCAAATACCTCTCAGTCCTATCTCTTAATGTTAATGGACTGAACTCTAAAATTAAGCGACATAGACTGTCTAGTTGGATTAAAAAACAAGACCCTTCTATCTGCTGCCTGCAGGAGTCACATCTTGCCCGTAAAAACAAACACATTTTCAATGTTAAAGGCTGGAACAAAATCTACCAAGCAAATGGACCACATAAACAGGCGGGAGTTGCAATCCTAATATCAGATAAAATAGACTTCAAATTAAAATTCGTGAAAAGAGATAAAGAAGGTCACAACATACTAATTAAAGGATCTCTCCTTCAGGAGGATATTACAATTCTAAATATCTATTCGCCAAACAATGGAGCACCCAAATTTATCAAAGAAACACTACTTTCCCTCAAATCCCATATAGATCCAAAGACATTAATTGTTGGGGATTTTAACACACCACTCTCCCCACTAGATAGATCAACTCGGTAAAAACTCAACAGAGAAACCACAGATCTAAACAGCTGCATAGATCAACTAGACTTAACAGAGATTTACCGAACATTTCACCCAGCAGCATCAGAATACAGGTTTTTCTCAGCAGCACATGGAACGTTTTCTAAAATAGACCACATTATAGGCCACAAAGCAAACTTGTCTAAATTCAGAAACATTGAAGTTATACCTTGCATTCTCTCTGACCACAGGGGAATAAAATTAGAACTCAACACCAAAAGCCACCAAAGAAAGTCCAGTATCACATGGAGGCTGAACAACACACTGCTGAATCATGAGTGGGTCAAGGAAGAGATTAGAAAGGAAATTCAAATGTTCATGCTATTCAACAAAAATGAACACACAAAATACCAGCTCCTCTGGGACACAGCAAAGGCAGTACTCAGAGGCAAGTTTATAGCTCTGAGCTCATATATCAACAAATTGGAGAGATCTGAAACTAGGAATTTAATGACGCATCTAAACCTCCTTGAAAAAGAGCAGCAAGATAAACCCCAATCCAGTAGATGGAAAGAAATAATCAAAATTAAATCAGAATTAAATGAATTAGAATCCAAAAAAACTATAGAAAAAATCAACAAAACAAAGAGTTGGTTCTTCGAAAAACTTAACAAAATTGACAGACCCTTAGCAAATTTATCAGAAAAAGAAGAGAACACACCCAAATTAATAAACTCAGAGATGAGAATGGAAACATCACCACGGAAACAACCAAGATTCAGAACATTATAAGGGAATACTTCTCAAAACTTTATGCTAATAAGTTTGAGAACTTGACAGAAATGGACCTCTTCCTAGCAAATATTGACATGCCAAAACTAAACCAAGATGAGGCAAACTATCTTAACAGGCCCATATCAAGCATTGAAATAGAAACAGCAATAAGAGACCTCCCAGCTAAGAAAAGTCCAGGACCAGATGGTTTTACAGCGGAATTTTACAAGGCCTTCAAAGCAGAGCTCACACCAATTGTCCTCCAACTCTTCAATGAAATTGAAAGAGAAACCTCACTACCGAACACATTCTATGAAGCCATCATCACCCTCATCCCAAAACCAGGCAGGGACTCATCAAAGAAAGAGAACTATAGACCCATTTCTATGATGAACATTGATGCAAAACTTCTCAACAAACTTTTGGCCAACCGACTTCAACAATTCATCCAAAAAATCATACACCACGATCAAACAGGATTCATTTCAGGGATGCAAAGCTGGTTCAATATACGCAAATCAATTAATATTATTCATCACATCAACAGGAGCAAGAATAAGAACCACATGGTTATCTCAATAGACGCAGAAAAAGCATTTGACAAGATCCAACACCCCTTCCTAATGAAGTTTTGGAAAAATTAGGAATCCATGGAACATTCCTCAATACAATAAAGGCTGTATATGACAAACTTACAGCTAGCATTATACTCAATGGTGAAAAACTAAAGCCATTTCCTCTTAACTCAGGAACAAGACAAGGATGCCCACTCTCTCCACTTCTCTTCAATCTAGTATTAGAATGCCTAGCTACAGCAATAAGACAAGATGCAGACATAAAGGGGATCCAAATAGGGAAAGAAGAAATAAAACTCTCCCTCTTTGCAGATGACATGATCTTGTATTTAAAGAATCCCATAGACTCCACTCCCAAATTACTCAAGCGGATTCAAAACTTTGGCAAAGTAGCAGGTTATAAAATTAACCCCCCAAAATTAATGGCTTTTCTGTATGCCAACAATGAGAAAAGTGTGGCTGAAATTAGGAAAGCAACTCCATTTGTAATAGCCCCACAAAAAATAAAATACCTAGGAATTAACTTAACTAAAGAAGTGAAGGACCTCTATGATGAAAACTTTAAAATCTTGAAAAAGGAAATCAACACAGAATTTAAAAAATGGCAAAACCTCCCATGCTCCTGGATTGGAAAGATTAACATTGTGTAAATGACAATACTTCCCAAGGCTATCTACAAATTCAACGCAATACCTATCAAAATTCCACCCTCATTCTTCAAGGAAATAGAAGAGGCAATCCAAAAATTCATATGGAACAATAAAAGACCCCGAATAGCAAAAACGCTCCTCAACGGAAAGAACACTACTGGAGGAATATCAGTACCAAATTTCAAACTCTACTATAAAGCCATAGTAATCAAAACAGCTTGGTATTGGCATAAGAACAGACCTCAGGACCAATGGAATAGAATTGAAAACCCAGAAATGAACCTACAGACCTATAGCCATCTAATCTTCGATAAGGGAGCTAAAACAATAGAATGGAAGACAGACAGCCTCTTCAGTAAATGGTGCTGGCAAAACTGGTTAACTACATGTAGAAAACTAAAGCTAGATCCTTATATATCACCCTGCACCAGAATCAACTCCAAATGGATCAAAGACCTTGAACTCAAAGCAGACACTCTGAAAGCATTAGAGGATGGTACAGGAGAAACCCTGGGTCTCCTCGGCTCAGGCCGAAATTTTCTGAATAGAGACCCGGAAACACAACAAATAAAAGAAAGGTTGGACAAATGGGATTGTATAAGGTTGCAGAGCTTCTGCAGGGCAAGTGACATAGCTAGCAAGATCAATAGAAAGCCCACGGATTGGGAGAATATCTTTACTAGCCATACAACGGACAAGGGTCTCATATCTAAAATATACTTGGAACTCAAAAAATTAAACCACCCAACAACAAATCCTCAAAGAAACAACTGCCCAATAAGGAAGAAAGGAGGATGGCTAATAGACACATGAAGAAATGTTCAACATCCCTAGCCATAAAAGAAATGCAAATCAAAACAACATTGAGATATCACCTCACTCCAGTTAGAACAGCAAAAATCAAGAACTCTAACAACAGATGCTGGAGGGGATGTGGACAGAAAGGAACCTTACTTCATTGTTGGTGGGAATGTAAACTTGTTCAACCACTTTGGAAAGCAGTATGGAGGTTCCTCAAAAGACTCCATATAGAGCTCCCCAATGACCCAGCAATCCCACTTTTGGGCATTTACCCAAATGGCCACAAACAAGGCCACACTAAAGCTACCAGCACAACTATGTTTATTGGAGCATTATTTACCATAGCTAAGAGATGGAACCAACCCAGATGCCCCTCAGTAGATGAATGGATCAAGAAGATGTGGTACATATACACAATGGAATTCTATGCCTCCATCAGAAAGAATGACATTGCCCCATTTGTTAGGAAATGGAAAGACTTGGAAAAAATTATATTAAGTGAAGTAAGCCAGGCCCAAAGAAACATAGGTCCCATGGTTTCCCTTATTTGCAATATCTAGTATAGGTATGAGTCAAGCGGAAAAAGTCAGAGAATGTGATGTTAGGAAAACGAACCCTCAAATATGTATTTTAATGTTTTTGTTTCTTTCATGCCTGTGTTTCTAACGCATTTATAATATTATTTCTTTGTTGCTTTGTATGTCCCTCCCCCACAGTGTAACCCCCGCTTTCACTATATTTGATATCAGTATAACATGTGGAGGAGACGGGGACAAACAAGTCGTTTAAGGATTCAGGTGGACCTGTTGCAACAATGAGAAGTACAAAATGTCATGTCAAAACCAGCTTTACAATGTCGTTGTGCGGGGGAGGGGGGGTATGATTGGGTGGGGGGGAGGGGGGAGGCTGGTTAGGGAGGTAAAGGGTAAACAAAGGAGGAGGCTGCAATGCTTGGTAAGAAATGTATGCATTTTCCTGCCCATGTAATTGTAACCCCTCTGTACAGTATGTTCTCAATTAAAATAAAATAAAATTAAAAAAAAAAAAGAAAGATCCAGAAACAAAACAAAACAAAAAAAGAAATGTACTCATTATCTTGCCCATGTAATTGTAACCCCTCTGTATAGTATGTTCACAATAAAAAAAAAACTAAAAATAATAAAAAAATTAAAAAATTAAATTAAAAAAAAATTAGTCAATATCCTTCCATTAGGGGAATCATACCATGGAGCTAGAATGGAAGCTATAAATCCAATAATTTTTGTGTGGCATTCTAAAATAGAATCATGAATTAACTGAAAATTTATTTATTACTTGTATAACATTCCATTAGCATTCACATGAATAGGAATGAGTTTGTCAGAATCTCCTTCCATTTGTGGGTGGCAGCCCTGGCATTTTAACTCCAGGCCTGGGTAGTTTACTTCGGATGCAAACCATTGGAATGACACCGTGAAGATTTCAGATTGTTACTATTACAAAAAAGAACAACAAGAAGAAACGAAACCCAGGAGCCAGGGGCTCTTGCCTGTAATCCTATCTCCTCAGGATGCTGAGATGTAGAGAATGCCAATTTGAATTCAGCCAGGGCAGGAAAGTCCGTGACACTCTTATTTCTAAGAGATCACAGGAAGGGAAAACATGAATGGGGCTGTGGCTCAAGGGCAGAGCACTACACTTGAGCAAAAGGAGCTCAGGGACAGGGCCTAAGCTCATAGTACAAACCCAGAACTGCCCCCCCCAAAGGATGCAATAACTCCATGTTTCTGTGTATGGATGATGATGTATGGATGATGGATATTCAGCAGGTTGCCCATGCCCAGCCCCCCAACCTGGGCAAGCAGGGAAAAGCCCTCAGAGGTACTAAGTCTGAGCAAGCAGCTTGAACAAAGCACCCTTCTCTGCCATTTAATAACCCAAGTCTTATGTTCTGGCTGAGGTGTCCCATTGGGACACATAGCAGACAGTCACTGCCTCCAAGGAGACCACAATTCCTAGATTGTAGGAGTTGTCGAAGGTCCTGGCTCCATATTCTCTATCCCTCTGTAGGATGTGAGCCTAGAACTCTGGGGCCTGGTGGCTATCACTAATTAATCATTCCTCATTGCTAAGTCATAGGCTGGTCCCAAATCTTGGCAAAGATATGAAATAGTAAGCTATTTCTATGCCAAAAGAGGTATGTAATAAATCCTACTTTCATAGAAGTGGGATTTAGGCTGCGAATATGGCTTAGTGGTAGAGTGCTTACCTAGTATGCACTAAGTCCTGGGTTCGATTCCTCAGTACCACAGAAAGAGAAAAAGCCAAAAGTGGCACTGTGGCTTAATTGATAGAGTGCTAGCCTTGAGCAAATAAGCCTAGGAACATGCACAGAACCTGAGTTCAAGCCCCAAGACTGTCAAAAAAATGAGCCTGGTGAGACATATTTTTCTGGGACTCAGAGGAGGGCCAAGGATATAGGTAAGCAGTAGGGTAGAGGGCAGGTGCTGGATGCTCACCCCTGTAAGCTACTCAGGAGGCCCAGGTCTACTGCATGCAGATTGAGTTGAAAAACCTGGAGGAACAACTTCACATCCAGGTCTAGGAAAACCAGAGGCTCGGTCTCCAGAATGTGGAGCAGGTGGAGCAACTATGGAGACTGGATGAGAAGGCCAAGGATTTGCAGTAGATCCCTGAGAGTCCATGATGTGCATGTGTGTGACCCATAGATAGAGCTGGCCCTGCTGTGGGATGCTCTCCACAAGGTTAGGTATGAGAAGGAGGAGCTCACCAGCATTCTGGAGCTCAGAGCCACCTGTGAGCAACACATTGCCTCCAATGAGCAGCTGAACTCCAAGAAGGAGGCCCTGCAGCAGCACTTGCAGAGGTAGACCCAGCTGCTAGAGCAGCTGAAGCAAGTGCAGGGCCGACCAACTGGGGGGAGCAGATGGTGCCCCCAAAGTGGCAGGATACTCCCAAGTGCCTAGATGTGACCGGACCACAGGAGGAGCGCCTGCAGCCCCGCTGAGCCTGGCTTTCACCGGGGAGGGGAAGTTGTGAGCCCTGGGGAAGCAAAAGTGGAGGAGGTGACTCCTCCACAAAGTGAGCATCGCCGAGAATGGAGACATGCCCCTGACCTACAAGGATGTGGCTCTGCAAGCGCTCTCAGAGGCTGAGATCCACAGTGGGAAACTCCTGCTGCAGTAGCAGTGACCCCAGTGCAGTTGCATGGCCAACCCGGCAGCTCAGTGTCAGACAGAGCTGGAGGCACAGGCACCCTCGCCCCGTGAGCTGCCACCACAGCAGGCTTGGGGATGGGAATTGGGACACGTGGGTGTCCGAGAAGAAAATCTGCTTCATCCAAGACTTGTATGATGAAATAGACATCCATAGTCCAGTGGATGAGCTCCACAATCGATGCAGCCAGCTGTTGGTACACATCCACAAATGTCAAGGAGTCCCTTGTGGCATGTAAGGAGTAAATGTTCGTCCTGGATGAGCTGTGTCAAGAGAAAGCCAAGCGTGTGTGCCGGCTTACCCAGGAGAAGATGGAGAAGAAGAGAGAGCTGCAGGAGCTGCTGTTACTCCTCGCAGGGGAAGGAGTGGACAGCGGGCTCCAGGCTGAGCCTGCCCCGCCCCCACTGCTCCAGATGCCGCAGGCTCCAGTGTAGGCGAAATGAGTGAGGAACACAAAGGTTTTGAAGAGTTGCAACTTTAAGAAAACTTGGACACTGCCAGAATCGTGGTCGGGGTTCACGACCTCGTAGATGACTCCCCCACGGAGCATGTTCTACAGCAGCTGACCCACACCCAGAGCAGCCTAGAGCTCGTGGACTTGGGCAAGGAGCGCTCCCTCCCATTCTTCTGTAGACTGATGTGGTTAATGACTCTCTATGTGAAATACTGACTCTCAAAAGCCAAGGCAGCCACCAGAAGTGGGTGGCCAGGTGGCGTTCTCTCAGGCCTCCATCTGCTGTGAGATGGGAAGGGTAAACTTCAGGTCAGGTAGGGCAGAGGCTGCCGGGAAGTGTCCCAATTTAAAGGGAAATCTAATGGCCCATTGGTGGCCAGGGAAGAGACCCATGTTATGCTTATCCCAAACAATAAATTGTTTTCAAGGGGAAGAAAAGCCTACAACAAAGATTTGGTCTTCCAGTCCTGGGGCTTGAACTCAGGACCTGGCTACTCTCCCTGAGCTCTTTTTGATCAAAGCTGGCACTCTGCCCATTGAGCCTCACCTCCCCTTCCAGCTTTTTCTGTGTGGAATTGAACCCAGGGTGTAAGGCATGCTAGGCGACCACTCTACCACTGAGCCACATTCTCAGCTAGGATGTTTCTCCCCCCTCCCAAACCCATATGGCCATTCCTCAGATAAATAGGAAGTAGAGGCTAGGCTGAATATGAAGTACAAGTATGGTTCACAGAGAAATACTCCCTTGCCCCCTCTTTGACACCCTTAGTTGAAGTTTCTCTTCTACCATTTAGGGATGAGAGAGGGAGAGGGAGTCCTGAGAGAGGAGTACCAAGAAGAATAGTCCCCTGAGCCCCACGGCCTACCCCACACAAGTGGTCCTCTAGACTCCAATATTACCTGATTCAATGTGGAGTCTACACTGTCTCCCTATCACTTCAATGCTCAGGATGAAGTAAAGGTCAGCCTTTTCCTTAGCCCACATACAGGGTAGAAGCTCCTATTCCCAGACTAACTTCCACCTCTGACTGCCTCGAGTTAGGCTGGACCCACCACTCACCACAATGGTGGCAGTGATGACCTCATGCATAGATTCCAGGAAGAAGGTCTATGGCAAAGGGCAAAAGCAGCAGGGTGAGCAGGGGGAAGTAGCTGGGGCAATTGCTCTGGGATCTTCCTCCTTGGAGCCCTTCCATCAAGGCAAAGCCATGCTGACCCAAAGCAGGGCCAAGGCCAGAGTGTGAGACAAGATGGAGGACCATGGACTAAAGGAGGTACTGCTTTGTCTTGGAGCACTTGAAAATTCCAATTATATTTGGCCCATGCCAATCCTAAAGCCAACATGCAATGCCTCTCCTTGTTGTTGTTGTCCCTGAGCGCTGTCCCTGAGCTCTTTTTCTCAAGGCTGGTACTATATCACTTGAGCCACAGGGACTCTTCTTGTTTTCTGATGATTCATCAAGGAAAAGCGTCTCACACACTTTCCTGCCCAGGCTGTCTTGGCATCATGATCCTCCAGATCTCAGCTTTCTGAGTATCTCAGATGACAGGTAAGAGCCTCCAGTGCCCAGCATGTGATGCCTTTTGAAGGCATCTTGGCCTATCTATAAAAGGAGCCAAAAAGGACCTGGATAGACCATGACCAAATCAAGGAGCTGGGATGGGGGAACACTGACCTTCTAGCCATCCTGTTCCCCAAAATTAAAGATGCCAGGTGGTGTTGAATGCATCAAACACCTAGGCCAACAGCCATCAGGCTTAGTGGGGAAAAGGTAGAGAATATCCAAAGACAGCAGTGTCGAAATCTCTGATTTTGCATGCATGTGGTGCGTGCATGAGTGTGTGTGTGTGTGTGTGTGTGTGTGTGTGTGTGTGTGTGTGTGTGTGAACTCAGGGCCTAGGCTCTATCCCTGAGTTTTCTTGCTCAAGGCTGGTGCTCTGCCACTTGAGCCACAGACCCACTTGCTTTTTGATGGTTAATTGTAGGTAAGAGTCTCAAGGACTTTCCTGTCCAGGGTGGCTTTGAAGCATGATGGTGGCCCCAGGGAAGAAAGAGTAAACACAACTCGCAGGGACAATCCCTATGGAGGGAGACTCCTGCTCCCTGGTGGCCAGATGGGGGACATGGGGCCCCTTGCCATAATCCTCTAGAGTTCAATTGGGGGAAGTGACCATGGCTAAGCTGACTTTTGCTCACCCTGAGTGCTGATGCCAGAGCAGATCTATTCTACCCTAGGCCAAGAGCGGGCATTACCTGGTGTGACGTGTTGCAGCTCTTGCCACTCCTGCCCCAGAACCATGGTCTGAGATGTCGATTTACTACTGCTCAGATCCACATTGCACCCATGACATGCCATTTTGATGTTCTCCATGCCCCAAAACTTGACCCTTCTCTGGTACTGTGGCCTGCTCTGTAGGCAATGGCCTCCAAACAGACTGTTCTCAAGACTTGTACGACACCTAGAGATTGGGAGACCCTCAGGGGCCCACTGGAAAGTACTCTGCCTAGAGCCACAGAGTGAGGTCCAAGCAGGCCAAGGGTTGGTCATGGGGTTTGAACTCTGGGCCTGGTCACTGTCCCCCAGCTCTTCAGATTACCACTTGAGCTACAGAGCCCTTCTGGTTTTCTGGAGGTTCCTTGGAGGTCAGAGTCTCCAAGACATTCCTCCCCGGGCTGGCTTGGAACCGCAATCCTCACATCTCAGCCTCCTGAGGAGCTAGGAAGACAGGCATAAGTCACCAGTGCCCTGCTGATCTGGTCTTTCACCACAGTGTACTAGGAGCTCCTGAAAGCTTTTCTTTATTTTTTCATGCCAGTACTGGGGCTTGAACTCAGAGTCTGGGCTCTGGGCTCTTAAATTTTTCCTTAAAGTTAGCACTCTACCACTTGACCCACAGCTCCACTTCTGGCTTTTGCTAGTTAATCAGCAAGAAGAGTTTCACTAACTTTCCTCCCCTGAGCTGGCTTGACCCATGGTCTCTGATTTCAGTTTCCTGAGTAGCTAGGATTTACAGGGGTTGAGCCACTGCTGGCATTGGGCTAGAACCTTTTCTTAAGCAAGGGTCCTTCCCTGCATTTGCCCTGACTCCTCCATGCAAAGGAGGTCTGAGGGTCAGGAGCTGTTAAAAAAAAATAGGCTTTCAGCCACCGGAAATGGCTGGGGTCCATGGTGAAAAGTCAAGTTGATCTTCCCCCTGGGCCTAATTCTGGAACCCCACCCTCTGCCCTGTGACTCAAGTACAAACATTGACCCAGCATTGAACGTACTGCCAGACTTTTCTGTAGCCACAGAACCTTCATTCCACCCATACCACCTGCTCTACAGCATACCTCAGGACCTTTGCCCATGCTGTAACTTCTGCCTAAGGCTCTCTGTTCTGTATCTGCATCTTAGAAGTCCTGTGGAATTTTGGCCCTGGTTATATCACCTCCTGGAGCAAGTCTTTCCTTCCCTTCTCCCTCTTTTTAAATATTGAGTTGCTAGAAATGGAACTTGTGCAGGCTGACTGGCAAATGCTCTATCATGGTGTGTATTTGTGTGTGTGTGTGTGTGTGTGCCAGTCCTGGGGTTTGAATTCATGGCCTGGATGCTATCCTATCCCTGAGCTCTTGTGCTCAAGTCTAGCCCTCTACTACTTGAACCACAGCTCTACTTCTGGCTTCTTGGGTTTTTAATTGGAGAATAGTGTCTCATATAGACTTTCCTGCTTGCAATGGGGATTGGCCTGAGATGGTCCTGCGGAGGGCCGAGGCTCTGCCAGCGTCCTTCTCAGTTCCTCCAGCTCATTCTCTAGGGCCAGCACCTGCCTTGTCCTTTGTTCCTTCTCCTCTGTCAGTTGGTTCACCTGCTTGGTCAGCCACTGAGCCTCCTCCTTCCATGTGGACCTTTCAATGCTCAGGCTCTCCATCAAGGTGTCTCTTTCCAGAATTGCTGAGGTCACCATCCAGCTCAAGTTTTCCAGTAGTCTCTTTACCTCACGCCCTACCAGCACTTATTGAAACTTGCAGATTCTGTTTTTCCTGTTGCTCTTCTTTGCCCAGATCGCTTCCAGCTTCTCCTGTAACTCTGTGTTCACTAGCTCCAGGTCATTGAAGCTTCTGGTCTTTTCCTTGAGCTGAAGTGTCACATCATTCAGCTGTTGGAAGAACATTTTGGTCTCCTTCTGTGCAGCAGTGACTGCCATCTCCAGCTCCAACACGTTACACCCTGTGGCCTGCAGGTGGCTGGTGAGAGCTTCTTGCATCATTTCGCTGTCATTGGCCTCCTGCTTCACTAGCCCAGTGCAAATTGTAAATTGCTTTCTGCCGAAACCAACCTCTGTATGGGTGGCTTGTGGATGTCTAGCTCTGTTTTTGGTGCTTTGTGCAACTGGGCTACCTTCTCCCTCTCTTTCTCCCATCGATCCTGCAGGTCTGTCTTTTCCAGCTTCAGTGGTTGGATTTTGGCACAGCATACCTGGTTTCTTCTTTTGCTGTGGTCCAGGGCAGGCACCATGTGTCGGTAGCACCTCTAAAGATCCTTGGTGGTATAGGGACTCTTGACACTCTGGACCCTGGTGACTGTGACTGTGTCCAAAGGCAAGGGAGGCCCACGGTCAACATCACCTTTGGCTGGACACTCTGGTGAATCACCTTTCTCACTGGTGTTTGTCTTGAAGACCCCTCCTTTTTTCGTGTTCTTTGTTTTCTTGAATGTTGCAGGTCTGATGGGAGAATTCTTCTGCCGGTGTTCTGGCAGTAGTTTCTTGCCCACAGCTCTCACGGAGTCTTGTTGTTTCAGACATCTGAGCTCTGGGATGAGAAAGATGGGCTGGCCACGTTCCCAGGTTCTGGGAAATCCTCTATTCTCCCACTCACTGACTAGGATGTCAATTTCGACTCTACTCCAAAGTGGAATCGAGCTCTTGCTCACCACTCAGTCACCTCTACCTTCCTCAACTGTTGGTGGTGGTATCAACCAACAGAGGGAATCCTGGTGCTGGACAGCATGGAATGTGGGCGTGACCACAATTGTTGTATCCCCTTGCTCAGAAAGAACCATGAAAACATGGGGGTGTGGTCGGAATCTTGTGATGCAGGCAAAATGGGTGGAGTCAAGATGACAGCGGCTCCCCCAGCCCTTTTCCCAGGGAACTCTGTCCAATTCAGTTGAGGACAAGAGGGTGACCTGGGGACAAGATGGTAGCTGCACAGATTGTTGTGTATATCTGTTTGTTGCCAGTCTCAGATCTTGAACTCAGGTTCTGCGCAGTCTGTGAACTGCTTTTGATCAAGGCTAGCCCTCTACCACTGGAGCCACAAGGCTCTACTTCTGGCTTTGTTGGCACTGAAGGAGGACAGGGGTCTCAAGGACTTTCCTGCCTAAAGTGACATTGACCATGATCCTCCTATCACAGCCTTGTAAACATCAATGAGGACTGCTGAGAGCCACTGGTGCCTGCCTAATCATTGGTCTTTCTGTTCTTGGACAGAAAGACCTTGGGATTAAGTGGTGGGAGCTGGAGCCCACAGTTGGAATCCTGGTCCTGCCACCTGCAAATGGAAAGACATCCTTAGAAACTCATTCCTATCTATATGAATACCCGTGGAATGTGATGTATGTTATGATTGAATGGACAGTTCTTAAATAATTCTAGGATAAATTTATACACAATTATATTAGAAAACACTGATTTATTTTATTCAATACTTTATAAAGCATTTAAACAATCACATTCATTAACTGGAGGCATAACGAAATACCTAAAAATTGGGTGTCACATAGTATAAAGATGCCATTTTTTCTGCCAGGACAGGGATCGGAACTCATGGTCTGGGTAACTCTGTTGCACTGTGTGGAAAGGGGAAGCTAGCCTTCTTGAAGTCAAGAAATTCATGGCTGTTCCTTAGGTGTGAAATCGATCCCCAGCACTAGAATACATCCTATTTGTGTACATTTTAAATATATAATTTATATTTACATTCATAGGTTGACTCTATATTGCGTTCAGTGTAGTTATTCATTTTATTTTTTGTTTGATTCATATATTTGTGGGGCACATGGGCAGAAAAGATGGCGGTGAGAGGAAGTTGAGTGGTCAGAGCCCGAGTTGTTTACCTTAAAATCTGATTGGATAAAGCTGAGGTGCATGGTAGGGTGTGACCTTAACAGTGATTGGTTGGTTCCTTTCCCTCCCTTTCCATGCCACACAGTTTTTCCCTTTAAAATATGCTTTCTGTGTGGTAATAAACGAGTTCTTATTTGACTTGACTCCCCACTTTGCCTCAATGTCTCCCTGGCTAAGGCGGGGGGGGGGGGGGGAACCGACGAGCAAGTGCACTTATATTTCCTTGGACCTCATCCATCTTTCTAAGGGCAGACCAAGATTCGACAGGTATTGACTATTTAATTGGCTAATATGGCACATGGAACATTGATTACATTGATTAAATAGGATATTGGCCTGCATATGTATTCGACTTATACCTGACACCCCGGACTTTAACAGAAAAGGAAAACGTGTCACGATCAGTTTCTTACTCAATGATTCATTGGGCATGCAGGCATCTGAACTCATGGCCTACAGGGACAAATTCATGAAAGGGTGTGTGTCAGCATGCCATCCTGGGGCAAATTGAGTTGATAGGCAGTTCCCAAGATCTGAGACCGAGATCAAGGGGTTGACAAACAAGTACAGATTGACATGCAGATTGTAGTATGCTAATAAATATATATCTTTATAGAGTGCCAGAGATGTCTATCCATTGTTCATTTATATAGACTACATTCCTACAAATTCTTGGGTATTTATTTTGCCTCCATGTAATTTATGTTATTATTTTCATCTTTAATAAACTATTAAGTAAATCAGTGTCCAGAAATTATTGTGTCCTTGTGAGAAATAATATTCTTTTAATGCTTCATAAGATATTAAATAAAATCAATCAACCGACTGAAATCATGATGTCTAAATGTATACAAGTATCATTCATGAGCATCTCATTCAGCTGTGACATTGATAACATTCCATCATTATTCCTGTGGATAGGAACGAACCTCTTAGGATCTCCCACCATCCAGAAGTGGCATGACTGGTATTCGAAATGTAGGCCTATGTTGCCGGGCGGGACTATGGCTTCTCCAATGGCCTGCAATTAAAAAAACATATTTAGCTCCCTAGTTTGCAATTCATGCCATTTTTTCTGCCAGGCCTGGGATTTGAACTCAAGGTCTGGGTAAATATGCAGCACTGTGACAGAAGGGAATCTGAACATGCTTGAAGACAAGAAAGGCAGACCTGTTCCTTAGGCCTGAATTCAAGCTTCAGGCCTAGAAAACATACTCCTTATATCCATTTTAAAGATAGGATTTATACTTCCATACAGATATTCCATATTTTGTTGGGTGTGGTTATTCATTTTATTTCTTGTTTTATTCATTTATTTACCATTTATTTTGTTGACTCTGATGACCCCTCTACCATTTATTACATTGTTTACATCTTATATCACAGCATCCAGATTTGTCTATACGTTCTCCATCATGCCTGACACCGAGGACTCTCACAGAAAAGGAAAACATGTGTCATACTTGGCTTCTTACTCCAAGATTAAATTTTTGGCAGTGCTGGGATATGATCTCAGGGATTAGCAAGCCCAATTTATGAATGGGTGAGTGTGAGCACGGCAGCCTCTAATCAATGAAGCTGTCAGGTGGTTCCCAGGTGCTGAGAACCAGTCCCAGGTTTGGCCAAAACAGTGATACATGGATAAGCAGAGGGTGGTATACAAATAAATATGTATTGGTAAAGAGCACCAGAGCCATCTATCTATGATTGAAGGACACTTACTATGTTCCTACCAACTCTTAGGCATTTATTATACCACCATTGAAGAAATATTATTCTTTTCATGCATAATAATCTATTAATTAAGATCAATCAGCATCCTAGGATTATTGCATCCAATTTTAGACTAGACCAAAGCATGAACTACTCTCAATTGGTATTCCTATGCATAGGAATGAGTCTTTTGTGGTCTCCTGCCATTGGTAGGTGTCAGGACCGGGATTTGAACCCAGGGCCTATGTTGAAAGGTTGGCCTATGGATTCCCTGATAGCATGCCAGCATTCAGATATGGCAGGTCAGGTTCACTTTGCAGCCATATCATTCAGAACCAGGATAGTCACCCTGCAAATAAAAAAACGTAAAACTCCCAGCCCTCTGCAGCTCGCCACTTTTTATGCTATGTTACTTATTTTTCTTCTGCAAGCCCTCTGGACCTAGGATCCCTGGATTGTCTATGGGTCCGAGGGTGCACCCCACCCTAGGGCAATTGAAGCTGAGGCAGAGTTTCCACTACCTGAGCTCAAGCCCCATGTCGGCAAAATAAAGAATAAATAAAAAAAAACACTCATTTAAATTAAAAAAGAAACAAAGCTCCCTGGTTTTGAATTTCTACCAGTTTTCTTGCCTAGCCTGGGATTTGAACTCAGGGTCTTGGTAAATATGTAGCAATGTGAGGGAAAGTGCAGAGTGTCCACTACTTGAGTTCAAACCCCATACAAATCCAAAAATAAAAATTAAGTCACTGAGTTCAGCAGGGGGAGTAGTTGTGGAGATGGGAGGGAAGGGATGGTAGGGGGAAAACAAAGGAGGAGGCACCAATGCACAATAGGAAATGTACTCATTACCAGGCTCATTGAACTGTAACCTGTCTGTACAACATTTTTACAACAAAAAATGAAGAAAAGTAGTGCTCAAAAGAAGCATTTTGGGGGTAAGAGAAAGATGTCTGAATAGATGTACAAAATTCTACACTGCTTTTTTAAAAATGTTCAGTATGTCACTGAATAAACATAATTGCTTCCATTAAAAAAAATTGTCACTATCTTGGAACTTGGGCCAGTATTTCCATCATTGCTGGGATTTGATCCCACCATCCAGGTAACTCTTTTGCACCATGGGTGAAGACGAAGCTTACTGTCCTTGAGGAAAAGAAATTCAGGCTAGAGTTACAAGGGTCTGAATGAAGGCCCTGCAATGGAAAAAAATATTTTTATATATGGGTAATATATGATATATATTTACATACGTATGTGTATTACATATTATGATTTTTATTATTGATTTTTGTATTTATTTTATTTTTTACTTGATTCATTTATTTATTGTATATATTGTATTTAAGTATTACTATACACATAATAATTAGTACATGTTGTACATCAATTATAATATTATACACAATAATTTAGGACATTGACTCGTTTTTCATTAATATTTTATTAAGTGTTGAAACATGATACATAATTAAATGGAAGCATTTGTCACAGTCTTCAATGTTTAGAGTCTCTCCCAAATATGACATTTGTGTTCTTTATCTTTGGAATCTTCCTATAGGAATTTCTTTAGATGATTTTTACTCAGAAGCCTTTTCTTGGGAATAGGCAAGTTGAGGGATAAAATTGTAAGGGTGGGGCTAGAAATGTGGCTTAGTGGTAGAGAGCTGGCTCAGGATGCATGAATGCTAGGGTTTGAATCCTCAGTGCCACATAATCAGAGTGGCTCAAGTAGCACAGCCCTAGGCTTGAGAAAAAGGAGCTCAGAAACAGTACCCAGGGCCTAAGATCAAGCGCCTGGACTGTCAAAAACAATAGGCCAGATGCCTGTGGCTCACAGCAGGAACCTTAGCATCTCAAGAAGCTGAGATCTGAAGACCACCGTTCAAAGACAGCCTAGGCAAGGAAAACCTGTTAGGCTCTTATCTCCAATGAACCACAAAAAGACCACATTTGGTGCTGTGGGGCAAGTGGTAGAGAGTTCACCTTGAGCTGAAGGGCTCAGGGACAGTGCCCAGGCTTGGGTTTGAGACACAAAAGTGGAAAAAAGTGAGGGTTAAGCGAAGTACTTTTGCTGTTTTCTAATTAGGATAACATTCTCTGGAAAATGAATGCTCTTGTACACCAGAATTGGAGTCAGAGCTCAAGGTTCAAGTGTAGCCCATCCATATACACAGCCTCTCAGACTCTAGCATTATAGCCTTGTGTCCTACAGGGTTCTGAAAGGTCCATTGTTGAAAGGCTTAATATGCTGCCCAAGCCCTTTGTGATAAGCAGTTGATTTGTAATGCCAATGTAATTACAGTTCTGAACCTAGCACATCACCAGTAGCTAACACCTCTCACCCTAGCTCAGGAGGCTGAGGCCTGATGATCACAGGGTGAAGCCAGCCAGGGTAGGAAAGTCTGAATCTCTGAATTCCACTTCTGAAAGGTCAGATGTTCAAGAGCTTCCTGTGTTTCCCTTGGTGATGAGAAGTTACTCGTTCGCTAAAGGTTCTTAGAGTTCTTGAGCTATAGAAGCAGGAAAGAAACATTATTGACCCATCCTGGGTTCAAATGAAGTTCTCAGCATCCAAGCACTAGCTCTGTTTGCAGGAAGAACTCCAATGTAACAACATTTGAATGCAGAAAACATTTACAAAAGCCAGGCTAGGTGAAGAGAAAAAGGCACGCAGGGTTAGGAGGCAGAATGTATACACTCAACATTCCAGGCATGGCCAGCAATGAGGGGAAACATGAAACATTTGTCAGAGTTACACAAGGGTCAGGCTTTTCTCAGCCTCTTCACAATGACTAACCTTCCTCCCTCAGGTGAAGGGAGCCTCAGGCTATCTTTAAGTTAACAATAGAGAGCCAATTTATTGGGGGAGAAAGCAGGAACAGAGTAGAAAACCTTCCACTTTGGTCTTGGGGAGGGTCTTTGACTCTCCATCTGTCAGATTTGAAGGCCCTTCTTCTACCTCTGCCAGTCCATTCTCCTTCCTTCATTCTCCACATCATTAATGCAAATCCCCCGTCCAAGGAGAGGCAAGGCCTTTTCTCTTTTGTCTCCAAGCACCTCAGATAGAACTTGGCTCTGCCCTCTTGACTCTGGGGCCCTTGGCTACCTGAGAAGTGGAAAGAGACAGTCTTCCTGTTCTCTGGTTGTGTGAAGGCCATGTTAGTGTCCTGGCACACTGCAGAAGGCCTAATGACTGGGAAGTCTTCCTTACGTTCCTCCTGATATCCAAGTCCAGATTCATCTATCATATTTCTATCTATCTATCTATCTACCTATCTACCTATCTACCTATCTATCTATCTACCTACCTACCTACCTACCTATCTATCTATCTATCTATCTATCTATCTATCTATCTATCTATCTATCTATCTATCTATCTATCTATCTATCTATCTATCTATCTATCTATCTATCTATCCATCTATCTCTTTATCTATCTATACATCCATCCATCCATCCATCCGTCCATCCGTCCATCCGTCCATCCATCCATCTATCTATCTATCTATCTATCTATCTATCTATCTATCTATCTATCTATCTATCTATCTATCTATCTATCTATCTATCTGTCTGTCTGTCTGTCTGTCTGTCTGTCTGTCTGTCTGTCTGTCTGTCTGTCTGTCTGTCTATCTATCTATCTATCTCTCTCATTGATCTATCTATCGATTGATCCATCCATCTATCTATCTATCTATCTATCTATCTATCTATCTATCTATCTATCTATCTATCTATCTATCTATCTATCTATCTATCTATCTATCTATCTATCTATCTATCTATCTATCTATCTATCTATCTATCTATCTATCTATCTATCTATCTATCTATCTATCTATCTATCTACCTAACTAACTAACAATTTCTTTGCCAGTTCTTGGGTTGAACGCAAGGCCTGGCACTGTTTCTAGCATGCTACCACTTGAGCCACAGCATCAATTCTGGTTTTTTCTTGAATGTGCTACTGAGGAATTGAACCCAGGGCTTCTTGCATGCTAGGCAAGCATTCTCCCACTAATCCACATTCCCAGACCTTCATCTTTTTCTTAATGTTAGTTTTTACATAAGTATGCTACCATTTTATGTCCCCAAGTTTTATTTTCTGAATACCAGTTACTTCTAAGAAACCTGATCTTCTCTTCCCCTGACTGGTTTGTGATTCTTCCTGCGTTGGCCTCAAAAAAAAAATGTAAATAAAGGCTGTTGAGGGTGACCTGCTTTAAGTGGATGGCTGCACAGATAGTAGTATATGTCTCTTTGTTGCCAATCCTGGACCTTCAACTCAGGAACTGGACACAGTCCGTGAGCTGCTTTTACTTAAGGATAGCCCTCTAACACTGGAGCCATACGGCTATACTTCTGGCTTTGTTGGCACTGAAGTTGGACAGGGCTCTCAAGGACTTTCCTCCCTAGGGTGACTTCAACTATGATCCTCCTATCACAGACTTTTAAGTATCAAGGAGGACTGCTGAGAGCCACTGGTGCCTGCCTAATCATTGGTCTTGCTGATGTTCTTGGACAGACAGGTGAGTTCCCGATCCTCGGTTTGAAGTGGTGGGAGCTGAAGCCCACAGTTTGAATCCTGGTCTTGCCATCTCCAAATGACAGGAGAACCTAAGAAACTCATTCCTGTCCACATGAATACCAAATGAATTTGATGTATGTCTTGATTGAATGGGCAGTTCATGAATGATTCTAGGATAAAATTATCCACAATTATATTATAGTACACTGATGGATTTTAATTAAAACTTTATGAAGCATTTAAACATTTAAATTCATTAACTGGAGACATAATACCTAAGAATTGAGCATCACATAATAAAGAGATGCCATTTTTTCTGCCAGAACTTTTTTAAGTTAATTGTTGTATTGCATTTTCTGAATGTAGTTTGGTATATGAAAGTAGGATATATTATATCTGACCAAAAAATCAATTATTCAGTTTTTATCAGAAATGTTTATAGCGAAATATAGAGATAAACCCAAATTATATATATTTGAAGACAATGCTTGGATTGTCCTCCTCTCAAATTCCGCATTCCCTTCATGAGAATAATACACATTGTAAGGTAATGCTTAGAATGTTTTGGTGAAATAGGTTGACTTTAAACCAGTGAGTTACTCTATGCTGCATTTTGTTTACTTTGTATCCAGAAAAGCTAAATTCTTACTTTATCGTTTTCCTTAGGCTTTATACTCACATTTAATCTCTGATGGGTGACAAATAAAGATATAAACATTTTTAACAGTGGCTAAATTTAGGCTGAGGAGTCTTGGTATAACGATACTCATGCAGATAGGCCTTATAAGTCATGGGACCCTGATATCAAAATGATAACCAGTGCTTACTGGTGTCATGCTTATGAGATTTTGTGTATTATATACAGTGGTTATTAGAATGTTTTTGGAATCAACATAATTTCATGGGTTAGGAACTGAAGTGAGACATTTTACTCAGAACAAAATTTAAGGAGGCATCCAAAATTAGTTACCAAGATATACATCATGTAACACAATGTTTTGAAAATGCAAACTAAAGGAAATAATTTATGAAAAACATCAACATATACAATAAATACAGAATCACTATGATGGATTTTTCTTTTACCCCAGTTGCAATACGGCTTACATGGTGACTTTTCTGGTGATATGTTTAGTTAGGTCTTGATATTTAGTTAGAGAATTTATGTTCTTTCATATATTCATTTGTCAGATCAAAGAGGAAATGAATTCCATGCCAGAGTAAACATCCATAATAATGTTACAGATGTATCCTGCTACTTTGCCAAAGTTTCAAATCAGCTCGAAAAACTTGGTTCCTTTTTGGATCTATATAAGTAGGTATGCAATTTTGACAGTACTAGAAATATTTTGACCATCATTTGTTAAATTATTATTTTCCAGAAACTCCTTCTCCCTTTTCATGAGATTTTTAATTTCATTTATGTCATGTGTTGATGTTTTCCCTTAGATAAGCCACATTCAGTCTTCTACAAAGTGTAATTTGGAGTAGTTTAAAATTATGGACACTCATGTACACTGCTCAGATTCTATTATTTGCATATTTTTTCTTGTTATACCAGTAGGCATTAGTTCTCAGTACGGATGCTATTGGACATATTCATTACATTTCCGAATTTTTTACGAATGTTATGATTCTGTTATTTCATTCTTTTAAATATGTGCAGATCTCACTACGCATACAGTCACATTCATTTTAAACAATTTGATCCATTCAAGTGATTTGCAATATTAGGTTCATCTAGAAGAATTTAATTACAAATTAACACAACTGTATTATGAGACACAGTTATCTTTATGGCTCTACTCCAAGTTAATATGTATTTGAGGTCTTTGTGCTTAAAAAATGGGCAAAACATGTTTTTGTTCCTGGGGGGTTCTACGTTGTTGGTTGTTTTTCCAGTTGTAGTGACTTCAACATATGTGCGCATTTTATTTCAATTGTTTTCTGTCAATGATTTGTTTCATATAACAGAAATTGCAAAAACAATCAGTGATTTAGAACTTTTCCAAATAGAATTTTAAGAGAGACACTTGAAATTTTGTGACATCTGGGAATGGGCAGGTCTTCATAGTGGAGGGGATAGCACAATAACAGACATTGTTTGACGTGATTTTAATTCTTCCTCCTCTAGCATCACTATTTCCAATGGTATTACTTCAAAGTCTTTAGTGGAAAGAAAGTATTTTTGTCTGTATAAACTCAGAATTTTTGGTTTAATTGGGACACATTACACATTCATATTTCATTTTAACTCGAAAATCTTCTTTGCTTCATTTAAAATCACAGATGTGAATTTATAATGCTAAAGTAGCAACTACTAATTTATACGAAATGGTATAAATTATTTTCACTTCACATTATATGTAATATAGAGTGTAATAATAATAATGAGTAATAGAGTATGTAACAATTGACTTTGGGGAAAGTAAATTACAGTGGATTTTTCTGAGTTACTGAGTAATAATAAAACTTATATTTGATTCTATTAAAAATCCCAAGTTACATCTAAAAATAACTTATAGTTGTAAACTAATGCTGAAAATATAATATTGTTTATTAGAAAAAGCCAGAAGTTTCCATACGTTTTCTTTTTAAAAATTGTCTTGAATCTGGGCTTTGGTGGCTCATGCCTGTAATCCTAGCTACCCAAAACTCTGAGATCTGAGGATAGTGGTTCAAAGCCAGACTGGGCAGAAAAATCTGTGAGACTTTTATCTCCAATATATCTCTTGAAAACTAGAAACCGCACTGTGGCTCAAGTGGTGCAGTGCTATCTCTGAGCTGAAGAGCTGGGGGACAGTGCCCAGGCCCAGCATTCAAGCCCCATGACAGAAAAAAAAAATTGGCATGGATTTTTACTTTATTATTTCATGATTTTTTAATGTGAATAAACAGAGGGTTTAAAATTACATGAAGAAAGTAATGAGCACATTTCTTATCAAGCATTATTGCCTCCTCCCATGTTTCCTCTTTCCATCCCATCCAATCTCCCTTTATGCCCCCTGCAAATCGCCCCCCCCCCCCCGCCAAAGTTGTAAATTTCGATTTCCGACATATAGTATTGTACTTGTCATTGTTGCAATGGGTCCACCTGTATCCCAATTTGTTTTTCTATTCCCCTCCCAAATTATGCCAACATCAAATACAGTGAAAATAGAGGTAAAACCTTGGGGGAGGGGCAGACAAAGCAACAAAGAAATCATCTTGTAAATATGCTAGAAACAATAGCAAGAAAGGAAAACCATTTGAGTCCTTATCTTGGTGTTCATTTCACCTAACATCAACTTGTCAGACAGATTGTGTTTATCTCCGACATATACTAGTTATTGCAAATAAAGGAGACCATGGAACCTATGTTACTTTGGGCATGGATTACTTCACTTAATACAATTTTTTCCATGGTTTTCCATTTCCTAACAAACGGTGCAATGCCATTTTTTTCTGATGAAGGCATAGAATTCCTTTGTGTATATATACCATATTTTCTTGATCCATTCATCTACTGAGGGGCATCTGGGTTGGTTCCATATCTGAGCTATGGTAAATAATGCTGCAATAAACTTAGTTATGCTGGTAGATTTAGTATGGTCCTTTTTGTGATCATTTGGATAAAAGCTCAAAAGTGGGATTGCTGTGTCATAGGGGAACTCTATGTGGAGTCTTTTGAGGAAGCTCCACACTACTTTCCAACGTGGTTATACAAGATTACAGTCCCACCAACATCCCGTCCAGTTTCTGTTATATTACTGTTCGAAATTATAGCCATTCTAACTGGGGTAAGGTGGTATTTCAGTGTAGTTTAGATTTGCATTTCTTTTATTGCTAGGGAGGTTGAGCATTTCTTCATTTGTCTATTGGCCATCCTTCTTTGCTCTTCAGAGAGGTTTCTTTTCAGTCTTTAGCCCACTTATTTATTGGGCAGTTGTTTCTTTGAGGATTTGTTGTTGGGGGATTTAATTTTTTGAGTTCCAGGTATATTTTAGATATGAGACCCATGTCTGTTGTATGGCTAGTGAAGATCTTCATCCAATCCATGGGCTTTCTATTGATCTTGCTAGTTTTGTCCTTTGCCATGCAGAAGCTCTGCAATTTTATGCAATTACATTTGTCCAACCTTTCTTTGATTTGTTGTGTTCCTGGTATCTATTAAGAAAATTTTGGCCTGTGCCAAGGAGACATATGTTATCTCCTAGTTTGTCCTGCAATGTTTTCAGGGTGTCTTTAATTCCGAGGTCTTTCATCCATTTGAAGTTGATTTTTGTGCAGTGTGATATATATGGGTTTAGCTTTAGTTTTCTACAAGTGATTAACCAATTTTGTCAGCACCATATACTGAAGAGGCTGTCTTTCTTCCATTCTATTTATTTTAGCTACCTTATCGAAGATTAGGTGGCTATAAGTCTGTTGGTTCATTGCTGGCTTTTCAATTCTATTCCATTAGACCTGAGATCTGTTCTTGTTCCAATTCCTAGCTGTTTTGATTACTATGGCTTTGTAATAGAGTTTGAAATTTGGAATTGATATTCCTGCAGCACTGTTATTTCTGTTAAGGATCATTTTTGCTATCCGGGGTCTTTTATTTTTCCATATGAATTTTTAGATTGACTCTTCTATTTTCTTGAAGAATGAGTTTGTAATATTGATAAGTATTGCATTGAATTTTTAGATAGCCTAGGGAATTATTGTCATTTTCACGATGATTATTCCAATCCACGAGCATGGGAAGTTTTTCCACTTTGTAAGTTCCGTTTTGATTTCCTTTTTCAGGCTTTTAAAGTTTTCATCATAAATATCCTTCACTTCTTTGATTAATTCCTAGGTATTTTATTTTTGGTGGGGCTATAATGAAAATGGTGTTGATTTCCTGATTTCAGCCATGTTTTTCTCATTGTTGGCATACAGAAAAGCCATTGATTTTTGAGAGTTAATTTTTCCCCTGCTACTTTGCCAACGTTTTGAATCAGCATGAATAATTTGAGAGTTGAATGGGTGGGATTATTTAAATACAACATCATGTCATCTGCAAATAGGGAGAGTTTTATATCATCTTTCCCTATTTGGATCCCTTTTATGTTTGCATCCTGTCTTATTGCTGTAGCTATGCATTCTAATACTAAATTGAAGAGAAGTGGAGAGATTGGACATCCTTGTCTTGTTCCTGAGTTAAGAGGAAATGGCATTATTTTTCCACCATTAAGTATAATGATGTCTGTAGGTTTGTCATATACAGGCTTTATTGTATTGAGGAATGCTCCCTGGATTCATAGGTTTTCCAGAGCCTTCATCATAAAGGGGTGTTGGATCTTGTCAAAGGCTTTTTCTGCATCTATTGAGATAACCATGTTCTTATTCTTGCCCTTGTTGATGTGACGAATTATATTAATTGATTTGCAAATATTGAACCAGATTTGCATCCCGGAAATAAATCCTGTATGATTTTTTGGAGGAATTGTCAAAGGAGATTGGCCAAAATTTTGTTGAGAAGTTTTTCATCAATGTTCATCAAAGAAATGGTTCTATAATTCTTTCTTTGATGAGTCCCCGCTTGCTTTTGGGAGGGGGGTTATGATGGCTTCATAGAATGAATTTGGTAGTAAACTTTCCCTTTCAATTTCATTGCAGAGTTGTAAATTTCTGCTGTAAATCCATCTGGTCCTGGGCTTTTCTTAGATGGGAGGTCTCTTCTTGCTGTTTCTATTGCTATGCTTGATACGGGCATGTTAAGTTGATTTAACTCATCTTGGTTGAGTTTAGGGATGGAAACTCAAGGCATGGAAACGGCTAGGAAAAGGTCCATTTCTGCCAGGCTCTTAAACTTATTAGCATAAATGTTTGAGAAGTATTCAATTATCATGTTCTGAATCTTGGTTGCTTCTCATTCCCATTCTCATCTCTGAATTTGTTTATTTGATATGTCCTCTTCTTTTTGAAACGATTTGCTAAGAGAATGTCAATTTTGTTATTTTTTTCGAAGAACCAACTTTTGTTTTGTTGATTTTTTATGGTGTTTTTGGGTTCTAATTCATTTAATTCTGATGTAATTTTAATTATTTCTTTCCATCTACTTGATTGGAGTTTATCTTGCTGCTCTTTTTCAAGGAGGTTCAGATGTCTTATTAAATTCTTGGTTTCAGATCTCTCTAATTTGTTGTTGTAGGACCTCAGAGCTATAAACTTGCCTCTGAGTACTGCCTTTGCTGTGTCCCAGAAAAGCTAGTAATTTGTGTGTTCATTATTTTTGAATATCATGAACATTTGCATTTCCTTTCTAATCTCTTCCATGACCCACTGGTGATTCAACAGTTGTTCTGCCTCCATGTTGTACAGGACTTTCTTTGTTGGCTTTTGATGTTCAGTTCTAATTTTATTCCCTTGGATACTTTCTTGGCTCTTTTGTGTTCTTGATGGTTTTCTATGTGTAGGATAACTTTAATGTCTTTTGTAGGGCTTGATTGGTGGAGATATACTCTTTTAATTTTTCTTTGCTATGGGCAGTTTTTATTTGACCTTCGGTTATGAAGGAGAGTTTAGCTGGGTTCGGTATTCTTGAGTGATAATTGATTGTCTTTACTGCATGGCATTTCCCATTCCAGGCTCTTCTTGCTTTAATCTTCTCTGCTGAGAAATCTGGGGTGATTCTAATTGGTTTTTGTTTATATGTGATAGTTCTTTTCTCCTTGAGAAATTTAAGGATCCTTTCCTTGGTCTGAATTGATCCTGTGCAGATTATAATGTGACTGGTGGGATATCCTGCTCTGGTCTGGTGGATGTGGGGTTCTATAAGCTTCTTATATCTGAATAGGCCTATTTTTTGCATGTTTGGGAAGTTATCTGCTAGGATTCTGTTAAATAAATTTCCTAGACCATTAACTTCTTTCTCTAGGTGCTCCTCTACACCCATTATCCTCAGATTATGATTTCTGATGGTGTCTTCCAAGTGTTGAATAGATTTATCATATTTCTTGGATTTGTCTTGGATATTTGTATGTTCTTCTCTATAATATCTAGGCTGTCTGCAATCCCCAAGATTCAATCTTCTGCATGGCTTAACCTACTGTCAAGATTTTCTACTTTGTTTTTTATTTCTTTTCCTTCTAATTGGTCGGCTTGGATGGCTTCAAATTCTTTGGTGGAGCTTTGTTTTAGATTTTGTATGACCTTTACTTCCTTAATTTGATGTACAGTGTTTATTCTCAACTGTTATGGTTTCCCTGGACACCCATTCTTTCTGTCTGGCTCCATTCAGCATTCCATTTGTGGTCTACCTGAATTGTTTCAGCTATCTATTTATGGATTCCATGAATGCCTCTATTGATCTTTTTTTATTCTCATCCCGCTCTCTCAATCCCTGTATTACTCTTTGATTAGCTTCGTCACGTTCACGCAATTCCTGTAAATCTCTAGACTGTGCTCAGCCTGCTCACACATTTCCTGTATTTCTCTATTACTCTTCTCAACATGCTTATGCAATTCCTGCATTAATCTTTAAGTAGCTTCCTAAATTAAATCCCCCAACAACAAACCCTCAAAGAAACAACTGCCCAATAAATAAGTGGGATAATGACTTAAAGAGAAACTTCTCTGAGGAAGAAAGAAGGATGGCCAATAGACACATGAAGAAATGCTCAACCTCCCTAGCCATAAAAGAAATGCAAATCAAAACAACATTGAGGTACCACCTCACCCCATTTAGAATGGCAAAAATCAAAAACTCTAATAACAACAGATGCTGGAGGGGATGTGGAAAGAAGGAAACCTTACTTCATTGTTGGTGGGAGTGTAAACTTGTTCAAGCACTTTGGAAAGCAGTATGGAGGTTACTCAAAAGACTCCACATAGAGCTCCCTTATGACCCAGCAATTCCACTTTTGAGCATTTACCCAAATGTTTACAAACAAGACAACACTAAAGCTACCAGCACAACTATGTTTATTGCAGCATTATTTACCATAGCTAAGATCTGGAACCAACCCAGATGCCCCTCAGTAGATGAATGGATCAAGAAAATGTGGTATATTTACACAATGGAATTCTATGCCTCCATCAGAAAGAATTACATTGCCCCATTTGTTAGGAAATGGAAAGACTTGGAAAAAATTATATTAAGTAAGCCAAGCCCAAAGAAACATAGGTCCCATGGTTTCCCTTTTTTGCAATATCTAGTATATGTATGAGTCAAGCAGAAAAGGTCAAATAAGGTGATGTTAGGAAAATGAACCCTAAGATATGTATTTAAATGTTTTTTTTTTCTTTCAGGCATTTGTTTCTAACACAATTATAAGATTATTTCTTTGTTGTTTTGTATGTCCCTCCCCCACAGAATAACCCCTGCTTTCACTGTAGTTGATGTCGGTATAATTTGTGGAAGGGAAGGGGAAAAACAAATCGTTTAAATAAGGATACAGGAGGACCTGTTGCAACAATGAGAAGTACAAGTTGTCATGTTGAAAACGAACTTTACAACTTGGAGGGGAGGGTTGGGTGGGGGGGAAGGAGGATGGGAAGGGATGGGAAGGGTAAACAAAGAAGGAGGCTGCAATGCTTGATAAGAAATGTACTCACTATCTTGCCCATGTAATTGTAACCCCACTGTACAGTATTTTCACACACAAAAAATTAAAAGCCTAAAAAAAAAAGAAAAAAAAATCTTTAAGTAGCTTCCTAATGCTCACAAGATTCCTGTATTAATCTTTGGTTTGACTCCTCCCGCTCCCTAGCATGCTCATACTGAGTCCTTTGAAAGTTTTCAATCATTTCATTCACCATGTTTACCAGTGAAAGACCCTAGTCCCCTAGGATACTTTTGTCAACGGGAAGGCGCCCCAGAAAACTCAGACTCCAGGCCGGGAGATGCAATAAGCAAGAGGAGTTTATTTGACGTTTGCACAAACGGACTCTCTGTCTCGAGCAGACAGGGAGCCCGGAGCAGTGGTTATAAGCCTTTTATTTAAGGCAAAAACCACAAGATTAACACATAAACACAAAGCATCCCATGATTGGTCCATTTAAAGGTCACCATATACACCAACAATCACTTTGCCACGCGGGAAATTTTGTAACACTCTTTGTAAAATGACTGGCCCATGGTTGGTTTAAGGTTGGTTTACATGGTTACAGGCCTATGATTGGTTGACATTTGGCTTAGCTTGTGGTCTTGCCAGGTGGTCGTTATCTCAAGGTCCTGTCTGGGGAATTTCTAAATTGGAACGGAGGAACACGTACTGTCTGTTTTTTATCTACGACCACTGACCTTGTCCTGGGGCCGGCATCTGGTCCCTGAAACTTCTTAACTCATTTCTGGGAAGGGAAGGGTCAATGCTAGCGTAAGCAAGTTTACAGAAGCAGAATCAGCAGTTAGCAAGTTAGTAATGGTAATGGACAATTTTTAATCTTTCACCAGTAGTGTTTGTACAGCTTTTTGGGAACTCCTCTGGATTATTCATTAACTATTCTGTCACCTGATTATAATGAGTGGGATGTCAGATACCTGGACTTGCCTCTTTCTTGTGCTTTTTGGCTTGTTCTGCCCATTTGGTATGAAAGAAACACCAATTTTTTACCAGAACACTATTTTAAGGCAAGCATCAACCAGAGTCTTGTAGTTGCATAATCAAAATGGCTGCAGATACAATCTAGTTCAACAGATACAATCTATTCTGCATCAAACAACTATGGATTAATGGGCTACAAACAACAAAAAAGGATTTGGCAAACCAGAAATTATTAGCTTTAGGAAGAAATGTGGGACAAATAGGACTAGAGGGATGTGGAGAGGTAAAAGGAGAGTAAATTTAACCAAGTCCTTATCTCAGAGAGGGAACTGGATTGGACAGAATGATAAGAGAGACATTAAAAAATAAACAAGTAAATTGGAAAAACAAAAATTAAATTTAAGAAGTGAAACACTTAAAAAATATGTAAGTTTAAAGAAATGATATCGAGAGAAGAAGAGGATAGGATGAGAGGAGAGGCGTGATAGAAAGGAAACATGAAAATTAAAAAAAAATTAGTTATTTGATAATTATGTAGGTATAAAGAGATAATACTGCTCTTAAAGAAGTTAAGCCTAAGAAGTTGTCAATTGAATAATAAATATCTGGATTAAGTATGTACACAATGGGTGATATGGTCTAATAATTGACGACAGGTATATGTCTGAGGATGAGTAAAACAGAAATTAAGTCATGCAAAAAAAAGAAAGAGAAAAAAATAAAAAAATGAAAAGGACCGAAAGGTCAAAAGAGATTAAACACACACACACACATACACACACACACATACACCAAAAATAGAAATTATGAAATAAAAGATCAACAGAAAAATAAAAATTATGAGAAAAAAATCAACAGAAAACACTTTAAAAAAGAAAAGTTTCAAAAAAGAGTTCCTTGATTTTTTGTTTTGTGTGTGTGTGTGTGGGGGGGGTGAATGGGAAGACCTGTATCTCCCCTGTGTCCATAACCAGTTTCTTGGTGGAGTCTCTGGTCTACTTGTGATGTTTGGTTTTCCTATGACTTGATTGGTTTCTTAAGTCTGTTTGGGCAGGCAGAAACCGCTCTGTGTTAGGCATGATTTTGTGATCCTCCTCCCAGGCTAGTTCAGTGGGAGGGAGAACTGTCCTGACTATCACAAAAGAGGGAGAAGGCTCTTTCCTCTAGTATGGAGATGCTGTGATGAGGCTAGGTTCTGGATAGGGTTGAGGCCTTTCAGCAAACATTAGCTTTTCCCTGAGGTGCTAGCTCCTGAGACACTCACAGAGCCCAGCTTGGATCCTTTCTTGGGGTTTATGTTTGCTGAATTTCAATTGTTTGTCTAGGCCGCTGTAGGGATTGGCAGCCTCTGGCTGACACCATAAACCTATTGTGATCTATTGTGTCATCATAAACCTATTATGACCTCATCACCATTATGGCATCACCAACTAATTATACCATCAAAATATTATTATAACTTGATATTGTGATGCCATATTGCCATTGTAATATCACTGTCCCATTGGGTTTTTCAAACCTATTATGACTTCATAACATTTTACAAAACTCGTGGCCTTTGAGACTATTAACTTTTGAACTTGTATACTTATGATGCATAAAACACAAGACAATCCAATGAGGCACATTGAAGATAACTTTATTTACACTAGAAATGGGCCGGCATTTACCTTGTCCTGGGCTGTACACTCTGTGAGAGGCCAGCCCAACCACCAAATCTCAGAAGTACAATAGGCATAGTTAATTGGTTTGCAAAACACCAACCCCCCAAATTATCATCTCCAAACTTCAATAGGTAAGCCTTTTTTCTTTTCCCTTTCCCCCTCCTTCTTTATAGACCTTTCCTTCATTTCCCTTTTTTCCTTCCATCACTCCCTTCTTCTCTTTAGGCATTTCCACTATCCACAGGCCTCCACTTCTCTGGCCTGCTGGCCAATAGGCATCCTTCCTTTCCTGCTCTCCCTCAAATTCCTCTTCTCCCATGTCTTTCTCCTCTTGCTGTCTCACCACTTCCTTCCAGGTCTTCCCTTGACTTTCTTCAATTCCATTGCTCTGGCCATACAGCCTATCTATAGATTGAACCCCTCCATCACTCAAGTGGGTCTCCTGCCTAACAGTTTTGAACCATCACTTGACAAACTGCCCGTTCCCCAATCACTTCTTCACAGCTCATCATGTGAGGATGACATCCTACCCCCTCCAACAACATGCCCTGACCACTTGGGTGGCATGCCCCCTGCCCTCCAGTGGACTAGGTCATGGGGCCACATTGATTAGTGGGCCCTGCACATTATTAGGTTTTCATGTCCAATCAATTCCTTGATTCTTTCTTACCAAATCCTAAAAATTCCCTTCTCTCCAACAAATGAACAGGCTTAAAAGGTAAATTTAATAGAAAACAAGTAAATTGTAGAAACACACTAGTTAGCACTAATTAACACTTAGTAAGTCTTATTCTTAAGGGAACCTCTGTCTCTGAACAGTCCATCTTGCAGCCTTCTCTGTATAGTGGTCCACTACC
This sequence comes from Dipodomys spectabilis, assembly GCF_019054845.1. Lineage (NCBI taxonomy): Eukaryota > Metazoa > Chordata > Mammalia > Rodentia > Heteromyidae > Dipodomys > Dipodomys spectabilis. Next base: position 166,506 of record NW_024871123.1, read on the forward strand.
TATTCCACTTGAGACTGATGGATCCAATGCTGTTTTCCTGCTAATTTAATAGCTGACAGTGAAGATAGCACCACCAAGTTAGGTCCTTGCCACTTCGGTTCCAATTTAGGACCATGATGCATTTTTACCCACACCAGCGGTCCAGGCAAGAAAGAGTGAATGGAGTTTCTTTTTTTTTCTTTTTTCAACTCCATTTCTTAGTTTACTTCACTTACCTGAGGTCTAGCTTTTGAATTTGTTTCTGAAGTGAGACTTGCTATAGAATAAACTAAATTACTCTCCCCAAAGAAATTTTCCTTCCAACTGGATTTAATTTCTTAATTGATATTTGAAATTTTAATTTTCATCCTGTGTATTTTTAAACACTTTTTATTATTATTATCTTTAAGTAGTTGTACAAAGAAGTTCCCATTCTACAAAACAGTACACGAATACAAAGTGTCTGACAACATTGTCACCCATCCCTCATAACCTTTCCCTTCTCGCACCGTTTTTTATAAAAATTGAGATAGGTGATTACATATATTTCACATATTTCACAGTATTTTGGAATTGTGATACTTAAAGTCACAAACACATTTTAACCTTGACAAGTCACATTATCGTTATCATGGTCTAAAGTTTGTTAATTCTATGAGTTTTGACAATCCAAATTATTTTTCCCATCTCAGGTGAGGTTTACACTTTTTTCCTTTTGCTTAATGTAGGCTATTCCCTCTTGCCCTCTTTCCCTCTCATTCATCTCTTCCCATCACTGTGTTTGGGTTGCTTAGTTATTTTTCTTCTATGTCCAGCGCAGCTGATGGGCCCCTTTGTTGTATGTTGTTCCATTTCCCACTTATTGTGTTCCTCCTCCTGGCTTCCCTCCATTGCGTGCATATTTCTACCATCTACATGGTCAAGAACATGGAGTCATTAATGGTGATACAACAAAATGAGTGGCTGTCCTTTGTTTTTCGAGTCCTGTTTACTTTGTCATGCCTTCTTGCATTTTGGCTTTAGCATCCACGTATCAGGTAGACCCTGTGCCGTTTGTCTTGTTTTTCTTGGCTTACCTCACTCAAATAATTTGGTCTAGTTCTATCTATTTCCCTGAAAATACCATCATTTTGTCCTTTTTAATGACTTCATTGTATTCCGTTGTATAGAGTTCCCAAAATTTTTGGATCAGCTAATCACTTATGACTCATCTGGGTTGTTTCCAAGTATGGGCTGTTGTGAACAGTGCTGCAATAATCATAGATGTGTGTGTGTCTTTGTATACTGGTTCCTGTTGTTCAGAGTAGATGCCTAGGAGTATTATGGCCAGTTCATTGGAGAAGTCGATATTTAGCTTTCGTAAGTACCTTCAGACTGCTTTCCAAAGTGGTTGTATTAGTATACATTCCCACTAGCAATGCAGTAATATTTCTTTCTTTGTATCCCTTCCAGCATTTGTCATTGGCTGAATTTAGGATGTGGGCCATTCTGACTGGGGTAAGGTGCTATCTCAGAGTTGTTTTTATTTGCATTTCCTTTACAGCCAGAGATAATGAACATTTCCTCATGGCTTCTTTGCCATTTTTATCTCTTCTTCTGAGAAGTCTCTCTTTAGCTCCCTTGACCATTTCAAGATTGGTTTGTTAGGTTTGTGAAGGATTAGTTTCTTGAGTTCACCATATGTAATGGATATTAGACCCTTGTGTGATATATTGCTGGTAAATATTTTTTCCCATTTCCTGGTAATCTCTATGATTCCTTTTTTTAGGCTTTTATAGTTTTCATGAAATAGACCCTTTACATCTTTGTTTAGGTTAATTCCTAGATACTTTTTTTTTTTAGGTTATTGCGAATGGAGTTGTTTCCTTGGTTTCCCTTTCTACTTGTACATTGTTGACATACAGAAAGGTGACTGATTTTTGTTGGCTAATTTTGTATCCAGCTACTTTGCCAAATTTGTTTATAAGCTCTAAGAGTTTGGGGATGGAGCTTTAGGGATCGTTATTTTATAAAATATTGACATCTACAAAAAGAGATAGTTGATCTTCTTCCTGTCCTGTGTGGATCCATTTAATGTCCTTTTCTTGCCGTATTGCTCTGGCTAAGAATTTCAGAACTATATTGAAGAGGAGGGGATGAATGTGATATTGGCTTCTTAGAATGAGTTTCGGATTAATCCCTCTGTTTCTATTTCTCTGAAGAGTTTGAGGGTTGTAGGTATTAGCTCCTCTTTAAAGGCCTTTGAGAATTCTGTAGTGAATCTATCAGGTCCTGGGCTTTTCTTGTTGGAAGATTTCTGATTATTTCTACTATCTCATCGTTAATTGATTTATCTTCTTAGTTCTGTTTAGGCAATTTGTATCTCTTTGTTTCTCAGGCAGGAAAATAAATTAATTTACTGAACTGCTGCCCACACCATGCATGGTGGAGACACATGGCTGAAAAGGAAGGGGGCGACCCACCTCTGGGCCAGGACTTATCCAGGCCAGAGACAGGAAGAGATGTCGCCAGGTGGGGAAAAGGTGTGCACACTGCATCTGAATGTGACTTCAGGGTCTGGGACCTTCCTAAGTTCAGATGGGATTCTGGTGACCAGAGGTGGCCCAGGATGTGACCTAGCAGGAGGGGAAGGTAACTGCTTCTAGGTCTGCCAGTTACCTATGTAACAGATATTGGGTGGAAACTTAGCCAAGAAGTGTGGAGCTGTCCCTGTTCAAACCTTACATTCCAGCCTTTTGATAATTATGAAAAAGGTCGAAGATTCTCTCTAGCTACTTCCTTTTTGCAAGGGGTGTCAACAGTAGGTGTAACAGGCTGAGATGTGATCCCCTCTGGGAGAAGGCAACAGGCAACAGCTGTCACTTGGGCAATGAGTCCTTAGATGAAGTCTAGAGGAGGCAAGTCTCTTGGACAAAGTATGGCGAAGTCTCATGAGGCATTGAGGGACTGAAAAAAATACTAGAGAGAAAATAAATGGCAAGAGGAAGGACTTGGGTTTGGAAATGTTGGTAGAAATTTCCCTAGCTACTTCTTACATCCGGCGACTAGGTAGAGAAGAAGTCAAGTGACAAAGGCAAGAAGATAAATTCCTGTCCAGTTGAAAGTTAGAGAGATATGGACATTAGATGGGCATTCTTCTTTCTTCGCTTGACCTCCTGCCTCTGGTTTGTCTTGAAAGGGGAGGCACAAAATGGCTGATGTGATATCATCTCCTCTTACTCCTCTTCATGTTCCCTGAGTCTAGTTGCTCATTGCTGGGTTTGTTTGTCCCAGTTGGTATTCAAGGAGGTTTGAACTCAAGGCCTGGGCACTGTCCCTGAGCACTTCTGCTGAAGGCTAGCACTGTACCATTTTGAGTTATAGAAACACTTGCAGTGTTTTCTGGTTAGAGATAAGAGGCTTGAGCCATGCTTCCAGACTGGCTCTTTGCAAGTTAGTTGTGAGATGGATTCTTAGGGATTTTTCAGCCCAGGCTGGCTTTGAATTGCAATTTTTGCCACAAAAGCCCTTTGTTATTTCCCATTATAGCAACAAGGAGATTAAATAGAATAAGTAGAGCTTACCTGGCCCTTATCAAGAACTGACCAAAAAATATTCTGCAATGACAAAATTGTTAGATGGGAGAATCTTAGCACACATATACTAATATGCTTGCTTTGCATGCATGATGCCCTGGGTTCAATTCCTCAGCACCACATAAGCAAAAAGAAAAAAGCCAGAAATGGCCCTGTGGCTCAAGTGATAGAGCACTAACCATGAGCTGAAGAGTTGAGGGACAGTGCTTAGGCCCAGAGTTCAGGCTCCACAACCGGACCCCTCCCCCCCCCAAAAAAAGAGTCATGTAGTCAGTCCTAGATTACACAACAAAAAACCAAAACGGCAAAACTCAAAACCTAAAATTTTTGACAACAATGTTTAGACATCTTTGCTAACAAAGCACACCAGACGATTGGGCCTCAGTTACCAGGGTCTGAGAAAAGAGCAACTTGTTAGCAGGACACATTTGAATAGATGGATGGAGGAGAAGTAAGCTTGGTGGAAGAATCATGATTGGAGGGGGCCAAACGCTTAACCCACCATTTGGACAAGATGGCGAACTCAAGATGGCAAATTTCCAAAAAAATGCAAAGAAAGCCTGAACAAAAAATCAAGCCTAGTTTGGCTAGCCTTTTAGAGGGAATCTAGAGGGGATTCCTTGAACCTAGCCCATGTCACACTCTTCGGGGCACAATACAAATAATTGTAGAAAAGAAAGGGAGAGATATAGAAAGTTGGACATGAATAGCAGAGAGCAAAGAGAGCCTGATAGTAAGCAGACTTCTGACCATGTACCATTGCAGAGGCAATAACTGTCTAAATCTGACAATAATATAAAAATATTAGGTGCTCTGCTACCCAGGGAGCTCAAGAGGCATTTCAGAGGGGTTTCACAGCTCAGGCATGACTCGCAACACCCCATTAAATATGTAGGATAGTCAGTCTGGTGAGGGAAGGAGAGATGACGAGGCAGAAGCAGTGTCCCGACTTCTCCCATAGCCCACTAGAGATTAATGGCCATGCCCCCAAAACCAAGTATCCTCGGCTTCAGAGGTGACCAGCCTTTTGGCCAAAGGTCATAGGAGCATTCTGGTATGGTGCCACATCTGAACAGAGATTGAGCAACACAGAGCCATAGAGAGTAGTTTCACTCACCAGAGTAGAGAAGTGGTGTGGACGTGGATGTGAAGGCCAGCAATGGTATTGGTGAAAAGTCTCGTGTGGTGTCTCAAGGCAGTTTGGTTCGCAGAAAAGGGGTGGTTAGGAAATTCTAACATTTCCAAATCAAAAACCCTATCTAAGTCATGGCCCCATATGTAAGATATATTAAAAAGGTAGGTTTCATTCGGAAGCCTATGAACAGAATGCCACACACTATTAAGGTAGGAAAAGACGTTTATTTACCGAACTGCTGCCCCCACCATACATGGTGGAGAAGCATGGCTGAAAAGGAAAGGGGGGATAGCAATTTCTATTTCTGTAGAAATTCATCTATCTCTGCTAGGTTTTCCTTCCTTTGTGAGTAGAGTCTGGAATTATTTCGTTATGATTGTTTGAATGTCTTGGATGTTTGTTGTAATTTTCCCTGTCGTATCTCTGATATTATTGATATGGGTTTCCTCTCTTATTTTGTTAGTTACTCTTGCCAGTGGTACGTCAGGTATATTGATTTTTTTCTTTAAAACAGCTTTTTAAAATTAATTTTATTTATACTTTTCTCAGTCTCTATCTCATTCATTTCAGCTCTTATTTCGATTATCTCTTTCTGCCGAGCAACTTTAGGTTCAATTTTTTTCTTGTTTCTCTAGCAGTTTTGGTTGCTTCATAAGATTGTTTACTTGGTCACTGTTTTCTTGATATGTGCACTGAGAACAATAAATTTGCCCCTCAGGACTGCTTTCGCTGGGTCCCATAGGTTTCTTTGTGATGTTTCTTCATTTTGACTGAATTGTAGGAACTTTTTAATTTCTTCTTTAATTTATTCTGTAACCCATGTATTGTTCAACTGAGTGCTGTTTAATTTCCATGTGTTTAAGTTTTTTCCTATTTTATGCCTTGTTATTGAGAACTAGTTTGATTCCACTATGGTCAGATTGAATACAGGGTATTATGTTGATCCTCTTGTATTTGCTTAAATTCCTTGTATTAACTAGGAAATTATCTATTCTAGAAAAAGTTAGGGGTTTGGCAAGAGTAAGACCCTGCTGGTGTCAATGTCTGTAATTCTAGCTAGTCAGGAGGCTCAGATCTGTGTATTCAGGTTCAAAGCTAGCCCAGGCAGGAAAGTTCATGAGGCTTTTTCTGGGGTTGTTCAGCACCAAACCCTGCCTCATGTCTGGGTTTGTTCACCACCTTTGCCACCATGGGCTGGGCTTGGCTGCTTATGCAAACCGGTATGGAGAGTCCCTCCACCCCACCAGGAGTCAGGTATTAACCAGTTATGTTGCCTCAGGCTGGGCTGGGCTGCTTATGTGGGCCAGCATGGAAAGGCACAAAGCGCCATGGGTCTGGAGTTGTTCACTGCAACTATCCCTGCCCCAGCTACTGCTGCCTCCCCAGGCTAGTCTGGGCTGTTCCTGTAAGCTAGAGTCAAGAAGCATTGTGCCCAGACTCTGAGTGCTTTGCCACTACTGCTAGCTGCTGCTGCTGCTGCTCCAGGTTAGGTTAGGATGTTTACACCAGCAGGACAGAGGTGCCACGCTGTGAGTATAGGGTCGTTTGCCACTGCTGACATCTGCTGCTGCTCCAGACTGGGTGGTGCTGCTTGCACCAGCCAGGCAGAGGCGCCATGCCAGGGAGGTTGAGGGGAGTCTTCATGCCAGCTCTGCCTTCTGAGATTTGTTTGTATTCTCTGGGTTGGCACCATCTCATGCGAGTCTTCTGGGAGTCTTGGAATGCTTGTGGGTATGTGGTCCTCTGAGGGTCCAGAGCTAGGCAACTTAAGCAGCCTGGCAAGAAGCTCCACCACTTAAGCTGCTCAGCGTGGAGCCCGATCACCAACAAGGGGTGGCTGAAGGTTATTTCCACTTTACTGTCTGTGTAGGTTTTTCCCTTTTATGTTTTTCACTTACTGTACCTCTCTGAGTAATCTCCTTTTTTGTGGGTTACTTGGAGAAACTGAGAATTGAAATTCAAACTGTATTTGGTTGGGGAGAGCTTTGGTGTTTACCTGCTGTTCCATCACCATCTTGGCCTCTCCCCTTCAGGTGGAGTTTTTCTTAGGTGGACCCGCGGGCTTAGTTACCAAAGGATAGGTACATAAAAGAATATGTTGTAAAGCCTGCAGATTGTAGTTAGACATTTCGGTTAATATAGCCTTCCCAAATTTAGGAACCAAAGAAGTTGGTCTACCCTAAAGTATTTCAAAGGGATTAAATCCTTTAACATAAGGTCTATATCTTGCTCCAAGGAGAGCAAAGTGGAGGAGGCTCACATAGCCAAGGACAGTCTCTGTATTTAATTTAGTCTCTGTATTTAATTTAATTTAATTTAACTAAATGAAATTCTTTCAAATGCCTTGAACTCTGAGTTCTATAAATGGATTGTAACTTCCAATTTATTCCTAGAGCGTTAGCTAATAATTGAGAACTTGGGCCATGAATGCAGGGCCATCTTTGGACCCCACAAATAAGGGAAAGCCAAATCAAGAAATTATTACATGCCTCAGCTCAGCCTGAAAATCTGTCCACTATTACTAACAGATATGAATACCCATACTTTCCAGGCTTTGCCTCTGTGAATTCCACTTTCCCAAATTCACCATCTGAGGTTCCTCACATAGGAATTCTTTCCATATGTTCCAGCTTTTCAGCATTTACCTGTTTGGAAATTACATACACACATTACAAAGGATTGTCAGCCTGAGGCCCCACTGGTTTTCGAACAGTTTTAGGCAGTTGCCTGGAACAATTTACCAGGGTGCAAATATCTACACGTAAACTGAAAGAAAGCTTGAGCCTATTTACATTTTTCACATGTCCAGTGTCAACATTTGCCCACATATTACCACTGTTTTTGTTTCTTTCCTTAATATTAACGACTAGTAACTCTAAAGACCACACTGGTTTTAGAGTGGTCTCCCAAGCTATCTGATCAGCTCAGATATTTCCCTGTATCTTACGGTCTCTAGGTTCTTTAACTCCTGTATAGTACTCTGAACCTTGGAGATTTCTTCCATATTATTCTCCTTTTCTCTCAAACTTGCTTTCATGATGCCACTCTCCTTCTCAATGAGCTCCTTAACCTGCAAGTGTTTCGCAGGGTCACATGAGAGTTCCTTTGACTGGCTAACTGCTGCTCCTTCTCAAAACACCTTTGCTTGCTCTACAGGTCCTCCCTTAAGTTCACAAAGGTGCTATAGAGAGGTATTTTTTCCACCTCTTCCTGTTCCAAGATGTTTCTGCATTACATTTATGGTGAAGACCTCAGCAGTCTTTTTAGCCTCTTACTCTATTAGTTTCCCTTTCTAGTTTTCGACTTCAGTGTATTTTTGCAACAGATCTTTCAACTGTTTGTTTATCTCTTCTGTTTTTCTTCCTAATGCTCTTTCCTTTTGCCTGGCATTCTCTATCAGAGCATGTGGTCCTATAACTCTTTCTGAAGAGTAACAATCTCTTTCTTGAGCCTGATATTTTCCTGTTCACTTTTCCTGTTCACTTCCCCCTCTTTTCTTCTAGCTACTTTTTCCTTCTTTTTCTGTTGCTTTGAATTTCTGGTGGCACCCTTCAAAGCTTATAATATACATGTACTTCACCCTAATACATTAGGTCTGGCTCCATTTTCATGGCAACAATTTCTTAATGCAGCATCAGGATTTCTTCTTGTCCTCACTTGTTGTTAGCAAGGATGGCAACATTGCTGTCTTGTGCTTTTGTCGGCCTCTGACCTGTGGTCCCCTAATTTGCCTCATGCTCACCCAGGCTAATGTACTTGAATTTCATTTGATTTTGTGTGTTTTCTAGGTTCCTTTTGAGGATTTTCTTCTCTTTTTTGACTTTCACAAGTTTATATCTTCAAATCTTTTCTTCACGTCAAATTATTCTACCTGTTTTCTCCAATGTCCAGTGCTTTTAAACTCTTGGTGGGTTTGGACTGGCACATATTGGAGATTCTGTCTTTCATAAGCCTGTGTTTTGAGATAGAAGTGTGTGGATTTTTCTTTGCCTCATTTCTTCTTAATTTCAGAGGGCTGATTTCAAATTGAACACAATTGGAATTCAGAGCCCCAAGTTCCTTTGCATGTTACTCCCGAGATATTAACACATTTTCCAGGTGGTTAATGTGATTACATAACCTGTCATTTTCTATCTTTCTCCTCCTTGGACTTTTTGCTTGCAATAATGACACTGATCTAGTTCTAGAGGTTCCCTACTGCCATTTGCAAATGAATTGTACTGTCTTTGCCAAGGGTTTCTTGATCCCTATTCTGTTGTTCCTATCAAAACTCAACCCCCCTTCTTAGAGGCTTTTTTTTCCAGGGTATCTCTGTTATCAAACACCTACTGGGCAACCACTTCCAACTTAGAATACACGTTTCTTTCAAAACCTTCTAACTTGTGAAGCTTTCTTCTAATATCTGGGGTTGACTGGTAACCAAGGCCATATTTAGGGCTCTTTGATTCTCAAGGGCTTCAAGATCTATAGGCCTATAAGTCCTATAGACTTCTTGGAGAAATTTCAGAAGAGCATTTGGGTACTCACTGGGGAACTGTACCATCTCACTCACCTTAGATTGATGACTTGGCTTTCTAGCCACTGTGGTATCCCTGCCAATCGAACCCGTCAATAATAGGAAAGCACTTCCATACCTCAATCACTGTTAGTCTCTGCTTGGGTAAGTATGTGGAAAGACTTGCTCCAAATGGTCTGGTTCAATAGTGGGGATATTGTCTGGTCCAAGGGCAACTTTCAAGTCACTGAGCAGGATTCACTCCCTTTTCTACCAGGTGAAGAGCACCTGTAAAATTTGCTGACACTCATCCCAGATGTGCTTATGTGTGAAAATTACTGTCTCTAATGAAGTCATGAGCCCCTGTTTTTTTCTGAAAATGATACAGTTTTCTGTTTCCGCTTATAAAGGTCACTAGTTGTAAAGGGAACATATATTAAAAAGGAGGCCTGACCACCATCTCCTCCATGCCCCAATCTCAAGGGCAATAAGGGTAACTTACCACATTTTACCACCTTAGGCTGGTACAAGTAACCACTTTTGATATGGGAGGACTTAACATTAGAGGTGCTGATGGCAAAGAACAGGAGAGAGAGTACATCAATGAATCTTCCTCTGAGTGACCCTATAACCCTAGGGGATTATATTTTTTGGATATGGCAAGTTTAGGCCTTGTTCCCCCATCCTGAGAAAAAGAGTAAACTGAGGTGCATACAGGACACAGCTAGAACTATCAGCATACACACACAGACCAATAGTCACAGAAACTTAACTTACATGTCCCACACCTCTCAATGTTGACCTCTACAGGAGGTCCCAGATGACAGAGAGAATGTCCCAGATTGCCTCTTGAGGATGCTGCAGATGACCTCTGGTGGATGTCACATATGTCCTCCGTAGGAGGCTCGAGATAACCTCTCATGGAGGTTCAAAATTGCTCCCGAAGATAGTATCCGATGACTTCCAAAGGAAGTCCCAGATGTCCTCTCAAGGAGGCTGAGATTACCTCTCAAATAGCTCCCAGTTGGCCACTCAAGGAGGCAACATATAAACTCCAGAGAAGGTTCCAGATAACTCTCTTGAGAAAGGCACAGATGACCTCCAGAGATGATCCTATATGGCTTCTCAAGGAAGTCCCACATGATATCCGAAGATGGTCATACATTTCTCATCAAGGTAACCCGAGATGACCTCCCAAAGAAGTTCCAGATGACCTCAGGAGGTGGTCCTAGATTGCCTCTTAAGGAAGCCCCAATGACTATTTTTGAAGAGGCCTCAGGAGGCCTCCTGAGGAAGCACCAGATGACCTCTGGATAAAGTCCAATATGGCCCCTGGAGAAGGCCCCAAATGACCTCCAGGGTAGGTCTCAGATGGCTTCTCAAGGAATTCACAGATGTACTCTTGATAATGTTCTAGATGGCTTCCCAAAGAAACCCTACATGAACTCTCAAGGAGTTCCAAGATGGCTTCCCATGGATGCCATAAATGACCTCCAGAAGGGGTCCCCAAAACCGGCTGGCAAGCTTGCACAGGCGCACCTCTAGTGGAGTGTAAATGACTTTTTTCCTTGTTGTTCCTCCGGAGACAAAAACTCGAGGTAGACTCTCAACTCAGAGGGTTGACACTCTCACCTATGGGGGATTTTTCCCTGGGCCTGATGCCATCCAAATGGATGATCTCAATGAGGTCTCTGAAAATTAGAAACTCTAAAGTTGAAAAGAATCCATTGAGACACATATAATAAATGTTCTCCAAACCACCAACCCCCAAAATTATGATATCCAAAGCTCCAAACATCAAAGGGCAAGCCTTTTTTTCCCCTTCCCTTGGTCTCTCCTTCGCTACAGAACTATACTTCCTTCGAGGTCTTTCCATTTTTCCCTTCTAACAGTTCCTTCTTCTCTTTAGTCCTCTCCACTCTCCAAAGGCCTGAACTGCTTTGCCTGGGTCATCAGTTGCCATCCTTCACCTCCTGCCCCCTCTCAACTTCCTCTCCTCCCAGGTTTTTTCCCTTGTGCTATCATACCACTTCCTTCCTTCCAGGACTTTTCCCTTTTTCTCTTTCCTTCGATTGCTCTGAACAATTATCCTGTAAAAAATCTGTACACCTCCTCCACTCCAACTGCCTAACAGTTTTCAACTGTTACATCAGAAACAACAGCTCAATAGGTGGGGATTAATGCACCAGCCCCTCCCACAGAATGCCCCACCTTCTTTGGTGGCATACTTTGTCCTCTCCAGCTGGCCAGCAGATGGTGTCTGGCTGATTATCGGACCCTATAGATTATCGTGGCCCTGATGATTATTACAGTATCCTCCTTGTGAATTAGTTGCAATTGAAATTGGAAATTTGATTGTGATGTTACAAACTCGTTATGACATCACAAACCCATTTTGACATAATCATAGCACGACATCACAAACCCATTGTGACAATATTTTCATTGTGACATCATGATTCCATTGTGACATCTAAAAACTATTATGAACTCAGCTCCTTTGAAAAATCACATGCCTTTTCAACATCATAGTCCCTTTGTGTACCCATATCCTTGTTGTTAACCAATGATAATTGAGATTAGACAAGCCATTATAACATCAAAAAGTATTTGTGACATACTCAACAGTGTGACATCACATTTTCATTATGAGAGCATCAGCTCATTGTGACATCACCAAACTCATTGACATAATCGCATTATGACAACAATTCTCATTGTGACATCAAAGACACATTGTGAATGCCTATTCTGTGATTTCATTGTATTTCAAATATGGCATGAGAGTTGATATCAGAAACACATGTTTGTGCTTACACAATCATTTTGACATCATAATCACCTTGGATATCGCAGTGCCATTGTGATATCACTAACACAATGTGACATCACAAAACTCTCCTGTCCTCATAACTTTTTGACATGCTAACATTGTGATATCTCAGACCTTTTTGCCCTCATAATTTGTTTTCAACCTCATATTTCATGTATGACATGAGATACCAGAAATCCACTAACATTGTGACCATGTGACATCACACTGACAGATGTCATGATCATCGTGTCACGTGACATCACAAAAGGTTTTGATGTCACAATTAGTTGGTGATGCCATACAGGTAAGAGGTCACAGTAGGTCTATGATATCACAATTTGTTGGTGATATCCAAATGGCATAAAGGATCTCATTTGTCATGAAATCACAGAGAATATGAGTTCACAAATCGACTGTGGTATCTTCAAAGGCATGCGTTGTCACAAATGTGATGAAGTCCTAGGAGGAATATGATATCACAGTGTGACACAATGTGCATATCTGTCAGTATGATGTCACAATTGTCATGATGTCACAGTGGTTTTCTGATATCACATATCATAACAAATATTATAAGGTTAAAAACAGATTATGAGCTCATAAAGCGCCTAAGACATCACAATTGCAGCACATCACAAGACTTATGAGTACAGGGAAGGTTTGTGATATCACAGTGTGTTAATGATCTCACCATGGCACTGTGATTTCACAAAGTGATTGTGATGCCATATATTTATGAGATCATAATGGTTTTCTCATACAAACCCACATGCCACATTTGAAATAGAATGAACTAAGAGAATAGGCACTTACAATGTGTCTATAACATCGCAATGGCAATATAATGTCATAATGCTATGAGGTCATTATAAATTGGTGATGTTGCAAAGACATAATGGTGTCATAACGAATATTTGTTGTCTCGCTTGTGATGGGGTCACAAATGGTGATGTTATAATGGCATATATGAATTCCATTGTCATGTGTTCACAATGAGGGCATACAAAGGGACTGTGATGTCACAAATGCCATGTGTATTTTCAAAGGTACTTCAGGGTCATGATAGCTTTATGATACACTGTTGTGATGAGGTCACCAAGGGTTTTTGATGTCATAATGATTTTGTAATATCTCAAACACAGGTCCACTTTCAATTGCTAGTATTTCACAATATGCATACAAGTTCACAGAAGGATCTTGATGTCTTAATGGACATGAATTTTTTTTTAAATTATGAGGTCATATTAGGTTTGTGAATACACAATGGGACAGATATCATCATGTCAATGTCAACTCACTACATCATGTCAAAATATTGTGTTGTTGTCATATTTGGTGATGAGGCCACAAAAGATTGGTGATGTCACAATGTGTTGGGCATGTCACAATGACATGATGGTTCCCAATTGTCTTTAACTTACAATAAGTATAGGAGTTCACAAAGGGACTGTGGTTTCTCCAAAAGTATGTGTTGTCACAAACATATTGAAATCCTAAAATGTTTGTGATGTTAAAATTTGACACAATGGTTATGAAATCTGGCAGTGTGATATCACCATGGTCATGATGTCACTGGGAATTTGTGATATCAAGTGTCATATGTGAAATCTAATGAGGATAACAACAGATTATGAGGACAAAAAAGCCAAAGGTATTAGAATTGCAGCATGTCACAAAAGTTATGATGACAGGATGGGTTTGTGATGTCACAGTGTGTTAGAGATATCACAATGGAAAAGTGATGTACAAAGGGATTTTGATGTCACAATGGTTAGGAGTTCTTGATTTGCTCATGATATCAACCTACAGGGCACATTATAAATAGAATGAAATCACAGAAAAGGCATTCATAATGTGTCTATGATGTCACATGACAATGTGAAGTTATAAATCTACCATATTTTAGTTTTGTGATTTTACAATGAGCAGATGGTGTCAAAATGACAATGTGATGTCAAAATTGTGATAAACTCACAAACTGTTTTTGATGTTAAAATGTCATGTGTGATTCTCAATTGTCAATATTTCATAGTCGGGATTTGAGTACTCAAAGGGAATGTGATGTCACAAAGCTACGTATTTTTTGAAAATGTATAAGAGATCGTAATAGATTTGGGATGTAACAATGTGATCCTGGTGTTAAAAATATCAATGTGATGTCACAATGGGTTTGTCATGTCACAGTGGTGATGAGGTCACAATTGGTTAGTTATTTCACGAGTTTGGAATATCACAATTATTTGTCCAATTTCAATTGCTCCTAGTTCACCATGAAGACACTGTCATAACCATCAGTGCCCGTATAATCCACGGGAACAGATAGTCATCATGGCCTCTTGATCTGGACCACTAGAGACAGGGGTGTGTGCCGCTGAAAGGGGCAAGACATGCTGTTGAAGGAGATAGGATGTCAAGCCCGACATGGTGAGCTGCCAAGAAATGATTGGGTATGGACATTTGGGAAGTAATGATTGAAAACTGTTATGTAGGAATCATATTGCAGTGGGGGAAGGGTACGGCCTATATATAGGCTGCATGTTCAGAGCAACAGAAGGGGACAGAAAAAGGGGAAAGACCTGGAAGGAAAGAAGTGATGAGACTGCAGGAGGGTAAAGACCTGTGAGGAGAGGAAATTGAGGGAGAGCAGGAGCTAAGGATGGCACTTGGCCACCTGGATAGGACAGGGCAGGCCTGTCAAGAGTAGAACAGCCTGAAGAGAAGAAGTGAATGGTGGAAGGAAAAAAATAAGACCTGAAATGTAGGACAGGTCTGTAGTGAAGGAGGATGAAGAGATAAGAAAAAGCCTTGTCCTTTGAAATGTGGAGCTTTGGAGATCATTATTTTAGGGGTTGGTTGTTTGAAGACCAGTTAACAAATGGCTGGGCTGCTCTGTGGAGTTCTGAGGGTTCATGGTTGAGGCTGCATTTAGCTCTGGGCATCCAGCCCAGGTCAAGGTATTCGTTTGTTACAAAATTTATGAGGACAAGACAAATTTGTGATGTTACATTGCATTAATGATATCACAATGTCAATATGAGGTCACAAAGGGATTGTAATGTCATAATGGTGATGTGGTCACAATGGGTTTCTGAAATCAAATTATATGCCACATTTGAGGTAGAATGAAATCACAGAATAGGCAATCACATTGTCTCTAGGACCTCACAATGAATATGTGATGTCATAATGCTATGATGTCATTGTCATTTTGGGATATCACAATGGGCTGATGGTATCCTAACAACAATGTGATCTCACTCTGGAGATGATGTCACAAAGTGTATGTAATGGTATAATGGCATGTCTGATGTCAGTTGTCCTTTTTGAAAGGTCCTAAGAGGTCACAACAGATTTGGGATATCACAAGGTGATCGTGATATCACTGTGGAAATGTGATGTCACAAAGGGTTTGTGATGTCACAGTTGTGATAAAGTCACACTTGGATAGTGATGTCACAATGAATTTGTAATATTACCATTACATATCTAATTTCATTCTACTAGATCACAAGAAGAGTACGAGTTTACATAAGGAGCTAGAAGTCAGAAAGGCTATGGGTTTTGTAAAATGTTATGCAGACATAATAGATTGGTGAAAATGCAATGGGACAGAGATATCCCATTGGCAATGTGATGTTAGCATTACATGAGATAGTATTGTTTTGAAGTCACAAATAGTTGGTAATGCCATACAGCTGATGAAATCACAAAGATTTGTGATTTCACAATGGGATGTTGATGTCACAATCTCATGCCAGGTCTCTAATTAACAATAAATATATAAGTTCACAAGGGATAATGTATCCAAAGGCATATGTTGGCACAAGTGGAATGAGTATTAACAGGTTTGTGATGTCACAATGTGACTCAGTGGTCATGACATCTGGCAGTGTGATGTCACAGTGGTCATGATGTCACAGTGGATTTCTGATATCATATGTCATATCTGAAGTATTATAAGTTAAACAATTTATGAGCTTAGAGAGGCCAGAGATCACACTGGCAGCATGTCAAAACATATATGAGGATAGGAGAGACAGTGGGTTAGTGATATCATAATGGCAATGTGGTGTCATCAAGGTATTGTGATGTCATAATGGTTATGTGTTCACAATCTATTTCTGATATCAACACACCTGCGACATTTGAAATAGGATGAAATCACAGAATAGACATTCCCTTGTATCTGTGACATCACAATGACCATGTGATGTCATAATTCTATGATGTCATTGTTGTTTTATGATGTTACAATGGGCTGATGTTGTCATAATGACAATGTGATGTTACACTGGTGATGATGTCACAAAGGTTTTGAGATGTTAAAATGGCATGTCTGATCTCAATTGTCATTAGCTCAAAATGAGGATTTGGGTACACAAAGGTCCTGTGATGACACAAAGGCCATGCTTTCTTTCAAACCTTCTGAGGTCATAATAGGATTGGGATGTCACAATGTGAGCATGGTGACACAATGGCAATGTGATATCACAATGAGTTTGTGATTTCACCAGGGTGATGAGGTCAAAATGGGTTAGTGATGTCTCATCAAGTAATATAACAATGTCATATACAATTTCAATTTCTTCTAATTCACTATGAGGATACTGTAATAGCCAGTGAGGTCAGAATTATCTATGGGAGCCAATAATCATTGTAAATGCTTGGCCTGGCCCAGTAGAGAGTGAGGGGAATACCGCCAAAGGTGGAGGTGTCAAGCCTCACATGGTGAGCTGTCAAGAAGTAATTGAACATTGGGCAATTTGAGAAATGACGGTTGAAAACTCTTAGGCAGAAGACACATTGGAGTGAGGAGGGATACAACCTATATATAAGTTGCATTTTCAGAGCATTGGAAGGAGATATAAAAATGAGAGCTACCCAGATGGAAGAAAGTGGTGAGACAGCAGAAAGGGAAAAACTTGAGAAGAGAGGAAGTTGAGGGAGAGCCGAAGGTTGGCAAGTGGTCACTGGGGCAGAGTAGGGCAGGCCTGTGGAGACTGGAGAGGCCTGAAGGAAGTGGTGGAAGGGAAATAGGGAAAGACCAGGAAGGAAAGACAAGTCTGTAGCGAAGGAGCTAGGAATGGAAAAGTAAAAAGCCTTGCCCATTGAGGTTTGGAGCTTTGGAGATCATAATTTTTTGGCTGGTGGTTTGCAGACCAATTAAGAAAGGGTGGGGCTGCCCATTGAAGGTCTGAGGTTTGGTGGTCAAGGCTGCTCTTGGACCTGGGTATCCAGTCCAGGATAAGGTAATCACCCCTTCTAGTGTAAATTGGTTTATTATATTAAATGTGACTTGATGGTTTGTCTCTTGGCCTTAGAAGTTATAAGTACACGAGTTCACAGAAAGAGCTTGAAGCCTCAAAGGCCATGAATTTTCTAAGATGTGATGTGGCCATATAGGTTTGTAAAAACACAATGGGACAATGATATCACAACGGCAATACCACAATATCATTTCAAAATAATGCTTTGATACCACAATCAGTTGTTGATGCCATTCCCGTGATGAGGTCACAATAAGTTTTTGATGTCACAAAGGGTTCATGATGTCAGAGTGGCATGGCAGATCTCAACTGTCATTAATTGGCAATGAATATATGATTTCAAAAAGGGACTGTAATGTCTCCAAAGGCATGTGTTGTCACAAATGTGATGCCGTTCTAACAGGTTTGTGATGTCACAATGTGACACAATACTCATGATATCTGGTAGTATGATGTCACAGGGGATTTCTGATATCACATGTCATACCAGAAATATGAGATTGAAAACAGATTATGAGCTCACAAAGGGATTAACATATGACAATAGCAGCATGTCACAAAACTTATAAGGACTGGTTTGTTATGGCACAGCAGATTAATGATGTCACAAAAGATTGTGATATCACAATGGTTATATGGTCAAAATGGATTTCTGAAATAGAATGAATTCACAGAATAGGCCTTCACACTGTTATGACTATGATGTAACAATGTCATTGTGATTTATCATGCTATGATGCCATTGTGGTTTGGTGATGTCACAATGAGCTGAAGGTGTCATAATGACAATTTGATGTCACTGCTTATTTATGATGTTACAATGGTTATGAGGTCACATTATGTTTCTGATATCAACACACATGTCAAATTTGAAAAAGAATGAAAAAGCCGGGCGCCAGTGGCTCACGACTGTAATGCAAGCTACTCAGGAGGCTGAGATAGAAGGATTGCACTTCAAAGCCACCTCAGGCAGGAAAATCCATGAGACTATCTCCAATAAAACCATTAGAAAACCAGAAGTGGTGCTGTGGCTGAAGCGATAGAGTGCTTGCCTTGAGCTGAAGAGCAGGGACAGAACCCAAACCCAGAGTTCAAGCTCGACGACCGACAAAAAAAAAATTAAAACCAGGCACTCACAATCTGTCTATAACATCACAATGACAATGTGATCACATAATGGTATCTTGTCGTAGTTTTGTGATGTCAAAAGTAGTTGATCCTGTCATAATGAGAATGTTATGTCACACTGGTGATGTCACAAAGAGTTCATAATCAGGGTATAGTTACACAAAGGGACTGTGATGTCACAAAGGCCATGTGTTTTTTCAAATGTGCTGAGAGGTCCAAATAGGTTTGGGATGTCACAATGTGATAGTGATATCAAATGGCAATGAAAGCTTACAAGGGTTTGTGATGTCACATTGGTGATGAAATCAACGTTTTGTGAAGTAACATCTCATATTCACATGTCCAATTTCAATTACTACTATTTCACCATGAGGATATGAGTTCACAGAAGAAGACTGAAATATAAAAGGCCATGAATTTTCTAAAATGCTATGAGGACATTCTAGGTTTTTGAAAAAACATTGGAACAGTGATATCACTATGGCAATGGGATGTTGGAATATGATGACTTAATAAAGTTTTGTTACCACAATTGGCGATGCCGTACTGGTGATGAGTTTACAAGAGGTGTGTGATGTTACAATGGGTTAGTGACATCAAAATGACACATATGATCTCAATTGTCCACTCACAATGAGTATATGGGCTCACAAAGGGACTGTGATGTCTCCAAAGGAATGTGTTTTCTCAAAAATGATGAAGTCCTAACAGGTGTGTGTTGTCAATGTTACAAAATGCTCATAACATCTATCAGTGTGATGTCACCATGATCTAGATGTCACACTGGATTCGGGTATCACATTTCATACCTGGATTGGGTATGAGAGGATTGGAATTTCACAGTGGGTTAGTGATATCACTTTGGAAGTGTGGAGTCACAAAGGGATTGTGCTAACACAATGGCTAATAGATCACAATGTGTTTCTACTATAATAGGTTTATGCTGTCACAATTGGTTGGAAATGTCACAATGGCATGCCGATTCTCAAATGTCTTTAATTCACAATGAAGATATGAGTTTACAAAAGGATTGTGTTGTCTCCAAAGTCATGTGTTGAGACAAATGTGATGAAGTCCTAACAGAGTTGTGAGTTCACAATGTGACACCATGTTCTTGATGTCTATCAATGTGATGTCACAATGTTCATATTGTCAGAGTCAATTTCTGATATCAGATGCCATGCCTGAATTATGAGTTTGAAAACAGAATATAAGCTTACTAAAGGCCTAAAATATCCTAATGGCAGCATATCACACATTATGACTAAAAGTTCATGGTCTTTGGTGCTTCAGATTCTTTCTTTGAAATTGTATCCTCATTTTGAACTAGTAGAAATTGAAATTGGACATGTCATTGTAGTAATACAAACTCATAGTGACATCACAAACTCATTGTGACCTCATCATCACTGTGACATCACAAACCCATTGTGATATCACATTGCTGTTGTGCCTTCACAATCACATTGTGACATCACAAAGCAATTGTGAACTCTTAGCACCTTTAAAATACACATGATCTCTGTGTCATCACAGACCCTTTGTGTAGCCATATCCTCATAGTAAACTAATGAAAATTGTGATCACACATAGCATTGTAGGGTCACAAATACTTTGTGCAATAATCATGACTGTGAAATCACATTGTCATCATGACACCATCATCTCATTGTGACAACACCAAACCGCAATGACACCATACCATTTTTTCTCCTTTTTTCTTCTGTACGTTTTTTATTGTAAGTGTAGTGTACAGAGGGATTACAGTTACCTTACATGAGTAAGGTAATGGGTACATATCCTATCAAACATTGCTGCCTTGACATCACGTTGTCACTTTAATGTCGTAGACCCATTGTGAATGCCTATTCTTTGATTTCATTCTATTTCAAATGTGCCATGTGGGTTGATATCAGGAAACCATTGTGAACTCACAACCTTTGTGACATCTAAATCTCTTTGTCACAGCATTTTTCCTTTGTTATATCATTAACCCACTGTGACATCAAATACCTCTCCTGTCCTCATAACTTTTGTGAAATGCCATTGTGATATCTTAGGCCCTTTGTGAGTTGAAAATCTGTGTTCGACTTCATATTTCAAACACGACATGAGATATCTAAAATCCAAAGTAACATCATGATATCACACCGTTGGACATCATAACCATTGTGTCACTTTGTGACATCTCAGACCTGTTAGTTCTTCACCTTCTTGACTACATATATTTTGGTGACATCAGAATCCCTTCCCAAATTCATATACTCATGGTGAGTTAGTGACAATTGAGATCCCACATGCCATTGTGACATCACCAACCCCTTGGTACATCTCAAATCTATTGAGACCTCCTCATCAGTATGGCGTCACCAATTGTGACATCAAAACATTATAACATGTTGTTGAGACATCACATTGTCATTGTGAAATCACTGTTCCATTGGGTTTTCACATAGTATGACCACATACTATGAAGCTTCTTGTATCACCCAGTGTCCTCATATTGAATTATGAGTAATTGAAATTGGATGTATCATTCTGATATTACAAACTGTGACATCACAAAACCATTGTGACCTCATCACCATAGTGACATCAAAAACCCAATGGGACATCTCATTTTCATTGTGACATTATGGATCACATTGTGCCCTTTGAAACCTATTATGACCTCTTACCATTTTGAAAACACACATGGCCTCTGTGACGTCACAGAAGATTTTTGTGTCCATATGCTCATGGGGAACTAATGACAACTGACATCAGACATACCATTTAAACATAAAAAAATCCTTTCTGACATTATCATAATTGTGACATCATGTTGCCATTATGACACCATCAGCTCATTTTGACATGTAAAAAACTACAATGACATCATAGCATTGTATCATCTCACTGTCATTCTGATATCATAGACATGTTGTGTTTGCCTATTATGTTATTTGATTCTATTTCTAATGTGGCATGTAGGTTGATATCAGAAACCCATTGTGAGTTCATGACCATTGTGATTTCATGGTGCCTTAGTAGCATCATATTGGTATTGTGATGTCACATTGCAAAATAGATGTCACAAAGGGATTCTGATGTGACAATGTTTATGACATCAAAAAGAGTTTCTGATATCAACCCACATGCCACATTTCAAATACAATGAAATAACAGATTTGGCATTCATAATATGACTATGATGTCACAATGACATAATGGCAAATGCTATAATGTCATTCTCATTTTGTGTTGTCACCATAAGCTAAGAATGTGATAACAACAATATGGTGTCACAATGGTTATGACGTCCCACAGGATTTATAATGTTACAGTGGTTTTGAGGTCACAATGTATTTCTTATATCAACTGATATGCCACATTAGAAATAGAATGAAATCACAGGATATACATTCACAATGTGTCTATGACAGCAAAATGGCAATGCGATGTCATAATGCTATGATGTCACTGTAGCTAGGTGATGTCACAATGAGCTGATAATATCATAACGACAGTCTGATGATGTCACAAAGGGTTTGCGATGTCACAATGGCATGTCATATCTTAACTGCCATTAGTTTATAATGGGTATATGAGAATGAAGTCACAATGACATACACAAATGAACTGTGATGACACAAAGGCCAAGTTTTTTGTCAAAAGTGCTAAGGTTCCTAACTGGTTTCATTTGTCAAAGTGTTGATATAAAAATGCGTAAGTGATGTCAAACTAGTTTGTAATATCACACATTATTTCAAATTTCAATTGCTATAAGTTCATAATGATACAAGTTCAGAAAAGGAGCTTGATGTCCCAAAGACCGTGCATTTTCTAAGATGTGATGAGGTCATAATAGGTTTGTGAAAGCATGATGGTACAGTGATATCACAATTGCAATATGATGTCAAATTATAATGTCATAAGAGTGTTGTTATAATCACAATTAGTTGGTGATGCCATAATAGTGATGAGTTCAAAATAGTTTTGTGATGTCGCAGTAGATTGGTGATGTAACAATGGCATTCGACAACTCAATTGTCAATAACTCACAATGAGTATATGAGTTTAGAATGGGATTGTGAGGATTCCAAAGGCATATGTTGGCACAAATGTGATGAAGTCCAATAGATTTGTGATGTGACAATGTGACACAATGGTCATTACATCTAGCAGTGTGATGTCACAATACTCATGATGTCACAGTATATTATTAATATTTAATGTCATACCTGAAATAATATGAGGTCAAAAATAGAATGAGCTCTCAATGGGCCTAACATAACACAGTGGCAACATATCACAAAACTTACGAGGACAGGATATGTTTGAATTGTCACAGTTGTTTAAAGATATCACAATGGCAACGTTTTGTCACAAAGGGATTGTGATGTCACAATGGTTATGAAGTCAAAATGTGTTTTTGATATGAACCCACATGCCACATTTGAAATATAATGAAATCACATAATAGGCATTCCTAATGTTAATATGATGTCACAATAACAATGTGATGTCATAATGGTATGATGTTATTATTGATTTGGGATATCATAATGACCTGATATTGTCATAATGACAATGTGATGTCACACCTATGATTATATTGTAAATGATTTGTGATATCACAATGGCATATCTGATCTCAATTGACATTTCACAATGGATACACAAAGGGACTGTGGTGTCACAAAGGCCATGTGTTTTTTCAACGGTGCTAAAGATGTCATAATGGGTTTGGGAAGTCTCAGGGTGATTGTAATGTCACAACAGAAATGTGATAACACAATGTCTTTGTGATGTCACATTGGTGAGGAGGTCACAATGGACAGGACAGGTTTGTGATGTCACAACAGGTTAATGATATCACAATGGCACTGTGATATCACAAAAGGATTTTCATGTCACAATGGCTTTGAGGTTACAATGGATTTCTGATATCCACCAATATTGCTTGCTTGAAATAGAATGAAATCACAAAATAGGCATTCACAATATGTCTATAATTTCACTATGACATATGCTGTCATAATTCTATGATATTTAAGCTTGTTGATGTCATAATGGCATGTCTAATTTTATTGGTCATTAGATTACCATGAGGATCCCAAAGGTTGTTATGTGCTGAGTCCTTCAAAATGTGCATTGTGTTGAGTCCATTACACAGGTTTCTTTGTGCTATATTTTTTAAAGTATGCTGTGTGCTGTCATCCAAAAGGGTGCTATGTTCTGAGTCCTTGAGAGGTAGGTATCCCTGAAAATCACACACACGCACACACACAAACACACACTAAGAGAGGGTAACCGTGCACCTGTTTAGTGTGTAGGGTGGATGGAGAAGAGTCTCTCCCTGCCGTTGGGCTGAGGGAGGGGTTCGATGCCATGGGCATCTGCTGGGGTTGGGAGGAAGCCCTGAACTGAGGTGAGGCTGCTTCTTCTGTGGCCTGTTAGCCTTAGGGCAGTCAGGGCACCACAAGGTCAGGGATGGGGGGGCATGGTCGAGTGGGGAGGGGGCGTGACTGAGGAGAGGACAGGACGTGGCCGAGGGAGCACATATCTGCTGCAGTCAGAGGCACATGGGGGCTGGCTCACTTGTGCAGCATGGGTGGAGCAGCCCGGGAGAGAAGTGGGGAGGCAGAGAGAGACAGCAGAGAAAAGAGCAGTCACAAGCATCAGGGGAGGCCGCATCAATGGCTGGTTTCTGCTGCTGTAGGATCACGGGTCTGGGCCAGGAGCGCAGAGCACACAAAGCCAGCACAGCTGGCACATCCCTCCCACAGGCACTGAGAGGCTCAGAGGCCAAGTAGGCCCTGAGTCTGAGATTCCAATGCCAGAAGCTCAACTGGGCCTGGGGCGGGCTAAGCCCTGCCACCCACTTGCCCCTGTCCTGGCCCCTTTTCCTGCCTTCCCCATGGCATCACGTTTCAAACATGGGCTGCTGGCTCAGACCTGCAGCGCCTCTCAGAGTCATCCAGTTATGTGCCCCCGGCCAGCTTGTGACCCTGACCACGTCCTGGCCCCCCCATCCTCTGCTCTGGGCCTGAGCATCTGCCATGATGCTGCCATTGCTGCCCGCTGCACCCAGAATGGCAGCCTATAGCATCTTCCAGCAACACACATGAGTGGCCGTCCCATGGGCCCGCACCTTGTGACCTCTCCCAACCCCCCTTCCCCACCCCAACTCAGACCCGCGACTCCAGCTTCCTTTGTCACATCCCAACCTTGCCTCACAAGTGCCAGGGGCCAGCCCTGGCTCTGCCACAAATGCTCCCCAGGAGAAGGGGTGGGGGAGTGGTTGTCGACCCAAGGATCCCAACCTTATCCCTAGTGTCAATGTCCCAGGAAATGGGGAGATGCAGGGTTGGGTGAGAAGGGGGCATCACCAAGCCCCTGGCCTGGAGCAGTGGGAACCACACAGCCCCACATCTTCACCCTTCCTCACCTAGGTGGGAACTTGGTGGCTTTATAAAGAGGTGGGGAGCAGCAACTCCACACCTGCCTTCTCTGGTCTTTTCCTTTTTTCTGGGGGTGGGGGGGTGTTGGATGCAGAAGATAGGGACCCCTTGCTGTGTGAGTCCTTGTCCTCTGTTCTCAGTCACCCTCTCACCTGAGGAGGGTATCGGAAAATCCCACTAGGGAGGTGAGAGCACTGGGGGTCAGATGAAAGGTGAATATCTGGGAGGAACACACTCCCTCTGACACACATACACCTAGCCTGTCCCCCCCACCCCAGCTGTCAACAGTACTCACAGCTTGATCACATTTCCCAGCTCTGCCAGCATCTGCTGGTGCTCCTGGTCCATCTGTTCTCCTTGTCCCTCCAAGAATCCACCCAGTCACCCAGAAACATCTAGTCTGGAAGTAGGGAGTCTGTCCATGTATGTAGCCTTTAGAAACCCATCCGTTTCCTCAATACCATGCCCATGCCAGGTCAGACACCTCGTTGGGGACCCCATGACCCCCTGCTTTTTTAAGTCCTGGCTCTGAGGAGCCACCTGTCTGGGGATTCCTTCACCCAGCGTCCTGGCTTAGGGTTTTGGTAAATGGGGATTTAAGGCTGGTTGTTCCCAAGGGGAAGGGTTTGGCCCTGGGTAAGGTGAGAGGCAGGGTGGTGCTGTGTCATTACAATGGTGCTCCCCTTGGGTGGGAACCCTTGGTTCTGAAAAGGGAATGGGACATGGGCACCTGCATGCTCCAGCTGTACATTGTCCCAGATGAGTAACCAAAAAACTTAAGAGAGGCACTACTCTGAGTCTGTGTGTATGTATGTGTATGTGTGTGTGTGTATGAGAGAGAGAGAGAAAGAGAGAGAGAGAGAGAGAGAGAGAGAGAGAGAGAGAGAGAGAGAGAGAGAGAGAGAGAGAGATCATCTTTCTCCTTGTACATCCTGATTGTGCTCAGGTGAGTGACCATTTGGCAAATTGCAAGTGCTGCATGGAAGACACTTCTGTCACTGTTCTGGATTTGTGTGTGTGTGTGTGTGTGTGTGTGTGTGTGTGTGTGTGTGTGTGTGTGTGTGTGTGTATGTGTGTGTGTGTGTGTGTGTGTGTGACCATGTCTAAAAACAGCAAGAGCACTTTATTTCTCTTTGTGTATGTACTTCTTGTTGTTCTTTTTTCATCAGTACCAAGTATGAGCCCAGCCACAATATTTGATTTCTGCTTCACAGTTTCATGGCTCCTTTATGGAATATTTCAGTAGACATTCCTTTCCTCCCCTTTCCACCTCTCTTTTCTCCCTTTCCTGTAGCACACAGTAGCTGCTGGGTCTGCGTGGCCCTCCCCTAGGAGACCTGTGTGAACTCGAGTGGACACCTGTCCTTCTATCCCAGGCCAGAAGTTTGGTGAGGCGAGTGTGTCCACAGCCACACTCTTCTAGACAGACACTCTGCTCTCAGTGTATAGTTGGAGCTAATTCAAGGGTTGGGAACGTGTCTGACAAACATAATTAGGGAAGGAGATGGGGAAAAGGGTAGGGCAGGGGCTATGAAGCTAAGAGGTTTTGGGGGCTGGCTTACAGTGTGACATGGCAGATGTTTCACCATGACCGAGGATGAGAGGGAAACCTTACCTAGGGCGTTTATGGTCTCTGTGGGCATCCAGGCCCAGGGCTCCAGGGCCCCACTGGTGGCGTGGATTCTCTCCCGGGGTAGCGCACCAGTGGTCAATCCTCCCTGGAGTCCTGCAGACTCCAGTCTGTGTCCTGTCTAGGACGTTTCAAGCTGGACAGTGGTAGGCAAGTCCATTCCCCCTGCTGGAGCCCGCTTGGTTATCAGGACATGGCAGTTAGATAGGCATCGATGAATGCCAGTTTCTGTAACCTGCTGTAGGCTGTCGGGAAGCAAAAGGGGACCACTGATTTTGGAACCCTTTAAGTTTGATTGGGACAATTTAAATGCTACATTTTCCAGGTTTTTTTATTTAAGCTGGCAATTTCCACTAATGCCTTGGATGGACGATTTCAGCTGCCAAACAATGACGTTCAAAGCGGCACAGGCAGAGTTCCCAAGCCAGATTATTTCTTGCTTTGAACACTGTGCCTTGACTGCCTTTCTCTGGCAGCTGCTGAATCTCCTCCAGTTCTCTCTAGGGTGACCACCTCAGTCGGGGACGTCCTGGGGAGCAGAGATTGTGACCTTGCCATCCTCAGCCTGACAGCTCTGTGCAGATACGATTCCTAGCAACTGCACTAGATTCTGGGAGATTCAGAGACCCCAGGCTGCCTCAAAGATCCTTTGTCTGCAACATGAAACTTGGGGGCTGGATGTGGTAGACCATCCTAGCTGGCCCCAGGGGAGGAGAGGAGGCCTCTTGAACCATTCGTTCAGCTCATGGCAACCTCGTTCATACCTGAGTGGGGAATTGAGTGCCACAGAGCTGGTCAGCCGCTGGACAGAGATCTTTGAGAAGATAGGTATTCTAGAGGCCCTGGAATCCAGTCATCATGGCTCACATCCTAGGAGTCAAAACAGTTAAGTGTGGTGCCACCAGGAGGGCGTGAAGAGGGAAGAGAGAGAACTGTGGGAGAGCTACATCAGGCTTCGGCAGAGGAATAATTACAGGGGATACTTACCTGAATCAGATGGGACTTTTCTGTAGTATTGTCATAGACAGATGCTCATTTATTTATCCAACAAACCTATACAGTGTGCACAATGCTCTGGGAGGTCTTAGACAATGAAAGGTTCCAGGACTGTTTCCACAGAACATGAAGAAACCTTGGTTTGAGCTGGATGGTGGTGCTTCAGGCCTGTCATCCTAGTTACTTAGGAAGCTGAGATCCAAGGATGGAGGCTTTTGGCCGGCGCAGGAAATCCTGTAAGACTCTTGTCTTCAATTAACTACCAAAAACAAAATACCAGAAGTGGATGTATGGCTCAAGCCATAGACTGCTAGCCTTGAGTAAAAAGGCTCAGGGATAGCACTTAGACTCTGAGTTCAAGGCCCATGATTGACACAAAGAAAGGAAAGACAGAGACAGCAAGAGAAAGAGAGAGACATAGACAGAGACAGAGAGAGACAGAGAGAGAGTAGGGAAAGACAGAGGGAGAAAAAGAGGAAAGGAAGGAAGAAGGGAGAACATGCAACACTTGGTTTGGAGTCCCTGGATCAAGGGAGCCAACCATTCACAATCTTTGTGGGGACAGTTCCAGAGATTAAAGTCATTATGTAGGATAAAGCCACTGACCCCTCAGCAAGTTCATGACATCTAGGAGCTGTGTGCTCAACCGACTGCAGAGGAAAGCAGCCTCAGTAGACCCTAGGGCTCAGGGTGGGTCACCAGGTTTCAATCATCCCTGGCCCCAATGAGTTTATTTTCTGGTCAGATAAGAAGAAAGTGTCCAAGGGCTAGGGATGTATTGGGGTGAGCGATTGTGAAGGGGGGAAGCAAGTGATAATTAGGAAGACGAAGAGGGAGGATGATCCCAAGTCAGGTGTGTCAGGACATTTTAGCCATGATCTCTCCTGACAACCTAGAGTACCAGTGATAGAGCCTTTGATCCAGCCACGCTGCTATTAAATGTCCTAGCACCTTGGTTTCACCGTTGATAACTTGGCTGTCATTCACTGCAGGATGCCTGTGCAGTACATACTTGGGGGCTGGGACTTTCGAGTGCTCAATCGGGCTCAATTTGAAGATGACACCCCTGGTGTTCATTCCTCCACGAGAGACAGAGGTAAGCATGTCACTGGCACAGGACAGCTTGGGAATGAGGGCGGGAGTTGGGAACCATGTTGCTCCAAGACTTCATCTAGAGGGTGCTAGGGCCCCGTGACTGCCATTCTCAGTGGCAGAAGGGGGTCTCTTTGCTGGCTCAGTCTTTAATCTAGATGGCAGATTTGGGATTCAGAGAGGGCAGGCTGAAGGTGGGGCAGGGCTGGGTAGAGACTGGTGGGAAAACCAGAGGCACTGGGCTCTGAGCAGGGTTGCTCTTTTGATAATACTCAAACACAGGAACATTCCTGGGATAGATCAGCCCTTTTCACCTTCGCAAGAGAGAGGAAGCTAGAGCCCCTCAGTCTCAGTCCTTTGACTAAGAAACCTTTGGTTCCGTATCGTGTGTTTGGATAACTATATCTCACCTTACTATCCAGTGTTGAGGCAGGACTCTGAGAGTTCCTGAGTCTTTGATAATTTCAGGGGATCCTCAGTATGAGATCGTACTTGAACGTCCTAATTTGGTGCATGGTCAGTCCCATCTAAGACTGCCAAGGTGTAGGACAAATTATCTACAGAATCATAGCAGGGTGGGATCTGTTCTGAGAGTCTTGATTATTATGCGTGAGCTTTGAGCACCCGTGTGCCCACCTGCTTCCCTTTCTTGGGTGGATCTTTGCTAGGAAATGCTTAAAATTAGGGGGTGTCTTGTTTTTCATGCTCCAAGATAGGACTCTAACATTTGAAGCAGAGCTTTACTTCTAGCTCTTTTGGGTTTAATTGGAGATAAAGAATTCTCATGGACTTGTTGCCAAGGGTGGCATCCAACTGCAGTTCACAGATCTTAGTCTCCTAAGGGGATAAGATGACAAGCATGGAAAAGTATCTTTGGCCGGGTGCCAGTAGCTCAGGACTGTCATCCTCGGTACTCAGGAGGTGAGATCTCAGGATCACAGTTCAAAGCCAGCCTGGGTAGGAAAGACCCTGAGACTCTTATCTCCAACAAAGCACCACAAAACCAGAAGGGGTGCTGTGGCTCAAGCCTTGAGCTGAAGAGCTTAGGGATAGCACCCAGGCCCAGAGTTCAAGCCCCACAACCAAAAAAAGAAAGTAAAACATCTTTGCCTGCAAAAATGTGGAGGTGTGTGTGTGGGTGCTGTGGTTGAGAGACCAGGTATTGGCCTCACTGTATAGACATTTCTAAGAACTCCCCAAGTTTTCCCCAGTTTGAAGCCACAGTAGGATGGGCGGTGCCTTACCAAGAACTCAAGAGGACAAGGCATTTCGCAGGCAGTGAGTGGGTGAATGGGTGCAGAGATCGGATTGTTGTGCCTGTATTCTCTCCATTAAAGGATGGATTTGGATGCTGAGTGTCAAAGTTTGAAGTCAAGGGTTGCAAGAAGTTCGTGGCCTGACAAATTGGGTTTCCTCTGGGTATATGAATGTGGCTAAAGCAGGGCGCTGCTGGTGGCTCACAACTGTCATCCTAGCTACTCATAAAGCTGAGATGTAAAGACCACGGTTCAAGGCCAACTTGGTGATACTTCATATCCAATGAGCCACCTGAAAACAGGAACTGGCGCTGCGGCTCAAGTGGTAGAGTGATCATCTTCAGCTAAAGAGCTGAAAGTCAGTGCCCTGACCCAGAGTTCAAATCCCATGACCAGCAATAAACAAAGAGGTGGCTGAGTTTTCCACATAGCACTGTGTATGGTAGGAAATTCCATGCTGGGTTATGAAACATTCCAGATACGTTTGAGGCTCAATGTTGTGTCTACAGTTGGACTGAGTACGATAGTGCCATCTTCTCACAGGTCAGATATGATCCGAATGGAGGGAGTTCGTGGTTCTGTTCTCAGGAACCGCTGAGGCCTTGGAATGTCTGTGTGTGTGTGTATGTGTGTGTGTGTGTGTGTGTGTGTGTGTGTGTGTGTGTGTGTGTGTGTGTATATGTGTGTGTAATTTTCCCTCATCCTTCTCTGTCCCCTTCTTAGGTGACTGTCCTCCTCTTTCTGACTTCAGATGGTGCCCTTCCTCCACATCGACCTTGCCTTTAGCTCCTTATCAGGGTCTACAATGAGTCCTAAATTGCCAGTGGCCTGTGTTCCATATTTTCTCTGGGGCACAAGTCTGGCTGTCCAAATATTTGGCCGCCTCCAGCGGATTCTGGTACAGCAGTGCCAGCTGGCATAGGGTCTCCCATGCCTCAGAGGGAGGGCCTCAGTCACACGATGTTCTGTCCTTTTCCTCAGCTGGGCCTCTGACATCCCTCTCAACAGGCTGGCAGTGGAGTGGGGAATGGGGGGTTGCTGGTGGGTCTGGCCAACTCAAGCTTGACAGCTGACTGAAGGCCACCCGAGCAAGGAGGATCCAGGGCTACATGGGAGGTGAGACCAAGGTGGCTTGGAAATATTGGTCGGTGTCTAGGAAATGTAAATGTACTTTATCACAGGAAAGTCTATCTTCTGGCCCCAGCTGGGACTTCTAGACAATTCCGGATGCCCAGAATTCAGAGGCACAGACTTTAGACTCCAGGACCAGGGAGCTGGGGGATGAGAGACTGGTATGACCAATAACTCAATGTTCTGGGGTATTAGTCTTGACCTGGCCATGCCCCTCACCCCTTGTGTACGTCCACTTCTTAACCCAGTGTTGGCCACACACTGGCCACTTGTGGCAGTACTGTGGAATTGGCAGAAGTGGAGGTGAGACCTATGATGACCAAAATCTGGATTTATGGCCTGCGGGGCTGGCAATGAGTGTCTTAAAAAAATCTTTGAGCTGTAACTCAAGGCCTAGGCACTGTCCCTGAGCTTCCTTTGCTCAAAGCTAACATTCTACCACTTGATCCACAGCTCAACTTTCATCTTTTTTAGAAATTGAGTGGAGATAAGTGTCTCATGGTCTTTCCTGCCTGGGCTGGCTTCAAGCTTCCATCCTAAGAGCTCAGCCTCTTGAGTAGCTAGGATTGCTGGCACCTGCTAATGATGTTAGTGTGTGTGTGTGTGTGTGTGTGTGTGTGTGTGTGTGTGCTTACCGGGACAAGAACTCAGAGCCTAGATGTTATGCTTTAGCATGTTTGCACTAGGTTCGTGCTGTACACTTGAACTATCGTAGCTCAACTTCCCAGCTTTTTGGTGATTCATTGGCTAGCTTTGAATCTTGATTGATACTCAGGTCTCAGCCTTGAGTAGCTAGGATGACAGGCATGAGCCACCTTCGCCCAGCTGATAATGGCCTTTCTCCACAGTGGACTTGGAGCTTCTGAAATCTTCTTTATTTTTTCTGTGCCTGTACTGGGGCTTAAACTCAGGGTCTGCGCTCAGGTCTCAACATTTTCCCTCAAGGCTGGTACTCTACAACTTGAGCCACAGATCCATTTCTGGCTTTTGGTAGTTCATTGGGAAGAAGAGTCTCAATAACTTTCTTCCCCTGAGCTGGCTTTGACCCACGATCTCTGATTTCAGTCTCGTGAGTAGCTAGGATTTACAGGGGTTGAGCCACTGGTGGCATTGGGTAGAAGCTTTTCTTAAGCAAGGGTTCTTCCCTGCATTTGCCCTGACTCCTCCATGCAAAGGAGGCCTTAGGGTCAGGAGCTGTGAAAAATAGGCTTTCAGCCAGAGGAAATGGCTGGGGTCCATGGTGAAAAGTCAAGCTAATCTTCCCCTGGGCCCCATTCTGGACTCTACCGTCCGCCTTACCTGTGACTCAAGTACAAACCTTGACCCAGTCTTGAGTGTTCAGCCAGACTTGTCTGAAGACACAGAACCTTCATTTCCCCCCACACCACCTGTTCTATACCACACCTCTGGACCTTTGCCCATACTGTGTATGTTCTGCCTGAGGCTATCTGTCCTGTTCCACATCATAGAAATCCTGTGGAATTTTGGCACTGGTTAAATCACCTCCTGGAGCAAGTCCTTCCTTCCATTTTCCCTCTTTTTAAAAAAAATATTGAGTTCCTAGAGATGGAACTTGGTAGGCTGACTGGCAAATGCTCTATATTGGTGTGTGTGTGTGTGTGTGTGTGTGTGTGTGTGTGTGTGTGTGTGTGTGTGTTTGTGTGTGTGTGTGTGTGTGTGTGTGTTTGTTTGTGTGCCAGTCCTGGGGTTTAAATTCATGGCCTGGATGCTATGCCTGAGTTTTTATGCTCAAGGCTAGCACTCTACTACTTGGAACACAGCTCTACTTCTGGCTTTTTGGGTGTTTAATTGGAGAAAAGAGTATCATATAGACTTTCTTGCCTGCACTGTCTTGCAATTATGATCCTCAGATTTCAGCCTCCAGAGTAGCTAAGAGTATAGGGGTGAGCCACCAGCACCTGCCATCTCTCTCTTACCTATATCCTTGGCCCTCCTCTGAGTCCCAGAAGAGTATGTCTCACCAAGCTCACATTTTTTTTTTTGCTAGTCTTGGGCTTGAACTAAGGGTATGGGCATGTTCCTGAGTTGCTTTTCCTCAAGGCTACATTATATCACTTAAGCCACAGTGCCAGTTTTGGCTTTTTCTGTTTATGTAGTACTGAGGAATCGAACTTCAGGCTTCATGCTCGCTAGGTAAGCACTCTATCACTAAGCCACATTCGCAGCCCAAGGCTCACTTCTAACAGGATCTATGAGGGTGGGATTTCAGCACAGAAATCGCTGGCCATTTTATATGTTTGCCAGGATTTGGGACCAGCCTGAGACTCGGCAATGAGGAATGATGAATGAATGATATCCACCAGGCCCCAGAGATCTAGGCTCACATCCTACAGAGGGATAGGAAATATGGAGCCAGAAGCTTCCACAACTGCTACAGACTAGGAACTGTAGTCTCCCTGGAGGCAGTGTCTGGCTGCTAGATATCCCAATGAGACACCTCAGCCAGAATGTAATGCACCCTTTGCATACACCAGCCCAGGCAAGCCTTCGGTGTTTCACTTATTAAATGGCAAAGAAGGATGCTTTGTCCAAGCTACTGGCTCATACTTAGTACTCTCTGAGGGCTTTTCCCAGCTTGCCCAGGTTGGGCATGGGCAACCTGCTGAAAGCCCATTGTCCATACATCATCCATCTATACACAGAGACATGGAGTTACTGAATTCTTTTATTTCTTTGGCAGGTCCGAGGTTGAAATATGAGACTAGGCCCTATCCCTGATCTCCTTTTGCTCAAGGGTAGAGCTCTGCCCTTGAGGCACAAGCCCAACCCATGGGCACATTTTCCTGTGATCTCTTAGAAATAAGAGTGTCTAGGACTTTCCTGCCCTGGCTGAATTCAAATTGCCATTCTCTACACCTCAGCCTCTTGAGGAGCTAGCATTAAAGACAGGAGCCACTGACATCTGGCTTTCTTTTCTTCTTGTTGTCCATTTTATAATCATGATAATCTGAAATCTTCACAGTGTCATTCCAATTGTTTACATTTGAAATAAATCATCTAGGCCTGGAGTTAGAATGCCAGGACTGCCACCCACAAATGGAGGGAGATCCTGACAAACTCATTACTATTTATGTGAATGCTAATGGAATGTTATCCAAGTAATCAAAGTAATAAATAAATTTGCAGTTAATTCATGATTCTATTTTAGAATGCCACAGAAAAATTATTGAACTTTTATCTTCCATTCTAGCACCATGGTGTGATTCCTCTAATGGAAGGATTTTGACTAATTTTTAATTAATGCTTTTATAAGTATTCAGCCATGATACTTCATTAAATGGAGACATAACTTAAAGTAATAATTGGTAACTGTATATATATATATATATATATATATATATATATATATATAATTTAATGATATCCTCACATTCTCTTTCTAAGTGTGTATATCTATACATATATATATATGTATATATAGATGTGTAGATTGCTGTATATATATATATATATATATATATATATATATATATATACAGCAATCTACACATCTATCAATATATATGTTGGGCACTATTGTGGCTTGATCACAGTTCCTCAGAATTTCCTTACAGCTCAGTTTGCCAGAAAATGGTGAGCTAAAACTGTGACCCCATTTATGGTTTGGGCATTCTAGGCAATGAGTTGAAATCCCAGCATGGCCAAAAATTTATTCATGGAGTAAGAAGCCACTTTTGACACATTTTTTTTCCTGAAAAATATCCTGGGTCTCCGTATGATATATAATCCATATGCAAGTATATCCTATGTGATAGGATATAATAAATGAAATGTTATGCATGTAATAATACTAAATAAATAAGTGTAATAAACATCATACTCACTAAACCCATGCATGTAAATAAATCTCATATATGAATATTATTTTTTTCAGTTCTGGGGCTTCTATTCAGGCCCTGGGAACTGGTCTAAAATTTCTTGTCTTCAAGGACGGTGAGCTTCCCCTTCAACCACAGTGCCACAGTGTTACCCAGACCCTGAGTTCAAATCGTAGGCCTGCCAGAAAAGTGGTGCAAATTCCCAGCCAGGCCTTTTTTTTTCCTTTGGCCTAGCACAGGGCTTGAACTCAGGTCTTGGAATCTCTGCCACAGTTGACCCTTGGATCCTTGGATCCAAGTTCAAATCTCGGGGTAGGCTAAAAATAAAAAATGAAAAAGAGAAGGATAAAACAGAGAAGTTCAAGAAGGTGGTTTTGCATTTTTTCGCCTTTGCATTCTGACCATCCTGGGCCTAAATGAAAAGGCCCAGAAAGTGTACATGACCTTGCGTGCTGATGTTTGTCTGGCTATTAGGAAAGCCATAACCGAAACTTCAACTTAGGACTGGGGGTCGAATCCTGGGACTGCCACTAATGATTGTTGGGAGATTCTAAGAAATGCATGCCAATATACATCCATACAAATGGAATGTTATAAAAGTAACAATTAAATTAATAGTGTGTGAGTATACTATAAAATTATACACAATAATTATGCTACTTTGACTAATTTTCAATTAATACTTTGTTATATATTCAACCATGATACTTAAAACTTGAAGGAATAATTTGTCAATAATTACTACTAATATATGTAATTTCATAATATACAGACAACTTTCTCTTGTTTTATACATATGTATACATATATATGTATATATAGATGTCAATCTACATATTTATCTGTTTATACACTTGTCACTCCTGGGGCTCAGTTGTATAGTGATGGCTTGTACATACAAAGCCCTGGATTCGATTCCTCACTACCACATGCACATAAAAATCCGGAAGTTGTGCTGTCACTCAACAGTAGAGCACTAGCTTTGAGCGTAAAAGCATAGGGACTGTGTCTAGCCTCTTACTCAAGACAAAGTACTGGCACCAAAATAAGATTGAATGTTGTGACTGCAACTCTATAAGTATAGGACTTCAAATACCTCATCACAGAGCAAGCCATGAATCTGGTGCTGACAGCTGCCATCTAACCTGACTTAGACAGAGGTATGCTACTGCAACCCAGCTCCACAGGACCACATGCTGCTGGCTCGCTCATCCCTGTCATCCAAGATATTCGGGGGCTGAGATCTGACACTGATGGGTTTAAAACCCAGCCCTGGCAGGATGTCTGTGAAACTCTGTGCTGTGGTTCAAGCAAAAGTTCTTAGGACAGTACCCCCAACATTTTAGTGCAATCCCTATGGCTGAATACCCCCCCCCCCGCAGAAAAAACCCCACCAATCTCAATCATTAGGTGTAAACTTTGTGCAGTTTGTGATGTGTTTCTGAAAGAATGGTGATACTGATGAAAGCACCCTAATACTAATGACAGCTTGTGGGAAACAGCTATGTGATGAGTCCTTCCTGAGGTGCTGGTTCATTCATGCGGTGCTGTGTGCTGAGTCCTGCTCAGGATGCCATGTACTGAGTCATTCACAGGGTGCAGTGTTCTGAATCCTGCATTGGGTGCTGGGTGCTGAGTCTTTCACTGGATGCTGTGTGCTGAATCCTGTAAAGAGTGTTATGTGTTTTGTCCTTCAAAGGGTACATTCTTTCATCTTCCCCTTGTAATAGCTCCACAACTTGGATGATTATGCAGACAAGAATATTGAGGCTCAGATATGTCCCCATGGCAGGGACAAAATTATGTATTACTGAAGAGTAGTGAGTTGTCTACTGCAGACAATTGCTTTGTTTTGTTTTTTTCTCAGTCATGAACCTTGAACTCAGGGTCTTGGTGCTGATCCTTACCTCTTGGACTCATGGCCAGCACTCCACCATGTGGAGCCAAGGACCCCCTTGCAGCAGAGTCCCACAGCTGAGGGTTGTATAGCCAACGACTGTCATCCTGGCTTCTCAGGAAGCTGAGATCAGAGTATCTGGATTCCAAACTATCCCAGACACAAAAGGTCCCATGACACTATTATCTCCAATTCATCAGTAAGAAACGTGAAGTGGAAGCTGGGTGCTTATGGCTCATGCTGGTCAACCTAACTACTCAGTAGGATGAGATCTGAGAATCATGACTCAAAGTTAGCCTGGGCAGAAAAGTCCATGAGACACTTAGCTCCAATGAACCACCAGAAAACCGGTGGCTCAAGTGGTAGAGCACAAGATTAGAGCTGAATTGCTCAGGGATAGCACCCAGAACCAGACTTCAACTCATACAACTGACAACAGCAAAAAAGACATAAGCAAACTTACAAACCTGAAGTAGAGGGCTGGGAATGTGTCTTAGGGGTAGAGTGCTTTGCATACATGA
This sequence comes from Dipodomys spectabilis, assembly GCF_019054845.1. Lineage (NCBI taxonomy): Eukaryota > Metazoa > Chordata > Mammalia > Rodentia > Heteromyidae > Dipodomys > Dipodomys spectabilis. Next base: position 203,708 of record NW_024871123.1, read on the forward strand.
AACCCTAGGCTTGATTACTCTGGACCACATCACTAGAAAAAAGCCTGAAGTGGCTCTGTGGTTCAAGTAGGAGAGAGCAATCCTTGTACAAGAGAAACTAGATACAGTGCTCATGTCCTGTGTTCAAGCTCTAGGACTAGTGTATGCACATAAACACTCACCCGCACGCTCGCTCACTCACACACACACACACACACACACACACACACACACAGAAAGAAGAAGTGAAGGTGTGACACAAAGTGGGAAAGCAGTAGACTTCTGCTCTGACATCATGGTCAGCACCCACGCCCTGTGTTTAACCCCAAAACTTAGCCTCTAAGGGCCCAACTAGGAGAGGTCAAAGGTTTCAAAACCTGATGAGCTTCACCAGTCCCACATGACAGGAAACTTTGTGATATCTGACATGTTCTTGGATTTCCCAAGGTTCTGGAAACCTAGCAGAGGCATCATAGGTCCATCATCGTAGGTAATTAAACATTTAATTAGGTTCAGTGCCCTAGTTGTCTGCCAGAAGGACTCGTGAATTATATTGAGCCCTGTATCTGAACATCAGAATATAGTCTCACAAAGGCAGGAGAAGTGCACAGAACTTGGCCTTCCACGGGAGGTGACACAAATGAAGGCTTCCTGTCAAAATAGAGCACTGGGGAGAGTGATTGCTTGGCTTTCAGAGACTGCCCACACTCCTCCTCACTAAGTGGCCCAGATGGAGTTGCTTGTTACACAGCTGTACAGGATTGAGGCCTTTTGTCTGCCTGTCCAGACAATGAGAGAGACTTCTTCCAGCAAGACTGGGGTGCAGAGCAACCTTCAGGCTATACTGCGAGCAGTAAGGGGAGCCCTGGAACATGCAATGTCATAAAAGCATTCTCTGTGTTATGAACTCATAGTATTGAATACAAATTTCCTAGCTTGGTGCCATTCATCATAGCTACTCTGCTCTGGAGCTTCATCTGTAGGAATACATCCATACATAGACAAAGACGTGAAAATACAGGCTCTTTTTGAGGGGGCAGGTCCTGGGGTTGAACTATGAGCCTGTGCGCTGTCCCTCAGCTCTTTTTACTCAAGGGTAGTGCATTAAGCTTGAATCAAAGCCCACTTCTGGGTTTTTCTGTGATCTCTTAGAAATAACAGTGTCAAGGACTTTCTTACACTGGCTGGATTCAAATTCAGATTCTCTACATCTCAGCCTCCTGAGGATCTTTGATTACAGTCAGCAGCCACTGCACCATCTTTCTTTTCTTAATTTTTTCATCTGGACAATCTGACTTTTTAGCGGGTCATTCCAATGGTTTGAACTTATAAGAGACAACCCAATGTTCTTTATAGCTGCTTTCTCAGAGAATGATTTTCTCTCCTCATCTTCCACTCTGGTCACAGGTTTGAAGCCAATAGTGAGAAATGAATGTCACAGAATTGAGGAGCAAATGTCCACAGGACATGCCAGTTCTGTCACTTAGCATTGAGCTGCAGTGAATTTACTGTCTCAGGATGAGAGGACCAAAAGCTGGAGCGATCTTGATACTGTCTGCATCTGCATTGCTCCTTTTGCCTATAAAATGATCTAATAATTATAAGTGTTGTGCATCTCCAACCTTAACTATCTAGGACACACTAGAAGTATCTGCGCATTTTTATTTTTAGCTAGTACTTCCTGAGATTTAGATTAAAGGTTTGTGTGGAGTGGCTCCTTGGCATATCCCTGAGGAAAGCTGCTTGAAGCCTCTTCTGGAGATCGCCTTCCAAAGCCAGCCCAAGCAGGAAGTCTGTGAGACTCTTATTGCCAATAAACTACCAGAAAACCAGAAGTGGAGCAGTGGCCTAGAGGGTAGAGCTCCAGTTTTGGGAGAGAAAGCCTAGCAGGAGATACAGGCCAGACCAGGCAGGAAAGTAAGGGAGGTGCTTATGTCCAATTAATGACCAGATGGCTGGAAGTGGAGCTATGGAAGTAGTAGAAGCTCAGCCTTGAGCAAAACAGCTGAGGAACACATTGTACCCTGAGTTTAAGCCCTGAGATGTCCAAAAAATAAAATTCAAAAAGAGAAGGCCAACTTTATGTATCAGTGCCCTACTTACTTACTTGGGTATGTTACTTCCTTGAGTGCAAACAGACCGTATGCAAAGCTTCTGCTTTCATATACTGATTTATTTTACAGATATGCTTGTTACGCATACTGCATCATTCTCTTTATTTCAGCCCCATTGCCTTGCTCTTCCAGGGTTCCAGGCTTCTGTCCTTATACGATGCACATTGCAGCTCTCAGCAGCCTATAGTTACATTTTATTATGAGGCCAATCCAGGAACAGTCACAAATAAGGCAGGGGAAGAGAAGATCAGGGTTTATAGAAATAACCTGTATTCAGAAAATTACACTTGGGGACACAATCTGTAGCATACTTATGTAAAAACTACCATTAAGAACAAAAGATGAGGGGGCAGGGAATGTGGATTAGTGAGAGAGTGCTTGCCTAGCATGCAAGAAGCCCTGGGTTCTATTCTTCACTAGTATATACAGAGAAAATCCAGAATTGGTGCTGTGGCTCAAGTAGTAGAGTGCTAGAGCTAGTGCTCTGGCTTTGAGTTCAACCCAAGAAATGTCAAAAAAGATATATAGGTAGGTAGGGAGGGAGGGAGGGAGAGAGGGAGATAGATAGATAGATAGATAGATAGATAGATAGATAGATAGATAGATAGATAGATAGATAGATAGATAGATAGATAGATAGATAGATAGATAGATAGATAGATAGATAGATAGAAAAATGATACATGAATCTGGTCTTGGATGTCAGGAGGAAATAAGGGAACAATTCCTAGTCATGAGGCCTTCTGCAGTGTGCCAGGACACCAGCATCGCCTTCACACAACCACAGAACAGGAACACTGTCTCTTTCCCACTTCTCTGGCAGATGAAGGCCCCAGAGCCAAGAAGGCAAAGCCTGGTTCTAACTCAGGTGCTTGGAAACAGAAGAGAAACGGCCCTCCCTGTCCTTGGACTGGGGATTTGCATTAATGATATGGACAATGAAGGAAGGAGAATGGACTGGCAGAGATAGAAGAAGGGCCTTGAAATCTGACAGATGTAGAGTCAAAAATCCACTCCCTACAAACAGAGAGCAGGGTTTTTCTACTCTGTTCCTGCCCTCTCTCTCACTAAACTGACTCTCGATTGGTAACCTAAAGATAGCCTGAGGCTCCCTTCACCTAAAGGAGGAAGGTTATTCATTGTTTGAAGAGGCTGAGAAAGCCTGACAATGGTGTAACTCTAACAAATATTTCAGGTTTCCCCTCATTGCTGGGTGTGCCTGGAATGAATGAATGAAGTGGTTTGCAGCTCACTTCCCAGTTGAGTGTGTATCTTCTGCCTCTTTATCCTACAAGCCTAGCTCTCTCCACCTAGCCTGGCTTTTGATACTGTTTTCTGTCCTTCAAATACAGTGTTACACTGGAGTTCTTCCTGCTAACAGGGCTAGGGTTTGAATCCTGAGAACTTCATTTGAACCTTGCATGGGTCAATGATGTTTCTTTCCTTCTTCTATAGCACAAGAATTCTAATAACATTTAGAGTTCAAGTAACTTCTCATCACCAAGGGAAACACAAGAAGCTGTTGAACATCTGACCTTACAGAAGTGGAAGTCAGAGTATCATAGACTTTCCTGTCCTGGTTGGCTTCACCCTGTAATCCTGAGTCCTCAGCCTCCTTAGCTAGGTTGATGGGTGTGAGCTACTGGTGTTCTGCTAGGTTCAGGACTGTAATGACATTGACAATACAAGTCAACTGCTTATCACAAATGGCTTGGGAAGCATATTAAGCCTTTCAATATTGGACCATTCAGATCCCTTTAGCACACAAGGTTATAATGCTAGAATCTGAGAGGCTGGGCAAGTGGATCTGCTACACTTGAGCCTTAAGCTCTGACTCCAATTCTGGTTTACATCAGTGTTTATTTTCCAGGGAATGTTCTCCTAATTAGCAGATAGGAAAAGTACTTTGATTAACCCTTACTTTTTTCCTGTTGTGTGTCTTGTATCAAGCCTGGGCCCTGTCCCTGATCAATTCAGCTCAAGGCTAACACTCTACCACTTGAGCCACAGCCCCACTAGGGTTTCTTTTTTTGGTGGTACATGGGACATAAGTCTAACAGGCTTTCCTTGCCTCGGCTGTCTTTGAACGGTGATCTTCAAATCTCAGCATCCTGAGAAGCTGAGGTTCCAGGTATGAGCCACCCGCATCTGGCCAATAGTTTTTGACCGTCCTGGGGCTTATTTTTTTTCAAGGCTAGCACTCTGTCATTTGAGACACTCCATTGCTTCTGGCTTTTTCTGAGTATGTGGCACTGAATATTCAAACCCTGGTATTCATGCATGTTGAACCAGCTGTTTACCACTAAGCCACATTTCTAGGCTCGCCCTTACAATCTTATCCCACAACTTGCCTGTCCTGAAAAAAAAAGGCTTCTGAGTATAAATCAGTAAAGAAATTCCTACAGGAAGGTGTTCAAAGATAAATAAGACAAAATTCATACTTGAGACACAGACTCTAAACATGTGAAAACTATTACAAATGCCTCCATTTAATTATGTATCATGTTTCAACACAAAATGTTTTAATGAAAAATGAATCAATGTCCTAAATTATTGTGTATAATTTTATAAAAGATGTGCAAAATGCAATAAATATGTGTATGATAACACTAACTACAATACATAATAAATGAATGAATCAAATAAAAAATAAAATAAATACAAAATCAATAATAAAAATCATAATATGTAATAAACATAATTATGTAAGTAATATCCTATATTACACATGTGTAGAAATACCTTTTCCATTGCAGGACCTCCATTCAGGCCATGGGAACTCTAGCCTGAATTTCATTCGTCAAGGACAGTAAATTTTGCCTTCACCCATGGTTCAAAGGAGTTACTTGGATGGTGAGATCAAATCCCAGCAATGGTAAAAATATTGGCCCAGTTCCAAGATAGTGACTTAATTTTTTAATGAAAGCAGTTATGTTTATTCAGTTACATACTGAACATTAAAAAAAGCAGTGTAGAATTTTGTACAGCTATTCAGACGTCCTTCCCTTACTCCCAAAGTGCTTCTCTGAACACTACATTGTTTTTTTTTTGTATGTTTTTTTTTTATTGTAAAAATGTTGTACGGCGGGGTCACAGTTACTTGAGCAAGGTCATGAGTATATTTCCTATTGAGCATTTTTGCCTCCTCCTTTGTTTACCCCTTACCATCCCTTCCCTCCCATCTCCAAAACTACTCTCCCTGCCAAGCTGAGTGACTTATTTTTAGTTTTGGCTTTACATGGGGTTTGAACTCCAGTAGTGGCAAATCTGCACTTTCCCTCACATTGCTACAGATTTACCAAGATCCTGAAGTCCAATCCCAGGCTAGGAAAGAAAACTGACAGAAATTCCAAATCAGGGAGCTTTATTTTTTTTTAATTTAGTTAATTAATTAATTTTTTTCTTTTCTTTTCTTTCTTTTTTTTTTTGCCATTCATGGGGCTTGAACTGAGGTCGTAGCAACTCTGCCTCAGCTTGGATCATCCTAGGCTAGGTGCTGCTTGGGACCCATACCCAATCCTGGAATCCTAGGCCCAGAGGGCTTGCAAGATGAAAAAACAGTGGGATAGAACGAAAAGTGGGGAGCTGCAAAGGGCTGGGGGTTTTATGTTTTTTTCTTTGCACAGTGCCCATCCTGGGTCTGAATCAGATGGCTGCAAAGTGGATCTGACCTGCCATATCTGAAGGCTGACATACTATCAAGGAAATTATAGGACAATCTGTCAACATAGACCCTCCCTTCAAATCCATGTCATGACACCTGCCAATGGCAGGAGATCACAAGAGACTCATTCCTATGCATAGGAATACTGATTGAAGGAGAAGTTTGTGCATCAGTCGAGTCTAAAATTGGATGCAATAATCCTAGGACACTGATCGATCTCAATTAATACTTTATTAATCATGAAAAGAATACTATTCCTTTAATGGTGATATAATAAATACCTACCACTTGATAGGAACATAGTATATGTCATTCAATCATAGATAGGCGGCTATGGCTCTTTTTACCAATATATATTTATTTGTATACCACTGTCTGCCTATCCATGTATTGCTGTTTTGCACAATCCTGGGGCAAGATCTCAGCACCTGGGATCCACCTGACAGCTTCATTAGCTAGAGGCTGCTGTGCTCACACTCACCTATTCATGAATTGGGACGGCATGTCCCTGATTTCAGATCCTAGAGCTGCCAAAAATTTAATCTTGGATTAAGAAGCCAATCTGTTTTCCTTTTCCGGGAGAGTCCTGGGTGTCAGGCATGATTGAGAAGACATTTACAAATCTAGATGCTATGTGATAGGATGCAAACAATATAATACATTGTTAGGTGTCAATAAAATAAATGGTAAATAAATGAATAAAACAAAAAATTCAATGAATAACCACCCCAAACATAATATAGTCTGAACATCTGTATGGAAGTTCAATCCTATCTTTAAAATGTATATAAGGAGTATGCTTTCCAGGGATAGGCCATGAATTCAGGCCTAGGGATCAGGCCTGACTTTCTGGTCTTTAAGCACGGTGAGCTTCCCCTTCCCGCACAGTGCAACAGAGTTACCTTACAGACAAAAAAATGCCAAACATTCCAAACAAGGGAGCTTCATTAGCATTTTTAGTATTTTTTAAGTTCACTTCACCTTTGTTTGATACATTTTGATTTTATAACACTAGAGTTTTTCAAAAAAGAGGTTTAAACTTTTACATTTCAGCATAGCACATTGGTGTTTCTATTTTGACCATGTTCCATGAAGAGTGAACATGAAAATAAGGACACCATTTCTCCCTAGAAGGTTGGGACAGTTGATTTTATTTATATTTAGAGTTATTTCTATAATTATAAATTCTCTACATTTGTGTCATGTTAGTTTTCCTCAGTGCCTACAACGAAATACACTAGGGGAGTGATAGCACAAAAAGTTGGGTTTCTGAATAAAAACTCACTTTTGTGAGGACAGCAGGTACTTGTAAGCATTTTGGGAATGAACTGGATTGTAAAATGAAAAACAAAAACATTGGGAGTGGGATGTAGTCAGAAGTGGAGCATTTGCCTAAAGATCATAAGACTCTGGCATAAATGTTTCCTAAAGCTCAAAGTGTTAGAATTTTATGATCTGTATGAACAAACTTTTTTTTTTTTTGGTCGTGGGTCTGAACTCAGGGGTCATCCCTGCACTCTTCAGCTCAATGTGAGCAATCTACTGCTTGAATCACAATGCTACTTCCGGTTTTCTAGTGATTTATTGGAATTAAGTGTCTCACGGACATTCCTGTCCTGACTGGCATCCTCAAATCTCAGCCTCCTGATTAGGTAGGATTATCGGCATGAGCCACCGGTGCCAGGCACATGCACAAACTTCTTAAAGATTGATTTTGAGAAAAGAAACCTGGAATATACTTTTAGTATACATAATTTATAATGCTATGTTTAAGGCACTAATTCAGAAGTATTTATTCATTGGCTGGTTTCTTAGTTTATTTAAAGATATATTATATATATATATATATATGCATTATATATATATATATATATATATATACATATATTATTAAAAACGTAGCTTTGAAGTGTACCTAAGAGCATATGTGCTCATGTAAAATTACACAACTGCACAAGCTTCATTATTTTTTTTCCAGTTTGGTTGGTACCATAAATTATGTGGGATTTTCTACTGTTGTTTTATTCTCTGTTTTTGGAGGATTTCTCTCCCTTTTATCTCCCTCGCTCCCTCCATGAACTTGAACTCAGCTTGCTCTTTCTCGGCTTGGTTGTTCATAGCTGATTTTCTACCACTTCAGCCATACCTGTAGCCTGGCTTTTTGCCAGTTAATTGGAGATGATTTCTGTCAGGCTTTTCTGCCTTCATTGGTTTTGAAATTTCATCATCCAGTTCTCAGCCTCCTGAGTAGCTAGGATTACAGATGTGAGCCACTGGGGTGCCTAGGGATAAATTAGACTTTGGTTGGTGTATTCTTTCTGTTTTTCTAAGCATGGGAGAATTTCAGTGAATGTCCTGGGTCTGAAGTAAGATATATAATACATATGAAAATCTGTATAGTTCTCATAATATGTAATAAATTTAATACGTGTTGTAAGTGTAGTAATAGTCAATAAATATAATGAATGAATAATACAAAAAAATAAATACCCTCAAAGCAATATGCAGTAAACATAAGTATGTAGATATTAATCATTTTTTTCAAGTGTGGATGAATATTACATAACAGGGCTGGGGATTGAATTCAGGCATAGGGAACAGGCCTGAATTGCTTGTATTCAAAGAGGGTGAGTTTCCCCATTCTCCACAGTGCATTAGAGAGTCCAGATTCTGAGTTCAAATCCCAGGCCTGGCAGAAAAAAACGGACACGAATTCCAAGGCAGGGAGCTCCATTTTGTAAACTTGTTTAACCACTTTGAAAAGTAGTATGGAGATTCCTCAAAAGACTCCACATAGAGCTACCCTATAACCCAGCAGTCCCACTTTGGGGCATTTACCCTAATGTTTACAAACAAGACCACACTAAAGCTACCAGCACAACTATGTTTTTTGCAGCATTATTTACCATAGCTAAGATATGGAACCAACACAGATGCCCCTCAGTAGATGAATGGATCAAGAAAATGTGGTATATATACACAACGGAATTCTATGCCTCCATCAGAAAGAATGACATTGCCCCATTTGTTAGGAAATGGAAAGACTTGGAAAAAATTATATTAAGTAAAGTAAGCCAAACACAAAGAAACTTAGGTCCCATGATTTCCCTTATTTGCAATATCTAGTATATGTATGAGTCAAGCAGAAAAGGTCAGATAAAGTGATGTTAGGAAAATGAACCCTAAGATATGTATTTTAAATGTATTTTTCTTTCATGCATTTGTTTCTAATGCAATTATAAGATTATTTCTTTGTTGCTTTGTATGTCCCTCCCCCACAGTATAACCACTGCTTTCACTGTATTTGATGTCGGTGTAATTTGTGGAGGAGAAGGGGAAAAACAAGTCATTTAAATAAGGATATAGGTGGACCTGTTGCAACAATGAGAAGTGTAAGTTGTCATGTCAAAAATGAACTTTACAACTTCGAGGGGGGAGGATTAGGTGGGGGGCAGAGAGGATGGGAAGGGATGTGAAGGGTAAAAAATGGAGGAGGCTACAATGCTTGATAAGAAATGTACTCACTATCTTGCCCATGTAATTGTAACCCCTCTGTACAGTATTTTCACAATAAAAAATAATAATAAAAAATAAAAAAATATTTTATGTTTATATACTTTATTAAATTTTATTATATTTTATTTATTAATTCATTTATTTTGCCTGGCACAGGGCTTGGACTTAGGTTGTAGCAACTCTGCCTCAGCCTCCATCACCCTAAGCTGGGATGGTGCAGCTTCTGGGACCACAGCCCATCCTAGGAATCAAGGCTTCAGGGGCTGACAGGAAAACAAATTGAAAACAGTACTGAAAAATAGCCTCGAATTGCAGACAGTCGGAGGTTTCTCGGTTTTCCTTCCTTGCATGGTGACCACCCCGGGTCCAAATGACACCAGCTACAACCTGTAGGTCACCTGGCATTGCTGAAGGCTGGCAGGCTGGCAGCGAACCCACAGCCCAATCTGGACACCTAGGTGTTTGAATCCCTGTCATGGCACTTAGAAAGGGCTGGAGAGCCTAATAAACTAATGCCTGTTCATAGGAATACCAGAGGAATGTGATCATGTCATGGTTGGTTGAGTAGTTTGTCAATCAGTCTAACATAAAATTAAACCCAATATTTACAAGATGTCGATTGATTTTAATTTATAGTTTATTACACATTAAAAGAATACGTGTGTGTGTGTGTGTGTGTGTTTTGTCGGTAGTGGGGCCTGAACTCTGGTCCTGGGAACTTTCCCTCAGCTTTTCAGCTCAGGGCTAATGCTGTACCATTTGAGACACAGCACCATTCCTGGCTTTTTCTGATCATGTGGTGCTGAGGAATCAAACCCAGGGCTCATGCATGCAAGACAAGCACTCTCACAGTGAGCCACTTTCCCAGCCCCTAAAAGAATACTATTGATTAAATAGAATTCTCACTACATACCTGTGAATCACTAGGAAGTTAGTATATGTCATTGAATACTACTAGATAGACATCACTGGAAGTATCTAAATTTCTAAATATATATTTATTTTTATACCACCGTCTGCATAGAAAAGTATTGCTATTTTGGCCAAACCTGAGTCTCGATCCCAGGTCTTGGGATCCACCTGGCATCTGAATGTGATAGAGGCTGCCATGATGACACTCACCCATTCACGAATTGGACCTCCTAGGGCCTCAGTTCAGGCCCCAGCATTGCTAAAAATGTCTTCCTGGAGAAAGATTCCAAGTGTGATACCTGTTTTCCTTTTCTGTGCAAGTGCTGGGTGTCAGGTATGATGTATATAATATGTCTGCAAAGCTCCATGCTATGGAATAGATTTCAATGAATGTAATAAATGTTATAGGTGCACTCACAGTCAGTACATAAGTAAATGGTAAGTAAATAAATAAATAATAAAATATAATGAATCATTTCAACAAACACGATATAAACTGAATATATGGATGTAAGTATAAATCATATAATAAACATGTCTATAAATGTTATGTTCTCCAGGACTGGGGCTTGAATTCAGTCCTAGGGAACAGGCCTGAATTCTTGTCTTCAATGGAGATCTTTCTTTTCCTCCACCCCCCTCAGTGCATCAGCGTTACTCAGATCCCAAGATGCATCCCTGCCTGGCAAACAACAAAATGGCACAAAATTCAAGACAAGGAGCTTTAGTAATATTATTAATTAATTAATTTATTTTTTGCCATGCACGTGGCTTTAACTCAGGTCGTGGCAATTCTGCCTCAGTTTCCATCACGCTAGGTTGGGATGGTGCAGCCTATGGACCCACAGCCCATCCTGGATCCTAGGCCTCGGGGACTAACAGGAAAACAAAATGAAAACACCACCAAAAAAAAAGGCATCAAACTACAGAAGGTCAGCAGTTTCTATTTTTCTTCCTTGCACGGTGACCATCCTGAGTCTGAATGACATGGCTGCAACCTGTAGTTCACCTGGCATTGCTGAAGGCTGGCGGGCTGTCAGTGAAGCTGTAGGTCAGTGGACACTAGGCCCTGAGTTTGAATCCTGATCATGCCACTTAAAAGGGGCTGGAGAGTCTAAGAAACTATTGCCTGTCCATAGGAACACCAGAGAAATGTGATCAATGTCATGGTTGGATGAGTAGTCCCTCAAAATGAGTCTAGCATAAAATTAGACCCAATAATCACAGGACACAGATTGATTTTAATTCATAGTTTATTATGCATTTAAAGAATATTATTGATTAAATGGAATCCTCACTAAATACATGAGAATCGGTAGGAACGTAGTATATGTCATTGAATACTAGATAGACACCTCTGGCAGTACCTAAATATCTAAATTTATATTTATGTACCACCATCGTCATAGAAAGTTACTGTGATTTTGGCCAAATTTAGGTATTTATATTTATTTATGTACCACCATCGTCACAGAAAGTTACTGCGATTTTAGCCAAACAGGGGCTTGATTCCAGGTCTTGGGATCGACTTGGCAGCTGAATAGACTAGAGGCTATGGTGCTGACACTCACACATTCAAGAATTGGGCCTCTCAGGCTTTCAGATCACGTCCCATCATTGCCAAAAATTTTTTCCTGGTGTAAGATTTCAAGTGTGACACCTTTTTTCCTTTTCTGTGCAAGTTCATAACATGTCTGCAAAGTTACATGCTATGGAATAGATTGGAATAAATGTAATAAATATTATGGGTGCACTCACAATTCATAAAATAAATGCTAAATCAATAATAAAACATAATGAATCACTACAACAAACACAATATAGACTTAATATATAGATGTAAGTATAAATCGTATATTTGACATGTCTATAAATGTTATGAGGTGCTTGAATTGAGTCCTAGGGAAGAGTTTAGTTCATTCATGATTCTCATAGGAAATGATAGGCAAGACGTATGGCACAACAATAATTTTTAATTAAGAGTTCATGAAGTGTGACAATAAGAATCACATTCAGAAATTGGAGTACTGATCCAAGAATCAGTACTCACATGATGTAGAGCACATGGGCAGCAAAGATGGCGCTGATAGGGAGTTGAGTGGGCAAAGCCTGATTTGCTTTATGTTCAGTGCATAACTAGACCATGGAATCTTAGGTGCATGATAGGGTGTGACCTTGACAGTGATTGTTTCCTCTCTTCCTCCCCTCCCATGCCACCCACTCTTTTTTGCTTTAAAAATGGCTTGCTCTATGTTAATAAATGAGTTTTCCTGCTTGAGTTGACTCCCCGCTGCGTCTGATTGTCTCCTGGACTGAGGGAGGCTGGGGAACGGGCGAGCTGCCGCACTTAGCTTTCCTCGGACCCTGTCTGTCTTTCGTGTGATGGAAGAAGACCCAACATCTGGCTCCCAACATGGGGCATGAAAGGAAAAATACTGACAGAGGCTAAGCAGTCTGTCAGGGTAAGTGTAACCCTTAGTATGGGCAATGCTATCTCACAGAAGAAGGAAGAGGAGGCAACATTAGGCCTAGAAGGAGTAAAGGAGGACTTGGGAAGTGAGAAGGAAAAGGAATGGGTCAAATTTCACCTAGAACACACATGACAACCTAGAACACACATGTTGCATGACAACATCTACGAAGTGTCAATATCATGCTGCTGCTTCAAAGCCGAAATGGTGAGTGGATGTGAAGTGAAATTGGATTTGGCGGATTAAGCATACGATAAGAAATGTTGTTCCAATTATTACGTGTAGGCAGTGGAAGCCTGTTGCTATGAAGAATGTTGAGCCGTACACGCTGTCTGAAATGGTAAATGAGGTTTCTATGTATTCGGAGGCTTGTAAAACAGTAAAGTAAATTCCTAAAATAATAGTAATGAAAAGGGCTTGAATTATTGGGATTCGGTTACCTTCTATGAGGCTGTGATGGGCTCATGTAATTGATACTCCGGAGGCTAGAAGGACAGAGGTATTGAGTAATGGTACGTCTAGGGGGTTTAATGGAGTGATTCCGGTTGGTGGTCAGCATCCCCCTAGTTCAGGAGTGGGGGCTAGGCTGGAATGGTAAAATGCTCAGAAGAAGCATGCAAAGAAAAACACTTCTGAAATAATAAATAGGACTATACCGTAGCGAAGGCCTTTTTGAACTACAGGGGTGTGGTGGCCTTGAAATGTTCCTTCGCGAATTACGTCTCGTCATCATTGGAATATAGTAAGGACACTAGATAGGATACCCATGAGGAGGAGCGTGACGGATTGATAGTGGAATCATATTACTATTCCTGATGTTAGGAGGAGAGCTGATATAGCTCCAGTTAATGGTCAGGGGCTGGGGTTAACTATATGGAAGGCATGTGTTTGGTGTGTCATTAGGTGTTGTCATGTAGGTATAGGCTTACTAGTAGGGTAAAGACGTAGGCTTGAATAAGGGCTACTGCAAATTCTAGGATTGTTAGAAGTGTGAGGATAATGAATGCTGCCAGCGATCCGATTGGGCTAATAGAATAGATTGCTAAGGCAGCTCCTCCGATTAGGTGAATTAGGAGGTGGCCAGCTGTAATGTTGGCTGTTAGTCGTACGGCGAGGGCTATAGGTTGGATTAATAGGCTGATGGATTCGATGATGATAAGTATTGGGATTAATGGTAATGGAGTTCCTTGTGGTAGAAAGTGGGCTAGTGATGATTTAGTTTTGTATCGGAATCCTAGTAGGACAGTTCCTGCTCATAGCGGGATAGCTATTCCTAGATTTATGGAGAGTTGGGTAGTGGGAGTAAATGAATGAGGTAGGAGGCCTAGAAGGTTTGTGGAGCCAATAAAGATGATAAGGGATGTAAGTAGGAGTGTTCAGGCGCGTCCTTTTAGACTGTGCATGCTTATTATTTGCTTAATGATTGCGTTTATGAGTCATGATTGGAAAGTAGTGAGACGATTATTGATTAGTCGTTTTGGTTGTGGAAATAGGATGGATGGGAATATAATGATTGCAATAACGAGGGGTAGGCCTAAGAGTGTAGGGGTAGTGAAAGGGGTGAATAAATTTTCGTTCATTTTAGTTCTCAAGGATTAGATGCTTTGGTGTATAGAAAATTTTTGGTCTGTGGTTGTGGGTGGAAAGTGAAGGTTTTAAATTTTAATTGGAAAATAATGAATAGGGTGAGTGTGGTTCCTATAATGGTAACAAATCATGATGATGTATCTAATTGTGGCATATCATTATGGGACAATTGGTCTCCTGTCTTTAACTTAAAAGGTTAATGCTTTAATAGCTTCATAATGGGGTCTAAAGTATTGTTGTTGATCATGATTCAAAATATTTAAGTGGGACTATTTCGACGACAATTGGTATGAAACTATGGTTGGAACCGCAAATCTCAGAGCATTGGCCGTAGAATAGTCCTGGTCGTGTAGATGATAGGGTGGCTTGGTTTAGTCGTCCTGGGATAGCATCTGTTTTGATTCCTAGTGAGGGTACTGCTCATGAATGTAGTACATCTTCTGAGGAAACTAGTATGCGGATGGGTAGATCTATTGGGAGGACGACTCGGTTGTCTACTTCTAGGAGACGTAGTTCTCCAGGTTTAAGGTCAGATGTGGCGATTATGTAGGAGTCAAATATAAGGTCGTTGAAGTCGGTATATTCGTAGCTTCAGTATCATTGATGTCCTATGGTCTTTACTGTTAGTGCTGGGTCGTTGATTTCGTCTATTATATAAAGAATGCGAAGGGAGGGTAGAGCAATCATAACTAGGATAACGGCTGGAAGAATTGTTCAGATAGTTTCTACTTCTTGAGCATCCATAGTGCTAGTGTGGGTGAGTTTAGTGGTTAATATCAATGAAATGATATATAGGACTAGGGTGCTAATAAGAAATACGATTATGAGAGTATGGTCATGGAAGTCAGTTAATTCTTCTATGATTGGAGATGAAGCATCTTGAAGTCCTATTTGAAAGGGGTAAGCCATAGAGATATATAAGTATTAGGCTTATAATTTAACTTTGACAAAGTTATGTAATTAATTTTACTAATATCTCATTTTGAGAAAGACATATTGGATATGGGACTGGCTTGAAACCAGTTTTAGGGGGTTCGAATCCTTCCTTTCTTAGTTGGCCGGTTTTACATAGGCTGGTTCTTCGAAGGTGTGGAATGGTGGTGGACATCCATGGATTCATTCAAGGTTTGTTGATGTTATTTGCACTGTTGTTACTTCACGTTTTGATGCGAATGCTTCTCAGATTATGAAAATTATTAGGATTACGGCTGTTAGGGAAATAAATGAACCTATAGATGAAATTGTGTTTCATGTAGTGTAGGCGTCTGGATAGTCGGAGTATCGTCGTGGTATACCTGCTAGTCCTAGGAAATGTTGAGGGAAGAAGGTCATATTTACACCAATAAATACAATGGTGAAGTGTGTTTTAGCTCATATGTCACTTAGTGTATAGCCGGTAAATACAGGGAATCAGTGAACGAAGCCTCCTATAATGGCAAATACAGCTCCTATAGAAAGAACGTAGTGGAAATGAGCTACTACGTAGTATGTATCGTGAAGTACGATGTCTAGGGATGAGTTTGATAGAACAATTCCGGTTAGTCCACCTACTGTGAATAGGAAAATGAATCCTAGTGCTCATAATATGGCTGGCGATCATTTAATATTTCCTCCGTGGAGAGTAGCTAGTCAGCTGAATACTTTCACTGCTGTTGGGATAGCAATAATTATTGTAGCAGATGTAAAGTAGGCTCGAGTATCTACGTCTATTCCTACTGTAAATATATGGTGTGCTCATACAATGAATCCTAGGAATCCAATAGATATTATGGCTCACACTATGCCTATATATCCGAAGGGTTCTTTTTTTCCTGAATAATATGTAACGATATGTGAGATTATTCCGAATCCGGGAAGAATGAGAATGTAGACTTCTGGATGGCCGAAAAATCAAAATAGGTGTTGGTAAAGTACTGGGTCTCCGCCTCCTGCAGGGTCGAAGAAAGTTGTGTTAAGATTACGATCTGTTAGAAGCATAGTAATTCCTACAGCTAATACTGGAAGGGATAGTAGAAGAAGGACAGCTGTAATAAGGACAGATCAGACAAATAGGGGTGTCTGATATTGTGATATTGCGGGTGGTTTTATATTAATAATAGTAGTGATGAAGTTAATAGCTCCGAGGATAGATGATACTCCTGCTAAGTGAAGAGAGAAAATTGTCAGGTCGACAGAAGCTCCAGCATGTGCTAGATTTCCTGCTAAAGGTGGGTATACAGTTCATCCTGTTCCGGCTCCGGATTCAATTATGGAAGATGCTAATAGGAGAAGGAATGAAGGTGGTAAGAGTCAGAAGCTTATATTATTTATTCATGGAAAAGCCATGTCGGGTGCGCCGATTATTAGGGGGACTAGTCAGTTTCCGAAACCACCGATTATAATGGGTATTACTATAAAGAAAATTATTACAAATGCGTGGGCAGTAACAATTACATTGTAAAGTTGGTCGTCTCCTAATAGGGAACCAGGTTGACCTAGTTCTGCTCGAATTAGGATGCTTAGTCCTGTTCCTACTATTCCGGCTCAAGCACCGAAGATTATATAAAGGGTTCCGATGTCTTTGTGATTAGTTGAGAATAGTCAACGGTTAATGAACATAAGTAGAATGGCTGAGTAAGGCATTAGACTGTAAATCTAACTACAGAGGTTAATTCCTCTTTTTACCAGTGAAGTCCTGAGGTGCATCGCATGTTGAATTGCAAATTCAAAGGAGCAGCTTCAATCCTGCCGGGACTTCTCCCGCCTCCTTTCTTTTTTTAGGCGGGAGAAGTAGATTGAAGCCAGTTGATTAAGGTGTTTAGCTGTTAACTAAAGATTTGTAGGTTAAAATCCTATCAATCTAGAAAGGATTTAGCTTAATTAAAGCTATTGATTTGCGTTCATTAGATGTAGATGGAAGGTCTGCAGTCCTTATGGTCAGAAATTAAGTTTATGGACTTAGAGCTTTGAAGGCTCTTGGTCTAAATTAACCTAAATTTCTATATAATAGTTGTGATTATTGGTGTTAAAGGTAAATAGAAGGATGAAATAATTAATATTGTAGGGATTGTTGTTGGGGTTTTTTGGTTCGGATGGTGTCATTTGAATTTGGTATTGTTGGATAGTGGAAATAGGGTGAGGGAAGTTGAATAAATTAATCGTATGTAAAAGAATAGGTTTAGAAGGGCTATTATTGCTATGGCTAGACTGGTTGTGATTATGTCATTGAAGATTATCTCTTGGATGATCAATCATTTTGGTAGGAAACCGGTGAGGGGAGGTAGACCTCCTAGGGATATTAAGCATAAGAGGGTTGCTAGGGTTATTAGGGGGTGTGAATTTCATGTTGAAGTAAGTGATGAGGTAGTTGTGATGGACAGGGAGTTTAGTGAGATGAAGAGGGTTGTAGTGAGGATAATATAGATGATTAGGTTGAGGATTATTGTAGAGGGGTTGTAGATTATTACTGCTATTATTCAGCCTATATGGGCGATTGATGAATATGCTATGATTTTTCGTAGTTGGGTTTGGTTTAGGCCTCCTCAGCCTCCTAACAAGATTGATAGAATAGCTATGGGTAGGATTAGGTTTTTTTCTATGAATGGGGAGAGTTGGTAGAAGATTGAGATTGGAGCTAGCTTCTGTCAGGTTAACAGAATTAATCCGGATAGCAGGGGGATGCCTTGGGTAACTTCTGGGACTCACAGGTGGAATGGGGCTAGACCTAACTTTATTGCTAGGGCGATTAGTAACGTTAGGGATGTTAGTGGATTGGGTGGTTGTTGAATATCTCATTGTCCCGAGTGGTGAAAGTTGTTTGTGATAGCAAATATTAGGATTATGGATGCAGTTGCTTGGGTTAAAAAGTATTTTGATGCAGCTTCGGTTGATCGTGGATTTTTATTAATTGTTATGAGGGGAATTATAGATAATATGTTGATCTCTAGACCCACTCATGTGAGTATTCAGTGTGAGCTTGTTATTGCAATGGCAGTGCCTAGAATCATAGTGAATATAATTAGAATAAATGCAATGGTATTAATTAGTATGGGAAGGGTTGGAACCAATGTTTTCGGGGTATGGGCCCGATAGCTTAATTAGCTTACCTTACTAGGATTTGGTGTAATTGGTAGCACGGAGAAATTTGAATTCTCAGGTTAGGTTCGAGTCCTAAAGTTCTAGAAATAAGAGGACTTGAACCTCTATGTTTTACTCTATCAAAGTAGCTCTTTTGTCAGACATATTTCTATAATATTGGAGGGATGCTTGCTGTGGAGATTGGGATAGCAATATACCATATACATAGGGCTAGTGTTAGTGGTAAGAAATTTTTTCATAATAAATGTATTAGTTGGTCGTAACGGAAGCGTGGGTAGGATGCTCGAATTCATAGAAATATTGATGATAGGATTAGTGTTTTGACAGCGAAGTTGCATGAGTGAACACACATGCACCATGGAAGTCAAAACGAGGGGCAAAGTTAGTTCCTCTGATTCAGATGCCCCTGATGGTCATAGGTCCCCTTTTTATTCCCCCAATTGGAGGGGATGTATGGAACCCTATGCGATCTGTGAGAGATACCTGCTAGACGCGGACACCTACAAACCATCAACAGAGGGGCGGAGTGCTGGGGAAGTAACCTACTAGGAGGTCTACCCTGGAAGGGAAGGGCCACCTGAGAACATGGACCCTAGGCCACAGGATTTGCTTCCCCAAGCGTATCCGGTCAATCTGGCACCAGGAGCAAACAGGCCCTTGGAATGGTATCCATGGGAAGCTAAGGATCTTAAAGAGCTCTGCAACAAGGTGGTGGAAGATGGCCCAAACTCTCCTTGGGCCCAGAGCTTATTACAGGACAATGCTTACCACCCAGGTGTCCCTAAAGCCTGGCTGGATGTGGCTAAAGCCGTCCTCACCAGTTCTCAGTTTATTAAATGTGTGCTTTCTTTAAGGAGGAATGCAGAGGGCAAGTAGAAAATAATTGTCAGGTTCAATCCACGATACTTATTACTTATTCCATGTTAACAGGGACGGGGAAGGGTACTCCACTGGCGTCAAACAGGCGGAAATACCTGGCCCATACCATGACCAGGTGAGGCAAGCAGGACTGGCTGCGTGGTACAAACTGGATGATGGCCTACTGAGTCCTCCATAGCAGGAGTGAGGCAAAAACCTGGTGAGCCTCCAGCTGAGTTTGTAGACTGAGTCCAACAGAGCATTCACCACAAGCTGCCAGCAGGGAACCTCTGAGATCAGTTTGTAAAGCTACTAGTCTGGGAAGGGATGAATTCAGACCACTACATGGCCTGTGCGGGATTGAGAGAGCATTCACTGAGCAGATGGGTGGTGACCTCACAGGTTGTGGGGATGCAACAGCACCAGTCCCAATCACTAGCTTTACCTTTACAGGCTCAGACATCTGCAATGACTGAGGCTAATGCCCAGGGGCTGGCAGCCCAGGGCCGAGGAACCCCAAGATCATCGGGGAGAGGGACTTGCAGGGTGTAGGGGGTAATTTCCCACCCCCCCCCCAGCCGTTTGGCGGGGGGATTGTTGTAAGCAGTCCTTCTTAAAGTGTCTCTCTTGCAAGTCCCTCTCTCTGATGATCAACCCAACAGGTGACCTGGACAGTGATCAGCGCTGACAATGCAGAAATCATCAATAGACCACAAGAGAAGATGTACCTTTAACCTGGAGGCCTGACCTTCATTTTGATTACCACCCTATGTCATTATGTATGGACCATTTAATATTTCTGTAGGAGCAACTTATTTTGTGTTACTTGCTCTAATTGTTCTTTTACTACTTGCTTGTACAACCACCTTTTGTTATGCTTTCCTGTAAACATGTCTAAAATCTGCTCCAGAACAACCCCCACCTCTGGACTCTGAAGTGGTAAAGACTGCTCTCCCATCCCTGGCTAATGCTAAAGGACTGCTAATGACATTGCTTGGCCTGGGAACGCTTTTGCTAATTGTTTTCTATGCCTTACTTGCTTTATACGTGCACTGCAAAACTCTTATGAGCTTAGCCAGCCAGTTACATAAGATCAAGCTCCAAGTGAATAAATTTCCCCCGATAGGGATCGCAGCCAGAGATGGATAAGAGGGGGTGTCAGTCTGGCCAACCTAAGACAGGGCCTTCAGCTTCGCTCTGAAGAAGTTCCCGATGACAGATCAGGCAGACAAGGCGATCCATCCAACCTAAGATAGGCGGGTTCGCTTCCTTAAACAAAGACAGGGGAGATGCTGGGAGCCATTTGGAGCTTAAAGTAAAGCTCAAAGTCATCTTGACCCCTGTGCTCACTTAAAGGCACGTACAAGGAACTGGCTTACTTAAAAGACACCAGGTGACCAGTATTGCTCTGCTAAGTCTGCAATTGGTTTTAAATTTTCCTTATTTTTCTGCACTATAGTAGAATGGCAGTGTGGGCACCCACGAGGATGCACCATGCCGCATGTGTGGAACTCCCAATACCCAGGGTTCTCCCAGGTTCTGAAGAGGATGACCTTACGAGATACTGACTTTTATATATGCCCAGGAATTAATTGAACTGCTTTGGACATTTCTAACTGTCGTGGGATTGATGTTTATTATTGTCCTAGATGGGGATGTGAGGTAACTGGGACGGCCTCTTGGCTCATGCACAAGGGCCCTCCTTATCCTTGTCTGGTGAATCTCAACACCCAGACTTGCCTCAAACCCCCTGCATGGCCAATGCTATCCTTACCAATGGAATCCTTTTAAAATAACCTTTACAGCGGAGGGGAAAAGATAACTAACTTGGAGGTGGGTCTGCCATTAAAACAAAAAAGAGGGAATCTATAGAGCACATGGGCAGCAAAGATGACACTGAAGGGGAGTGGAGTGGGCAGAGCCCGATTTGCTTTACAGTAAGTAATCAGACCATGGAAGCTTAGGTGCATGATAGGGTGTGACCTTGACAGTGATTGGTTCCTCTTCCTCCCCTCCCATGCCACCCACTCTTTGTTGCTTTAAAAACGGCTTGCTCTGTGTTAATAAACGAGTTTCCCTGCTTGAGTTGACTCCCTGCTGCATCTGATTGTCTCCCAGGATGAGGGAGGCTGGGGAACGTGCGAGTGGCTGCACTTACCTTTCCTAGGACCCTGTCCATCTTTTGTGGGATGAATGAAGACCCGACAACATGGTAGGTGGGATTCTAACACAGCTAGCCACAACTCCTACTCTATCCAAATAGGTATTCAGCTTATGAATGGATGAATATTGTGCCCCACCCCCACTCCGGGGCTCAATCTCAAGTCCCGGGAACCCCCTAGCTCCTTAGTTGCTCACAGGCTGGTATCCTCACCTAGACCCTTTCGCCAATTGGGCCTGCTAAGCTCTGAGTTCAAATCCCAATACAGCCAAAAGATGAAACCTAATGTGAGAAGCCCATCGATCCACCTGTTTTCCTGTCCTGTGAATGTCCTGGGTCTCAGGGAGGATGGAGAATTCTAAATAGGCAACTCTATAACCATAGGAAAAATTTGTTATCTGTGTCAGCCCAGTTATGTCTGTCATCATACTCAATAAAACACAAATGCATCCATGACTAAGACACACAATAAAAAGAGTAACTACACTGAACTCATGATGCATTACATACATATATGTAAATAGAGATCCTATGTGTAAAATAGGTGGGTACATTAATTTTTCCAGTGCTGGGGCTTCAATTCAGGACCTGTGACCTGGCCTGATATTGTAGTCTTCAAGGATGGTGAGCTTCCATTTCCCCCAGAGTGTTATAGATTTACCCAGAACTGAGTTGGAATCCCAGCTGTGGCAGAAAAATGGTGCGAGTTCTGAGCCAGGTTTTATTATTATTATTATTATTCCCAAGGAAAGGATTTGAACTCAGTTTGTGGTAACTCTGCCTCAGCTTCAATCACCTCAGGGTGGTGCGCTGCCATGGGCCCATTGCCGATCCTGGGATACTAGGCCCTGAAGTCTTGCAGGAAAACACACACACACACACACACAAACACACACACACACACAGAGTATGATATATATATATATATATATATATATATGTATGTATGTATATATATATGTATATATATATATATATATATATATATATATATATATGGAGAGAGAAAGAGAGAGAGAGAGAGGAAAGCCGCGGGATGAATTTTTACATTTTGTTCCTTTCCAAGGTGACCATCCTGGGTCTTAATAACATGCCTACAAAGAGTACTTCACCTTGCATTGGTGAAGGATAGTGGGCTATTGAGGAAGCCATAGGCCCATGCAGCAATGTAGGCCCTGAGTTCGAGTCCTGGTCCTGACACCTACCAATATGTGGAATTCCCAAGATACTCGTTCTTATGCATCGAAATACCAATGGAACGTGAGCAAACTCATGATTAAATGAGAAGTTTCTGAGTGCATCAATGTCTAGTCTAAAATTAGATGCAATGATACTAGGACGCTGATTGATCTTAATGAATAGTCTATTAAGCATGAAAAGAATCCTATTCCTTCAGTGGTGGCATAATAACTACCTAAGAGTTGGTAGGAAAGTAGTTGATATACTTGAATCCTAGGCAGATGTCTCTGGACTCTATACAAATATATATTTATTGGTATACTACCAGCTGCCTATCCATGTATGGCTATTTTGTCCAGTGCTGTGGCTCAATTACATGGTCTGGGAACTGCCTGGCAGCTTCGTGGGCTAGAGGTTGCCATGTTGACACACCCATTCATGAATTGGGTCTGCTAGGCCCTGAGTTCAGGTCCCAGCACTGCCAACAACTGGATCGTGGAGTAAGAAGTGGAGTGTAACACCTGTTTTCTTTTTCTCTGAGTGTCCTGGGTGTAATACATGAAGGAGAAAATGTATACAAATCTAGATATATGTGATATAATGTCATCAATATAATAAATGGAATGTCTGTTATCACAGTCAATAAAATAAGTGGTAAATAAATGAATAAAACAGAAATACAATAAATAACCACAACAAACAAGATATGGACTGAACATCTATAGGTAGGTACAAATCCTATCTTTACAATGTATATAAATAGTGTGTTTCCAAGGGCTGGGTCATGAATTCAGGCATAGGGAGCAGGCCTGACTTTCTTGTCCTCAAGCATGGTGAGCTTCCCTTTCATCCACAGTGCTGCAGAGTTACCCAGACCCTAAATTCAAATCCAAAGCCTTACAGATAAAACGGCAACAATTGCAAGCCAGGGAGTTTTTTTTGTTTTTGTTTTTTGGTTTTTTTTTTTTTTGCCAAGCAAGGTCTTGAACTCAAATCATGGCAACTCTGCCTCAGCTTCCATCACCCTAGGCTGGGGTGCAGCCACTGGAACAACAGACGATCCTGGGATCCTAGACCTCCAGGCCTTGCGGGGGGGGGGGGATGCACCGAAAATAAGTGGTGGGATGGTCTTTTTAGATTTTGCACCATGACCATCTGGGTCAGAATGACACAGCTCCAAAGGGTAATTCAACTTACATTGCTGAAGGCTGGTGGGCTATTGAGCTATTGGGCCATAGTCCTGCATGGCAATATAGGGCTAGAGTCGATTCCAAGTCATGTCACTTCTGGATGATGGGAGATCCTAAGAGACTCGTTCCAATTTATAAGAATAACGATGGAATGTTTTAAATGTCATAGTTAAATGAGTTGCTCGTGAATGATACTCGTATAAAATTAGACATCATGTTTCAGTCGTCTGGTTGATTTTATATAATATGAAACATTAAAAGAATACTCTTTTTTTTTTTTTTGGTCGGTCGTGGGGCTTGAACTCTGGGCCTGGGCACTGTCCCTCAGCTCTTCAGCTCAAGGCGAGCGCTCTACCACTTGAGCTACAGCGCTACTTCTGGTTTTCTGGTGATTTATTGGAGATAGGAGTCTCACAGTCTTTCCTGCCCGGGGTTGGCTTTGAACTGTGATCATCAGATCTCAGCCTCCTGAGTAGCTAGGATTACAGGCGTGAGCCACCAGCGCCCGGCTAGAATACTCTTTCTTACAGGGATGCAATGATTTCAGGACACCGATTTTCTTAAGAGTTTATTTATTTATTTTTTATTGTGAAAATACTGTACAGAGGGGTTACAATTACACGGGAAAGATAATGAGTACATTTCTTATCAAGCATTGTAGCCTCTTCTTTTGTTTCCCCTTCCCTTTCATTCCCATCCTTCTCCTGTCTCCCAACTCAATCCTCCCCACCCCCCCTTCCCCACCTCACCCCCTCAACAAAGTTGTAAAATTAGTTTTCAACATAACGACTTGTACATCTCATTGAGGATGAAAACAATAACATTAATTACATGGAGGTATAATAATACCCAAGAATTGTTAGGAATGTAGTCTATATAACTGAATAATGGATAGACATCTCTGGCACTCTATAAAGATATATATTTATTAGCGTACTACCATCTGAGTGTCAATCTGTTCTTATTTTGTCAACCGCTGGGGCTCTATCTCAGGCCCTGGGAACTTCCTGTCAGCTCAATTTGCCCCAGGATGGCATGTTGACACTGACCCATTCATGAATTTGGTTCTGTAGGCCATGAGTTCAGATGCCAGAACTCCCAAACAATGAATCGTGGAGTAAAAAGCTGATGGTGACACATGTTTTCCTTTTCTGTGAAAGTCCTGGGTGTCACATTTGAAGTAGGATACATATGCACACCTATATCCTATGTAATCAACGTAATCAATGTTCTATGTGCCATAATAGACAATAAAATAAATAGTCAATACATGAACAAACAAAAAATAAAATGAATAAATATACTGAACTCAATATGTACATACATATGTCTGTAAATATAAATCATATATTTAAAATGTACGTGAATAGGATTGTATCTAGTGCAGAGGCTCGATTTCAGGCCTAAGGAACAGACTTGAATTTCTTGACTTCAAGGAGGCAAGCCTCTCCTTCCCACACAGTGAAACAGAGTTACCAAGAACATGAGTTCAAATCCCAGTCCTGGCAGAAAAATGGCATCTCTATGCAATATGACACCCAATTCTTAGGTATTTCATTCTGCCTCCATTTAATGAATGTGATTGTTTAAATGCTTAATAAAGTATTAACTAAAATCGATCATTTTTGTATAATATAATTGTGTATAATTTTATACTGGAATCATTCAAGAACTGCCCATTAAATCATGACATACATCATATTCCATTGGTATTCATATGGATGAAATGAGTTTCTTAGGATCTCCTGCCATCTGGAAGTGGCAGGACCAAGATTCAAACTGTGGGCACCAGCTCCCACCACTTAAACCTGAGGATTGGGAACTCACTGGTCTGTCTAAGAACATCAGCAAGACCAATGATTAGCTAGGCACTACTGGCTGTCAGCAGTCCTCCTTGATACTTACAAGGCTGTGAAAGGAGGGTCATGTTCAAAGTCACCGTAGGCAGGAAAGTCCTTGAGACCACTGTCCAACTTAAGTGGCAACAAAGCCACAAGAAGAGACGTGTTGATGTTGGTATCATTTGTGGAGGGGAAGGGGAAAAACAAGTCGTTTAAATAAGGATACAGGTGGACCTGTTGCAACAATGAGAAGTACAAGTCTTTATGTCGAAAACGAACTTTACAACTTTGTTGGGAGTGGGTGGGGAGGATTGGGTGGGGGGGGGCGGGGGAGGATGGGAAGGGATGGGAATGGTAAACAAAAGAGGAGGCTACAATGCTTAATAAGAAATGTACTCATTATCTTGCCCATGTAATTGTAACCCCTCTGTACAGTATTTTCACAATAAAAAATAAATTAAAAAAAAAAAAAAAGAAGAGACGTGTGTCTCACACTAGCCTTGATCAAATGCAGCTCACAGACTGTGCCCAGATCCTGAGTTTAAGGTCCAAGACTGGCAACAAACAGACATACACAACAATTTGTGCAGCCATCCAGATAAAGCAGGTCACCCTTTTGTCCCCAACTGAATTGGACAGAGTTCCCTGGGAAAGGGTCTGGCGAAGCTGGTGTCATCTTTACTCCGCCCATGCTGCCTGCATCACAGGATTCCAGCCACAACCCCATTCTTTCATGGTTCTTTTTGACCAAATGGGATTCAAGAATGCTGGCCACACCCACATTCCATGCTGCCCTATAGCACCAGAATTCCCTCTGTTGGTTGACACCACTACTGGCCATTGAGGAAAGTAGAGGTAGCTGAGTGGTGAGCAAGAGATTCGAGGAAACTTTGGAGTAGGTTAGGATATTGACGCCTAGTCACTGAGTGAGAGAAGAAAGGATTTCCCAGAGCCTGGGAATGTGGCCATCCCATCTTTCCCATCACAGCTCTCAGATGTCTGATACAACAAGATTCCGTGAGAGAGCTGAGGACAAGAACAACTACAAGAACACCAGCAGAAGAATACTCCCATCAGATCTGCAACATTCAACAAAACAAAGAACACGAAAAAGGGAGGGAAGCTCAAGACAAACATCATCTTATAAATATGATAGAAACAATTGAATAAAAGGAAAAAAAAACAAAAAAATTTGAATACTTATCTTGGGGTTCATTCCACTAATATCAACTTACCTGAACTTTTCTGCTTGACTCAGACATATACTAGATATTGCAAATAAGGGAAACTATGGGACCTATGTTTATTTGGGTCTGGCTTACTTCACATAATATAATTTTTTCCAAGTCTTTCCATTTTCTAACAAATGTGGCAATGTCATTCTTTCTGATGGAGGCATAAAATTCCATTGGGTATATATACCACGTTGTCTTGATCCATTCATCTACTGAGGGGCATCTGGGTTGGTTCCATAACTTAGCTATGGTAAAAAATGCTGCAATAAAAATAGTCGTGTTGGAAACTTTAGTTTGGTCTTGTTTGTGATCATTTGGGTAAATGCCCAAAAGTGGGATTGCCGGGTCATAAGGGAACTCTATGTGGAGTCTTTTGAGGAACCTCCATACTACTTTCCAAAGTGGTTGAACAAGTTTACACTCCCACCAACAATGAAGTAAGGTTCCCTTCTCTCCGTATTCCCTCCAGCAGCTGTTGTTATTAGAATTTTTGTTTATAACCATTTTAACTGGAATGAGGTGGTATATCATTGTTGTTTTGATTTGCATTTCTTTTATGGCTAGAGAGCTTGAGCATATTTTCATGTGTCTATTGGCCATCCTTCTTTCTCTTCAGAGAAGTTTCTCTTTAAGTCTTTAGCACAGTTATTTATTGGGCAATTGTTTGTTTGAAGATTTGTTTTGTGGGGATTTAAAATTTTAAGTTCCAGGTATATTTTAGATATGAGACCCTTGTCTGTTGTATGGCTAGTGAAAAATCTTCTCCCAATCCGTGGGCTTTCTATTGATTTTGCTAGCTTTATCCTTTGCCATGCAGAAGCTCTGAAATTTCATGCAATGTCAATTTTCCACCCTTTCTTTCATTTGTTGTGTTTGTGGGTCTCTATTAAAAAAATTTCGGCCTGCACCAAGGAGGCTTAGGGTTTCTCCTACTCCATTCTATAATGTTTTCAGAGTATCTGCTTTGACTCTGAGGTCTTTGATCCATTTATAGTTGATTCTGGTGCAAGTTGATATATAAGGATCTAGCTTTAGTTTTCCACAAGTAGTTAACCAATTTTGCCAGCACAATTTACTGAAGAGACTGTCTTTCTTCCATTCTATTTTTGTTAGCTCTCTTATTGAAAATTAGATGGCTACATGTCTTTAGGTTCATTTCTGGGTTTTCAAGTCTATTCAATTGGTCCTGCAGTCTGCTCTTGTGCCAGTACCACTGTTCTTTCTGTTAAAGATTGTTATTGTTATTCGGGGTCTTTTATTGTTCTATATCAATTTTTGGATTGAGTCTTCTATTTCCCTGAAGAATGAAATTGGAATATTGATAGGTATCACATTGAATTTGTAGATAGCCTTGGGAAGTATTGCCATTTTCACGATGTTGATTTTTCCAATCCAGGAGCATCGGAGTTTTTGCCACATTCTAAGTTCTGTTTTGATTTCGTTTTTAAGGTTTTTAAAGTTTTCATCATAGATGTCCTTCACTTGTTTGGTTAATTCCTAGGTATTTTATTTTTTGTGGAGCTATTACGAATGGAGTTGCTTTCCTGATTTCAGCTACCCTTTTCTCATTGTTGGCATATAGAAAAGCCATTGATTTTTGAAGGCTAATTTTATACCCTGATACTTTACGAAAGTTTTGAATCACCTTGAATAATTTGAGAGCAGAATCCATGGGATTCTTTAAATGCAAGATCATGTCATCTGCAAAGAGGGAAAGTTTTACTTTCTTTTTCCCTATTTGGAACCCCTTGATGTTTGTATCTTTTATTATTGCTGTCGTTAAGCATTCCAATACTGGATTGAAGAGCAATGAAGTGAGTAGGCATCCTTGTCTCGTTCCTGAGTTTAGAGGACATGGCGTTAATTTTTCAACATTGAGCATAATACTGGCTAGAGGTTTTAATATACAGTCTTTATTTTATTGAGGAAGGTTCCATGGATTCCTAGTCTTTGCAGAACCTTCATCACAAAGGGGTGTTGGATCTTGTCAAATGTTTTCTCTGCATCTATTGAGATAACGATGTGGTTCTTATTCTTGCTCTTGTTGATGTGATGAATTATGTTATTTGATTTGTGGATTTCGAACCAGCATTTCATCCCTGAAATGAATCCTGTTTGATTGTGGCATATGATTTTTTGGATGAATTGTTGAAGTTGATTGGCCAAAATTTTGTTGAGAAGTTTTGCATCAATGTTCATCAAAGAAGTGGGTCTATAGTTCTCTTTCTTTGATGAGTCCCTGCCTGATTTTTGGATGAGGGTTATTATAGCTTCATAGGATGAATTTGGTAGTGAACTTTCTCTTTCAATTCCATTTAAAATTTGAAAGAGTATTGGTGTGTGTTCTGCTTTGAATTCCTTGTAGAACTCTGCTGTAAAACCATGCGGTCCTGGGCTTTTCTTAGATGGGAGGTCTCATTGCTGTTTCTATTTCAATGCTTGATATGCACTAGTTAAGATGGTTTAACTCATCTTGATTTAGTTTTGGCATGTTGATATTTGCTAGGAAAAGGTCCATTTCTGCCAAGTTCTCAGACATATTAGCATAAATGTTTGAGAAGTATTCCCTTATAATGTTCTGAATCTTGTTTGTTTCTGTGGTGATATTTCCATTCTCATCTCTGAGTTTATTTATTAGGGTGTATTCTCTTCTTTTTCTGATAAGATTTGCTGGGGGTCTATTTATTTTGTTGATTTTTTAGAAGAATCATCTCTTTGTTTTGTTGATTCTATTTTTTATTCTAATTCATTTAATTCTGATTTAATTTTAATTATTTCTTTCCTTCTACAAGATTGGGGTTCATCTTGCTCTTTTTCAAGGAGGCTCAGCTGTCTCATTAAATTGTTAGTTTCGGATCTTTCGAATTTATTGATGTAAGAACTCAAAGATATAACTTGCCTGTGAGTACTGCCTTTGCTGTGTCCCAGAGGAGCTAGTAGTTTGTGTGCTCATTTATGTTGAATACCTTGAGCACATGAATTTCGTTTTTAATCTCTTCCATGACCTACTGGTGGTTCAACAGTGTGTTGTTCATCCTCCATATGTTACAGGACTTTCTTTGGTGGCTTTTGATGTTGAGTTCTAATTTTTTTCCCTTGTGATCTGAGAGAATGCAAGGTTTTACTACAGTGTTCCTGAATTTGGAAAAGTTTGCTTTGGGACCTAAAATGTAGTCTATTTTGGAAAATGTTCCATGTGCTGCTGTGAAGAACGTGTATTCTGATGATGCTGGGTGAAATATTTGGTAGGTGTCTGTTAAATGTAGTTGCTCTATGCAGTTGTTTATATCTCCGGTTTCTCTGTTGAGTTTTTGCCAAGTTGATCTATCTAGTGGGGATAGTCGTGTATTAAAGTCCCTGACAATTAATGTATTTGGATCTAAATGAGATTTGAGAGAAAGTAGTGTTTTTTGCATAAATTTGGATGATCCATTGTTTGGCGAATAGAGATTTAGAGTTGTAATAACCTCCTGAAGTAGAGATCCCTTAATTAGTATTGAGAGACCTTCTTTATCTCCTCTAACTAATTTTAATTTGAAGTCTATTTTATCTGATATTCGTATTGCAACTCCTGCCTGTTTATAGGGAGCTGTTTGCTTGGTAGATTTTGTTCCAGCCTTTCACATTCAAAATGTGTTGTTTTTATGGACAAGGTGGGATTCCTGAAGGCAATAGGTAGAAGGATCTTCCTTTTTAATCCAACTAGTCTACGTCGCTTAATTGGAGAGTTAAGCCCATTAATGTAAAGAGATAGGACTTAGAGGTATTTGGGAGTTCCTGCCATTTTATTCACCTTCTTTAAGGCTGCCACAACTGAGTACTTCCTATGGTTTTTGGATTCTCACCTTGGGTGCGGTTTCTTGGTGTTTATTGTGGTCTTGTAGGTTTTCTATGTGTAGGACATCTTTAGGTGTCTTTGTAGAGCTGGTTTGGTGGAGATATATTGTTTCAATTTTTCTTTACTATGGAAGTTTTTTATTTGACCTTCGGATATGAAGGAGAGTTTAACTGTGTACAGTATTCTTGGTTGATAGTTGCTTGTCTTTAGGGGATGGTATACATCATTCCAGGCTTTTCTTGCTTTAATTTTCTCTGCTGAGAAATCTGAGGTGATTCTCATTGGTTTCCCTTTATAGGTTATTGATCTTTTCTCCTTGACAGCTTTAAAGATTTTTTTCTTGGTCTGAATTGATCCTGTGCGGATAATAATTTGACGGTAGGATGTCCTGTTCTGGTCTGGTCTATTTGGAGTTCTAAAAGCTTCTTGTATTTGAATAGCCCTGTCTTTTTACATGTTTGGGAAGTTCTCTGCTAGGATCTTGTTAAACAAATTTCCTAGACCATTAACTTCTGTCTCTAGGTGTTCCTCTACACCCATTATCCTCAGATTAGGCCTTCTGATGGTGTTTTCCAAATAGATTTGAGGAGATATATCATATTTCTAGGATTTGTCTTGGATGGTTTTATGTTCTTTCTCTATAATATCTAGGCTGTATTCAATCCCTGAGATTCGATCTTCTGCATGGTCTAACCTACTGTCAAGACTTTCTACTTCGTTTTTTATTATTTCTTCTAATTGGTTGACTTTGATGACTTCAAATTCTTTGTTGGAACTTTGTTCTAGATCTTGTAAGAACTTCTTTACTTCCTTACTTTGGTGCTCAGTGTTTATTCTCAAATCACTTAGTTGATTGGTTATGGTTTCCTAGGACTCGCATTCCTTCTGTTGTTTTCGAATGAGCATTCCCTTTGCCATCTCACTGATTTCTTTCAGCTCTCTGTTTCTGTATTCCACTAATGCCTCCATTGATCTTTGTCCGTTCTCATCCCGATCTCTCAGTTCCTGTATTTCTCTTTGATTAGCATCCCCACGTTTACACATTTCCTGAATTTCTCTTTGAGTGTCCTCAGCCTATTCACGCCATTCCTGACTTTCTCTTTGTCTGTGCTCAGCCAGCTCACGTAATTGCTGTCTATCTCTTTGACTGATCTCAACCTGCTCACACAATTCCTTTATTTCTCTTTGAGTGTTCTCAATCTGCTCATGAAATTCCTGTATCAATCTTTGAGTAGCTTCCTCAAGCTAATGCTTCTCCTGTATTGATCTTTGGTTTGCCTCCTCTTTCTCCCTATCATGCTCACATTGAGACTTTTGCAGGTTTTAACTATTTTCATTTACCATGTTTACCTGTAGTGTTTGTAGAGCTTTTTGAGAACTCTCCTCTGGATTACTCATTATCTCTTTTCTCCCCTGATTGTCATGAATGGGAGTTGAGAACCCCTGGCTTGACATTTTTCTTGTGTTTTTCCGGCTTGTTCTGCCCATTTGGGATGAGAATAACACGTTTTTTGCTAGAACACGATTTTAAGGTAAGCATAAACCAAAGTCCGTAGTTGCACAGTCAAAAGTCTGCAGATACAATCTGGTTCAAGAGATACAATCTATTGAACATCAAACAACTATGCCTTTATGGCCTAAGAACAGCAAAGGAGAATTTGGCAACCAGAAATTATTAGGTTTAGGTAAAATTTGGGGAACAATAGGATTGGAGGGATGTGGGAAAGTGAGGGAGAGTGGAATTAACCGTTTCCTCATCTCAAAGAGGGAAATTGATTGGAGAGAATGATAGCAGCTACAGAAAAAATAGTAAGAAAAAAAAGAAAAAGGAAAAAAGACAAGAAAAAATGGAAAAACACAAATTTAATATTAAAAAATGAAACCCTTAAAAACTGTGAGTTTGAAGAAGTAGTATTCAGAGAAGAATGGGGATGGGATGAAAGGAGGGGAGGCATAGAAAAGAGACATGAAAAACGAAAAATAAAGATGTTTTAAAATATTATATGGGTATAAATAGGTAATACTGCTATTAAAGAATTTATCTCTAAGAGGTTTTGAATTGAGTAATAAATTTCTGGATTAAGTATGTACACAATGTAGGATAAGATCTAATAATCGATGACGGGTATATTTGAGGTTGACCACAACAGAAATTAAGTCATGCAGAAACGAATAAAAGAGAAGTGAAAAGAATGAGAACAGAAAGGAAGAAAGAAAGAAAGAAAGAAAGAAAGAAAGAAAGAAAGAAAGAAAGAAAGAAAGAAAGAAAGAAAGAAAGAAAGAAAGAAAGAAAGGGAACAAAAGTTCAGTAGAGATTAAAAAATAAGCACACACACATATTCACCTAAAATAAAAATTATATGAGGAAGAAAACAATAAACAATAAAAACAAAAATTAAAAAAAACAAAAAATTAAAAATAACGTACAAAAACAAAAAGAAAGTTCTTTCATTTTTTTTTTGTGGGCTGGGGGATAGGAAGATTCTGTATTTCCCTTGTGTCAGTAACCAGACTCTTGGTGGAGTCCCTGGTCGGCTTGTGGTGTTTGGTTTTCCTGTGGCTTGATTTGTTACTTAAGGCAGTTTGTTTGGGCAAGCCGAAAAATGCTCTGCTTTGTGATCCTCCTTTCAGGCTAGTTCAGTGGGAGAGGGATCTGTTCTGAGTATTGCAAAAGAGGGAGATGTCTGTTTTCTCTTGTTTGGAGATGCTTTGATGAGGTTAGGTTCTGGGTAGAGTTGAGGCC
Organism: Dipodomys spectabilis; assembly: GCF_019054845.1. Classification (NCBI taxonomy): domain Eukaryota; kingdom Metazoa; phylum Chordata; class Mammalia; order Rodentia; family Heteromyidae; genus Dipodomys; species Dipodomys spectabilis. The sequence goes on from NW_024871123.1 coordinate 237,073, forward strand.
TTTCAGCAAACAGTAGCTTTTCCCTGAGGGGCTAGCTTCTGAGACACTCACAGAGCACAGCCTGCAGCCTTTCTCAGAGTTTATGTTTACTGAATTTCAATAGAATGTCTAAGCTGCTTTAGGGAGGCTCAGGCTCTGGCTCTGTTTACCCAGTGAAGAAAGCCACTCCCAGGGGGCAGATTTACTCTGCCTGGGGTGGGTGACTTTTTCCTGGGTGGAGTTGAACCTGGCAGGTCTGGCCAGGTTCATGTGACCTGCCAAATAGCTGTCTTGTTTTCTCCCAAGGCCTGAATTGGAACTGGCAACTCAGCCAAGCCTTTGTCAGTATCAAAGATGGAGATCTCCAGTAATGGGGTGGGGCATGAATGCCTTCCCTCCTCTGATCCCTAAGAAGGAGTGAGGATGTCAGGCTTCTACTCCACGCTGCCGGAGTCTTGGTTCCTGGGTCGTCTCTGGTCTGCGATCTGCAGTGTGAAGATATCTGCTCCTTGTCAGTTCTTGCTGGTGTTGTGTAGAATCAGCTTGCCCGCTGCATCTGGTGCCTTTGTCCCAGACCCTCTGTGTTGCAGGTATGACGGCTACGGGCACCGCCGCTGCTGCTGCCACAAGGCAAAGAGACACATCTGAGCACTTGCCAGGAGCGGCAAGTGCTCAGATCTGTCTCTTTGCCTTGATTTTCCCTCTCTGGCAAAACTCTCTGTACTGTGATGGCACACTTGGTGTAATTCTCTGGCCTAGTACTGTTCACTGGAACACTAAAACTGCTTTTTTATGCTAGAGCTTGTTTAGCCTCCAGCTTCTTCTCCGCCATCTTCCTGACCTTATCTTGAGGCTTATTTTATATTCCTGACATTTTTTCTACAGTTGTAGTTAATTTTTCATGATGGGCTAAGTGTATTATATTGGATATATGAAAGTAAACTGAATGCTTATCCCATTAATCCTTTGCCACTTGTCTAATACCAATATAAATTATCCATGTGTTTGATTTAATGAAAAAAACAACAGATATAAGCAAGATAAACCAGTCTGTTGTAGACAAGTATTTTCACCTTTATTTTGAAAGTTGGTCCTTTTTATCACTACAGAATATTCTTGAGAAAATGTGCTCCAGGCTCTACAACTGAAGAATATTATGGTTTGATCTATTATAAGAGAAGGAAGGAAGGGGAACCTTCCTTCCAAATGTTTGATTCCAGGAATGTGATATGCTTTATGGTGCCTGCTTGGAAATGAACAATTTTCACAGTCAACCTTGGAATGCCAACTTGATAGACAACTTCTGTAAGTGGTTACAAAGCATTATTGATGGCTTTGCAAGGATGCCTGATTGCCTCATTGTGGGACAATTAAAACAGGAATTTAGTAAGCTGCTCTTTGTATCTTTAGAAAAACCCATCGACTCTAGGCCAGGGGATCACAGGGGCCAAGACAAACTACTACCTTGAATAGTAATCCTAGACCTCTAAAACAACACACACACACACACACATGCACACACACACACACACACACACACACACACACACACACACTAACAAATACACAAAAAGCACTCCAGTAAGCACAGCCAGGCAGGGTTACTATCACAGCCTAAATGAAATCAGGCAAAAAACAGAAGCTGAGAGTCATTTAGCTGATAACTAAAATATTTTTTATGAGGCAAACTCAAATGTGACTCCAGAGAGAGAGTAAGAAAGACTGATCAGAGACACTAAAATTGGTCACACAAAGATTGGAAAGTAGAATGCCTTGTAGAACAAATAAATCATAGAAAGCCTTTGCATGTAATAACAAGACAGCAGATCAAATTCCAGAAATGCACATTTTCTTAGTAGTCAGCTTAATCAACTATCAATACAAATCTTTGAATTCTTAAATATTTGACCATATGTGGGAGAAGGCTGAAGAGAAAGAAAATGTCATCATTCTCTTAGGAGGTCCAATATCACATTAATAAGTAATCTAGCAGAGATTTGTAATAAAAAGAAAACACAATTCTTCCAAATGAGGGTTTTATTTCTTTTGATGTAAAAGTTCTTAAATTAGGTGCTAGCAATTACCATACAATTGATCCAGTCCCTCAGCTGAGTTGATATTGACTGCAGTATTCCCACATGAAGGAAAAGAGAAAATTTACAAATGTCTGATGAAATGAGTTAAAGGTGAAGTGTTCTAATAATAGTATCTGTGGTTTAGATACAGGTGAAGAGGGCGATTTTCTTTTCTAATAATCCCCCATTTTTACCTGGTGCCAGTGGCTCACAGCTATAATCCTAGCTACTCAGGAAGCTGAGATCTGAGGACTTCATTTCAAAGACAGCCTGGGCAAGAAAGCCCTGAAACTCTTATTTCCATTTAACCCCCAGAAAACCAGAAGAGGCACTTTCACTCAAGAGGTAGAGCACTCACCTTGAGTTGAAGAGTTCAGGGACAGTTCCCAAGCCCAGACTTCAAGCACCTCGAACAACAACAACAAATCCTCATTTCATGGACTGCCTACATCTTCTCCTAACATTCAACAAAGGAGCCATTTTATCCCCCACTACCTTTAAGTCCTAAACTAGCTACTGGAAATAGATTGATTTGGTATCTTATATCAAACTGTTCATATTTGCGGAAACAAACACCAGCAGTGGTAAATTTTTTCCAGTCCTTCAACTCTGGGCCTGGGCCCTGAACATGGATATACTGTAGCTTTCATGTGAGGCTGTTTGTTATTGATTGGATTACTGCCCCTGAGGGAAATTACTGGGTCTTAAGGGAGATATAGGTTTAGTCTTTTCAGGAAACTCCGTACTGCATTCCACAATAGTTGAACGAGTTTAATTTCCCACCAACAGTGTAATAGAGTTCCCAATTGTCCAGCATTTGCTAGTCTTAATTTTCTTGGTAATGGCCATATTAACTGGGACGAGATAGAATCTGTCTTGTTTACTTATAGATTTGTATGCACCTTCTAGTTTCAATAAATGAATGAATCCATGAAACCTATATTGCTCTGTGTCTGCATTCCTTTCTCTTTTCTATTAATATAATTTTCCCAAACTTTTTATTTTCCTTACCACTGGTGAAAAGTCATCTTTCTGATGGGTGAATATAATCCCATTGTGTGTGTGTGTGTGTGTGTGTGTGTGTGTGTGTGTGTGTGTGTGTGTGTGTGTGTGTGTAAGATGACTGTAGGCACATGAATTCATTTCTAAGCATTCTGTATCATCTGAAATTTTGTAATTCCATATTGAAGTTGGATTGCTTTCTCTACTGCATGGAAGAATATTGTTAGGATTTTGATGAGTATTGCATTGCAAAATTGGGGAAAATATTGCAATGTTTAAAATGTTAATTCTTCTAACCAGGAACATTGAAAGACTTTCTATTTCCTTGAATCTCCTTCAATTTCCCTTTGTATATTTTTAAAGTTTTCACATATAGGTCCTTCACAATTTTAATTTAATTAATTCCTAGTTTTGTTGTTGTTGTTTTGTTCTGTGTAGATTTAATTTGTTTTTGAGGCTAATACATATAGGTTGTATTTTGAATTTCAGCGTGGATCTTCCCATTGTTGGTAACAGAAAAACTACTGATTCTTGTGATTTTTATACCCAGCTACATTGCTGAAGGTTAGCATCACCTGTACTAACTTGAGGGAGGAAGCCACAGGGTCTTTTAAATACAGCGACATTTCATCTGTAAAAAGGGATAGTTTTACTTCTTCCATATTTGGATCTGCTTGATGTTTTTCTCTTGTCTATTGTTCTTACAAGAAATTCCACTACCATATTGAAGAGTAGTAGAGAGAGTGGACATCTTGTCTCATTCCTGATGTTAATGTCTTCAGGCTTCCACCGTGAGGTAAATGCTAATTATCTGTGTCATATACATACTCAGTGTTATATTGAGGAATGTTCCACGCATTCTTAGCTTCTCAGACCTTTTAATCATAAAGCGGTATTGGAGCTTGTTAAAAGCTATTTCTACATCCCTATAGACGATCATGTGTTTCTTGACCCTGCTTCTGCTGATAGTTTGTATTATGTTTATTCACAAGAATATTAAATCGACTTTTATCCAAGTTGAATCCTATTTGATCATACCATATGATTTTTTTTAGTTGCTGAAATTGGTTAGTGAGAATTTTATTAAGAAGTTCTTCTTTAATGCTAATCAAAGAGTTGAGTCCATAGTTCTCTTTCTTTGGTGAGTCCCTACGTGATTTGGGGAAGAGTCTAATTCTAGCTTCATAGAATGTGTTTGATAATGTGTCTCTCATAGATACTAGATGGATGCATCTTGTTTTTAAATGCTATCTAATCTATGTCTTCTATTTGGAAATTTAAGTCCATTGCTATTGAGAGTTAAGGCAGAAATATCTGATAAGTCCTGCTATGTTATACACCTGTTGTTAGGAGCTGTGCCTGATGTACTCTTAATAAATTTACCTTGAACTCTTGTAGGGAACATTTTATATAACCAGTTCCTGTTCTTCTTGATCTTCTCTATGTAGGATATATTTGATTAAATTCTATCATGCTGATTTGATGGAAATACGTTGTTTCAAGTTGTCTTTGTCATGAAATATGTTTATTTATCCTTTAAATGTAAAGGAAAGTTTGGCTTGGGACCGTATTCACGGTTGGTAGTTGTTTACCTTTAGTGTTTGTCATACATCATTCCAGGCTCTCCTTTTTTTTTTACCATATCAGCTAAGAAATCTGTTTCTATTCTGACTGTATATCCCTTATAAATAATCAATCTTTTCTCTACGGCAGCTTTAAGAATCCTTTCCTTGGGGATGTGGACAGAAAGGAACCTTACTTCATTGTTGGTGGGAATGTAAACTTGTTCAACCACTTTGGAAAGCAGTATGGAGGTTCCTCAAAAGACTCCACATAGAGCTCCCCAATGACCCAGCAATCCCACTTTTGGGCATTTACCCAAATGATCACAAACAAGGCCACACTAAAGCTACCAGCACAACTATGTTTATTGCAGCATTATTTACCATAGCTAAGACATGGAACCAACCCAGATGCCCCTCAGTAGATGAATGGATCAAGAAGATGTGGTATATATACACAATGGAATTCTATGCCTCCATCAGAAAGAATGACATTTCCCCATTTGTTAGGAAATGGAAAGGCTTGGAAAAAATTATATTAAGTGAAGTAAGCCAGACCCAAAGAAACATAGGTCCCATGGTTTCCCTTATTTGCAATATCTAGTATAGGTATGAGTCAAGCGGAAAAAGTCAAATAATGTGATGTTAGGAAAACGAAACCTCAAATATGTATTTTAATGTTTTTGTTTCTTTCATGCATGTGTTTCTAACGCATTTATAATATTATCTCTTTGTTGCTTTGTATGTCCCTCCCCCACAGTGTAACCCCCGCTTTCACTATATTTGATGTCAGTATAACATGTGGAGGAGATGGGGACAAACAAGTCGTTTAAGGATTCAGGTGGACCTGTTGCAACAATGAGAAGTACAAAATGTCATGTCAAAACCAGCTTTACAATGTCGGGGGGGGGGGAGGGGTGGTATGATTGGGTGGGAGGGAGGGGGGAGGCTGGGAAGGGAGGTGAAGGGTAAACAAAGGAGGAGGCTGCAATGCTTGGTAAGAAATGTATGCATTATCCTGCCCATGTAATTGTAACCCCTCTGTACAGTATGTTCTCAAATAAAATTAAATTAAATTAAAAAAAAAAAAAAAAAAAGAATCCTTTCCTTGATCGTTAATTATCCTCTAATGGATTATGATGTCATGGTGGATTGTTCAGTTCTAGAATTCTGTGTTTGTTTAAAGGCTTCTCTTCTCTGAATGAGCCTATCTCTTTGGATGTTTGGCATGTTCTCTGCTAGAATTCTGTAATATGTTTCCCATCCATTTAGTTTCCTGCTCTTCTCCTTCTTGATACCTATCTCCTCAAAATTTGATCTTCTAACTGAGTCTTGACGTTGTGGCAAGATCATTTCTTATTTCTTGGATTTGTTCTAAATGATTGTTTCCTCTTCCCTATTAGAGCTATTTTGTAATTTGGCCCTGAGATTATCTTCTATGTCATCTATTTGCTGTGGAGACTTTCTACTTTGTTTTTGATTTCCCCGTCTTCTAGTTGGTGATATTTTAGGGGTTCTGTCTCTCTATTAAACCTTTGTTTTAGGTCTTTTATGGACTTTATGTACATTTTTTTTTGGATCCAATCATGGGGACTTAACTCTGGGCCTGGGCACTGTCTCTCAGCTCTTCAGCTCAAGGCTAGCGCTCGACCACTTGAGCCACAGTGCCACTTCCGGGTTTTTTCTTTTTCTTTTTTCTTTTTTTCTTTTTTTTTTTTTTTTGCTTATGTGGTGCTGATGAATTGGACCCAGGTCCTCAGGCATGCAAGACAAGTGCTCTACCACTGAGCCACCTTCCCAGCCCTCTGTACATTTTTTCTTTGGGTGGGGGAGTTGCAAGCGTTGTTTTCTTAGCTGTGTCTTCTCTCATATCTTTAACTAGGCATCCATTTTTTCTTGAACTCCCTTGACTTCTCAGAATTTATTTATCCTTCTGTTTGTAGTCTTCATGAATTATTTTGCTAATCTTTGGTTGGTCTCATTTGTTCACAAATTTCCTTGTAGAGGTTTTCTATCTTTCCATTAATCACATTTTTCAGCAGTATCTGTAATACATTTGATAACTCTCTTCTAGGTCCTTGATTGTCTGTTTTAATGCCTGGTTATTTACTGTGTGAATTATACTACCTTGAGGTCACTTTTCTTGTATTTTTCTGATTTGTTTTGTCCATTTGGAGGTTTTCTTTGGAGGATCTATGACCTTAATAGGTGACTCTCTATGTTCTTGGTTGATTTGCCAGGTCTTTGTTTGGTCTCCTGTTATGATTTGTTTTTCTGGAATTGCATTTTTGTCAGGTCCATTAAGTGTAGTAATAGAAATCAGTTGTGGTGAGATGTTGTGATGTTAATATTTGTGGTTCCAGTGACAGTTCGGAATGTCCAGTGGTATGGTGAATTGTCTATGTGTACGGATGTGGCTTTCTCTGATGTATGCTTCTGTTCCTGCTTTTTTCCATGTTGCCCATTTATTTCCAGACTGCAGATGTGCTTTTGAATGTGTTGGCCAACACAGTCATAGCAGTCAACTACCTGGCTGGCACCTTTTCATAGAATTCTGTTTTCTTGTGAAGACAGTATAAAATCTTCTTATGAATTATATGTTTATAGTTATGTCAATTTTTATAGCTGCATATCTATAATTATAGCTGATTTGATGTGACCCTCTAGAAGTGGAGTATCTCCTAGGACTATAAACCTCTGTTTCATTAGAGATTGCTAGGGTAATTTTCTGTTGTTATTCTGTCATTGTTTTTCCTCTTCCTCAGATTTATTTTTTATATTGTGTATGTTTTCACATAATTTAGGATTTGTAATTGTTGTATCAGGTTATTTTTGTTTTTCTGCTTATATTACGTTGAAGTAGTGATTTCAGGCTTGTATGAAGAAACAGAAAGAGACAGAATGTATCTTATTACATTGAGAGAAAGAAGACATTTTAACCTATTTACTACAAATAAATTCATATTAAGCAAAGCTAATGAAAATAATTACTTTTTTACTCTTCAAAGGATGAGTATAGTATTCTTGGATATCTTGGAAGAAAAGACTTTAGACTCATTGCAATTGCTAACTTACATTGAAATTACTGCCTAAATGTTCTTCTTCAGAAAGGCAAAAGCTCCATTGCTTTCATATTAGTATTATAAAATCATAATAGATGCATGTTGAATTGTTTTCCTCTGCTTTTTTTTCAATTCCATTCTTCATCCATTAGGTATCTAAGGCTTTGAATAACCAATTCCTTAAAATACGTATATTTCTTATATTGTGACGTAAATCTCAGTAATATAAATATGAATTTATCTTTGATTCTTATCTTGAGCTACATTCATATGAAATTTATGGAGTCTCAAACAAGAAACCTGACTATTTTACTCTATTCTATGTTTTAATCAATCAATCCATTCTCTTTAGAAATATGTTCTCATCTTTTATATTGCTCCAGTAAACAGAATGTGTTTCTAGTAGTTTTACTGACGTAAATATAAAGTTTGGAACAAGAAGACAACCTCCCCCCATTATCACTTTAAAGAAAACCCTTAGGGATTATTTTATATATAAAAATAAAAAAGTGCAATGCAATGTTTATACATGAATAACATAATGGTTAAGTCAATTAGACATAAGAACTACCACAGCAATTCTCAATTGACTTAAAGGCACCAAAATATTGTGTTCATCAATATCAGTCATTTAAAAAAATTACTAGTCAATACAAAGTTTATATTATATTCGAAATTTATAAAATGAAAATTACACTCAGATTTGTTGTCAATACCTGTTTCCAGGAATACATTTATTCAGCAAACAGGGAAACAAAAAATAAGGGTTTGTCACATATAATGAAAAACCTAGAAGCAGACAGTCTTTCCTTATGATGATAAGTACCTGCAAATTGTGTGATTTATTCAAAGATAATATAAACATTCATAAGAGGATTTGTGATCAGAAGTGATAGGTATGCAAAGTAACTGGAAAACTGTATGCTTAAATTGAGCTTTCAATATAGGATGGCAAATTTTCAATAAATGAGCCTATTATTCTGTATCTCTAACACACATACAGTATTCTACATTTTCCCACATACTCCCATTCTCTTACCTCGGTTCCTGATTAATATTCTTCTTTTTCATGATGTCAATTCCTTCTAAAATAACAAGGTGGGCATTTTGTCCCTAGATCCAATACATTTTAGTATTTTGGAATAGTAATATGAATTCATGGAGTTTGACTTGAATGTCAAGTTTGAAGATGTTGTATTCAAGGTACTGTTAATTGACCTGAAACATACAAAGATACACGGTATACAAAGAAGGGACTTGATATCGGGGAAACATACAGGTCCAAGTAAGATCCTGAATCAAAGAAAAGCAAGGGAACAAACATCAATCAACTATAATTACAGAGGAATGGAACTGATCTCCGATGTGTGTGTGTGTGTGTGTGTGTAGAGAGAGAGAGAGAGAAAGAGAGAGAGAGAATTTAGTGTGGCGTCCATATTTACACTTCATAGAGCATTACTTGTTAGGAAGGAGGTGCCCATATCAGATCTGTGATACTACTGTCATCACTTTACTGCAAAAAACACTTGCTTAATCTCTAATTAAATTTGGAAAATAGACTAACATCTTATGTGATTGTTTTGACAATTAATTACTATATTGAAGGCCAAAGGGAGGAATTGGAGATCAATATAATCTTTTTCTTCTCTTCTAAATATTACACTGCAATAGATGTGATTTCAGGAGTCTTCTGCCATGTACTGCCAGTTCAATGACTAATATGCTTAATAATATGTAAATATGATAGGGAAACTGATCAGCCAGCAAGCACGAAGAACTAGTGATAAAATTGAGCTTTTGAGCAGGGTTGACACAACTTTTAGGAATGTAATTCTTTCATATGAACTTCAAATTTTGTGGCTTTCCCTGTGTGACTAAATGCCAAGAAAGTACTGTAGAAACAAGAATTCTTGTTCAGCCAAGTAGAAAGTGCTCATGTTCCCATCCTCACGTTGCAAATTTCCATTCCCTATAGACTCTCTGTTAGAGTGCTTCTATTTAGTATATTTCAGCACTTCATCCTTCCCTGTGGGAGACAAGAAAAAAGATACTTTTGTTTGTGTATTAAATTACGTAAATTAGCATGTACAGGCATGATTTGTATAATTACAGAAGTTTGTAATAAATATAAGTAGGGATCATTTCACAATAAAAATATAATTAATATCACATAATAAGACTAGAAGTCACAGAATTTTGTGCATGCAAACGTACATTAGATTAGATGCAGAATTTCTATTTTGAGATAAACTTTATATTGAAGTATAATGCACTTTAAGAATGGAAACATTTTATTGTTTTGTTAATGGTTATTCATTTTCAGAAGTGGCAGTTTAATTTTGCTCTTTCCATAATATATTAAAATATTTGATTTTACTCCCTCTATTTCCTTTTTGTTACTCCTTTCTCCAAAGATCTTCTGTTTTTCACATAAAATTACAGCTTTTTATATGCACATATAAAGTAATTTGGAAGATTTAAGCTAAACTGCAATTTAATCCAAGACGTACAGTGGATTATCAGGTTGAACAAAAAGGGGTATTTTCAGTTAACTTCTGAATTGAGTTATCATTATTATTATGGTTAGGGTTAGGACACCAGACAGAATTAGAATTAGGGTTAGAGAAATAGAAAATTTAGGCTCAACACAGGATGACCTATTGCAACAATAATACTCATAGCACACTGGACTGAAAATGAACTTTACACCATGGGGAGAGAAGAGTAATGGAGGTTGGAGAGGGAAGGGATAGTGGGACAACAACAAAGAAGGGGGTAACAATGCTCAACAAGACACGTACTCATTACCTTGCACATGTAACTGTAATCCCTATGTAAGCCTCATTACAATAAAATAAAATTAAAAAGAAATGAAAAATAAAACTTGACAGGAAATAGAAAAACAGTGTTAAAATTTAGGGTCAAAATGCAAATAAAATTTAGACCTACACGCTGAGCAAGAGATAGCATAATTGTGAAATGGACGCTTGCTATTAACATTATGATTCGGTTATATGTAGGTTTAGGATTAGGCAAGTTGTTCCAGTTAGAGCTGGGTTTAGGATGAGAAAAAAAAGTAAGATATTGTGTAAAACTGCCACATATTTTAAGAAGAATGAATAACATCAAAGTTAGAATGAATGAAAACAAGCGTGGGTGTTATTTTAAACATTCATATATAATTTGGTTTAAAGTGTTACTGTTTTAGTTCTTGTTAGGATTAGGGAAGGATAAGCTTTAGGGTAAAATTTAGTTTTCCACTAAGAAGTAGAAGCAAAAAAATGTGTGATTGAATAGAATCCAGACAATTTTCCTTACATTAACCATTTGGTGTTAATTCAGGTTGTGATTAGGATTAGGTTTCTGGTTAAAGGAGGTTAAGGATTGAGTAAAGAAATATATTAAACTGGTGGCTCACGTCCATTATCCTACCTATTCAGGAAGCTGATTTCTGAGGATCGCATTTCAAAGCCAGCCCTGGCAGGAAAGTCTGTGAGAATTTTATCTCCAATTAACCACCAGAAAACCAGAAAGTGGTGCTGTGGCTCATGTGGTAAAGTGCACACCTTGAGCTAAAGAACTCAGGGATCATGCCCATGCCTAGAACTCAGGGATTAAGCCCAGACCCAGAGATGAAACCCCACAACCAACAAAAAGAAAAAAAAAGGAATGGGATAAATGTTAATTAAATCTGAACTTATTTTAGGTTCTAGGAATTCAGGAAAAGCTGGGATAATGGACGTATAATGTATTTCATAATATCAGGATTTGAGATCAATTGGTTTAATGATTCCTCTTATGGAACAGGATAGGTTCAGAAATAAGAGTGAGAAAATCTGTAGGGTTTAGGAAGACTTGCAATTTATTTCAAGAATTACAAGTGGAATTTCAGTTAGGATTGCACAAAACCAGTATTTTTCATAAATTTTAGAATTGCGATACCATTTGTGTTAAGGGTATGGTTAGGATTCCAGGAGAAAAAAAAATGAAGCTCAAATTGATGGTAAATTTTGGAATAAGTCTGGTAAGAATTAGAATGAATTTGAATTAGAGTATTGCTATTGATATTAGAATCTACTTGCAATTAGGCTTATATTTATTCTCAATATTCCAGTTAAGATTAAGTTTAGGGTTAGAAAGTGACTAAGATATTGGAAAAAAATTGAAACCTATGTTTGGAAGGCATATTTGAATCAAGTTAGGATGAATGAAAACTAGGGTAAAACGAACTAGTAAGTGTTAGTATTGACATAAAATTTGGATTAAAATCAGTGTCAGTATTTTGTTCTGATTATGATTAGTGTTATGAATAGGAAAGTTTTAGTAAAAATTGAGTTTTCACTATCAAGTAAAAACAAAAATGTGAGACTGAATAGTAACTAGAACATTACCATTATATATATATATATATATATATATATATATATATATATATATATATATATTTCTCAGTGATCATTCTTGTAATGATTAATGAGAGTTTTCCAGCCAGGTTTAGGTTGAGAGTTAGCATTGAGTAATGGACTAGAGGATAAGTAAATATGAAATTGTTTTAGGATACAGTGGTTCAGGAAAAGGTAGGATCAATGGAAACTACAGTGTTTTTTCTGATAAGAGAATTTGATGACAAGTAATATAATGGTTCATGTTAGGGAACAAGATAACTTCAGAGAAAGAGTCAGGAAATTTGTTGGAATTAGGGCAAATTGAAACTCCTTTCCAGAGTGAAAACTGGAATATTCATTCCAATGAATAAAAACTAGAGTATTTTTTAATATTAATTTTGGACTATTATTAGGTTGAAAGTTAGGTTTCAGTTCCAGCTGGGCTTAGTGTTAGGGAAATGGAAAATTTAGGGTCAAACTGAAAGTAAATCTTCGTATAACAAGTCAAGATAGAATTAGGATGAATATGAAATACAAAACTGCTAATAATATTAGGATTGGGATATGATTAGTGTGAGGATTAGCCTGAATGTTCCAGTTAGGGTTCGTGTTAGAAAAATGACAAGATATTGAATAAAACTAGAAACTATTTTAAGAAAGATGAGTTGAATCAAAGATAGGATGTATAAATTTAATATATTTGTGTGGCTTTTTGAATGCAAAGGCAAGTGGTTCTAGGGTTAGGGTTACTTTTTTTAATTTATGAACTAAAGAATTAAAGGCACAATTCTTTCTTTCTTATAAACTAAGACAGTCACGATTTGGGGAAAAATTCAATTTTCTACATGAAAATGTGTCTTAAAATATTTTCCAACCAGCATTAAATAATAGTGAGCAGGATGTCATTTATTAAAATTAGGTAAGTTGATGATACAGCTTTCAAAAATATCCAAACTCATAGGATTGGAACTCAGATATATCATTGGGAAAACAGATCTTGTACTTGCTCTAGCTGGGAAATTGTGTGTGTGTGTGTGTGTGTGTGTGTGTGTGGCGGGGGCGCCCTGTCGTCACAAGTTTTCTTCTGGCTTTTTAATATTTAATTTCAGATGCATATCTCATGGATTTTCCTGTCTGGACTTAATCTTCTGATCCTCAGCAATCCTTGGATTAGTATTACTGTGGGTGCTACCACAAAGTGACAGTTCATTAAACTGGGAGCAATATGGAAGTACTTGTGCAAGATACAAAGTAACCAGTTCATTAATGTGGGAGTAACAGGATCACATTAGCTTGCCTTCAACATTGTTTCTGATGAGTTTAACTGAAGCCCAAAGTATAATCCAAACCTATTAGCCACACTGTATGAAGTAGCACTTATTCATGATGTAGAATATGTACAATGAATTAAATCCTGAATCAAAACACTTTGTTGGGTTTGTAGCAAAGAAATAGAGTGTCATTGAAATGAAGTCCAGACAGGAGGCCGTAGTGAGCAGCAGAGCATTTGCTTAGTGTGTGTCCAACCCCCAGGACCATAAAGATGTAGAAGAAAGTGAAAGTGTAGGAGAAAGAGGAAAGGAAAGGAGGAGGAAGGGGTAAGAGAGGAGAAAGGGCATAGCACGAGAGAGAAGAGGAGGGGACAGGGAGAAAATAGAGGTAGGAGAGAAGGAAGAGGGAAACAGGAACCTAGGGATGAGGAGCAGGAGAGGAGGCAGGAAGAGGAAGATAAATGTAAGATAACAACAAGAGCTGTTGGAAAATATTTTGCATAAGCGATCTACATGTGCAGGCAGGATTATTTTCTAATCAGAGAAATAGCTAGATAGGTGACAATATGGGTGATACCTGTTGCTTGGTCATTTTATTCTCTTTCTTCAGTGAGGTATTCAGAAGAAATATTGAGTTTGGTGTTTTACAGATACACTTCAGGATTTCTTTACATGAATCAAACATGGGAAAGGACTAAATGCAACTTCTCTTAATTAAAAAATAATAGAAGCTATATGTATTGGTGTTACTATGCATGAAGAAATCCTGGAGATTTCTGGTTAATTCAGAGGTCCCCATGGAAAAATATAGGACAAGAGGAAAGCAAAACTGTTTTTAAAGTGTAATAGGTTATCATTAATGAATAGTTTTCCTGGACATTTTTCGTTTTTCTTTTTTTTTTTTTTTTTTGCCAATTGTTCATTGCTCCAAGGCTGTGCCCTGAAGCCCCTTCCAAGTCACTACGTGAAACTCCATTTCTGTAGTCCCTGTGGGTGTGGGTGCCTTCTTAGGTCACCCGTTGAAATGTGGGGCCAACTCCCTTACGGTGGATGTGCTGTGAGTGGATGTGTGTGCATGCTCCCCAGTATTGCTAGATGAACCCCGCTCACACTTCCCACTTAACTTCCCAGTCTCAGTTGCTCCATTTCACCCAGCAACTGGCAGCTATGGGGCTAGAGTTGAGGCCACTGCTGCCCTCTCCTCCTCCAGTTGTGCTAGTACTGGTCTTCTGTGCTCCTGAGTGCGTGGCCCATCCTCCGGAGACTCTGTTCTGGAGTCACTGCCTGTCCCCATGAGTGCGGGGTGGGGGAAACCATGTTTGTACACTGCACAGTCCATGGGTAAAGGAAGGCTGAGCATGCAGTCTGCCTCCTTGGGGCCAGGTAGCCCAACCTTGGTTCACCTCATCAGGCTTTAAGGGAGTCTGGGGACTGGAGCCATGTGCTGGCCCCTCTGCCAGCCGGCTTGTGACAGCTGCAGCAGCTCAGCAATTTCGAGCCCCTTCAGCATCTCTGTGGACCTCCATTTTCTGGTCCCTGTGGAGTCGGATACAGGTCCAACCCTACATATGCCCATCCATGCCAGAGGAGCCTGGATTTGCAGCACACCAGCTGCAGCACCGAGGGACTGAAACCCCTTTGGCTTTGCTATGTAGTCTCCTCCGTCAACCTTCTGGCCCATATGGGCCCAGCTCTGGGTACCATTCCAGGGATACTCCATTTGGAGGCAATGGGCTCACCCCCTACCCTCGTTTTTCTCCAAAGCAGGGGAATGGGCCTGGCCTTGGCAGTGTAGTCTGCACAGATGGAAGGCAGGACTTGGCGTCTGCCCTGCCTTCTCCCTTGGCTTTGACATCTGAGTCTGGGTTGCTTGATTTGGTCACTAATGGAGACTTGTTGGCTACAGCCCACCGCAACAAGTGCTATACTTGCTGCAGCAGCAATGCAGTGTCCTGGGCCCCCTTAGAGTCACCACATGGACCTCTGATGGGTCTACATGGGCTGGGTGTGGGTTTCATCCCAGGACTCCCAATAGGAAGTGCCACTCCCCTTCGTGGTACTGAAAGCAAGAGGTGGCACATATAATATCTACTTTCTAACACTTTCCTTTATTGAGAAAAACAGAACTGGGAGATAAAATAAGTTTTATAAAAACAAAATATATAAACTATATCACTTCCACCTGTTAAACCATTGAAATATTTTTTAATCCAGTACGAATTCTGTCTGCAATTACTTACTTTACACTTGAATGTAACTAATGTTATATATTTTGTGTGTATTTTACTATTCTAGTATAACTTTATTTGTACTACTTACATACAATTTTTTTTCAAATTCTGAGATTTAATCACGTGTTTACGGGTAAGAGTTTTGTTGTACTTTTATTTCAGTTTTCCATTATGGCCTTATGAATACAAACAATAAAATCCATTCTTGCTAGCAAAAAGTTCAATGATTTTGAACTAGAGACTCAAGGATAGAGCATTACATATCATACAGTAGTATGTATCGCTTTGTTTAATACTGCTCCATAAACTAATTAGTAATTCAGGTGGCAGCCACTTCATCTGGCATGCTGGTCTGTCTGGTGAAGTAGGATGCTAGTTGCAGCATCTTCATATGGGACCCTTGTGTGCACCTCTCCTGGGACTGTAGGAGAAGATCAGGGTGCACCTGCTGTCAGACTAGGGCAGCAACCCGGCAGCTGCTGCGTGAATGACAAAATGCCACTGACTCACATCTAGCACATGCCTGCGACCTGGGCCTGGGCCTTGAGGATCAGCCCCTGGGAGCACACATACACCACAGGGCAGGGGTCGCCCACCTAGGAAGGAGTACAGATTGAACAGAAGCCAGTCTGTGGATCAGCTTGTACAATATTAATCCTTCGTGGAGCACAGGACTACTCTGCTCTGCTGTGGAGAGAAGACAAGAAAGACAGGCCCAGGAGGGGTGATGCCAACTTTTGTACTCAGGCTGACAAGGAAACTTTCTTCCATGCTCTCTCGAGCAGGCTCAGGAAGCCCTTCCATGCTCCTTGTCCATGGAGTAGCAGCCAGAGACACTCACATCTTGTATTCCTGGCTGCTTTTTGGAGTTTGCTTGTTAATTTATTCAGAGAGCCCCTCCCTCAGACAGCAGAGTTATATTCTGGGTTTTGTAAAAACGTTCAGCATCTGAGCATTCCCAGGGTTTTTTTTTTTATTGTTTCTTGTAAATGCGTTGTGAAATTTGTGTTTTAGGTGTTGAGGTGCGGGAGGAGGAGCCAGATTATGAACATAGTTTCCTACAAGCCTTTCATCTAAAAATGAAAATAGATTCTCTCTAAAAATGCCTTTCAGGAAATAAATTTGAGATGGAGAAAAGGTTGTTTTCGCATGAGATGAAAATGTGCTATTTTTATATGCATGTTTTATGCATTCAAATTACACTTAAGTAATTCACTATCTAGGAACAATCATCCAGACCTAAGAATTAAGTGTTTTGTGAGCTATAGGCAGGGTTATCCCAAAAGACCTCTTTGCTATTCGGGGTCTTTTACTGTTCCATCTGACTTTTTGGATTGCTTCTTCTATTTCGTTGAAGAGTGAGATTGGGATATTGATAAGGATCACATTGAATTTGGATATAGCCTTTGGCAGTATTGCCATTTTCATGATGTTAATCCTCCCAATCCATGAGCGTGGGAGGTTGCTCACTTCCTGAGTTATGCTTTCATTTTCTTTTTCAGGTTTTTAACTTTCCATCATAGACGTCTTTCACCTCTTAAGTTAACTCCTAGGTATTTTATTTTTTGTGTGGGTATTAAAACGGGGTTGCTTTCTTAATTTCAGCCACACTCATATTGTTATTGGAATACAGGAAAGCCATTGATTTCTGAGGGTGAATTTTATACTCGGCTAGTTTGCCAAAGTTTCTGATCAGCTCAAGTAACTTGGGAGTGGAGAACATGGGGTTCTTTGAATACAAGACCAGCTCATCTGCAAAGATGGAGAGTTTTACTTCATCTTTCTCTATTTGGATCCCATGTAAGTTAGCATCTTGTCTTATTGCCCCATCTAGCATTCTAATACTAATTTGAAGAGTAGTGGAGAGAGCAGACATCCTTATCTCATTCCTGAATTTATAAGAAATGTCCTTAACTTTTCACCATTAAGTATAATGATAGCTTTAGGTTTGTCAATCCTTAGAAGAAAGAACAGCACTAGAGCAATATCAGTTCCAAATTTCAAACTCTACTAAAAAGCAATAAGTAATAAGAAAAGCAAAAAGTAATAAGAACAGCTTGGTTCTGGCACAAGAACAGACCTGAGGACAAATGGAGTAGGACTGAAGACTCAGAAATGAACCCCTGACCTATAGCCACTGAATGTTTGACAAGGGAGCAAAAAATAGAATGGAAGAAAGACAGCCTTTTGAGTAAATGATGTTGGCACAGTTGGTTAAACACCTGTAGAAAACTAAAGCTAGATCTGTATATATCACCCTGCACGAGAATCAACTCCAAATGGATCAAAGACCTCAAAATAAAAGAAGACACCATGAAAACATTGCATGAAGGAATAGGATAAACTCTAGAGCTTTTTAGTACAGGCTGAAATTTATTTAAAGAGAGTCAGAAACAAAGAGTAAAGAAAGATAAATTAAGAAATTCATTTTTTAATTTATCTCTTTATGAAACTAGTAATTTGCTATTACAAGATGCGATGGAATTATAAATTCCAAGTGCTAGTGGAGTCTGTATACAATAAACATATTATAATAGTCAAAAAACAGAAATCAAAGAAAATTTGGACAAATGGGATTACATGAAACATCAGAGCTTCTGCAAAGCAAAGGTCATAGTTAGCAAGATCAATAGAAAGCCCACGTTCTGGGAGAACATCTTCATGAGACATAAAACGGACAAGGTCTCACATCTAAAATATACTTAGGACTCAAAAAATTAAATTCTCCAACAGCAAATCCTCAAAGAAACAACTGCTCGATAACTAAGTGGGCTAAAGGCTTAAAGAGAGAGTTCTCTGAAGAGGAAATAAAAATGGCCATTAGGCACATGAAGAAATGCTCAACTATTCTAGCTACAAAAGAATGCAAATCAAGACAACATTGAGATTGCACCTTACTCTAGTTAGAATGGCTATAATCAAGAAATATAATAGCAACAGATGTTGGAGGGGATGTAGCTAAAAGGACTCCTATTGCATTGTTGGTGGGAGTGTAAACTTGTTTAAACACTTTGTAAAGCAGTATGGAAGTTCTTGAAAAGACTCCAGGTAAAGCTTCCCTATGACCCAGCAATCCCACTTTTGGGCATTTAGGCATTTACCCAAATGATCACAAACAAGGTCATACCAAAGTTGCAAGTGCAACCATGTTTACTGCAGCATTATTCCACGTAACTATGATATGGACCCAACCTTGATGCTCCTCAGTACATGAATGGATCAAAAAAATGTGATACACACACACACACACACACACACACACACACACACACACACACACACACACACACAATTGAATTCTATGCCTCCATTAGAAAGAATGAAATTGCCGCAATTTTTAGGAAATGGAAAGACTTGGTAAGTATTATATTAAGTGAAGTAAGGCTAGGCCCAAAGAAACATAGGTCCCATGTTTTCCCTTGTTTGGAAGGACTAGTACATGTCTAGAACAAGCACAGAAGATCAAAGGCTATGTACATATGACCATATAAGATGATGTTAAGCGAAATATACCCCAAATCAGAGACACAAGTGGATTTATCTTCCTTGCCTTTTGTTTTTAATAAACTTATAATGCACTATGTGATTCTTTTGTAGGTTCATACCCCCATGGTATAATTCCTGTTTTCACTGCATTTGATTCTAGCGTTCTGCATCTTTTATATACATTTTTGTAATTTGGGGAGTGGAAAGGTTATAGCAGAATGCTGAAATGGGGATGCAGGTTGACTCATTGTGACGATGAGTTGTACAGGACACTGTGTCGAAAATGAATTTATAATGTCAGGCAGGAGTCAAGGAGGAAGGAGTTGGAGAGGTGGGGAGTGAAGTAGTAGGGGAAAAACAAAGGAGGAGGTAACAATGCTCAATAGGAAATGTAATCATTACCTTACTCATGTAACTGTAAACACTCTGTATAGCATTTTTACAATAAAAAAATATAAAAAAATCTTTTCCTGGTGTAGATTTCCAGTGCTGTCCTAGGCATTGCATTTTTTGCCTTTTCTGGCTGTGGTTAGGTCCACCTGTCCAGTGGATCAGTAGTCTTCACAGCTTCTTGGGCCTGAAGTGGTACTTGGACTATACAGTGGTGGTTGGAACCAGGCCAAGGACAGGATAAAAACACTTCCAGGGCATGGCTTCTTCATTCCCCATGCAACTAGGATTGCAAGCAGAATTTCTCTGAATTTACTCCAGAAAACAATCACTGCACCAAAAGGCAAGGTCACCAAACACCTCCCCTCTCCCCACATTCCCTACTTGCTCCCTCCTTGGGAAAGTACAAAAGAATTTTGCAGGTTTTGGTAAACACACAATTGTCCACTACCTCCCCTGGTAAACTAGGCTTAAAGTCACTAAGTCATGTAAACGGATAATGCCGCCCTCATTATTCTGGACAAGAACTTCAGGTTGTTTGATCCTTTAATTTGTTGTTGGTGGTGGTGGTGGTAGGAGGGCCTGAACTCTGGGTCTGAACACTGTCCCTGATGAGCTTTTCATCTCCAGCTAGTGCACTACCATTTGAGCCACAAAGCCATTTCCACTTTTTCTTCTTATGTCGTGCTGAGGAATTGAACCCAGGACTTCATGAATGCAAGACAAGCACTCTACCACTGAGTCTCCTTCCCAGCCCTAATGCTTTAATTCTTCAAATTGCATTTTTGTCGGTCCTGGAGTTTAATTTCAGGACCTGAGTGTTAACATATCACTGAGTTCTTCAGCTCAAGGGAAGCCTTCTACCACTTGAGCCACAGTGCCACTTCTTGTCCTCATAATGATGAGGAGAATATTTGAAATTGAATATGTGATTACAGAGGTGTGCTTTCTTGAGGTATATGTTCTTAGCATAATTTATATACTGTTGAAAATGAGACAGTTAAGATAGGGTTGTTGACATTCCTTGTATCCTTAACAGTATAATAATAAAACCAGTTTTATAATATATTATTTACAGTAATTACAGAATATCCCTAATTATGCATATATTATAAATATATCATTTATATTTTATGTAATATAGTATTTTACGTATATTATGCATACATAATTTAATTTCTCTGCTCATCTGTCCAGGAATTAAATTAGAAATGTCTTTGAAAATTGATAGTAAAGTAGGGTCCTTACAAGTTCGATTGCAACATAGCGTTTTACCCAATAAGTAGTTATTTATTCAGAATTGGTTTAGAAATGGAATATCATAACATAATTGAACATTCAGAAATAATTATGTAGGAACATGCCAAGGATGGAATTCAAAAAATATAACATGAGGACCTGTTGCAACAATGAGAAGTACAAGTTGTCATGTCAAAAACGAACTTTACAACTTGGGAGGTGAAGGATTGGGTGTGGGGGGAGGGAGGATGGGAAGGAATGGGAAGGGTAAACAAATGAGGAGCCTACAATGCTTGATAAGAAATGTACTCACTATCTTGCCCATGTAATTGTAACCCCTCTGTACAGTATTTTCACAATAAAAAATATATAACATGATTCATATGTGTAATCCCAGCTACTTAGGGGCTGAGATCTGAAGATAGCTATATGAAGCCAGTCTAAATGAAATGGCTCAGGGACAAGACCCAGACCATAGTTCAAGTATCAGTACTGGCACAAAAATAAATTATGTGACTAAAACATACAAATATATTTAGTTAAATAAAGTTGTCATTCCTTGTATCCTTCACAGTATAATACTAAAACCAGTTTGATACATATATTATTCATAATATTTATAGAATATTTATAGAATATTATTTATAGAATATCAATAATGATACATGTATTACAAATATATCATTTATATGTTATGTAATAGAATACATTACATATATTATGCACACCTAATTTATACTGATAAAACTAATATCCATTAAATTGATATAAGTTTTAGAATAGGGAATAGATTTTCTTTAGTACAACAAGAAAGTAACTAGTCACAAAAATTATTTCTTTTGGATTATATATCCATAAAAACTATTCCCTGTGTATTCAAGGTACTTAATGATAAAAACCTATGATCATCAGAAAAAGTGGATTTGTTCTCCTTAAGGAATTACTCCAGGAATAATAAACAGTGGACGGTTAGTGATGTTCATTCAGGTATTTTTGTAGAAATTAAACCGATCTTTACTTGGTATAAAGATCACTTACACTCTCATTATCCACACCCTTTTCATTTAAAAATGCTTATATTCTGTAGCATTGTTATTGCCCTTATAACCATAATTAGGAAGATAATGTGAGTTCATCTGCTCCATAACTCTTTAAAGATAATGAATGTTACAGAGAATAGCCTCAGATATGCCTGGTGGAAGCCTGGATTTGAATTACAGGTCTACAACTGATCAGTCTTAGGTACTTGGGAAATTTGTTTGGCCTTCTTGCCTACTTCTGTTTTTAATAAAATACTTAATTCATTTCCTAACTTGAAGAACACACATGAGCACTAAAATTACCCTAATGCAACTGCAGTGCTTGGAATGGTGTCTGCCCATTGTGAAGTAGGTCTCAAAGAAGTCAGTTTCCACCAACATGGTCACAGTATCCTTCCTGAAGGCCTTAAGAAATATATACCCAATTGATATTAATATCTGTGAAAATTTGTCTTTACTACCAAAAAAGTTCTTTTCTTCATATGAACAATGAAAGTAATGTTGGGGTTGTCCTGTGGCTTTTACTCTGAAGGAATTTTGCCTAAATTTCATTCTTACTCTATTAGTGGTAGCAGTAGCATTCTTTAGTGCTACCCTTCATGTTCCTAGTTCTGTTTTCCATTTGGAATACTATTGTAACTTAGTGTATAAACTTTGTTATCAGAGTAAATAAAATATAACTGCTGAAGTTTTCAACAATGTCAATGCATTACATTTTATGTGCTTATTATTTTCCTAAAATTATTCTTTTTGGATTATATATCCCTAACAAACTATTTTTTATGATTTCTGATATGATTTATATACATTTCTTATGTGTTTCTTATATGATTTTTAGAGATCCATAAATAAAACAGCGAAGAACAGGAAAAATGTAGGAAAGAAGTCATAAACAATACTATTATGGTGGTCTCAATGGCTAAGTCTAAAGAATATGTATGAAAACAGTTGGAAGATTCATTTTCTCTTTTCGCTGTTCTCTCCCCCTTCTTTGTAGAAAGGTTCTGACTATGAAGCGCTAAGTGGTCTGGACCTTTCAAGCCTTATCTCAGTGACAGAAGTGATGGGATTAGGGACAGGTGTTCCCATGGATGGCTTTTAGGAAGTTCACAATATAGCAATACCAATACACATAAAAAACTTTTGTGAGTCATGTATATTCACTTCCTCATTTGCCAAAATTAAATTCATAAGTCAAAACATCAAATTACTTACATTATAATATATGCAGTTCAACTGGCACCACTAGCACCTCCATAAATCAAATGCAAACTAAAAGCTCTATTTAAAAATCCAACATCTAAAGCAGTGTTGGAAATACAAGAAGATACACAATAAATCTGAAGGAGTGAGATCTTTAACACTGGCAATGAGCAGTGATAGCTGAATATTTAACCACGCTTGAAAAGTTCAGGTGTTCACTAACTATGTGATTAGAGTTGCAGATTTGACCTTGGTATCAATATTGGAGATAAAATTCAAAGGCAGCTAAGGTTTCTGCAGTATTGTAGCTCAATCCAGTGTGACCCTGCCTGATAATGGTAAAGCCCAGAATAGATGCTAAGTCAGTAAAATGTATAGGAAGGATTCTCCACTGAGAATAATTGCAGGGGGTGATCATCACTCTTGCGTTGAAAATGTATAGCCCATCATTCTACTTTAAGCTTTAGCATATTTCTGATCTGAAGACCATTATAACACACCAATGTGCCATGAATGCTGAGCAGTGTAGGCATATATTACTCTAATATATGTAAAATCCTTACAGGTATGGAATGGCCTGACCCTGACACTTCATTTTGTGTCTTGAGTTTCATGGAGAAATGCTCATAATTAGGCAATTCACACTCATCTAATTCTGAATCAGGAAACTGAGATAAGGTATTAGGGTCATCACTCCAGTCACATGGCCTGTGACCTATGAAATAAATGACATTGTTTCACAATGTATATGTGTTTCTGAAAAATGTATGCAATACCAAATACCAAAAGGGACAATTATCTATCTCATATTATCAGAAGTAAAGATACTCCTGAATTGTACTTTCTTGCTAGAGGATCATAGGGTGGCTGCTGATGTTTGGTATCTTTCCAGGTGCTCCTATACATTTGTCAATGTTCTTTGAGGAAGTGTTTTTCATGGTTTGTTTTGAAGTGTTCAGAATATCAGTACTGTCACTAACTGCAACCATGCGACAACCAAGATGATGGGATACCTGGACAAAGAAGTAAGAAATCACAGGAAGTGAGAGGAAAGAAATCACCAGAGGACCCAAAGTGTCATTGCCAACTTCTGGATCCCTAAATCCTGCTTGACGGGGGGGGGGGGGGGGGGGGCTGGTCAGTGGCTGCAGGTATGTCCACAAACAAAGACATCAATATAGCTTGTGGTTACAACTATTAACATGAAATATTGTTTGTAGACATAGTGACAATTGAATCCCTTATTGTTAGGGAACAGAAGGGAATAATAGTCATTCCAACCATAACACAGACATCCATCTTGTCTCCGAAGTCTTAATATTTTAGTGTCCAACAGCTCGAACTTAAATACTCTTGAGGTAATAAATCATACCCCTGTGTTCCCTTGACTGCTTGGCCTTTCAAGAGCACAGCTCTCAGCCTTTCAATTGCTGTTTGAGATGGCTTCCCAATCTATCTTTTTCCAAGTCTAACAGCTTGACTTAGAATCACTCACAAGGTCTGTGACAGATGTATTATTTTGAAAACAATATTTTTTCTAGGATATGCTCAATTTTAAAATTTTATTTTATTTCAAAAATACTGGACAGAGTAGTTACAGTTACATGAGTAAGTTGCATTCCTTACTGAATATTATTACCCACTCCATTGTTGTTCTCCTATCCCTTCCCACCACCTATACCTCCCACCCACTCCAAAGTTGTAAAGTGCATTTCCGTTATATAATATCTTGTGAATATCATTGTTGCAATGAGTTACTCTTTTTAATTCTTTCATCATTATATTTTTCCCTTTCCTTCTCCAAATCAAGTAAATGTATATACAAGATGGAAGGAACCAGAATCAAGACAGAGATTGCCAGGTAATCTCTGGTAAAAGACAAATGAAATAAAATAAGATCTAGATACTCTACCGACATCAAGGTTGACATCTGAAAAAAGACGGTTTTTTCCATGTTTTGGAGTACATTTCAATTAGCTTCATTTTGTAAGGTCAAATATACGTACCTCTGGATCCAGTAATCCCACTCCTGGGCATTTGTAGAAATGATCTCAAGCTAAAACCCATTAAATCTACAACTATGTTTTTGGGAGCAATATTGGAACCAATCAAGATGCCCCTGAAGAGATGAATGGATCAGGAAAATGTGGTATATATAAACAATGTAATTTTATGCTTCTATCAGAAATAATGACACAGCCCCTTTCATAATAAAATGGAAAGACTTAGAAGGCAATCATATTATGTGAAGGAAGCCAGACTCAAAGAAACCTAGGTTCCATGATTTCCCTCATTTTTATTAATTGATATATGCTTAGGATAGTCCTTAAACTCTTAATATTCCCTGTTTTCTCTCCTTTTTCCTCTCTTATTCCATTTGTGTGTGTGCACACACACACACGCCCACACACGTACACTAATTAAACTTGACTCAGAGCCTCAAACTCTTGCTTGGTTTTTTTCACTCATGATTGACTGAGTCTGTAGTATTTGAACCAAGGTTTAACTCTATCTTTGATTGAATAATTGAACATAAATGTCTCATGAATTGCTACCCCAGCCATCTGTGAACCATGATATTCCAATCTCAGGCTCGTGACTATCTAGGAATAGGGAGGAAGCACTGGCATCCAGCTCTATTGCCAATTGTCTTTTCTTTGTTTTGTTTTTGTTTTTTGTTGGTTTTGTACATCCAAAATGTGTAAGGAAAACAAATCTTTTGTAATAAGGACTACTCCCATAAAATGTGTGTGGTTTAACGGTTACCTTAATAATGTTGTGCTTTTGCATCCACATTATATGATTTGATTTTTTGAACTCTATTGTTGTGAACAGTCAAGCTACTTATATACAATTTGAATCTTCTGGTCTTGGTTTTATAGTTTGTTAGGTGTTTCCAAACAGAATTTATCAAGGTTTAACTCTGTACTACTGAAGCAAGACTTTTATGATTATTCAATGTCTTGTAAATCATAAGTTCTTCACTGCTTGTGGCACCATATGAGCACAGGTAGTTTCCTATAAAACCTCCACATAGTTTAGACCTCAATGCCACGCACTCTTCTGCCAAATATGCAAGGGCATCCTTTGTAATTTTCCATTCATTTTCACTGTTCTTCACTCTACTCTCCAGTGTTAAATCCTGTGATGGTCATGTTGATTTTCTCCCCTGTTATATTAATTATTGCATCTTGGTAATATACTTCTGTCCATTCCCTTTGTGCTTTGGCTTGTATCCCTCTCATCTTGAAGAGCCAGAAATTGGGGATGTGTTCTTCACTCTTTATTTCAGACATCTATCTTTACTTTCTACCAATACTTTCATCGAAATTTTTTTGTAAAGTATAAGGCCTTGAAAATAATTATTGCATTTTCATGGCTTTATTATTTGGCATTAGGGAAGAACATAGGTCAGTAATTGTAACTTAAATAAAAGAAGATTGCAATCATGCTTCAATAGATATTATTCATTGGATAATGTTTACTTCAAGGTCTGCCTACCTGCTTCCTTTTCGTTGTTTTGTTTATTTTTCAATGCAGCCTTTTCTTCTGGAAAATAATTTTGGGCCTAGAGAAAATCAATTCCTACTGTAATTAGTCATTAATTTTATTCCAACATCATTTCACAGATCCTTTGAGTCTCTTCAGGGTCTCTATATAAGTGCTTTACATTCTTAGATATGTTTTAACAGCGATGCATCCAAAGATACATACACATTGTTTAAGCCACCATTTTGATGACTGGAAAAAAACCATGCTGCAACCTCACTATATGGCAATTTTATTGTTTTAAATTCTTTTAGATTAACGTTGATGCTGGAGAACGAACAATCTGTGTACAATTTTATATTTTCCTATTAATTTTAGTATACCTTCCAATATTATAAAAAGTTAAAACATTATTACTACTTACATAGGTTTAGGATTTCTAAAATGGTTAGAGTAAAAGTTTCATTCATTTACAATTTTAAGACAATAGAGTGTCCATTATTACTAAGTGAGACATTTAAAAATTTTTATTTGTGGTTCTTAAAAGTTGTTCTGGGGAATCAAGTCCAGTGCTTCATGTGTCTTAGTCTACTGTGTGCCTCTGAGCCTGATGTGACCTATGGTTTTGTTTTCGCTCAACTGGAATAAAGAAACTTTTCACTAGGAAGGAATTATTACTTGGTTACTTTCTCCAATATCTCTCGCATACATAAAAGTAATACCATTCTATACTGACAGAAAATGGTGTTCCTATTTGGAGTAACTGTTTATTTTTTGTCGACCAACTCTTCACTAAGTCTTTCCACTTTCCTATCCCCCTTCCCATAAAACATGACTGGATCCACTGGAAACCCACTTCCAGTCAGCCTCCTCATTCAAAAGTCCAACCTTAACTAACCTACCCACTGGTAGTCCTGCTGTAAACTTTCAAAGGCCTGACTGCAACCAGACTACTTCCTGAAAGCCCTCCTCTGCTACAGGGAAAGCCTTCTTCAACTCCACCCTTTCCTGGAATCCCTGCTCTGTACCACCAGAAACCAGGCCACATCCATATCTCCTCCTTCTATGTCTCTCCTTGCTCCACCAAGAACCCAGCCTACATCGGGCTTCTCCCTCGAATCCTCACTTATCCACCAGATACCCAGCCCCTAACTACACTATTTCCTCATAAACCCATTGATCCCATATCTTAGTACCTCCAAACTCCTCCCTTCTCTTTCATACCCCACCCCCCAACCAGACATCTCCCTCCAGTCCCTTCTGGTTTCATCAGAAACTCTGCCCCTCTCTGTCTGCTTCTAAGTGGCCTAACTTGTCAAACACAGCCCCGAACTCTTCCCACAAAGCCAATCATGCTACACAAAAACCCTCCACCTCCGTATAACTGCCCTTGAAGCCCAGCCTTGGTTGGCCAGAAGCTTCTCATATAGCCCATCTCCTGCCTGGAAAGCCAGCTCTGCTTCACAACAAGTCTCTCCACCTCCCATACCTACTCTCTCAATGCCTTGGATTGCTCCCCAGGTAAATCCAACCCTATTGGATCCTCCCTCAGATCCACACCGTACTCCAACAGATACCCTGCCCATAATTATCCTGCACCTTTGTAGACCTTCTACTCCTTCTCAAAGCCCTTCCTCCAATTAGCCCCAGGGCTCTAAGCCCTGACTTTCTCTACAAAACCCCCACTAAAAAAACCCCACCACACTATCCCATCTCTCGACACCCACATTGCTTAACTGGAAACCACTGCACCAGTTGGCCTCCTTCTGGAAGCCTCACCATGCTCAACTCTAAATCCCTGTCCCTCCGTAGTCCCTTTTTGAAGGTTGCCTTGCACTACTGGAAACCCTGTCCAAAGTCCTTGTCCTGCCTTGTAACACTGAAATCCCCACCCAACCGTACTCCTCTTTTTGAAGTGGTGACTGGCTACACCAGAAAGCCGTCTTAACTAATCTAGTCCATTGGATCCTAACTCTGCTTTAACAAAGCCCTGGTCCTGAAAAGCTTCTCTATACATTGTGAATACATCCTGCTCTGCCAGAAACCCCACCTCCACCCTAACACACTTCCCAAAAGCCTGCCATTCTCCACCAGAAACCATGCTTCTTACTTGCCCACTTCTTCCTAGCACTGCCCTGCCGTCTTAAAGCCAGACCCTGAAAAGCCTCTCCCTCATAGATCCGTATTCCTGAACCAGAAACCCCACCTTCTGTCAGCCTCTTGCCTCCATTCTGTTCCCTGCCTTATGGGAAACCCCACCCTAAATATCCTACTAGAACTCACAGTGCTTCACCAGAACCCCTCCTCTAAATAACCTCCTCCTTTGTAGCCTTGTTCTTCCTTCTCAAAGCTCTTCCCCAAACAGCCTCCTCCCCAGGGACCCAGTCTTCTTCCACTGAAAACCTGTCTACCTGCCAGCCTCCATCCTAAAGTTCCACCTATTCCAGAAGTCTAGTCCTTCCTGTCCCCTCCCTACTATCTCAAAGTCCTACACAGACTGGCCTTCATCTCAAAGCCCCGCCCTGCTCCACCACAGGGACTGTGCCAATACCAACTCCTCCTTTGAACCAGACAGGGCTCCACCAGAAACCCCACACCACCTCATAAATTTTATTAGATGCCTTAGTCTAGTTGTAGGTTCTGTTATCAAGCAGATACACATTGTGTGAAAATGTATGAAGATGATTCCTCTAATTGGAAAACATTCTTTGAAGTATTAGTAAGATTTCATGAGTGATCATTTTATTTCTGGAAAATTCATGCACATTTGTGCCCATTAACTTAAAAAATATTAGTTATTTTAAATCCTCTGGCTTTTTTGAGGAAAGAGTTAGTGTGTATAAAGATGACTTTCAACTCATCTCTCTAATGAATAAATTTGGAGTTGCTTCCCTTACAATATACTGGAGTTTTTAGTAACAGAAATTGTATACCAGAATCAATGATTTTCCTCCTTCCACTAAAGTGCCCTTTGGAAAAGACTGAAGTGAGATTACTCAGGTAAAATGCCAGAAATAAAGACGCATTTTGAGATTAGAACACAATTATTATGAAGACCCCACCCACTAGACTTACATTCCTATTGGTCCAACATTGTAAGCCAGACCAGTATTTTACCAAAGCTTTGTATGTGGCATGCTATGGCTTATTCAGGCTTGATACAAAATGTCTCAGCCCAGAATTAAATGATGACATTTATAGCTAAAATTACTTAAAGTCATTATTAACATCTAACGCATGGTGAGGTTTTTGTTTATACTTCTCTTTTTCCCTTTCTTTATTCCTCCTTCTTTCTTTTATTTATTCCTTACTTTCTTCATTTTTCTTTCCTCTTTTAGGAAATGAGTATGAATTTTGATATTGTATTTGCTGAACAAGTATACTACCATTAGAACATTCTTTTTTGATTTAGTTACTTTGCTCATAGGTTATCAATTTTGCTGAGGGCCAAACAGAGGCTAAGTTCCCCATTTCTGTCTGCCAAGTAGCTGGGATTCCAAATGCATTCCAACATGCCAGGATTTAGGATGATATGAGACTCTTATTACTTTCCTTGCGCACTGGTTCTGAGCTGTGATGCTCTCAAGTTTTAGCTCTTCAATTAGTGATGTGAGTTCCAGTAGCCTGCCCTCAGTATAGATTGTCTAAATGAATGATTAAAGGCAATTTCACTTTAATCTCTTTTTCTTTGCCAGTCCATGGACTGTTATAGTTTTCTTTCTAGAAAATTTTTGTGTATATGTTATATGTGCACATTAATTGTAAAATGTTACTTTTTCCTCCTTTTTTGCTTTTTTTATTTTTCTTGGTCATGGGGCTTGAATTCTGGGTCTGGGCATTGTCCCTGGGCTCAGAGCCACTTCCAGTTTTCTGGTGGTTAATTGGAGGTAAGAGTGTCAGAGGTTTCCTGCCAGGGATAGCTTTGAACTACCATCCTCAAATCTCAGCTCCTGAGTAGCTAGGATTACAAGAATGATCCACTGGCACACAGCTAAAATGGTACTTATTTTAAGTTATATGATATAGTTGACCGAGTAGCATGAGTGTGTGGAAAGGTAACTTTCAATTCATCTCTCTAAATAACTTTTTTCATTTTCATAATATTTATTTCAGTGATTAATAATCGAAGCTCCCAAAGTAACAGTATGATCCTTCATTTTCTCCTTCCCATAGATACTATTGGAAGAAAATGAATGAGATTTAAGTCTAAGACAATACCTACTTGAAATAATCAAAAAATATTTTGATGATACATAAAGAGCCACATAACGCAACGTGCTTTTCATTTTCTAAAGAAAGGAATGTCATACAAGTATGTATATTGGCAGGCTCTTTTCATCTGAAAAACAAAGAAAAAACAATATCCTAAAAAAGCTGAAAGCGATCAGCAACCATGTAAATGTGATATAGCATTGGAGACTTGAAGACATGAATTGGTTCATATAAAATAATTCTTTGAGAAAGGTATCTGTTCAATTAATTTATTCATTACAAATTTTTTATTTTTATTTACATGTTAATATATAAATACATACAAGTGTGTGTGTGTGTGTGTGTGTGTGTGTGTGTGTGTGTATCAGCAGTATCTGTCCAGTAAACTGTCTGGTTATGTATGGTTAGGTACTTTCATCATGTCAAGTTCATCAAAAGGATGGACTTCCATAAACCTTAACAACCCTGCAACACCACTGCACATGCAAACTTAAGTGTTCATCATTGTAAGCTAGACCTGTGTTTTACCAAAGCTTTATATAGTGTGCTATTTTTCCATTTAGGCTTGACACAAAATATGTTTGGCCCTAGAAATAAATGATGGCATTTATTACTATGATAATTTAGTGTAAATCTTTATATTGAACACATGGTCAGTATTGTTGTTTTTTCTTTCTTTTTCTTATTTTATCTTTAGGAAGTTGATTTGAGTTTTGATGTTCTGTTTGCCAGACAGATACTCCAACACTGGAACCACTCCATCAATCCTTTCTCATTTAAGTTACTTTACTCCTAGAGTAGCAATTTTTGCACCCATCCCAGAAAGCAGGGATTATGATTGCATTCCAATATCCCTACCTAGTAGGTTGATATGAGTGTTTCTTTTCCTTCCTAGACTGATTCAGAACTGTGATCCTCTCAAATTCTACCACTTTATTTTATGGTGTAAGCTCCAGTTCTGCCTACTTCTAAAAGATATGACAGAAATAAATGATTACAGGTAATTTGAGTTAATCATTGATTAATATAGGTGATTTGATATAAAAATGTAGAGTAAGTTTGAAAGTATAATCACAGTAGTCAGATATTTTGCTAAGTAATTTTATTTCACATTAAAAACACATCTCGACCAAAATTAAGGGCTTACTTTTGCTGTCTGTCAACTTGTATGTCATTTGGGAAAATAAACTTCATATCTTCCATGTGGGATAAAGGACTTTGAGTGGTCTGATGTGTTAGTTCACATCTATAATCTTGGTTAGAAATCAGAAATAAATAGATCACCATTTGAACATAGGCTAACCAAAAAATTAGGAAGTCCCAATCTCAACAAATTAGTGGATCATGTTGAAGCATGCCATTAATTTCAGCACAACAAGAGACTAAGTCTCTGCCAAGTACCTGTGCCACTTAGGTAACTGGCTCACATGGAGCCAGTCAACTGTCCTGATGCAGAAACTGGGCTGAGATTGCCCAAGAGGAGGGAGGAGTCTGCCACACTTTCCTAGGTTGGACCTCACAGAATGCAGTGAGCTTGCTTGCTTTACTCCCCTAAATGCCTTAATATGCTATGCTGCTGAGTGTTCATTATTTGATTCCAGTGATCTGTGGTAAAGGTATAAGGGAACATTAAATTAAAGTTCACATTCACTAATTGAGCTGCTCTTCCCAGCCTGTGAATTCAACTCAGCAAGTGTTCATTATTTGAGAATTGAGAATACTGAAGTAGGGGAGAGAGAGAGGGTGAGTGAAAAAAAGAAGAGAGAGAGAGAGAGAGAGACAGAGAGAGAGAGGGAAGGAAGGAAGGAAGAAAAAAGAAAGAAAAAGAAAGAGAGAAAGAAAATGTTTGAGAATGAATTTTTTTAAGTCTGGAGTCACATGGCAGTACTACATGTATTTAATATTAGGTCTGCCCCAGGCCATGCAGACCCTATGCAGATGCCTTTTCACTTCTTGGCTAAGTTTCCACCCTTTATGTGTTATCTAGGTATCTGGCACACCTGGAGGCAGCCACCTCTTCCTCCCACTAAGTCACGACCTGGTCAGCCTCTGATCACACTTTCCATCTGACTGGAGGTGAGTCCCAGGCCCTGAAGTCACATCCAGATGCAGTATTGTTAGTGTTTCCCCCTACCTGGCCACACCTCATCCGATCCTTTGCCTAGATACATCCAGGCCCGAGGTTGGGTCACGCTATTTTTTGTACATGCCTTCCCACCATGTATGGCATGGGCAGCACTTCAGTAAATAAATAACTTTACCTGGCTTATTACCGTGTTGCGTTCTCGTCATTGGTTACCTAATGAACTTCAAATAATTAGTATGCTTTACACTTCAGAATTTCTAGTTATGAATCCATGGATATTTTTGTGACATATGGGAGTCAGTATCTAGAAAACACATGCATTAACTCATAATTTAACATTATAATTCTGGCAGGAATCTTTAATAACAGCTTAATTAACCATAACATCTATTTTGTTTACTTTACTTTGTTTTTTTTTTTCAGCTTAAAATAATAAGAGTTGTCGGGACAATATGAAAGGATCTCTGGTTTCATATTTTCTAATCACCCTGGGCTACAACCTGTGTGCTGCCAGGTCAGATGATGGTACTTTGAAATCCTAGAAAGAAGATGCACATCATAAGGGCCAATGGCTACGGGATTTCTCAGATTTTTTAAAAATGTAATTGTTACTAATTGTACAGTGAGGTTACCATTTCTCAATTCATGTAATTTGTACATTTGTCTTGTTGACAAGGCCATCCTTTCCTGAGCTTTCTCCCAGTTTGTGTTTTTTTTTTGTGTGTTGATTGTTTTTGTTTTTGTGCCTGACCTTCTGCTTGAACGCAGGATTGGGTGCTGCCTCTGATTTTTTTTGGGGGGGGGTCCGTTCATGGGGCCTGAACTCTGGGCCTGGGCACTGTCTCTCACTCTTCAGCTCAAAGGTAGTGCTCTACCACTTGAGCCACAGCACCACTTATGGTTTTTTCTTTTTGCTTATGAGGTGCTGAGGAATCGAACCCAGGGCATCATGCATGCATGGCAAGCACTCTACCACTGAGCCATCTTCCCAGCCCCCGCCTCTGACTTTTTATAAGCAAGGCTACTCTACCTCTGAAGCCCCAGCTCCATTTATGGTTGTTGGTTGTTAATTGGAGAGAAGAGTCTCACAGATTTTCTCACTCCAGCTGGCTTTGAACAGTGATCATCAGCCTACTGAGTAGCTAGGATTAGGCCTGGGTCCCCAGTGTCCAGTCAATAAAGAGTTGGTTTCATGCTTTCCTGGTTGTGTTACAATTGTCCTCACCTCTTAGCACAAATACTACATATTGCCTGGCTCAAATCTGAATTGGTGGAACATGCTTGTATTTGAGGAAGGCAGGAATAGGAAACTATAGGCCATAGGGACATATAAGCTAAACAAATCATTCGGAATATCGCATAAAGACAAATAAGTTTACTGCAAGTTTACTGTGTTCTGTCTTTACTGTTAATTCTGCATGGCCTATGAATGATGTCATGCATATCCAAATAGCCATTGGTAGAAATAAGGTTTCTCATCCTGTCCTAAAAACAAAACAAAAACCAACCAAAAATATTATGTATGAGCCCAGCAATTTCCTCTAATTAGAGACCAATCTGCCTTAGTTTATGAAAAAATGTCCTTTATTCAAGTGCTGCTACTTTTTCTGACCACAAATATAATGAAATTTGTAGTAGACTGTAGAATTGTATACCAGAGCTGTCATTTTAATTCTCAAGAAATTCAGACATTTATATGTTTTTATTTGTCAGTTGTGGCGCTTGGATTCAGAGCCTGGGCACTGACTCTGAGACTCCGTGCTCAAATTAGTTAGCACTGGGTCAATTGAGCCATGGAGCCACTTCATGCTTTTGAGTTGTTAATTGGAGACTAGAGTCTTATGGGGACTTTTCTTCTTGGGCTGGCTTTGAACGCTATCCTCAGGTCTCAGCCTCATGTGTAGCCGGGATTACACGCATGAGCCACTGGCACCTGGCTTCACATAGACTTTTTTTTAATTGTAAAAATAACATACAGAGAAGTTACAATTAAATGGACAGGTTATTGAATAAATTTCTTATCAAGCATTGTTGCCCTGTCCTTTGTTTCACCTTCCCATACCTTCTTATCTCCACCACACACCTTCCCATCCCACCCCCACTACTCACCCCTCCTGGTCAAAGTTGTAAAGTTCGTTTTTCGACATATTGGCTTGTACATCTCATTGCTGCAATGGGTCCACCTGTATCCTTTCTTAAAAATGTGTTTTTTCCTTCCCCTCCACAAATTATACCAACATCAAATACAGTGAAAGCAGTGGATATACTGTGGGGAAAGGACATACAAAACAACAAAAAAATCATCTTATGAATATCTTTGAAACAATCGCAAGAATGAAAAAAATATTTGAATCTTTCTCTTGGGGTATATCTCAGCCAACATCAACTTATCTGACCTTTTCAGCATGTCTCGGACATTTACTAGTTATTGCAAATAAGGGAAAACAAGGGACTTATGTTTCTTTGGGCCTGGATTACTTCACGTAATATAATTTTTTCCAAGTCTTTCCATTTCCTAACAAATGGGGCAATGTCATTCTTTCTGATAGAGGCATAGAATTCCATTGTGTATATAGACCACATTTTCTTGATCCATTCATCTACTCAGGGGCATCTGGGTTGGTTCCATATCTTAGCTATGGTAAATAATGTTGTAATGAACATAGTTGTGCTGGTAGTTTTGGTATTGTCTTGTGATCATTTGGGTAAATTCCCAAAACTGGGATTGCTGGGTCATAGGGGAGCTCTATGTGGTGTCTTTTGATGAACCTCCATACTACTTTCCAAAGTGGTTAAACAAGTTTACAGACCCACCAACAATGCAGTAGGGTTCCCTTCTGCCCATATCCCCTCCAGCATCTGTTGTTGTTAGAGTTCTTGATTATAGCCATTCTATCTGGGATAAGGTGGTATCTCAATGTTGTTTTGATTTGCATTTCTTTCATGGCCAGGGAGGTTGAGCATTTCTTCATGTGTTTATTGGCCATCCTTCTTTCCTCTTCAGAGAAGTTTGTCTTTAAGGCTTTAGCCCACTTATTTATTGGGCAGTTGTTTCCTTGAGGATTTGTTGTTGAGGGATTTAATTTTTTGAGTTCCAGGCATATTTTAGATAGGAGACCCTTGTCCGTTGTGTGGTTAGTTAAGATCTTCTCCTAATCTGTGGTTGATCTATTGATCTTGCTAGCTATGTCCTTTGCCATGCAGAAGCTCTGCAATTTCATGCAATCCTATTTGTCTAACTTTTCTTTGATTCATTGTGTTTCTGGGTGTCTTTTAAGAAAGTTTTGGCTTGTGCAAAGGAGACCTAGGTAGTCTCTTATTCACGGACTCCACTCCCAAATTACTCACGGTGAGTCAAACCTTTGGTAAAGCAGCAGGGTATAAAATTAACCCTCAAAAATCAATGGCTTTTCTGTATTCCAATAATGAGAAAAGCGTGGCTGAAATTAGGATAACAACTCCATTCGTAATAGCACCACAAAAAATAAAATACCTAGGGATTCACTTAACCAAAGAAGTAAAGGACCTCTATGGTGAAAACTTTAAAAACCTGTTAATGGAAATCAAAACAGAATGTAAAAAGTAGAAAAACCTCCCATTCCCCTGAATTGGAAGGATCAACATCATGAAAATGGCAATATTTCCCAAGGCTATCTATAACTTCAATGCGGTACCAATCAGTATTCCAACCTCATTCTTCAAGGAAATAGATGAAGTAATCCAAAAATTCATATGGAACAATAAAAGACCCCAAATAGCAAAAATTATCCTTAACAGAAAGAACAGTGCTGGAGGAATATCAATACCAAATTTCAAACTCTACTACAAAGCCATAGTAATCCAAACAGCTTGGTACTAGCAAAAGAACAGACCGCAGGACCAATGGAATAGAACTGAAATCATTGCAGGTAAAACTTCACTGGTCTTGAAACGATGTCCCAAATAGCTAGCTTTACAGGCATATGCCTTCAAAACCTTGTTGTATTCTGTTTCACTTTGAAGTAGTGTTTGTAGTGTTTGTACACACTTAGAGATAAAATGATAACACACTACATGTTTAATATATAGAATAGTCAATATAATTAGCAAGTTTATCTCCTAAAACATTGCAGCTAATATATTTTGGTAACTTCCTGACTCTGCTAGTCATATTTTTCGAATATACCATAAACATGAATACATCAATAATGTGCACTAGAAGATTGGATGTTGATAGATATAGACAAGTTAGATTTTGTGTAGTAAATATATATTTATCTATTGCTGCTCTGAGGAACATTATCATATATTCACCATAACAATACTCACATAACAATATTCACCATGACAATAATTTTCCTGCAGTGTAGAATTTTCCATTTCATAATCTGCCATCTTTTTATCTTTTTACATTCTCATAAGTATGAATTTTTTCTTGTTTCTTCAAATGTTTTGAAATTATTAAGATGGAATTAAAAAAATCGTAGAGTCTCCTAAAATTAGCTCATTTTGTTTGGTTTGTGCTAAATCATTAAAACCAAGGTTTCCTGAAAGTTATGCTAGCAGACTATATCACTAAATTGTACTGTAATTACATCTTATTATTGTATTTTGATATAAGATTTTGCTGTTGCTGTTTTATGATATAGTGTCCTGAAGCTGGACTGAAACTTGCAACCCCACTGCCTCCATTAACAATGCTTTCTTTATCACCAGGCTGTGGAGGCTCATAATTATAACTCTAGCTAATCAGGAGGTTGATACCTGATATTTAGGTCAGACAGCCTGAGCAGGAAATTTTATGAGTCTCTCTTCTCTAGTTCACTAAAAAAGCTTGCAGCTGAACTGTAGTACAATTGGTAGAGCACTAAGGTCAAGGGAAAGAAGCTTGGGATTGTCATATAGCCCCCAAGTTCAAGCCCTAAGACACAAATATGCACAGACATACATTCATACAAACACACACACATACACACACACACACACACACACACACACACACACACACACACACACACTCCCACACACTTGTACACGCACAAAGTCCCAGGCAAAGTTGTTCCTTAAATACTTATCCAGAGATTGGACAACAGCCTACTTATTTGTGAAGGTTTTTCCTTGATTATTTTGATAGAGGAGGATAGTTCATGGGGCACAGATGACAAGACTTTAGTGAGAAATACTTTATAAACAACTAGCTTATAAAAAGAACAGGAGCACAGTTTTTATCTTTAAATCTTACATTCTTTCAACTATACTATTTTTAAAAAATAATCATTGAATTATGAGAAAACAATGCACCTCTTCCCTTCTCCCCTTCCCCTCTGTCATAAAATATGAGAAAAGATTCAAAAATACTCTTTTATCTTACAAGAATGTACACCTGTAAAAATGTCTGACTATATGTGTAACAATACATGTGTTTTCCAAAACTTGTTTGATTTTCCCATTGCTAAGAATTTGACTTTTTTCCAGATGAAAGCACACTGGGGCTTCAAGGGCAAACAAGATTAGGAAACAAAAACCTAATAATGTCTTAGGAAGTAGATGTCAAAAATAGATACAAGAGCACATGGCAGGCCGAGGGGGCCCTGAGAGGCAAAATGATTTGTGCAGGATGAGAGGAATAGTGACAAATAAGGCCTGGATCTGACCTAGGAAGGGCTCTTTGAGGCTGAGACATGCCTGTATCTAGGCCTAGCTGAGGCTATTGGGTTTTGACAATGTCCACATATGTATAAAGTGATGTAGGAGGGGAGATTTCAGCCTCCAGTTTGTCTTTGGGATGGTCTTATGTGAGCAAGCAGCTTAGATCATTGGGCTCTGAGAGATGACACTACTTCCCTCACAATGGAATAGAATATAGAACTCTGAGAGCCACGCAACTGTAACCTACAGTTAGCTCAAGCCAGCTCACTTGGCCTGTGGCTCAGGAACAAGAAAGATGTTCCTGTACTGTTTTCAAAGTCAAGAGACTCAGGTCTCAAGCATGAGATGTGTGAGTGCCTCACTCGATGCTGCAGACATTCGATCAGTGCCCAACCACGAATCCAATGTTTCAGGACTTTTTATAAGAAGAAACCAAGGAAATCACAAGGAAATTCAGGCAAGGTATAACTATGACAGTAAAACTATTTAATCTCATCCTAGCCCACAGTAGAAACTTCTTCTTATGTGCTTTTATATGTGTAGATAGAAAATAGTTGCTGTGCACTTTTCAATCCACCCTAATACAATTACTCAGTTTGAAGTGTACTCCCATTTCCGTGTTTCATAGGTCCATTCTTTTTTACCACCTCAGTGTGACAATGAGTCCGTCCAAACCCTGAATGTGCCTTATAATATATGGAGCCTGGACTCAGGCTTTCTGGAAATTCTGGTAATGGACCTGGTCCCTGCCTACCCGAAAGGTGATCCCTTCTATGTGGGAAACTTTCTCCACCACTACACAGAGCATAGGACAATGGAGCAGTTGCTGGATATTCTGTTTAAAAAGGGAGTGTTCCTGGGCTGGGAAGGTGGCTCTGTGGTAGAGAGCTTGCCTTGTATGCATGATGCCCTGGGTTCGATTCCTGACCAAGTCATAAGCAGAAAACAAGCCAGAAATGGTGTTGTGTCTCAAGTGGTAGAGTGCTAGCATTGAGCTGAAGAGCTGAGGGACAGGGCCCAGGCCCAGAGTTCAAGCCCCATGACAAACAAAAAAAGTGAGTGTGCCTAAGCCAGGCACCAATAACTCACACCTGTAATCCTAGATACTCAGGAGGCAGAGTTGTGAGGTTCACGGTTCAAAGCCAGCCCTGGAAGGAAAGTCCATGATACTCCTCTCCAATAAAACACTAGAAAACCAGAATTGGTGCTGTGGCTCAAGCGGTAGAGTGCTCCCCTTGAGCTGAAGGTCTGAGGGATAGTACCCAAGCCCAGAGTTCAAGCCCCATGACAAACAAAAGAAGTTAGTGTTCCTCCTTCAAACCCAGGGCTGATGAGACCCCCTGGAAGAATATTGGAATACTTGGTACATCTCTGAGGCAGTTTCACTGGGGTCTTGTCAAAGGAGCTTGGCTTGAGACAAAGAAGTTCAGTCCTTGGCTAGTTCCTTAGGACTGGGCTGCCAGAATATTTCATGTGCCTCATAAGCTAATGGAGCCTTAGTAATTTGCTTGCTGAGAGACTAAGATTTAAGGAAGGAGCAAGTGGCACCCAACGTCCACGCTTACCTAGGAAATCACTAACTTGGAGGCCTTTGAAGGAATATAGACAGAAGAAAGGAGGGAACTTTTACTTTAATTGGGGGCTTGAGTGCTGTCCCATTTCTAACACACTACCAATTGAGCCCCAGGTCCAATTCTGGCCTTTGGCTGGTTAACTGAAGATAAGTGTATTTAGATTTTTACAAACTAGACTGGGTTCAAACTGTGATTCTCAGATCTCACCCTCCTGATTAGTAGGATTAGAGGCATGAGCCATTGTGCATTTATATGGATAGATGCACATAAGCATCTTCACAGAATTACCATGAAATTGTATAGACATATCTCCAATTTTGTCTGTCATGTTTACATTACCATGTGGGACTTAGCGAGTCCTATGTGTGTCCTGTTAGTTCAGAAAAGGAGAAGCATAGATTTAACTTCCTTCTCTCCTCCCATTGGTACAGATCCTTCTACCATAACTGGGAAGAAGATGAACAAGTGAAGAAGTAAGTGGACGCTGGCACAAAGAGAAGTGCTATCATTGAAAACTTGGTATCTTTGAGGTTTCTGAATCAAACTCAACTTTCTTCTTTGCACACCAGTTGGGATTTTCACCAGGAGGTTGAGGCTTGGCACTTCAGTGGATAGCAAATTACACAGTTGTTGTGGTTGTGCTTTTGGACTCTCATGGATGACAGGGAGGGCTGTGTGTAGCAAGTCAGATCCAGTGGGGAAACAAATTTCTCTTCCTATTACAGGGAGAATTTTAGAGGATTATATCTGAGAAATTACTAGAAGTGGGTTGTGAGGAGCATCCTGCTTGCAGGAGTCTCTTTCCACCTCCCAACAATCAATCTGCCCACAGCGTTGTTTGTTTCATCTTCCCTATGTGGATGGACTTCTACCCTGATGATTTCTATGAGCCCAAGAACAATGACACCCTGAAAGAACTTACACAATATGTAAAGCTCAACATGCCCTCTTCAGACCTGCTCTTCCACTTACAAATTTTCTGGACCCGCTGGAGGAACCCATGAGACCAAGGAAAAGAGGAAGAAGTCCTTGTTTAGATGCCTCAGAGCTTGTGAGTAGATAGAACCTGAGTCTCTAGGGATGTGCCTGATTGGCCAAGAGCCCTTAGGACTCCCCAGCTTGGCAAAATTTCCTTTTATGGATATTCTTTGCAAGGTAATGTCTGTTCTCCTTTTGAAAGAACTTGGAAGTAGCCACTCGTTAGAAACAGCCTACCTCCTCATCAGTGTTCAGTCCCAACTCAAATCCTATTGATCCTCCCATTAGATCCTCTTGGAAGTTTAGTGACACCTTAACGTCTAAGGTCTACTCTAAGATTCCTGTACCTATTTCCATTCTCAGGTTTGCATCACCGTAGAGAAGCTCCTGCAGAACTCCAGATAAAGAACCCATCAATGATGTCGTCTATGGTGACTGATGGAGATCAAAGCCATTGCTGATCTCCAGAAATCCTGCGAAGGTAGAGGGTTTTTTTTCAATTTGTAGAAAGGCCAAAGTACGTTTTGAGTCCTGTGGACATCCCACTGATTCTGAACCCCATATGTGATGCAGGTGTATCTACACATTCCACCAAGGAAGACATACAGAATGTCTTCCATTGATGTTCACAATCCAGCTAGATCAGCTCTAAATCAGTCAGAAAAAAAAACCACGTCTCGTCTTGGTGTGCAGGGTAAATGTGTGCTAATGGAAAATGACCCCAGTCTATGTTTAGGAAAACTAATAAGTGAGGTCCAAAATCTAGATTCAGTTGAGGAAAGGGAATCTTTCCTCACAGAATACCCAGACCAATCTCTCGTCTTGCAAGGGATCCAATTTCCAATTGATAAATTAGAATCTGTCCTTCCCTGGACTCAGGAAGAAAATCCTATCTTTAATGAGGAAGTAGATCCCTTTGAAGACTCTGAGGCAAAATTTCTGCCTGAAGGCAATTTAGAGGCCAGTCTAGATTTTGAGATTCCTTCTCCCCTTCCTAAGAAAATCCTTATTTTTCTTTTTCTCCTGATTTTTGTAAAAGGTTCATTCTATTTATTTTTCTAACTTTATTAAAATGTCAATGTTTTTGACATATTCTAGAATTCATGAATCCTAAATATATTTCTTTTTAAACGTACAATCTGAAGAATCGTGCATACCTGTTCTGGAGGCGGGGAAGCAGAGTGACAGGGGGCTGTAGAAGAGAGCCTACTGGATATAATGGGAACTGTTAAATGCAAAAAGAGTGACAAGGAAGCCAGGCCATGCCTGTATGGGGTGATAAGGTGGCTACAAAAGGTCTAGGACATAGCAGATCAGATGTCCTAGAAAGTTATTCTGTCAATTGGGACAAATGCCACAATACTTATAGCGGTAAGTGGGACACTCTTCCAACAATGAGTTCAAATCTGTATACATTTTCATTGTATTCATTTGCCTTGAGCAAATATGGAAGGAAAATTTGGCTCCAATAATATAAAAAGTCTACTTTGGGCTGAAAATATTTGACAAAATATATAGGTGATGTGTATACTGGAAAGTAAAAGCCATCATCAATAGAAGAAATAAGGCTTACATAGATGAACAAACACAAAATCAAGAAAAATTTCCACAATTAAATCAGTTATATGTAAATACATGTTATATTCTTTATGTTATATATAGCATATTATATAATATATAAGATTCAATATTACTTTTCAAACTAAAAAGGCATTTAAACTTTCAGAATTGAGT
Organism: Dipodomys spectabilis; assembly: GCF_019054845.1. Taxonomy (NCBI): domain Eukaryota; kingdom Metazoa; phylum Chordata; class Mammalia; order Rodentia; family Heteromyidae; genus Dipodomys; species Dipodomys spectabilis. The sequence continues at coordinate 279,699 of NW_024871123.1, forward strand.
GTTTTTTTGCACAAAACATTAGTGTAAATGTTATTGGAGAAAGTAGTGATATAATTTGATTATAATTATATGAATATATATTGGTGTGTTTCTAGATATAACACTGATTTTAAATAAATATTGTATACATATATTTGTATGTATCTGTCTATGAAGTGAATATAATGAAAGTGAATATAATGAAACTGAGTATAGTATGTATAAAAAAGTTGAGTCCATGAGACTCAGACCTGTAATCCTACTGATGTAGGAAGCTGGGTTTTGAGTTTTAGTATCTCTTATCACTAAGCCTTAGATTTTTCAGAGGAGGCATGGGCCCTCCAGTGTAGAAAACAGACACATATACCATGGGATCACACTCCCTGACCCCAGAGGAAAGTCAGTAGAAATCAGGACAAGCCTCTTATCTTGACTGTGTACTCAGTTCCTGTACCAAGAAGGCCATCTTTAGAACACCAGATAGAAAGTTGGCATTCCCTCCAAAGGTTCTAAAAAGATCCTTCTGAACGATAGTCTGACTATATTGAATTAAATCTTTTTTCCCTTCGCAAGCTGCAAACACATAGAAATATGACAAGAGCTCAAGAAAGATGGTTAAAGACTTACAAATACATAAAATTGTATACTCTGTTTCAGTAATTCAGTGACAAATCATCAAAGGCATGGCAAATTTTTTTAAAGGAAATAGAAACATACTCTGAGTTTGACTGGGTGATATTTTGGTTGCTGAATTGTTGAATGCACTTCTGGGCAAAGGAGACACATACCTTGGGGAAATTGTGTGGGGTTGGGTGTCCTCACACGGCTTCACAATTAAATGGCCATAACATCTAGGATGTAACAGCCAAATTTGCCATGGCAGCAAGTAGGTGTCAGGCACTGATTTTGCCCTGAAGTGGACTCAACAACACCAACAGGCACAAAGAATGAGACGGAATTACTATTAGCCACCAAACTTCAGCTTGAAGAGCTGTCCTGACCAGGACTAGGATAAATTGAGCTGGAGAAGGCTGATCTCCATGTAAGGCTCCTGAGCACTATGGACTACTGTGTGTGTGTGTGTGTGTGTGTGTGTGTGTGTGTGTGTGTGTGTGTGTGTGTGTGTGTGTGTGTGTGTGTGTGAATGTGTGAATACTGGGGCTTGAACTCAGGGAGATGACCTTTAGCTTTCTTTAATCAAGGGTAACAGTCTACGACTTGAACCAAATTTCCATGTCTTGATTTTGAATGGTTAATTGGAGATCAAAGTTTCAGTGTTTCACATGTTCATTCTTTGTCCCTCCTTTTCAATGACACCTCTAACTTCTTTTTTTTGGGGGGGGGAGGTTTAGACGTGGGGCCTGAACTCTGGGCCTGGGTGCTGACCCTCAGCTCTTCAGCTCAAGGCTAGCGCTCTACCGCTTTTGCCACAGCGCCACTTCCGGCTTTTTTTCTTTTTGCTTATGTGGTGCTGAAGAATCGAACCCAGGGCATCGAGCATGCAAGGCAAGTGCTCTACCATTGAGCCACCTTCCCAGACCCCCCATTTAACTTCTGAAAGAGAGATAAATGTAAAAAAACGAAAAAAATGAAAGAAAATAAATATCATCTTGTTTCTGTTTCTTGGTCACTGATTATTTTTGAGATAGTGCTTCTTACTAATAAGAATTACTGGTAGAATCTGAAAACCTATTTGAGTAACAAATAGACTAGGAAAAATGTTGTCTCCTATTTTTTATCACTACATTTCTTTTTGTCTAAGTATAAATGCCAGGCTTACCCTAAGGGCCTACAATAAGCAAAATGGCTTATAGAGCTCAGATCATATCTTTCCACAGAAGATGATAGCCCCAGAAGAAAAACATGTCCACAACTTGCAAAAGAAAAAGAGAGTTTGATGTCTCCTTAAATCTTAGGATCGTACTCATGAGGAGCCCTGGGGACTGATGACAGCTTAAGGACCTAACATTTCCTGTGTCGTTCCACCATAGGAACAGTCACCAGTCTCCTATCACACTGTAGGTGCCATGCCTGACTGGTGACCTTGGCTGTGTCATGAGAACGTGCAGCAGGGCTCTGTCATGGTCATTGGAGAGTCAGGATTGCACACTAAGAGGACATTCATGAAGGTGGTAACAAGGCCTGAGTCAGGGTTTTGTCAGATCTAGATGATTTGTAACAGGCACTACTGTATTCTGGCTAAGAATGTGGATATATCATCGGGGTCTTGCACACAAATTTATCAAGCGTTAGCTTGCAACATTTCTGCATGAAAGCCAACAAAAGGTCATCAATGCCCTCTGAACATATTCTCATCAATATTTAGTAAGTAAAAAGCTATAAAATCAAGTTCATCATGAGGAAAAATACGATATGAAAACCAAATTGCAGGAGCATTTACAAAAAAAATGTTTTTCTGTATGTATCAAATGTGACAAAATATTAAAAGTTAATGAAGCTGGGAAAGTTAAATTGATTTCTTTTTTTACTATGGTTGCAACTATCTTTTACATTTCAACTACTTAACAAAAAGAAGGTAGGCCAAGCACCACCGGTGGCTCACACCTGTAATTCTAGCTATTTAGAAACCTGAGGTCTGAGGAAAGTGAATTGAAGTTAGACTAGTTAGGAAAGACCAGTGAAACTTTGATCTCTAATTAACCATTCAAAATCAAGACATGGAAGTTTGGTTCAAGTCGTAGACGGTCACCCTTGATTAAAAAAGCTAAAGGTCAGCTCCCTGAATTCAAGTCCCAGTATTCACACACACACACACACACACACACACACACACACACACACACACACACAATCTCAAAAATAACCAGTGACCAGGAAACAGAAACAAGATGATACATATTTTCTTTCATTTTTGTCATTTTTTCACATTTATCTCTCTTTCAGAAGTTAAAGGGGTCATAGAAAAGGAGGGACAAAGAATGAACACGTGCAACACTGGTATTCAATTGGTACTATGTTGAAAATGACCTATGCAATTTGTTTTGGGGGAAGAACGGGAAAACAGAAAAAGAGATAAAGTGAAAGAGTAACATTGTCTAAAAAAAATGCACTCAGGGAATTAGAGCTGTGGCTCAATATGAATGCCATTATTCAGCAAAAGATCTCAGAGAGAGTGTCCAGGCCCTGGATTCAAGCCTCATTACTGACTAAAACAAAAACAAGAAAAAAGAAATGTAATCATTACCACACGATTGTAACTAAAACCTCTACAGCACAATAATAATAATAATAACAATGATAATAATGATAATAGAAGATGATGATGAAGAAGAACAAGAGGGAAGTTAAAAAAAAAACCAAACCAGTGAGAAAACTTGAGAGAGCAAGGGAAGTACTGACCTTTCAAAAAGAAATATATCCATACCTGACTTATATAACTGTAACCTCTGTGTAATTCACATTTATAATAACAATACAAAAGAAAAAAACAGAAATGGAGTGCTGGAGCCATAAATCAAATGGGAAGTCAGACTAATATGTATGTGATACCAAGGTCAAACCCCTTATCAATTTCTCCTTCAAAAATGGCTCTTCTCATCACTTGTGCTTTCCCTAGCTTATGAAAAGGGGTGCAGTTAAAGAAAGAGAAAGGTAATCTGTCAGGCACAGAACTGTACTTGCAAAGAGCAGTATTCACTAGAACACATGTTTACTAGACCACATGATGACTCCATGTTTTCTGAAATAAACAGAACTAGTTGGACTTGAATACATGCTCCACTGTATACTAGATGGGGACTCAAAATTAATGAAACTCTCTGGATCTCAAATTCTTTACAGGTAAAATGAGCATAAAAATACGTATCGCACAGCATTATGAGATCTGGTCGTCATCAAACATGGAGCGGTTTTATGTTAGGTGTGTGTGCAACACTCAAACACTGCTGGAAAGAGTATAAACTGGCACGATGTTGACTATATTACTTAACAGTAATACAACATGCCTGTAATCCTACTTACAAAAGAGGCTGAGAAAAGAGGATCAAGGTTTTAAGTCTGGACAGGAAACTGGATCAGACTCATCTCCAATGATCTCTAAAAAAGCTGGAGGTGGAGTTTGGTTCAAGTGGTAGAGTTCTAGACTGGAGCATAAGCCTCAGGAACAGTGCCCAGGCACTGAGTTCAAGCCCTAGGACCAGCACAAGCTCACACACACACTAAATTTTTTGTGTTTCTATCAACCTGCTTAACAATATATTCCCTCTTCCAAGCTCACCTGATATTTTTTGTTTTAAAAGGGACTTCCTGTGTAGCACAGGCTGCTCCTAAACTTACAATCCTCCTGGGTACTGGTAGTACAGGCATGCCTACTATAATTGGCTTCACTCAGTAATTCTATTTATAACATATTAGCAAGAAATTCATTCATACTCATGAAGATATTTGGCTTAAAGCTGTTCACAGTAATATTCTACTGTACAAAATGTAAATAATATAACTATATTTGGTACTATCCTACCACATGGTAATACCAGCCAATACTCAGGAACCTGACACAGGAGAATAAGCAGGTGAGGAAAGCCTGGTCTACGCTGCAAAACCTGGTCTCCAAAGGAAAGAAAATCTATAAATATTAATCTACTATGAAACATACCATATGTGAAATTTATATAATGTAACAAATAGATCATTGTTAATAGAAATAAAATTTTGGCAGAAATTTTAAATACATACATATGCATATATATTTAAACTTGTAGAAATAAAATTTCAAGTGCTTTTATCTGCATCTTTCAGACTACCTGTCACCTACTTATTTACTGACACATTGATTTCTGTTTAGTCTTCACAAAACACTGTTCTTTCACATAAGTACACAAAATTGTAAAACAAAAGTACAAAACAAACATTATCATAAAAACAAATGTAGTTTAATCCCTACCATAATAATTTGGAGAAAACATACATTAAGTTAATGGCATTGTATACTGCTCAGGAAGGGGAGTCGAGGAAAATGTAGATTATATATGTGTGTGTGTGTGTGTGTGTGTGTGTGTGTGTGTGTGTGTGTCTGTCTGTCTGTCTGTGTCCGTGTGTTTTTCATGAGTAATATTGGAGTTAGAATTTATCCTATTATTCTTGCTTGTTCTTTTTGCTCAAAGCTGACACTCTACCACTTGAGCCACATGTCCACTTCTGGATTTTGGTTTCTTAATTGGAGAAATATCTCAGATTTTCTAATATGGGCTGCTTTAAACTTGAATCCTCAGTTTTTGACCTCTAAAGTAGCTAGGTTTTAAAATATGAGCCACTGGTGGAAAGCAACTACGTTAACATTTTTGTATGTTTGAATGAATTTTAAAGTAAGACATATATGTTACTTTTGAGAGTGACTGGAAATAGTAATTAACGTTTAACAGAATTTAAAACATACAAAGCTGAGAATTGCAAGTAGCTGAGAACAGAATGGAATAAATCAAAATTACCTATGACAGTTTTCAGGCTGTGCACAGAAATAATTACATTGTTGGGAGCCCAAGGCCATCAGATAGCTGAGCTCCAGCTGGCTGCTATGCTCATGAGGCCAGCTGGTGCTATTCACAAGAATGTGATGTTGTTGGATGGTAGGGATCAGCTTCAAGTTAAGAACCTGAAATATTTCTATTGATCTAGAAGGGGAAAAATACCAGGACAAGAAATGTGATGAAAATTGCTGAATGCAAAAACCATCCAGTCAAAGGAAGACAGAATAACTCTTTCTATATCTGAAAAGAGTATTCTCTCACAAAGAGTCATGAGCTGAATATGGTGGTCAATGTTTGTAATTTCTGAAATTGGGAGGCTGATTTAGAAGTTAGCTTGAGGCCAACCTAAGTTTTAGGCAATCAGACAGACATATAGTAAAATGCTATCTTAAAACAACAACAACAACAAAAGACCCAGTGACTGGGAATATGTTTAGTGGTAGAGTGCTGGCCTTACATGCAAGAAGCACTTGATTTGATTCCTCAGTATGACTTAAGCAGAAAAACTGGAAGTGGTGCTGTGGCTCAATTGGTAGTGTGCTAGCCTTGAGCAAAAGAAATTCAGGGAGAGTGCACAGGCCCTGATTTCAAGCCCCATCTCTGGCAAAATTTAAAAAAAAAAAGTGCAAAATGCTGTTTGTTGAAATAAATATGTTGAAGAATTTTTATACTCACTAGAAAATTGTGCTGTTGGGAATTCATAATGAACTTTGTTAGGAAAAATTAAAATAAATTAATGAAATATTATCTAGCATTGGAAAGGACATAGTGAGATTTAAAAATAATTGATGCCTACGGTTAATTGATACAACAATGTTATAGATACACTTGCCAGATTGTGATTTTTTAAAGTATATAATCGTGGGTTTTTTTCTTTTTCAAAATAATTTCACTGCCAGGCGTAGCTACTAAGGAGAATGAGAATTATTCAAATCCAGCCAGAGCAGGAAAGTCTGTGAGACCTTTATATCCAACTAAATGTTCAGAAAATGTGAACTGGCACTGTTGCTTAAGTGGTAGATTGCTAGTCTTGAGCTGAAGAGTTGAGGTACAATGCCCAGACCTAGAATTCAAGCCCCACAAGTGACAAAAAATAGTAATAGTAATAATATTAATTTTATTGTTACTATTAAGTTGTTATATATAAAGGCTACCAATTCATAAGTTTTTTCTTTCCTAAAAGAAATACATATCCATCTTCATTGCCAACAACCAGGATTTGGCCATCTGCTTTCCAGCTGATCTCTGGGTATAGAGTCAATATGTAATACACAGCAATGCAAACCATTTCTGACTGTAAATAATTTTTCTCTGCACATCTTAAAAATCAATGCTGACAACATGAAATAAAAAAATCCCTAAGTTTAAAACATTCTTCTAAAAAAGTTAAAGAAATCCTGACAACAAGTATTTTAAGAATAATTTCAGAGGGATTGGGAAGATGGTTCATTGGTAGAGCGCTTGCCTTGCATGCCTGAGGCCCTGGGTTCGATTCCTCAGCACCACATAAAGCAAAAAGAAAAGAGCCAGAAGTGGCGCTGTGGCTCAAGTGGTAGAGCGCTAGCCTTGAGCTGAAGAGCTGAGGGACAGCGCCCAGGCCCAGAGTTCAGGCCCCATGACTGGACCCCCCCCCCCAAAAAAAAAGAATAATTTCAGAGAGCTTGAACTCAGGGCCTGGGTTCTTGCTCTGAAATTTACTACTCAAAATTGGGTTGCCACTTTAATCCACAGTGCCACTTCCAGTTTTCTCATGGTTAGTTGAACAGAAAAGTCTCACCAACTTTCCTCTCCAACCTGGCTTTGAACTTGGATCTAGAGATCTCAGCCCTCTGAGTAGCTAGGATTATAGCCATGAGCCCCTGGCACCTGGCTTTTTGCTTACCTGAGACAGAGGCCAGTTAATATTAAATGTCAATCATGTTTATCTTTGTAAACTGAAGTTAACTGAAATGCCTTCCACTAGAAATAAGGAATCAAATGAGTAGTTAGGTTAAATCGTTCTTACCAAAAGTTACATATTTTCCTTGTTTTTTTTTTTCTTCCCAAATTGTGTGCTTTCCAGAATCATACCTTATCTTTCCTTGCTGGTTTCTTTGGTTTATTTCATAATTGTCCACAGCTTCTTCAGCCATCATTTACTTATGTGAAGAGCTTTCAAACATATGTTTTCAGCCCAAATTCCTTGTATACACCTCTCATCCATATATTCAAATGACATAAAAACTTGTGAAACAGTAATCATCTCTTATCATTATTGGATATTAATGTGTAAGTAAAATTTAAGAAAATAACATCAATAATTATAACATGATCTTAATAGTAAATCTAAACATAAATACAACGTTGATTATATTCTGAGCAATTTAATAAAAACCTCAAGGAAAAGAAATCACTTTTTTTAGTGCTGATATTATGGTTTAAACTCAGGACCTTACCTTCTCACTTAAGCTTTTTCACTCAAGGGTGGTGCTCTGTATTTCAACCACAGCTCCCCTTCAAATTTTATTTGGGGAATAATATAGAAATAAGAATCTCATGGAATAAAAAAATCATTTGTGTCCCTATCTTGGGGTTCATTTCACATAACATTCTCTTATAAGGTTATATGGTACCATGTGCTACTTACTGAACGTGAGGTTAACCATGGGACCTATGGTTATTTCACTTAATAAAATTGTTTCCCCTTCTTTCCATTTCCTAGCAAATGTGGCGATTTCATTCTCTCAGATGGAGACATAGAATTCCAGTGTGTGTGTGTGTGTGTGTGTGTGTGTGTGTGTGTGTGTGTGTGTGTGTTTGTATGTTTGTGTGTGTGTATAACATTTTCCTGATCCATTCATCTACTGAGAGGCATCTGGGTTGGTTCCATATCTTAGCTATGGTAAAAAATGCTGCAATAAACATAGTTGTGCCGGTAGCTTAGTATGGTCTTGTGTGTTATCATTTGGTAAATGCCCAAAAGTGGGATTGCTGGGTTATAGGGGAGCTCTAAGTGGAGTCTTGGAAAAAATTATATTAAGTAAAGTAAGTCAGACAAAAGAAACATAGGTCCTATGGTATACCTTATTTGGAATAACTAGTGTATATCTGCGACAAGCATAAGAGTTCAAAAGCTATGTACATACCACCAGATAAGATGATGTTAAGCGAAGTGAATCCCAAGATAGGGTTTATAATTTACCATGTGACTTTTTTTTGTTTTTGTTTTTGTATTTTCCTCCACCAAGGTATAACTCCTCTATTCACTGTTTTTAATGTTGGTGCCCAGCATCTTGTATACACCGTTTCTCTAGCTTGGGGAGGGCAAGGGAGAAAACAAAATGTTTAAATAAGGCAGGCTGACCCGTTGTAACAATGAGATGCACAAGACACTATGTTGAAAAAGAATCTTTACAATATGGTCAGGGAAGCAGGGAAGGGAGGAGAGGGGGAGTGTAGTTGTGGGAGGTGGGAGGTAGGGGAAAAACAAAGGAGGAGGTAACAATGTCTCATAGAAAATTTACTCATTACCTTGCTCATGTAACTATAACCCCTCTATAACATATTTTTTCAGTAAAAACCTCTTTTATAAAACAGAAGGTGTCATGTACAGCAAGTATAGCAGCTCACATATGTAATTCCAGTTGATTGGGAAGCAGAGATGACAAGGATCATGGTCTGAGGCCAGGCCAGAGAAAAAACTGCCAAGACAGCCATCTCAACGAATGAGCTTTCCATAGTGCTTCACATCTGTAATCCTAGCTAATTATGTGGGAGGCATAGGTAGCAAAGCCTCAGTCAATCTAAGATCATACCCGGGCAAAAAGTTCAAGAACTCAAGTAATTAAATGGACAAGAAGTATGGTAAAAGTAGTTGAGCTTCTTGATGCTATACAACCATAGTGTGTCTAGCAAGCAGGGAAACCCTGAATAGAACCCTTCCACCAAAAAGCCTAAATAATTTTAGCCTATTTGAACATCTAATTTCAAGGAGCCTGACAGATCAGAGATGATGACATTCTCTTTAAAATTAGGTATTCAAAAGAGACAAAGTTATTTAGGTTTTGAAAGAATTGAAAAGGAAAATGCATGTGATTTTTGTTAGCTCTGTAATTCTTGAATACATGAAATGTAATCAAGTATTTAATATATATCCATATGTGTGCATATGTCCATGTATATATGTATATCCATGTATGTATGTATATATATATGTATATATACATATGTATATGTATATGTATATATATGTATCTATATATATATACATACATACATACAAGTGGTTCATCTCTTTTCTGTGTAGCAAATGGTAAAAATGAATCTGTATAATCACTACTCAAATGCATGAATAGACAAAGAGAATGAGCAGAGAACTCATATTCAGGAAGTTATGGCTAGCCCATAACCCTGAAAATCTTTTACATCAGTTTGCATGTTTCAGTTACTGCAGTACAGGGAGAGTACGACAACAGTGGGATACTAGGCAGATGAAATGAGAAATGACAGATACAAATGTTAAAATATTCTTTCTGATGGTTAAGTAGAATTTCCTCTGTGTGTGTGTGTGTGTATTACATTTTCTTGATTATTTTTTCTCTTGAAGGTTATCTGGGCAGATTCAATAAGAATGGTCTGGCTGAAACCTTTACTATATCCTAGTTTGTGATCTTTCAAGTAAATGCCTGGAGTAGAGTTGCTGGATCATATGGAAGTGGGTAGTCAAATGAGGGGTGAAGGGTTAAAATGTAGAATATTGAACAGGAGAAAAGGGGGAAAATGCAGAGAGGAATCCAATAAACATCCTACAATATTAAGAAGAGTGAAGGAAGAAAAGGGATGGATGAGAATATTGAAAGGGTTGGCATTGATCAAGGTATATTGTATGCATAAAATGCTTTGTTTAATGATAATTTCTATCCTACTTAAAATAATAATTAAAAAATCATGTCCCTAAACTGTTATGCAATTAGAAGCAAAGAATGAGAATTTGCTCAGATCAACTCCAGGGTCTATAAGTCTTTTTTGTTAGGATAAGTTTTAGAACAACACTAATGATAAATATCACCTGAAGAAAATTGAATGATTTTCAGGTATTTAAAATAATCATTTTGGAGATATGGCTCAAGTGGCAGAGTGCTACTTAGTGAGCAAAGCTGTCAGATAATGAATTCAAGTCTTAATCTCGAACAAAAGTGCAAACAATCAGTAAAATTCAGGCACTTTCCAGGGCACTGGTAGCTCATGCCTTTAATCCTACCTTTAATTAGAAGGCAGAGATCTGGAGATGTCAGTTCAATGTCAGCTTAGATAGGAACGTCTGTGATTCTCTCATCTCCAATTCATTGCCAAAGAAAGCTGGAAGTGGACTCATGGTTCAAGTCGTAGAATGCTAGCCTACAGCAAAAAGCTCAGGGGCAGAACCCAATCCTAAAGTTCAAGCCTTAGAATAGTGCATTTACATACACAGGGGAAGTAAGTCACTCAAGTTCTCAATCTTCCATTTCCCTAATCCTAACTCAAATCTTGGACAGAACCCTTAGAGTAACCTTGATGATAATAGTAACCCAATCTTAAAATTAATGGAAAATATATCCTAACACATACTCATTGTCTTTGAAATGATTTGCACTTTGCTCCAAATACTACAGATTCCCTGACTTGGACTCTGAAATCGTTCCCTATTATGAATCATTAACCTCAAATCTTCATATCATGAAAACTTCCGTAGTTTCCACTGATCTTAACTTTTACTGAACTCCTCTATCTCCAAAAAGAAGTTGCAGGTTTACTTAAAATCTACTCTAGTTCCTAACCCTAACTATATATCTAAACCTTACTAGAAACCTAACTCTAAATTTAATCCTATTGAACCCTGGATAGGAAACTTAAGAAAACTCTGTAGTTTTTGTTAAATTTCACACTTATTTTACTTGAAAGTGTTAGCAGAAAACTCAGTTTTACCTTAAAGCTTACCCTTCCCTAAGCTTAAGTCTAACCTGAACTAGAAAAGCAACCCTAGCCCTAGAACTAATAGCCTTTGGATTCTAAAGGTCATAAAATTACATTAGTTTTTATTCATCCTAAATTTGATTTAGCTCATCTCTCTAAAAATAATTTGTAGTTTTATTCATTATCTTGCAATTTTTGTAACCCTAACCTAACTGGAATATTGAGGCTAACCCTCACACTAACCATACCCTAATCTTAATATTATTAGCAGTTTCTTATTTTCACATTCATCCTAATTCTAATTAGACTTGTTATTCGAAGATTTACTTTCAGTTTGACCCTAAACTTTCCATTTCCCTAATGCTAACACTAACTCCAGCTGGAACTGAAACCTAACTTTCACCCTAATGATAGTCCAATTCTAATGTTTAAGAAAAATACTCTGTTTTTATTCATTCTAATGAATACTCCAGTTTGCACTCTGGAAATGAGTTTCAGTTTGCCCTAATTCCCATATATTTTCTGACTCTTCCTCTGAAGTTATCTTGTTCCCTAATATGAACCATTATATTATTTGTCCTCACATTCTCTTATCAGGAAAAATACTGCAGTTTCCAATGATCCCACCTTTTCCTGAACCCCTGTGCCCTAAAACAATATCAGATTTACTTACCATCTAGTCCATTAATTAACTCTAACTCTCAACCTAAACCTGGCTGGAAAACTCTCATTAATCATTATAAGAATGATCACTGAGAAATAAATATAATGATAATGGTCTAGTTACTGTTCAATCTCATATTTTTGCTTCCATTTGTTAGTGAAAACTGAATATTATACTAAAACTTTCCTATTCATAACACTGTTCATACTGACCCTAATGTTAATCCAAATTATATGTCAATACTAACACTAACACAAGTACACTAGTTTTCACTCATCCTAACTTGATTCAAATAAGCCTTCCAAAAATAGGTTTCCATTTTTTTTCCAATATCTTAGTCATTTTCTAACCCTAAACTTAATCTTAACTGGAACATTGAGAATAACCATAACCCTAATTGCAAGTAGATTCTAATATTAATAGCAATACTCTAGCTCACATTCATTCTAATTCCTGCCAGTCTTATTCTAAAATTTACCTTCAATTTGACTCTCATTTTTTTCCTCCTTCACTCTAAACCCAATCATGGCTAGAATCGTAACCATATCCTTGACACTAACGGTATCTCACTTCTAAAATTTATGAAAAATGCTTGTTTTGTGTCATCATTACTGAAATTCCACTTGTAATTCTTGAAATAAATTGCAGGTTTTCCTAAACCCTATAGATTTTCTCACTCTTAACTCTGAATCTATCTTGTTCCTTAACAGGAAAGATTATATCCATTGATCTCAAATCCTGATATTATGAAATACATTATACTTCCAATATCCAAGCTTTTCCTGAAATCCTAGAACCTAAAATAAGTTCAGATTTACTTAACATTTAACACATTTCTTTTCTTTTTCTTTTTGTCCAACGTGGGGCTTGAACTCTGGGCCTGGGCATGATCCCTGAACTCTAGGTCATGATCCCTCAGTTCGTTAGCTCTAGGTGTGCACTTTACCACTTGAGCCACAGCACCACTTTTGGGTTTTCTGGTGGTTAATTGGAGATAAATGTCTCATGGACTTTCTGCCATGGCAGGCTTTGAACTGCGATCCTCAGAAATCAGCTTCCTGACTAGCTAGGATAGTAGGCACGAGAAACTAGTTTAACCAATTTATTTATACTATTCTCAACCCCCTTTAACCAGAAACCTAATCCTAATCATAATCTGACTTAACACCAAATAGTTACTGGAAGGTAAATTGTCTAGATTCTATTCAATCACACATTTTTTTTTTTTTGTTTCTACTTCTTATTGGAAAACTAAATTTTAGACTAAAGCTTATCCTTGCCTAAACCTAATGAGAACAAAATGTAATTCACCCTTTAAGCCAAATTATGTCTGAATGTTTAAAATAACACAGACACTGGTTTTTATTCATTCTAAACTTGATGCCATTCATTCCTCTTAAAATATGGTGCAGTTTTGCACCCTTTTATATCTTACATCTTTTTCTCATGTTAACCGCAGCTCTAACTGGAACACCTTGCCTAATCCTAAACCTACATATAACCGAATCATAATGTTAATAGCAAGCCTCTATTGCACTTTTATTCTCTTGCCCAGCGTGTAGGTCTAAATTTTACTTGCATTTTGAGCCTACATTTTTTAAGTGTCTTTCTATTTCCTGTCAGGTTTTCTTTTTCGTTTTTTCTTTCTTTTTTTTTTTTTTTGGTCGATCATGGGGTCTAAATTCTGGCATTGGGCGCTGTCCCTCCACTCTTCAGATCAAGGCGAATGCTCTACCACTTAAGCCACAGCGCCACTTATGGTTTTCTAGTGGTTTATTGGAGATATGAGACTCACAGACTTTCCTGCCTGGGCTGCTTGGAACTCCGATCCTCAGACATCAGCATCAAGAGTAGCTAGGATTAAAAGCATGAGCCACTGACGCCCATCTTTATTATTTTTTTAAATTTTATTTTATTGTAAAGATGCTTTAAAGACAGATTAGTTATACGAGTAAGGTAATAGGTATATTTCTTGTTGAGGACTGTTACATCCTTCTTTTGTTGTTCTCCTACTACCCCCCTCCCTTACTACTCCCTCCCCTTGGTGTAAAGTCCATTTTCAACAAAGGGTCTTCTGAGTATCATGTTGCAATGAGTCATCCTGTATTGAATCTATTTCACTAAACTTAATTCTAATTTTGTCTGGGATCCTAAACATAACCATAATAATAATGATAGCTAAATTCAGAAGTTAATAAAAATATTCAAGTTTTTATTCATCCTGTTAATTTACTATCCAACTTGAATTAAATTGCAGTTTAGCTTAATTATGTTTCCAAATTAGATTATATGTGCATATATAAAGATGTAATTTTATGTGAAATGCAGAATATATTTGGAAGAAGAAGTAATGAAAAGAAAATAGAGGGAGGGAGTATAATCAAATGCTTTAAACATATTATGGAATTGCCACTTCTGACAATTAAAAACCATTAACAAAATAACTAAAAATTAATAAAGAACACACTGCCGTCTAGTATTTTTTAAGAGAGCCATGATATGTCTTGTGAATAAAATACTTGTGTTAGATAAACTTTGTTCATGCATATTTTATATTGTTATTGGTCAATTATTAAGTTAATGAATAATAATATATCAAATAAGATTCCATGAAAAAATCATAAAATAGTTTTTTAGTAATTGAGAAAAAGTTATAGTCATGAATTTTAGGAAAATAAATTTCTATTTCTCTATGAAGCAATGATTTAGGTTTACTAATCTAGTTATTTTAGAGAACATAATTGGCATGAAAAACAACTAACTGTACATCTTGTTTCTTTAAGGAGTGATGTTTAAACATTGTCTTTCATTCAAATGAATACTTAGGTTTACTTTTCAAAATAAATGCAATTTTATCTCCTTTCAGAACAAGTATTTAACCTGGAATTAAATGTATTAGCATATTCAAGTATTTAAAAGCTAAAATTTCTATGTTTGATAAGTAGCTCTACATATTCAGAATGACACAATTTTTGTATTCGTAAATGTCTAACCACTGGGATTTTTGCTTCATCAATATAAATTATCTCATGAGGTTGTTGCAAAGGTTCCAGTAGCCAGTGTGGTCAAAAAACATTTCCTGAATTCTAAAAATTAAATCTTATCATTTTTAGCCTTTGATTATATCATTTATTGTCTCTTCAGAGCAATTAAGCTAAACTAAATACCACTTTTTAAAGATTTTGCTCACATTGTAAATAAAATCAACACAGGTCACAAAGAGACTGATTATTTCAGACTCATCATATTTGGTAAAGTTAGTGTGAAGAATGTAGAGAGCAGAAGGTTCATATACTCAATAAATATTTTTGGTTAATTTAAATTAAATTAAATATCTGGATTTCTAATTTGGAGGTTAATCACATGGAAACAGGAAAATAATTTTTTGAATATAATTACTTTGGGACCATTTTTCTTCTTAAAATATGAAGCAAAAATATCTCTAAGAAATATATTTTTTTCAATAAAATGTTTCAACCCTTAGTAAAGTGCTTTATACTTTAATATAAAGTCTGTCTCAAAATAGAAATTCTGCAACTAATCTAATGTGTGTTTTCATGCACAAAATTCTGTAACTTCTAGTCTTATGTGATTTTAATTATATTTTATAGTTGTGACATGATCCCTACTTATATTTTTTAGAAACTTCTGTAATTATACAAATCATGCCGGTACACACTAACTTACGTAAGATAATATTCAAACAAATTTATCTTTTTTTCCTGTCTCCAACAGGGAAATATGATGTGCTGAAGTATATTAAATGAAAGCACTCTAACAAAGAGTTTTTATGGAATGGAAATTTGCATCATGAGGATGAGAACATGAGCACTTTCTACTTGGCTGAATAGGAATTTTTGTTTCTACAGTATTTTCTTACTTTTAATCACACAGGAAAAGCCATAAACTTTGAAATTCATATGAAGGAATTGTTTTAGTAAAAGATGTGGCAACCCTGCTCAAAAGCTCGATCTTATCACTAAGTCTTTGTGCTTGCTGGCTGATCTATTTCTCTATCATATGTTTCATATTATTAAAAATATTAGTAATTAAGCAGTAAGTACATTACAAGAGATTCCTGAAAATCAGAGCTATTACAGTTTAATAATCAGAAGTGAGGAAAAAGATTATATTAATCTCCAATTTCTCCCTTTGGCCTTCAATTTGTCAATTAATTTTCAAAATTATCATGTAAGATGTTAGTTTATTTTTCCCTTTTTAATTAGAGATTAAGCAAGTGTTTTTTTTTTTTTTTTTTTTTTTTTGCAGTAAAAAGTGATGACAATGGTATCAGAGCTCTGGTAAGGGCACCTTCTCCTTAACAATTAATGCTCTACGGACTGTAAATATAGAAGCCACACTAAAATTCTCTACACACACACACACACACACACAAACACACACACACAAACAAGCACACATACACACACACCACTGCCACCCAGACACATCAAAGATATGTTCCATTCCCTTGTAATGATAGTTGATTGATGTTTGCTGCATTGCTTTATCTCAGCTTCAAGATCTTTCCTAGACCTTTATCTTTCCCCGAGATCAAGTCCCTAATTCTTAGTATACTGAGTGTCTGTGTATTCACAATAGGTTCCTGCCTGCTTCAGGCCAATTAATACCCTGAATAGAGTATCCTGAAACTTCACATCCCAGTCTAACTCCATGAGTTTATACACCGTTGCAAAATACTAAAATTTATTGGATGTAGAAACCAAGAGAACACCCACCTTGTTACTATAGTAGCAATTGACATCATGAAAGTAGAAGAATATTGATCAAGAACTGAGGTACGAGAATGCGGGTATGTCTAAAATGTAGAATAGTGGATATGTGTTACAGATACAAAATCATCATCTATAGGCGTATTTATTCATAACGTAATCATATATTGAAATCACTATTTACAAATACAGTTTTTCAGTTACTTTGCTTACCTCTCACTTCTGATCACAAATCCGCTCATGAATTTTTATAGTATCTTTGAATAAATGACACTATTTGCATGTATGTAGCATCTTAAAATAAGACAGTATGCTTTTACATCTTTCTTTCTATATGACAAGCCCTTATTTTTTGTTTCCCTGTTTGCTGATTAACTGTTTTCCTGGAAACAGGATATTCACATCAAATCTGGGTGTAATTTTTATTTTTTAAATTTGAAATATAAACTTTGTTGTGACTTGTGATTTTCTAAAGATGAGTGATATTCATGAACACTAATATGTTGGTGCCTTTAAGTAAATTGAGACTAGATGTGGTATGATAGTTCTTGTGTCTAGTTGACATAACCATTAGATGATTCATGTATAAACATGTGCATTGCACTTTTTTATTTATATATATAAAATAGTCCCCAAGGATATACTTTAAAGTGATAAGGGGGGGATTGTCTCCATGTTCCATACTTTATATTTATTTCAGTAAAAGTACTAGAAATAAATGATGTTTACTGGAACAATATAAAAGAACATATTTTCTTTAGAACGTATTTCTAAAGATAATAGATTTATTGTTTAAAGAATAGAAAAGAATAAAATAGGTTTCTTGCTTGGGACTGAATAAATTACATATGAATGTAGCTCAATATGAGACTCAGAGAGAAATTCATATTAATATTACTGAGATATATATCACAATATAAGCAATATAGGTATTTTAAGGAACGGGTCATTCCAAGCCCTAGATACCTAATAGATGAAGAATGGTATTGAAAATAGCAGAGGAAAACAATTCAACATGCAGATGTTATGATTTTATAATACTAATATGAAAAAAATGGAGCATTTGCCTTTCTGAAGGAGAATGTTTAGCCAGTAATTTCAGTGAAAGGTATCAGTTGTAATCAGTCTAAAGTCTTTTCCTCCAAGATATCCAAGAGTATGATACTCATCCTCTGAAGAGTAAATAAGAGTTAATTAGCTTTGCTTTATATTAATTTAATTGTAGCAAATGGGTTAAAATGTCTGCACTCTTTCTTTCAATGTAATAACTTACATTTGTTTTACCTAGACTCAAGACCCCCCAAAGACCACCAGAGACCTCAACCAATGCAAGTAACAAAGGCATCTTTTATTTGCAATCTCCAGGCTGGTGCTCTGTGCAATCAGTAAACCCATGACACAAAGAGACCCCAAGCATAGAATCAGCACAGTTTTTATAGTATTAAACAAACAACTTTATAGAAGTTTTACATGAGAAATTGCATGATTGATTAACATTTTAATAAACTAAGCTATACATATGTGATTGGCTAATATTATTGAGGTGTTATTGACAAGAAGTGTCTGGCCACTGGGTCACCGTGTCCTGCATAGCCACCCAATGTTTGGTGAATGCATTTGGAGAAAATTCTTGTGGCTTTTCAAAGGATTATTTATGTCTCAGTTGTCCAGGAATTGTTTTTCTTTTTGTGACATTTCTGGGTCCAACCCATGGTTATTTTCATAATTCATACCTCACAAGATGGTTGCTAGCCTGTAATGGAGTTACTTAGGCCTTCATTGTGCCTCTTTAAGCTTTAAGCTCTTCACATTTCATATTATTACTGTCTCTTCATACAAGCCTGAAATCACTATGTAAAGGTAACACAAACAGAAAAAAAAATAACTTGATACAACCATCACAAATCCTAAATTATGTGAAAAAAATCCACAATATAATAAATGAACCAGAGGAAGAGGAAAAACAGTGGGAGAATAACAACAGAAAATTACCCTAGATTTCTCTAATGAAACAGAGATTTAGAGTCCTAGAAGGTACTCCACTTCTAGAGTGTCACACCAACTTAGGTATAATTACATATAGATATACAATTCAAAAGAATATTTTATACTGTCTTTACAAGAAAACAGAAATCTATGAAAAGTTACCCAGCCAGGAAGGTGAATGCTGTGACTGTGTTGGTCAACATATTCAAAAACACAATTGCAGTGTGGAAATGAAAGGGTCACTTGGGAAAAAATCATGAACAGAGAGACAGTCACATATAAACATAGAGACAATTCACCTTACTACTGGATAGTCGGAACTGTCCTTGGGACCACAAGTATTAATTAGACAACATCTCTCACAACTGATCTCTTCTCCTACACTTAATGGTCTATACAAAAGCCTAATTCCAGAAAAACAAATCACAACAGAAGACCAAAGCAACACCTGACAAATCATCCAAGAACATAGATAGTCACCTATTAAGATCATAGATCCCCCAAATGAAAGCCAAGAAATAGTTCAAATGGACAGAACAAATCAGAAAACTATGAGAAAAGTCATGCCAAGGTAATATAATTCACACAGTAAATGAACGGGCATTAGAACAATCAATTATCTAGAAGATGTTTTTCAAAATACATTACAAATACTGCTGAAAAATGTGATTAATGAAAAGATACAAAACCTCTACAAGGAAATTTGTGAACAAGATTAGACCAAGCAAAGATCAGCAAAATAATACATGGAGACCCCAAACACAAAGAAAAATAAATTCTGAGAAGGCAAGAGAGTCCAAGGGAAAAATGGATGCCTAGTTAAAAGATATGAGAGAAGACACAGCTAAAACACATACCTCCCCAGCCCCCACCAAATAAAATGTTGTAAAGAAAATCCATACAAGACCTAAAATGAAGCTTTAATAAAGAGATAGAAGCCCTAAAACAATAACCAATTGTAAGACAAGGAAATCAAAGAGAGAGGCTCATTCAGATAAGAGAAGCCTTTAGAACACCAAACAGAGTATACCAGAACAGAACAAACCACCATCACATCATAATCCATTAGAGGATCACTAGACATCAATGAAGGGATTCTTAAATCTGTCAGGAGAAAAGACTGATTATATAAAGGATATACAGTCAGAATAAATACAAATTTCTTAGCTGATATGGTAAAAAGGGGAACCTCACATGATATATGACAAACATTAAAGGCAAACAACTACCAACCGTGAATATGGTCCAAAGCCAAACTCTCCTTTACATTAAAAGGATATATAAAAATATTTCATGACAAAGAAATCTTAAAACAATGTATCTCCACCAAATCAGCAGGATAGAAGTTAATCAAATATATCCTACATAGAGAAGATCATGAAGAACAGGAACTGGTTATATAAAATGCTCCCTACCTGTGAACAAGGTAAATATATTAAGAGTAGATGAGACACAGAGCCTAATAGCAGGTCAATAACATAGCAGGACTTATGAGATATTTCACAGACTTAACTCTCAATATCAATAGACTTAACTTTCCAATTAGAAAACAGACTAAATAGTAGTATAATAAAACAAGACACATGCATGTAATATCTACAAGAGACACATTTTATTGACAAAAACAAACACATACTCAAACTGAAAGGCTGGAAGGAAAATCTTCAAGCAAATGAACACCATCAACAGGCCACAGTAGAATTACTAACATAAAATAAAATTCAAAATAAAATTACTAGGAAGAGAAATTATATATTGATAAAGGCACATCTCCATTAGGTGGATATATCAAGTCTAAGTATCAATGCCTGGAGCACTCCACTTCATCAACCAAATATTACTTAACCTAAAAACATTTCTCAACGCATCATTGAAATGCATTGATAGGTCATCCAGGAAAAATTCAACCAAGAAACTGAAGACCTAAATAACTACATTGAACGCCTAGCCCTAACAGACATCTACAAAATATACATTCAGCATCAGTATACACATTCTTCGCAGCAGCTCATGAAAGAGTCTCCAAAATAGAACATATCCTATATCACATAGAAATTCTATCCAAATTGAAAGAAAAATTATTTGAATTCCCATATCTTGTCAGACCACAACAGAATAAACTTAGAATTAAAAAAGCTAAAGCAAAAAAAAGTTCCCAAACCCATGAAGACTGAACAACACATTGCTGAATGACCAGTGAGGCACTGAATACATTAGAATGAAAATCTGAAAGTTTCTGAAATTTAACAAATTGAACACACAATATATCAACTCCTCTGGGAAACAGTAAATGCAGTACTTAGAGGAAAATTTATAGCTCTAAGTGCCTACATCAAGCAATTGGGGAAATCTGAAGTCTGTATTTTAATTATATACCTGAAAATTCTTGAAAACAGGAACAAGGCCAAACCCAAAGCAGAAGACAGAAACAAATAAAAAAAAATCAGAAATAACTAAATAAAGACAAACTAAAACATAAAAAGATCAACAAAACAGAATTGGTTGTTTCAATAAATTAACAGAATTGATAGACCCATACCAAATCTAAGAAGAGAACTTACATAGATAGAAAGATAAATAGAAAGCACACAGATTGGGAGAAGTTTGTTACTTGCTCTGCAACAGGCAATGGCCTTACATCTCAAATATATTTAGAGCCCTAGCAGTTAACTCCCCCCAAAAACAAATCTTCAAAGAAACAACCCTCTTAATAAGTGGGCTAAAGTTTTAAAGAGAGACCTCTCTGAAGAAGAAATATGAATGGCCAATTGAAACATGAAGAAATATGCAACATTTCTGGCCATAGAAATACAAATAAAAGCAACATTGAGATTCCACCTCCCCCCAGTTTGATGACCATTATGAAGAAAACTAACAATAACAGAGGCTGGTCTGGTGGGAATATAGCCAAACAGGAATGTTACTACAAAATGGGTTGAAAAGTAAACTTGTTCAAATACTCCATAAAGAAGTATACAGGTTCCTCAGAAGATCTCCCCTGTAACCCAGCAATCCCACTCCTGGACAATTACCCAAATGACCACAGACAGGGCCATACTAAAGTTACCATCACAACTATGTCAATTGTAGCAGTGTTTACCATAGCTAAGATATGGAACCAACACAGATGCCCCTCAGTAGATGAATCGATCAAGAAAATGTCATAGATATTCACAACAAAATTCTATGCTTCCATCAGAAAGAATGACATTGCCCCATTTGTAAGGAAATGGAAAGACTTGGAAAACATAATACATCAAACAAGCCACATCCAAAGAATTATAGGATACATGTTTTCACTCATTAGAAAAACTAGAATATGTTAAGGATATTCCTATAAAAGATCACAACAGCTCAATAGTTATATGCATGTCACCATAGAAAATGATGCTTATTGAAATGAGCTCCAAGAAATGGATACAAGATGATTGTATAGTGAACTGCTTTTAGTTATTTCGATTTACTTTTTCCTCTTTGGATTATTCCCTGTAGTCATTATTTTTGATTTCTGTACCTTTTGTCTTATACATAAGTTTATCTGATTTGGGGAAGGGAAGGGAAATCACAGAAATAGTCGGACAAAGATTAACCAAAGCAACAGTGATATACACTAAGCACTATGTTAGAAATGAACTTTACAACTTTGGGGAAAGGGGATATCAGGGTTGGGGGAAGGAGGAAAAAATGAGGAAGTGGTAACACTGTAAAAAAAAGTACTTTTACTCATGTAACTGTAACCCACCCCTTGGAATATCACCTTCATAATAAAAAAACCAAAAAATAAAATAAGAGAGCTGACAGGAAGCTCAGCCTGACTTTTCTGCCATGCTCCCTAGGACAATGGGTGCTATTCAGTCCACTTCTTGTGGTGCTAAGTCCACTTTTTGTCAGTCATAGGGTTTGAACTCTGGGCCTGGGCACTGTCCCCAAGCTCCTCAGCTCAAGGCTAGTGCTCTACCATTTGAGTCACAGCACCACTTCTGGTTTTCTGGTGATTCTTTGGAGATAAGAGTCTCACAGATTTTCCTGCCCAGGCTGCCTATAAACCATGGTCCTCATATCTCAGCCCCCTGTGTATTTAGGTACCAGCACTTGGCTTAAGTGTAATTCTGACTCTCTCTCTCTCTCTCTCTCTCTCTCTGAAGAACTTATTTAATGGGTGCTAGAGGAGGTGGCCCAGCATCCCCATGTGGCTGGAACCAATGTGGCCCTCTCATTCTGGAGGTGGGCTGTGGGTCAGGAGTTGTCTTGCTCAGTCTGTTGTTCCAGCTCCATTAGGTAAGCCCCTCTGTGCTCTGGCTAGATCGTGACGGTTATTCATTGTCCATCTAGCCTTACTGGACTCATTATTGTGTTCAATGTCCTTTTCTAGCAAAAATTTCTGGCTAAAATTATGATACGTAGTTACGGAATGAAAAAGTAATGCCATCTTAAGAAAGTCATTAAGGGCTCTGGGAATGTGGCTTCACAGTACGGTGATTGATTAGCATGCATGAAAACTTCGGTTCGATTCTTCAGTACCACATAAACAGAAAAAGAATCACTGGAAATAGTGCTGTGTCTCAAAGTGGTAGAGGGTTAGCCTTGAACAACAACAACAAAAATAGCTGAGGAATAATTCCCTATCCCTGAGTTGAAGCTCCAGGACTGGCAAAACAACAACAACAACAACAACAAATATTTAGTTAGTAAATGGAAAATAAACAACTCATACTTGGAATATATAATTGCTCCTTCATACTCATACCTGACAATAGTCCCTAATTCATCTACTTTACCTATATTAGTATGCAATATTGAAAAAAAAACAAAAACTTTTGTTCATTAAGTCACGGCAATTAATGCCAGGAATGTGCTTAGATGTCAGGTGAAGATTAATTCTGGAAATTCAAAGATTCCAGGTTTTTGAGTGGTCACTGCTAATCACAATCAGAAGGATAGTATAAGTGAGATTTGGGAATCTTTTTGATAAGTCATGGCACCAAAAAGGCAGAAGCTAATTATAGTTTTTACTGAAGAGAAGGAATAACTCCAGATGGAAGGAATAAATGGTAATAACTAAGTTATACCACAAAATGTTCTAGGGAACCATTTCTGGTTATTAAAGAACTAGTCATCAACTAGGCTTATTCCTCATTGCCTTTAGCATTCTAGTAATTAGGCTAATTCTTTATCTCTGTGTGATAAGTTGTATATCCTTCTATGCTGTACTTTCATACCTGAACTCCTTTGCTTTCTAAAAATCTCAGTCTTTTATATTTCTCTATGAACAATTTCTGATACTAAGTCGACAAATGCAGACAGAAGAAGATGCTAATGTAAGAGTCCCATAACACATGAATCATTAATGTAACAACATGAAAAAGGGGGATAAATTTATTGCTACCCTCGATTTTTCTAAAAAGTTGCAATGTCATCATTTGATTCAAATTTCCATTCTTTGTCTACATAGTGTCAATAAGTGCACATAAATGCAAATATAAGACGGATGCTGGTGGCTCACACCTGTTATCCTAGCTACTCAGAAAATTGAGACCACAAGATTGTGGTTCAAAACCAGCCTGGTCAGGAAGGTCCATGATCTTTAATTAACCACATGAAACCCAGAAGTGGTACTGTACCAAAAGTGGCAGAGTGCTCAACTTGAGCTGAAGAATTGAAGGAGAGGGTCCAGTATCAGAGTTAAAGACCCATGACCAACAAAAAAGGGCAAATATGACTTTAATTTTCCCCAAAAAGAACGACAAAGTCAATAGTAATCTTCCCAATTAGAAAAAAATTATTCCAAAATGATTCAGTGCACCTACTTTTGTTGAGTTATTTAAGTTATGGTTTCTTTGCTGGACATATTCTCGTCTTTTAAAAATTGTCAAATATTAGATTTATAATAAACTTCATCTAATATTTCTTGGTTCAAAAGAGAAATCCAAGGCGAAACAAAGGAGGAGGCTACAATGCTTGATAAGAAATGTACTCATTATCTTGCCCATGTAATTGTAACCCCTCTGTACAGTATTTTCACAATAAAAAATAAATAAAAATTAAAAAAAGAGAAGTTCGTACAGTTGAAGTCACTTGGATTTATTACTATCTCAGTTCAAAGCCAACCCAGGCAGGGGAGTCTGTCTAACTCTTATCTGTAATTAAACACTAAAAAAGCCAGAAGTGGAGTTTAGGCTCAAGCAATAGAGTACTAGCTTTGGGGGCAGGTGGGCAGGAAAGACAACTGTACTGGGACAGGTTCCACCCTCTGGGTTCAAGCCCCAAAACCAGCACAAACTAAACAAACAAACAAGCAAATGAAAAAAACCACCTGTTTCTTTGTGACCATACTTAAAGCATTGGTTTGAGAAGAGGCTCCTTTTGCTGATCGTACTCACTGGATCCTGCTTTTTGGAATCCTTATTGCTATGGAGAACTCAAGACGAGACTAAAGAATTGGGTAACTGACTCCTGCAACAGGAGAATCATCTCAGGAGTGAAATATCCGTGCATAAGTCTCTTTAAAACCCCCATATCTTTGTTTCTTTGCAGGAGAACACTTTTAAAACAAAGTTATTGCCTTTTATTTTATGCTGGCCTTCAAATGGCATATTGTTAACTTTTGTTATACTCTCAACTAGAAGTTTACAGACAAGTTTTATATAAGTAAAGGACAAACTTGAAAAAGTCAGGGACAGAGTTTCTTTCAGGCCTCGGATTCTTTTCTTGTACCGTAAAAAGGACAGCACAAATTACCTTGAAGTTTGTCATTTTTCTATGTTCAATTCCTCTCTTGGAATCAGTTTCCACTTGCAATAACAGTTCCTTCCACTTACTTCCAGTAACAATCCATGGTGCTGCTCTAGGTAAAATGAATGTTTTCTGGCTTCACTGAAATAGCACAAGTATATCTTTGGACATGAGGTAACATGTGTTTCAGAGATAACTTCATAGCGAGAAAATATGGAATTTGCATTTCTTATAAAACCTTATTCATGTACATATGGCCATATAAGATGATGTTAAGTGAAATGGAACCCAAGACAGGGACACAACTTGCTTTTTCTTGCTATTTTTTTAATGTATCTAACATGTAGTATGTGATTTTTTTTGTTTCTCTTCTATTTTCTTCTTCCATGGTATATAACCCCTGTTTTCACTATATTTATTGTCAGCGACTTGCATCTTGCATATACATTTTTATAATGCGGGGAGGGGAAGGGAAATAACAAAATGCTTAAACAATTATACAGTATGGCCTATTGTAACAATGAGTTGTACAAGGCACTATGTAGAAAATTCGCTTTACAACTTGAGGAGGGGAGAAGGGAGTTGGGTTGGTGGGGAGGAAAAGGATTGTAGGAGAAATACAAAAGATGAGGTAACAACGCTTGATAGATAATGTACTCATTAACTTTCTTATGTAACTCTAACCCCTCTTTAAGCCATTTTTACAATAAAAAAACATGAAAAAAATCCTGGAATACGTTAAGTTCAAAATTTCCTAAGTGCTCTGTAATTAAGACCAATTTTATGTGGGAAGAATGTTCTCAGAAACATTTTTTGAGAGTGTGTGTGTTGTGCATTATTTCCCAAGTGTACATAAGTTAGAAGTAGGAGAAACAATACGAATAATTAGAGAAAAAGAAGTTTTGTGCTTAAGTATAATGGTTCAATACACTATAGAAGACTCTTCAAATAAGACAACTTTGAAACAATAAATCCAAGGCCAGTATGTAGATCTATGGGAGTTATATAGGGAAAGCTTTACTACTAAGTGGAACATGGACGATGAGGCCACTCTTCTTTTCTACTAGATCTAAAACATGGTAGCTAATCATGCAAATTTGTAAAAAGTAGAAGAGAAGAGTAATTCTGGTTCCAAAACAAGTCAGATATAAGAGCATAGACAACTGGAAAAAAAGGCCATGTTGAGAGAGCAGGAAATATAGCAGCAATGAACTGGTGGATAAGATCACATTTCTTTTTCTTTTTTTGTTTTTTTTTAATTGTTTTGGATTTTGAACTCTGGGCCTAGGCAATGTCCTTCCCTTCTTCAGCTCAAGGCTAGAGCTCTACCATTTGAGCCACAGTGCCAATTCCAGTTTTCTGGTGGTTAATTGGAGATAAGTGCCTCAGAAAACTTTCTTACTGGTGCTTGATCTGAACTGCAATCCTCAGATCTCAACCTCCTGAGTAACTAGGATTATAGGTTTGAGCCACCAGTACCAGGCTTAAGATCACATTTCTAGCAATGTACACTCAGGATATGTAATGTGTATGTTCATCTATCTTTGTATGAATTCTTGAGTTAAAATCTAGGCTACAGGTTAGACTTTACATTCACAAAAATGTTTGTAGTTTAAAACCATACTCCTGGAAAAAATAAAAACTAAGAATGTAAAAGAGTCTGGCAAGTTCAGTTTGCATCCAGCCTCGGCAGAACAGTCTTTGCAACACTACCTATAATTAACCAGCCAAAAGCTGCATTGGACGAATGGCTCAAGTGATGGGATACTAGTTATGAGCAATAGTGCTGAATAATAGCCTGAGGTTTTTGCATACATACATACAAACATATACATACGCACAGAAGCACTTATATGTGCAAACACACATATGAAACAACACTCACAATGTGTAGAAAAGTTAGAAAATAATAGAAAATATGTCCTGAGTAAGACTAGAATCAAGTGATAATTTTTAATATTAGAAAGTCTTCAAGTGAACTTTCCCCCCAAAAGATTGAGACTATTACATAGGTAGTGACCAGAGATAGTAAAAGAGTCAAGTAATAATTATTAAATGGATTGGATCCATGGAAGAATGAATCAGAGACCCCTGCAGGTGCATCTGAAAATGTTCATATCCTGTGTCAAATGTTAGAACAGTTTGAGCAGTCAGTCGTGGATAAGATCATCGGAGAAGTTCAGAATTACTAGTATGTTTCTCGATTAAATATGCCAAGAAAATATGGCAAGACAATGTGATAGAAGTCTGGAATTCTAGCACTCAGACTAATACAGGAGATTAGAGAGTGGATTAAATAGTAATACCTTCCCTGGACTAGGTAGTATAATTTTGCCTCCGTAAAACCAACCAAAGAACAAGAAAGGAATTCACAGTTGGAATTTTGGGCTAATTTTGTCATTATGTTTTGAGAAGTCAAGTTTCTTATTGAAATGCAACTCATATATCATCCTCAGTCATGTTTTAAATGTTCTCTTCATTACAGAATACTTCTAGATACAAAATACGTCAGGATTCCGAACCAAAAATTTGAAAACTTTATCATCATTCTGTTGGATTCCAAAGAAATAATGAAGGATTACAAAAGCTTAAGCATGGAGAAACAGCAAAGTTATCTAGTGTAGGACTTTGTAGACCTTACTAAATTAGAATTTAGATTTGAAATAAATATCTTTTGCTTGTAATTTCATATTCTATAGGATACTACAAAATACTTTTTAAGTAGAAGTTTTAATTTACAAATTCACAAATGATTCTGACGTTTTATTTGTCTAGAATATTCTTTCAAGAGAGTTGTAATTAGGACTTAGTTAATAGTTAATTCCAACAGTTCATGTATAACATGATAATGTGAATAATCTAGAAAGAGTTGAGAATAAATGGAAGCTATTAATTTATAAATTTAGAAAAAGAGCAATGTTTTGAGAGTTTGGTGTAACATGGTATGAAGAGAGTTATTGTTTGAAATCATTTTTCTTCTACCTGTACATAACATAGGAAGAAATTTCCTTATTTATATATCTATGTATACAATGAGAAAAATGCTAGGTTTGGGGTTTGTTTTCATTTTGTTTTTGTTGTTTTGTGTGTCCTAGGGCTTGACGTCTGGGCCTGGACACTGTCCCTGAGCCTGTTTTTTGCTCAAGGATACTGCTCTACCAGTTGAACCTCAGTGTTACTTGTGTCTGGCTCTTCCTGAGCAGTTTATTGGAGATAAGAATCTAAGGAACCTTCCTGCCTGGGTGGGCTTTGAACCAAAATATACAGATCTTTGCCTCCTGAATATCTATGGTAGACGAAAAGATATGTATAAATAATATTTTCAAGTTTTCTGATCTGAAGAATACCACTTGAGGGAAAACGATGCAGCAAAGTTTAGTGTAGTGTTCTTTCCACAATAGAAAAGGCATAATATTAGCTGAAGTGTAGAATTTTTTTCACAATAGAGATAAGCTAGTCATGCTGTGAATTTAGGGAATTTTAAGGTGCAGCATACAAAGTGTAAACTGTTGGGCTAGAATGACTTTACTGCATAAAATGTTGGGATGGATTGTCATTGAAATAATAGCTTACTATGATGAAAAAATGTTTACTCTAGAGAAATTAATTATTATAGGTACTTCATAATTTTATCTTCTACCAGAATGTGGCTAGTTTCTCTGTTGACCTTTAAATATGTAATTCCCCACTGGAAACTGTGTCTATTGAAGAATTAAATAAAATGCATACAGGCACTGTTTTAAATGTCTCTGGTATGGCATGCTCAGAATTTGAAAATGAATAGTTAGTAGAACACATATATTCTGTCCTCTTAACAAATATTCAGTTTTAAAAATTAGGAGTTTCCAGAGAATTGAACTATTTTCTATGTAGTATGAGACAATACTAAAATGTTTTTTTTAAATAATGGCAAGTATATTCTGAGAATTTTGTATAGTTTGATTACTTTCAAGTTGATGACCCTCTGAAAAAGAAAGGGGCAATTAATTCAAATTAGAAGCCAAATATTGTTCATTTTTTTAAAATGTAATACATATAGAATATCATTTACTATAGAAATACAGTGAAATTATATTTTATGTAGCTTATTTTTAAATTTAATTTTATTGTCAAGGTGATATATAGAAGGGGTTGCAGTAATTGTAAAGTAGTGAATATCTAACAAGTCGAACTTTTTATGCCATCCCTCATTTTTCTCACACTTTCACTTCACCCCAATACCCCTCACAAGTTGTAATGTGAATATCCTACATGTTGTCTTTTGAGTATTGCTGTTGCATTGGTTTGCCCTTTGTCCTTTGTCTCGCCATTTTGTTGTTCCTCTTCCCTTGCCAAATTAAGATACATGTGTATATAATACACAGGATACTGAAATCAAATACAGCAGGGAATAAACCATAGGGGAAAACACACACACAAAAAAAAAAGAAATCACATAGTACAATAAAAACAACAACCACAAAGAAACAGCTCTGGTTCCATGTCTAGGAGTTCATTTTGCTCAGCATCCTCTTATATGTATATTTATACATAGCTATTGAGCCATTCTGCTCATCCCTAGGACTACCTTAGACCTTACTTAATTATTACACATGAGAAAAACCATGGAATCGGTTTCTTTGTGTCTTGCTTATTTTTCTTAGTAGGATTTTTTCAAGTCTTCCCATTTGCTTATGAATTGGTAGCTTAGAATTCCACTGTGTGTGTGTTTAATGGATTCGTTCATCTTCTGAGTGGCATATTGGTTTAAATCATGATTGCATGTAAGTATCATTAGGGTCATTCAAAAATGACAGATGCAAGGGGCTGGGAAGGTGGCTCAGTGGTAGAGTGCCTGCCTTGCATGCATGAGGCCCTGGGTTCCATTCCTCAGCACCACATAAGCAAAAAGGAAAAAGCCAGAAGTGGCCCTGTGGCTCAAGTGGTAGAGCGCTGTCCTTGAGCTGAAGAGCTGAGGGACAGCGCCCAGGCCCAGGGTTCAGGCTCCACGACTGGACCCAAAAAAAATAAATGACAGATGCCACCTCCCCAGATATACTAAAATCACGATTTCTAAGTAAGATAGTTTTTATGGTGGTACAAGAGTTGAGATACCTGGATAAGTCTAATGTATTTCTTGCACTGAGTTAGGCAGGAAGACATCATATAGGATAAAAATGGTAGTGACAAAGTATTACCATGAGAAAACTTTTGGAGGCTTCGAGAAATATGATGAAATTCAGATAATTTTGATGAATTTAGAAATACAAGCTCAATTAAGTCTCTTTAAATAAAAATTATGTAAGTGGAAGGGCAAAAGAAGACGAAGAGAAGAAATAACTGACAGCAGAACATTGTTTCAAGTTAGAGTATAAAAAGACATAATCTATAACTTCCCAGTTGAAAAGAGACCAACATAATGTGTCCCACTTAATTTAGATACATGCAAAATATTTACTTGGCTTTTTCCTACTTTAAAGCTCCAAAATAAATGAAGACTTATAAGAAAAGTTATGTGATGCCATTACTTCAACCAGAACACTAACTGTGATGAGCCCTCTTTTTCGCACTTTGCACTTGGAAAATAGTCCCTAAGTTGATGATGTTGTGATGTGATTAGAGTCAGAGTTAGGGACTTCTATTGGTAGAGTTATCCCAAAATAGTTTAAAGCAGTTTTCCGCCCAAGATATCCAACTGCATTGTCTGAAGCTGTACTTTGAACACACCCTCAAACTTGAGTACGTAATTTGAAATTATAGCATTTCCTTGACACATTCTACTTTGTGCCTTTGTCTTTTTTGCACATTCTTTTGAGTTCATAGTTGCTCTATTTCAATTTCATCTTTATAAACTACTAATAATATTGTTCAACTATCACTTCTTGTTTGCACACACCCAGTGTCTGTATCAAGGTACTTTGTCTATGTTAAACAATAGGGTAATACTCACTCTCTAAGGAGAAAATTTCCACAGTATAACCCTATGCCCACCTTAGAGGGTGGAGAATTTAAAGCATTTTGAGACAAACAGTGATATTAGAAGTGAAAGCCTCGGAAGATGGTGGAGGACAAGCTGGAAGCTAAACAAGCTGTCGCATAGAAAGCAGTTTTAGAGTTCCAGTGAACAGTCCTAAGCCAGAGAATCACACAAAGTGTGCCATCACAGGACAGAGAGTTAGGCCAGAGAAGGAAAATCCAGGCAAGGAGAGAGATAAGAGCTCTTGCCAGCAGCCGCCATCGCCACCGCGGCAGCAGTGACAGCGGTGGCCAAACCCACCATACTTGAATCACAGAGAGCCCAAGACCAAGGAACCAGACACTGCAGGCGAGCAGATTCTACTCAACACCAGCAAGAACCAACAAGGAGTGTACATCTTCATCCTGCAGTTCTCAGAACAGAGACGACCCAGGAACCAAGACTTGGCATGAGTAGAAGCGTGACGTCCTCACTCCTCCTCAGGGAGCAGAGAAGGGAAGGCCACCCATCCACCCCCCCAGTACTGGAGATCTCCATCTTGCATACCGACAAATCTTGGTGGAGTTGCTAGCTCCAACTAAGGCCTTGGAATAAAATTAGAGTCTTTTAGCAGGTAACAAGAACCTAAGCCGAACTGCCATACTCAGCTACATCCAGGGAAAAGTCACTCAGCTCGGGCACCAGCCCCAGGAGTGGCTTTCTTCACCAGGTAATCAGAGCCAGAGGCTGCCCTTCCCTTTAGCAGCCTCGACAATCAATTGAAATTCAGTAAACAGAAACCCTAAGAATGGCTCCAGGCTGGGCTCTGTGAGTTTCTCACAAACTAGCCCCCAGTAAAAGCTACTGTTTGATGAAAGGCCTCAACACTACCCAGAATCTAGCCTGATCACAGCATCTCCAAATTTGAGGAAAAAGCCATCTCCCTCTTTTGTGATACTCAAAGCAGATCCTACTCCCATTGAATTAGCCTGGGAGGAGGATCGAAAAATCCTGGGTAAAGCAGAGCATTTTTCTCCCTGTTCAAACAAACTGACTTAAGAAATCAACCAAGCCACAGGACCACAAGCAGAACAGAGACTCCAACAAGAGGCTGGTTACAGAAAAAAGGGAGATACAGGATTTTGCCCACCCCTCCCCAAAAAATGAAAGAATTTTTTTTCTTCTTTTTTTTTTTGGTATGTTTTATAAATCTTTTTTTCTTCTCTAAAACTTTTTTTTTAATTTTTATTTTTTGGAAAAAAATTGTTTTCTAGTAACTTTTTTTTCATCTTATAATTTTTATTTTAGGGATACATGTGTTGCTTGCATTTTTCTTTCTTTTTTTTTAAAAAAAAATTCTTTTTGTTTTTTGTTTAGCTCTACTTAACTTCTGATCTTATTTCTTCGTTTCTTATCCTTTTCACCTTTTCCTCTGTTTCGTTCTTCCTTATGTAACTTAATTGTTGTCCTGCATATCCTCAGATAAACCCGTAGTTGACTATTAAACTCTATCCCCCATTGTGTACACACTTGATCCACAAATTTATTACTCAATTCAAAACCTCTAAGACTTAAATTCCTTAATAGCAGTACTACCTCTTTATACCTATATAATATTTTAAGTATTTTTATTTTTAAGTTTTTCTCATCTCCATTATATCCTTCCTTTCCTCTCATTATATTCATGTTCTTCTCTGAATAGTTTGTTTTCGTTTCTGCATAATATTATTAATTTTTACTTTTCTATTTTTTCTGGTCTCTTTTCTTTTCCCTTTCTCTTTCTTCTTTTTTTTCTCTCTCTACGTTCATCCTATCCAACCTATTTTCTGCTTTGAGATTATGACTTAGTTAACTATCCCTGTGCCTTCCCACATCACTATTTTCATATTTTTTTTACCCACACCTCTCCCTAACCCTAATAATTTCTGGTTTTCCAAATTCTACTTTGGGGTTCGTAGCCCATTAATATATAGTTGTTTGATGTTGCATAGATATATCTGTTGAACTAGATTGCATCTGCAGACTATTGACTGTGCAAATTCAGACTTTGGTTGATGCTTGCATTAAAATAGAGTTCTAGCACAAAACTGGTTTAATTTTCATCCCAAATGGGCAGAGTAAGCCGAAAAAACACAAGCAAAATGGCAAGTACGAGTATCGCAATTCCCACTCATGATAATCAGGAGACAGAACAGATAATGAATAATCCAGAGGAGTGTTCCCAAAAAGCTCTACAAACACTGCTGGCAAACATGATAAATGAAAAGATTGAAAACATACAAAGGACTCTGTGTGAGCATGATAGGGAGAGAGAGGAGGCAAACAAAAGTCAATGCAGTAAAAGATTGAAAACCTACAAAGGACTCTGTATGAGCGTGATAGGGAGAGAGAGGAGGCAATCTAAAGGTTTATACAGAAATATCATGAGCATGAGGAAGCTACTCAAAAACTGATACAGGATTTGTGTGAGCAGCTTGAGAATATTCAAAGAGAAAGGCAGGAATGTCGTTAAGAGGCTGAGAATACTCTAAGAGAACTACAGGAATGACAGGAATGGTACTGGGAGGAACGTAAGGAAAGAGTAATACAGGAATTGAGAGAGCAGGATGAGAATACACAAAGATCACTAAAGGCATTGATGGAATCCATTAACAAAGAGCTGAAGGAATTCAGGGAGACCACAAAGGGATTGCTGAAAGGAACCCAACAGAAGGAATGGGAGTCCAAGGAAGCCATAACAAATCAACTAAGTGATTTGAGAATAAACACTGAACACAAAATTAAGCAAGTAAAGAAGTTCATACAAGATCTAAAACAAAGCTTCAACAAAGAATTTGACCAATCAAAGCTGACCAATTAGAAGCAAAAGAAATAAAAAACAAAGTAAAATTCTTGACAGCAGGTTAGACTGTGTAGAAGATCGAAATTCAGGGATTGAAGACAGCCTAGATATTATAGAGAAAGAACATACAACAATGCAAGACAAGTCCAAGAATTATTACAGAACTATCCAACACTTGGAAGACACGATCAGAATGCTTAATCTAAGGATAATGGGTGTAGAGGAGCACCTAGAAACAGAAGTTAATGGTCTAGGAAATTTGTTTAACAGGATCCTAGCAGAGAACTTCCCAAACATGTAAAAAGATAGGCCTATTCAGATACAAGAAGCTTTTAGAACTCCAAATAGACCAGACCAGAATAGGACATCCCACTGTCCCATTATAATCCTCAAAGGATAAACTTAGACCAAGGAAAAGATCCTTAAAGCTGTCAAGGAGAAAAGATTAATCACCTATAAAGGGAAACCAATAAGAATCACTTCAGATTTCTCAGCAGAGACAATCAAAGCAAGAAGAGCCTGGAATGATGTATGCCAAGCCCTAAATACAAATAACTATGAACCAAGAATACTGTACCCAGCTAAACTCTCTTTCATCACTGAAGGCCAAATAAAACCTTCCATAGCAAAGAAAAAATGAAACAATACATCTCCACCAAACCATCCCTACAAAACATTTTTAAAGTTGTCCTACACATAGAAAACCAACTAGACCACAATAAAGGAGAAGAAACTGCACTCAAACTAAAATTCCAAGAACCATAGGAAGAATCCAGTTTTCACAGCCCCCAAGAAGGTAGATAACATGGCAGGAACTCCCAAATACCACTCAATCCTATCTATCAACATTAATGGATTAACTCTACAAATAAGCGACATAGACTGTCTAGTTGGATTAAAAAACAAGATCTTTCTATCTGCTGCACTCAGGAGTCACATCTTGCTCGTAAAAACAAACAATTTTCAATGTTAAAGACTGGAGCAAAAACTACCAAGCAAATGGCCCCCATAAACAGGCCGGAGTTGCAATGCTAATATCAGGTAAAATAGACTTCAAATTAAAATTCATGAAAAGAGGTAAAGAAAGTCGCTACATACTAATTAAGGGATCTCTCCTTCAGGAGGATATTACCATTCTAAATATCTAACGAATATTTTACCCAGCAGCATCAGAATACAGGTTTTTCTCAGCAGCACATGGAACATTTTCTAAAATAGACCACATTTTATGCCACAAAGCAAACTTGTCCAAATTCAGAAACATTGAAGTTATCCCTTGCTTTCTCTCTGACCACAAGGGAATAAAATTAGAACTCAACACCAATAGCCACCAAAGAAGTCCAGTAATACATGGAGGCTGAACAACACACTGCTGAATCACGAGTGGGTCATGGAAGAGATTAGAAAGGAAATTCAAATGTTCATGCTATTCAACAAATATGAGCACACAAATTTCCAGCTCCTCTGGGACACAGCTAAGGCAGTGCTCAAAGGCAAGTTTATAGCTCTGAACTCCTACATCAACAAATTGGGGAGATCTGAAACCTACAATTTAATGACACATCTGAACCTCCTTGAAAAAGAGCAGCAAGATAAACTCCAATCCAGTAGATGGAAAGATATAATTAAAATTAAATCAATTAAATGAATTAGAATCCAAAAAAACTATAGAAAGAATCAACAAAACAAAGAGTTGGTTCTTTGAAAAAATTAACAAAATTGACAGACCCTTAGCAAATCTTATAAGAAAAAAAAGAGAACCAACCCAAATAAATAAACTCAGAGAGGAGAATGGAAATATCACCACGGAAACAACCAAGGTTCAGAATATTATAAGGGAATACTTCTCAAAACTTTATGGTAACAAGTTTGAGAACTTGTCAAAAATGGACCTTTTCCTAGTAAATATTGACATGCCAAAACTAAACCAAGATGAAACCATCTTAACAGGCCCATATCAAGTATTGAAATACAAACAGCAATAACAGACCTCCCAGCTAAGAAAAGTCCAGGACCAGATGGTTTTACAGAGGAATTCTACAAGGCCTTCAAAGCAGAGCTCACACGAATACTCCTCCATGTCTTCTATGAAATTGAAAGAGAAAGTTCACTACCGAACACATTCTATGAAGCTACTCACTACATTGACGGTTGACCTTACATTTCTCATCTATAAATGGATGTAATCTACCAGAAATATTGAAGAATATTTGTTGACTTCTAGAGCAAGAAAAAAAGTGAAGAGTCCTTACATTTTCCACTTTAGCTTACGCATAAGGAAAGAGTCAAATTCAGTTTGTTGGTATAAAGTCACAAGTTGTTTCATGCAGAAATAAAAATAAATTTTAACTCCTGGCTCTATGGCTTGGGTCCTTTAATGGTAACTACAGATATATAAGTGGTATTATGTAAATTGTGCGATGTGTTCACAGCTGTACTGAAGGACATACTCTTAATAAATTATTGGAAACATTGGTTATTGAATACTACCTAAAGGAGAATGTTATTTGCATTAATCATACTGGGTTGAAAACTATATCTTAGTATATCAAAATGTGGAAGTAAATGATTTTATTTATAAGAACACAATACCACCAAGAAAAGTGAGTAGGTTTATCATGAGTTCTGGGAAGATGGCGGAGGAGAAGCTGGAGGCTAAACAAGCTCTTGCATAGAAAGCAGTTTTAGAGTTCCAGTGAAGAGTCCTAAGGCAGAGAATCACACCAAGTGTGCCATCACAGGACAGAGAGCTAGGCCAGAGAGAGAAAATACAGGAAAGGAGAAAGCCCTGAGCACTTGCCAGCAGCCACAGCGGCAACGACAGGGTGGCGGCGGCAACTGCAGACACCATACCTGAATCACAGATAGTCCAGGAGGAAGGAGTCAGACACAGCGGACCAGCGCATTCCACTCAACACGAGCAAGAACAGACAAGGAGCGGACATCTTCATCCTGCAGTTCCCAGACCAGAGATGACCCAGGAACCAAGACTTGGCATGAGTAGAAGACTAACTTCCTGACTCCTTCTCAGGGAGCAGAGGAGGGAAGGCCACCCCTCCCCCCCCCCCCCAGTAACGGAGATCTCCATATTGGATACCGACAAAACTCGGCGGAGCTGCTAACTCCAATTTAAGCCCGGGAATAAATCTAGTGTCATCTAGCAAGTCACAAGAGCTTAACCTGACCTGCCAGACTCAGCTACACCCAGGAAAAAGTCACCCAGCTCTGGTGCCAGCACCAGGAGTGGCTTTCTTCACCAGGTAATCAGACCCAGAGGCTCCTCCTCCCTTTAGCAGCCTCAACAATCAACTGTAATTCAGTAAACATAAACAGTGAGAGTGGCTCCAGGTTGGGCTCTGTGAGTTTCTCACAAATGAGCCCCCGGGAAAAGCTACTGTTTGCTGAAAGGCCTCAACTCTACCCAGAACCTAGCCTAATCACAGCATCTCCAAACTCCAGGAAAAAGCCATCTCCTCCCATTGAACTAACCTGGAGGAGGATCGCAGAGCATTTTTCTGCCTGTTCAAAGAAACTGACTTAAGTAACCAACCAAGCCACAGGAACACAAGCAGACCAGAGACTCCAACAAGAGGCTGGTTACGGACATAAGGGAGAGAAAGGATTTTTCCCACCCCTCCCAAAAAAATCAAAGAAATTTTTTTTTGTTGTTGTACCTTTTATAAAAAAATTTTTTCTAAACATTTATTTTAATCTTTAATTTTTACCTATTTGAAAAAATTGTTTTCTAGTAATTTTTTTTCCTCTTAGAATTTTATTTTAGGGGTATAAGTGTGTGTGCGTTTTTCTTCTCTTTTTTTTGTTTTGTTTTTTTTTGTTTTGTTTTGTTTTTTGTTTAGCTGTACTGAACTTCTGATCTCTTTTTCTTTCGTTCTTATCCTTTTCACCTTTTCTTCTCTTTTGTTATTTATGTGACTTAATTGCTGTTCTGCACATCATCAGATAAACCCATAGTTGATTATTAGACCTTATCCCCCATTCTGTACACACTTAATCCACAAATTTATTACTCAATTCAAAACCTCTGAGACTTAAATTCCATAATAGCAGTACTACCTCTTTATACCTATATAATATTTTAAATATTTTTATTTTTATTTTTTTCACATCTCCTTTATATCCCTCCCCTTCTCTCATTATATTCATGTTCTTCTCTGAATAGTGTGTTTTCGAAACCTGTAAAATATTTCTAATTTTTACCTTTCTATTTTTTCTCGCATCTTTTTGTTCCCTTTCTCTTTCTTCTTTTTTTTCTCTCTGTCTACTTTCATCCTATCCAACCTATTTCCTGCTTTGAGATTATGACTTAGTTAACACACCCTGTGCCTTCCCACATCACTCTATTCTTATTTTTTACCTTCATCTCTTACTAAACCTACCTAGTAATTTCTGGTTTACCAAATGCTTCTTTGTGGATCGTAGCCCATTAATATATAGTAAGGAAGTAAAGAAGTTCATACAAGATCTAAAACAAAGCGTCAACAAAGAATTTGAAGCCATCAATACTGACCAACTAGAAGGAAAAGAAATAAAAAAAAAAGTAGAAAGTCTTGACAGCAGGTTAGACCATGCAGAAGATCACATCTCGGGAATCGAAGACAGCTTAGACATTGTAGAGAAAGAACATACAACCATCCAAGACAAATCCAAGAAATATGAGAGATCTATCCAACATTTGGAAGACACCTAAGAAGGCCTAATCTAAGGAAAATGGGTGCAGGGAGCACCTAGAAACAGAAGTTAATGATCTAGGAAATTTGTTTAACAGGATCCTAGCGGAGAACTTTCCAAACATGCAAAAAGATAGGCCTATTCAAATACAAGAAGCTTTTAGAATTCCAAATAGACCAGACCAGAATAGGACATCCCACAATCACATTATAATCCACACAGGATCAATTCAGACCAAGGAAAAGGTCCTTAAAGCTGTTAAGGAGAAAAGATTAATTACCTATAAAGGGAAACCAATTAGAATCACCTCAGATTTCTCAGCAGAGACAATCAAAGCAAGAAGAGCCTGGAATGATGTATGCCATGCCTTATAAACAAATAACTATCAACCAAGAATACTGTACCCAGCTAAACTCTCCTTCATAATTGAAGTCCAAATAAAAACCTTCCATAGCAAAGAAAAATTGAAACAATACATCTCCACCAAACCAGCCCTACACAAGATTCTTAAAGACGTCCTACACATAGAAAACCAACAAGACCACAATAACTACCAAGAAACTGCACCCAGACTGATAATCCAAGAACCATACGAAGGACCCAGATTTTGCAGCGCCCAAGAAGGTGGATAACATGGAAGGAACTCCCAAATAGCTCTCAGTCCTATCTGTTGACATTAACAGAATTAACTCTCCAATTAAGCAACATAGACAGTCTAGTTGGATTATAAAACAAGATCCTTCTATCTGCTGCGTTAAGGAGTCATATCTTGCCCGTAAGAACAAACATATTTTCAATGTTAAATATTGGAACAAAATCTACCAAGCAAACGGCCCCTATAAACAGGTGGGAGTTGGAATCCTAATACCAGATAAAATAGACTTCAAATTAAAATTTGTAAGAAGAGATAAAGAAGGTTGCTACATACTAATTAAGGGATCTCTCCTTCAGGAAGATATTATAATTCTAAATATCTGTTCTGCAAACAACAGAGAACCCAAATTTATCTAAGAAACACTACTTTTCCTCAAGTCCCACATAAATCCAAAGACAGTAATGGTTGGGGATTTTAACACACCACTCTCCCCACTAGATAGATCAACTTGGCAAAAACTCAAAAGAGAAACCACAGATCTAAACAACTGCATAGATCAACTAGATTTAACAGACATCTACCGAATATTTTACCCAGCAGCATCAGAATACACGTTTTTCTCAGCAGCACATGGAACATTTTCTAAAATAGACCATATTTTAGGCCACAAAACAAACTTGTCCAAATTCAGAAACATTGAAGTTATCCCTTGCTTTCTCTCTGACCACAAGGGAATAAAATTAGAACTCAACACCAAAAGCCACCAAAGAAAGTCCGGTGTCACATGGAGGCTGAACAACTCACTGCTGAATCACGAATGGGTCAAGGAAGAGATTAGAAAGGAAATTCAAATGTTCATGCTATTCAACAAAACGAGCACACAAATTACCAGCTCCTCTGGGACACAGCTATGGCAGTACTCAGAGGCATGTTTATAGCTCTGAACACCTACATCAACAAATTGGAGAGATCTGAAACCTACAATTTTATGAGACATCTGAACCTCCTTGAAAAAGAGCAGCAAGATAAACCCCATCCAGTAGATGGAAAGAAATAATTAAAATTAAATCAGAATGAAATGAATTACAATCCAAAAAAGTATAAAAAGAATCAGGAAAACAAAGAGTTGGTTCTTTGAAAAAATTAACAAACTTGACAAACCCTTAGCAAATCCTATCAGAAAAAGAAGAGAACACACCCAAATAAATAAACTCAGAGAGGAGAATGGAAACATCGCAACGGAAACAACCAAGATTCAGAACATGTTAAGGGAATACTTCTCAAAACTTTATGCTAATAAGTTTGAGAACTTGTTTAAATGTATCTTTTCCTAGCAATTATTGACATGCCAAAACTAAACCAAGATGAGTTAAACCATCTTTACAGGCCCATATCAAGCACTGAAATAGAAACAGCAATAAGAGACCTCCCAGCTAAGAAAAGTCCAGGACCAGGCCTTCAAAACACAGCTCCCACCAATAGTCCTCCAACTCTTCAATGAAATTGAAAGAGAAAGTTCACTACCGAACACATTCTATGAAGCCATCATAACCCTCATCCCAAAACCAGGCAGGGTCTCTTCAAAGAAAGAGAACTATAGACCCATTTCTTTGATGAACATTGATGCAAAACTTCTCAACAAAGTTTTGGCCAATAGACTTCAACAATTCATCCAAAAAATCATACACAATGATCAAACAGGATTCATTTCAGGGATGCAAAGCTGGTTCAATATAGGCAAACCAATTAATATTATTCATCACACCAACAGGATCAAGAATAAGAACCACATGGTTATCTCAATAGATGCAGAAAAAGCATTCGACATGACCCAACACTCCTCTATGATGAAGGTTTTGGAAAAATTAGGAATCCATGGAACATTCCTCAGTACAATAAAGGCTGTATATGACAAACCTACAGCCAGCATTATACTTAATGGTGAAAAACTAAAGTCATTTCCTCTTAACTCAGGAACAAGACAAGGATGTCCACTATCTCCACTTCTCTTCGACCTAGTATTAGAATGTCTAGCTACAGCAATAAGACAAGATGCAAACATAAAGGGGATCCAAATAGGGAAAGAAGAAATAAAACTCTCTCTCTTTGCAGATGACATGATCTTGTACTTAAAGAATCCCAATGACTCCACTCCCAAATTACTCAAGCTGATTCAAAACTTTTCAAATTAGCATTGTTTAAAATTAACCCTCAAAAATCAATGGCTTTTCAGTATGCCAACAATGAGAATAGTGTGGTTGAAATTAGGAATGCAACTCCATTTGTAATAGCCCCACAAAAAATAAATACCTAGGAATTAACTTAACCAAAGAAGTGAAGGACCTCTATGACAAAAACTTTAAAAAATTGAGAAAGGAAATCAAAACAGAACGTAGAAAATGGAAAAAACTCCCAAGCTCCTGGATTGGAAAGATTAACATCGTGAAAATGGCAATATATTCCAAGGCTGTCTACAAATTCAATGCAATACCTATCAATATTCCAACGTCATTCTTCAAGGAAATAGAAGACGCAATTCAAAAGAAAGAACACCGCTGGAGGAAAATCAATACCAAATTTCAAACTCTACTATAAAGCCATATTAATCAAAACAGCTTGGTATTGGCACAAGAACAGACCTCAGGACCAATGGAATAGAATTGAAAACCCAGAAATGAACCTATAGACCTATAGCCATCTAATCTTTGATAAGGGAGCTAAAAAAATAGATTGGAAGAAAGATAGCCTCTTCAGTAAATGGTGCTGG
Source organism: Dipodomys spectabilis (assembly GCF_019054845.1). Taxonomy (NCBI): domain Eukaryota; kingdom Metazoa; phylum Chordata; class Mammalia; order Rodentia; family Heteromyidae; genus Dipodomys; species Dipodomys spectabilis. Next base: position 322,038 of record NW_024871123.1, read on the forward strand.
CAAAATTGGTTAACTGCTTGTAGAAAATTAAGCTAGAACCTTATAAATCACCCTGCACCAGAATCAACTCCAAATGGATCAAAGACCTAGGAGTCATGAAGACACTCTGAAAACATTACAGGATAGAATAGGAGAAACCCTAGGTCTCCTTGGCGCAGGCCGAAATTTTCTTGATAGAGACCTGGAAACACAACAAATCAAAGAAAGGTTGAACAAATGGGATTGCATGAAGTTGCAGAGCTTCTGCATGGCAAAGGACATAGCTAGCAAGATCAATAGAAAACCCTCAGATTGGGAGAAGATCTTCACTAGCCATACAACGGACAAGGGTTTCATATCTAAAATATACTTGGAACTCAAAAAATTATATCCCCCAACAACAAATCCTCAAAGAAATAATTGTCCATTAATAAGTAAGCGGGCTAAAGACTTAAAGAGAAACTTCTGTGAAGAACAAAGAAGGATGGCCAATAAACTCATGAAGAAATGCTCAACCTCCCTAGCCATAAAAGAAATGCAAATAAAAACAACATTGAGGTACCACCTCACCCCATTTAGAATGGCAAAAATCAAAAACTCTAATAACAACAGATGCTGGAGGGGATGTGGAAAGAAGGAAACCTTACTTCATTGTTGGTGGGAGTGTAAACTTGTTCAACCACTTTGGAAAGTAGTATGGATGTTCCTCAAAAGACTCTACATAGAGCTTCCATTTGACCCAACAGTCCCACTTTTGGGCATTTACCCAAATGTTTACAAACAAGAGCACATTAAAGCTACCAGCACAACTATGTTTATTGCAGCATTATTTACCATAGCTAAGATCTGGAACCAACCCTGATGCCCCTCAGTAGATGAATGGATCAAGAAAATGTGGTATATATACACAACGGAATTCTATGCCTCCATCAGAAAGAATGACATTGCCCCATTTGTTAGGAAATGGGAAGACTTGGAAAAACTTATATTAAGTGAAGTAAGCTAAGTCCAAAGAAACATAGGTCCCATGATTTCCCTTATTTGCAATATCTAGTATATGTATGAGTCAAGCAGAAAAGATCAGATAATGTGATGTTAGGAAAATGAACTTAAGATATGTATTTTAAATGTTTTTTTCTTTCGTGCATTTGTTTCTAACGCAATTATAAAATTATTTCTTTGTTGCTTTGTATGTCCCTCCCCCACAGTATAACCTGTGCTTTCACTGTATTTTATGTCGGTATAATTTGTGGAGGGGAAGGGGAAAAACAAGTCGTTTACATAAGGATACAGGTGGACCTGTTCCAACAATAAAAAGTACAAGCTGTCATGTCAAAAACGAACTTTACAACGTGGGTGGGGCGGAGGATTGCGTGGTGGGAAGGGAGGATGGGAAGCGATGGGAAGGGTAAACAAAGGAGGAGGCTACAATGCTTGATAATAAATGTACTCACTATCTTGCCAAGTAATTGTAACCCCTCTGTACAGTATTTTCACAATAAAAAAGAAAAGTGAGTATGCATTAGAGAGGCTGCAGAAATAACATTAGGGTTTTTACTGTCTCTACCTATTAATGTAATTTTATTTCCTGGTATTGAAACTCTCCTCTTGTTATTATTGTATGTAATCCAATTCAGTTTATAACTATGTATTCAATGTGGGAAATCTACTTCAAAGAATTGTAAAGTTTTTTCCTTTTCAATCACCTTATCATTGTCAGGCTACACTGTGGTCATCATCATCATCTTTATCAAAATTATTATTAGCATCATAAGTGCTAATTAATGAAAGTCTTATATGTTCCTATGATTTTGCTATTATTTGTCTTTTGATTAATATTTTTAATGTTAACACTGTGCATGCGTCCATATTAAAATTTTGAACAAATAAAGAAACAAAAAACTAAACCATATCAAGTAGCTTGACTGTGAGCTTATAACAGATTATGGAATAGATTTTTGAAGCATTCCTAATTCCTAACCAGTATGAATTAACTTCCTCTCTCTGCCTCATTACACAAAAATATTTAAGAGTTTGGACCTAACTTTTTCAGGTAATATACTGTAAATGTTACTACAATGTCATAAGAATATCTAAAATTCACTTGAAAGTAAAAGCTATACTTTCTATTGAAATATTAGTTATTTTATTCTAGGAAACTTTCACAAAAATAGACTGCATATCTTTGAAATATAAAAGGTCAAAAATAGCAAAAATTTTTAGAAAGTCTCTCTTCAGAAATATATGTATATATAAACATTAATATTATGTGTAGAATGACATATATTTTTAGAGATTGTCATCAGAAATATATACATATATCTAAATTTATGTGTAGAATGATGTACACTATATTGAAACAAAAATCTTAAAACATAATTAAAATAAAAAAAATACATCACACCAAGTGCCAGTGACTCACTCTTATAATTCGACCTGGGTAATGAGATCTTAGAAATGTGTTTGAAAGTGGCCCAGACAGAAAACTACTTCTTAGATTCTTATCTCTAATTAACCACTAAAAACATGAATTAGCTCTGTGTCTCAAATTGGAAATTGCTGTCCTTGAGCATAAAAAGGCTTAGGGATAATGCCCAGGCCTGCAAACAACACTCACAACAACAAAATGTATCACATTAATTTCACAAAAGCATCTTTTAACTGCTGTGAACATTTCTTAGAAACATGAATAAATGCCCCTGGAAAATGTCAAGTAAAAAGTATAGAATATTTACGTCTATGTTAAAGACATGACTATTTAGATTGTTTAAGATATTTAGGTAATGATTAGGAATTAAGAATAATGATCGGTAGGTAATATATTGGGAGTGGTTTGTCATTCTATTTTATGATAGTAATAGAATGATATTTATAATGGTTATATAAAATACTCTTGCTTCGTATTTGAATTATAATAAATGATAAACATTTTTAAATGTTTCCAATGGAAAGGAATATCAATTCTTATGTAATTTCAAGCAATTGAGAAAATTATTCCAAGGCTGGTTTGCTCTAAGACTATATATCTTTTCTTGTTCTAGTTTTCATATGTTCATAGAAATTAAAATTCCCAAAATTCAATGGATTTTGACATTCAGGAACATCTTCATAGATACTAATATTAGAATCCCTTAAGTTGAATTGTTTATTTCATTTGTTACTTTCACAAATAAATCAAGATGATATTGTATTTTGTTTCTTTTCACTGCTATTGGCTCTTATCTTGAGAATACTTTTTCCCTAGCAAAGTAGAGAAAAACAATTGGATTGACCAAGTAACATGGCTTTCATAAGATGCAGATGCATAGATTTGTGTCTTCTGTCATTTGCCAAAAGTTTCTTCCAGAAAAGGTTATCAATTATTTATAAGTGTTGCTTAATTTCTAGTTATTTCAGTTATCACATACACTTTTTAATTGAGTTAGCTCTGAATAAACTCAAAATAAACAGACAAAAAATCCTCAAAATGAACGGAAATCATATTATTGTTTTAAATGTTGTAGTTTACTAAGTTTTTAAGCAAACACAGAAAATATCTTTTTAGGTATTCTGCATTTTGTGTGAAGTATTTTAACAATAGTTATTTTGCTGACATGTAATTCACTTGAAATATATTATCTCCTTTTATTGTATGCATTTTAGTGCTTTGGAAATGAATTGTACAATCATAGGTTTTCCAAGCCTAATTTTCACAAATTTGCTTTTCTTCAAATAGAAATGCTGTAAATTTTAGAACAGACATTAAAGTAGATATAAAATTCATTTACAGGAATTTGTCAGGCATACATCCTCTATAGTGAGCCTTTTCAAAATTTGTTTTTTGGGATTATTTCCAGGGTCTCACACAGAGTACTCAAGTTCATTCTCAATCAACCACATTCCCTGTCCAAACAAGTTTTTTACTTCTCTTTAATATGTACACAGACGTGTAATGGATAGAACCTATTCAATTCTCTTTGACCTTTTGAAAACTTGCTTGCTTTAATGATTGATGTATTATACAAATTCATTTGCTATGTGGAGTATATCAATTTCTCCACAAGTGTATTACTATATTTGTGTCATCTTTTTAGATGATGGTCCTACTAGTGAGTTTTCTCTTTATTTATTCTTGGATACTAAAGAGGAACTTATTTCATATGCTCTTACTATTTACATATGTTCTTTAAAGAAATATCCTATTTGGGATAAGGATATATGGAATTAGAAGATATGAAAATACTTAGACTCAGAATCATTGTAGCATTAACATTGTAGCATTAACAAATATGTGTTAGATATCTGTTAGATATGTTTTCACTTCTTTTATATTGTCCTTTGAATTATGAAAGATTATAAGTTGATATTATCCAGTTCATTCTTGCTTTTCTTTACCCACTAATGCTTTCCATGTCATATTTTAGAAACCTTACTGATCCAATGCCATGAATTTTTATGTTTATGATTTATATGTTTTTATATCTCACATTTAGTTTCATAATCATTTTTTATTTAAAATTTTTAAATTTTTGTATAAGGATTTAGGTAGTAGTATAAGAACTTTTTTTAAATCTAGGTAGGCAATAGTGCCACTACACCCATTTAAGATTCTATTTTTATTTCACAAAGTCATGGCATCCTTTTCAAATCTATTGACCATAAATCAGTAATTTTTTTATTGTGAAAATACCATACAGAGCGGTTACAATTACACAACAGTATTAAGCAAAGCATACTATTTGCAGAGGAGTATTTAAAAGGTGTAATTTCTTATAAAATTGAACTTTTAATCCAACAAAATGAATACCAGATATCTATCACTTGGAAGATGTGAGCGGAAGTCAAAGGGAAGGAATAAAGAGAGTTATGGAGGAAGAGAGTGAAGGCATAATATTCAACTAAAAAACATGAAAGTGGGGTGAGGTTTGGAAGAGAATGTGAAAGTTATGTAAAGATACATTGTACTTATAACCTGATTTGTGGAATGGAAATTCTTTTGAACAACTATTTAATAAAAATATAATTAAAAACAATGGAGACATCTGATCTTAAACTGCATTCTCTTAAACCATGAATCAATACAATAGTTTCCTCCTCAGAAATTTTCTTCGCAGGCATTTTCCTCATAATGCGAAAAAACTGACCAATGCAATGAATATCAATATATCACATTGCATATTGTAAATAGACACAATATAAAAATCACAGTAAAAAATGTTAGAATTCATCACATGATAAAATAACAGGTAGAAAGTATCAAATGCTGAATGATAGTTTTTCCAAGTATTTTACCTATGGTATCAAACTTAATCCTCACAGTAATCCCATAAAGTGGAACTACTTCCATTTTTAATTCTCTGATGATGTTATTGAAATCTTCAGAATTGGAATTACTAGTACAGCATTGCACGCTGGTGTTAGCCTGAGGCCCATCTCCCACTCTATCAAATAACCTCATTTTATTTTATGACTAAAATACCAGCACTTTGTCTACTAATTCTAGGAAATTTTCCCAGAATTATTGTGTACACTCTAATAATATGTGACATTATCTTTGTTAGAAAATAGGTAGCTATAATATGAAAATTCCAAGCTCATAATCAATTCAAACATCCCCGGTGAAAGGAACTGCTAAAGTATAACATTCTTGATTTCTAGCTCAAAATAGTAGAAATCATATTCTATCCCTTCACTCAACACTGCACTGCCTGGGGACCCCATCTCTGTTTAACACAGTCATACCGAAAGAGTGTCCTGCCCAATTCCCGATGGAAACAGACTGCAGGTGTTATGGACCAATCATTTCCACATTGTAGCTCACCTAGGTTGTTTACCATTATAAGTATTTTGATTGTTTTTATACCCAACATTCTGAGGAAAATGTACTACTTTAAAATGTTATTAAGGGCTAGGAAGGTAGCTCATTGGTAGAATGCTTGCCTTGCATGCATGAGGCCCTGGGCTCGATTCCTCAGCACCACATAAACAGAAAAAGCTGGAAGTGGAGTTTAGGCCCCACAACCAAAAAATAAAATAAAATAAAATGTTATTAAATCAAGACTGATATAAAAATCACCTTTGACCCCAGATAAATATTTTACCTTTCATATACCCAAAAATGCAGTCTGAACTATCATTAATGTCAGGAACAAGAGGTTAAAAATCATAGACCCAAGACCTAAGCATGAATTAAAGACTCTCCACCTTGTCAATACAATTGGTTTAAAAAGTCATCAATACTACTGCATTTTAAAATTTTTCTTATGAAATGAAGATTCAATTATAAATTATTAACACTTGAAAATAACTCATTTTCTTGGTAGTAGGACACAAAGCACAAGATTAATCCTAATCATTTTAAAGGACCTTTATTTATACTCCATATTCACTCCCATAACTACAATGATATGAAAAATAACTGAAGTACAGAAACACAAAGAAATAATTCAACTGCATCATCTACATTCAAAGGACTGTGTTAATAGAAAACAAAGTTAAACTAATAATTAGCTTACCAAATTCACTTACATTCTTTTATTCTATTTCATTTAGTTTCATAAAAACTAGATTTTCATAAGATTATGCATAAAATGTCTATATACCCACTTCCTTTTTAAGATCTTAACAATATTTATTTCAGAAATGTCTTTAGCTCTATAGTCAATGAAATGAAATTATACTAAAATATTCAAAGGGTTTTCTGAAATTGCAAGACTCGCTCTGGGATGTTATTTATATTGGAAAAGATATTCGAAAAGCCTTATTTGTTAAGTTGCGATAGTTACTCCCACAAAAGAGCCATTAGCCCTTTGCATGTACAAAACAACTTCAGATACATCCACTTTGTGGAGATGACACATGCTTTTGGTTCGTTTGTTTTTGAAAGAAATATCTAACAAGCATATCAACAATACCGATTTTCAGTCAATATGATGGGATATTCAAAATTGATAAATATTGGGTTGATTACCTCGTAGTGTGAATAGATATGATCTTACAAAGAAAGTTATTTTCAACAGAAAGCCAGAAAGAGTTTATCCACTTTGTGTTTCACGGGAATAACCAGAAAGCAATACCTATTTGGTCCAGTTGGTCAAACTCACTCCACGAGCATATGTTAAAAGTATAACAAATTTAAGAGGTCAAATACTTATTTTGTAACGACAGTCATCATATAGCTCTAATTTACTACCTAAATATGTCTGAATCTTCTCACCTAACATATAATAAGAGCTGAAAGCAGTCTCTTTTATCTAACTTAATATGGTAAATCCTTTGATTCTGATGATATTATTTGACAAATAAAATGTACAAAAGAGTGGTCCAACTGAAATGACATGACAGAATTCTGATAAATAAAAACATTGCAACAAAGTTAGCTCTTTTCAGCCTCACACTGTCCACATTGGCAAGCAACATTGCAACAGCACATGCACACATATACACATACACACATATGCATACATGTATACACACCTATACATGCATGCTAAATTCATTATTTATTGTACAAAAAAGTTCAAATAAAAAATTAATGATTAGTACAAATGATAATTTGCCTTACTACAAAATAAAACACAATCCAGGCACCACAAATGTTACATTTTACCTGCCTATCCACATGTGACCACTTTATTTATATTTAATTACTTAATTAACTAATTAATTCAATTATTTGTTTGGTGCTAATACTAAAGCTGGAACTCAGGGCCTGTCTCTGTCCCAGAATTTGTTATTTTTTTGTTTTAGTTTTCTCAAGGATATCATTTTACTGCTTGTACCACAGCTCCAGTTCTAGCTTTTGTTGGTTTCTTTCAAAGCAGAATCTAATGGACTATTTTTTGTTTGATCTGGTTTCAAACCACAGTCCTCAGACTTCATCTTTCTGATTAGCTACGATTAATGACATGAGCCACCAGTGTGGCTTTTGCTTTTTCCTCTATAGTTATCTAATACACATACTTAGATAGTAATTTTAAAATGAGAGTATAGAAGCAAGATGTACAGTGATGATTTTGTCCTGTCAGAAATTCAAGATAGTAATGTAAATTTCTTCTTAAGAACATACACAAAAAATACCATGATATAGTATAAGAGAACTCACAATTGGACATATGAGTTTTAAGAGCTTTCTAATAGATCCATTATTTATTGGTACCCAAAATTAGAAAACAAAATGTATAATGTGGTACTAAAATAGAAGTCCTTTACATGACTAGTTACATTCCTTGTTTTTTTAAAGACACTTGTTTTCATCTAAAAAAATAGGCCTGTCTATTTTCTTCATGTGGTTTCAATGATTGAAGGTGCTTAATGCGAAATAAAAATGTATTAGTAGTTCTTTGCTATCAATTAAATCTCACTTTGTCTTTTTGGAGAATATAATGATCAAAGCAATAGTTGAGAATCAGTAAGCAATTGTCCAGAATCATGCTTCCAGTGCAAGTGAATCAACATAAGTAATGCTCAATACCATTTTCCACAAAGTTTTGTCACAGATACAATCGGCCTACCTCCTTTTGCTGCTTTCCTAGCCTGGACCTATTCCTTCATTGTACATGCAAAGTGTGATTCAACTGATTTCATTCAGATCTGTTCCTAGAATTATCAAGAATTTAGATTCTTGTCTGCAATAAGATTGAACCTACGTCTCCTCATGGAGGCTGCTAAAAATGTATTTACCAAATTCAAGTAAATACACAAATTTTATTTCCATCTTTTTTAAAACATAAAATTCTGTTTGCTCTATAAATTAATCAGAGGCATGCATTTGTGGCTATCTAGGTCATTGCACATCGTCTCTCTTCCTCTCTCTTTAATGTTTCTCATAGATAAGAGGATTGCTCTATAATTATTGTAATTTATTTTGCTTTTATATTTTTGGTTGCATCATTTTACTTTCTGCTCTGCCATTTCCCAAATGATTTATATAGAGGGCATTATTTCATCTTTTCTCATTCCTAGAATAAGCTGCACATGAAGACACTACTGGTCCTTATTTTCAGTCTGTATCTTTGAATATGGAAGAAAATCTTTCCTCTGCTCTCATCAATTCCATTCTCTCCAGTTAGAATAATTTCGAATAGTAAAAATGGAAAAGGGGAAAATAAATCACGGTGAAAAAACAGATGCAGAAAATTAACCGGATTTGTCTGAACAGTTCAACTAATGTGAACTATTAGGGAAATACATGGACACCTCATTCTCACTGTCACTCAAAGCCTCTAGTTAGGCAATTCTTAAGAATATGAGGAACATGATGAAAAAGTGAGGAATGGTATCAATTGCTAAAAAAATGGAGAAGGATCCATGCAAATTTCTTCTTTGGGCTGCTGAAAATAATCAGGTTATTACAGTGCGGAGACTAATTTCCAAAAAAGCCACTCATGTGAATACTAGAGATGACGATGAGTATACCCATATTCATTAGGAAGCCTACAGTGGACACTTAGACACTGTCCATGAGTTGTTGGCTCAAGCGGCAGATATTCATGCAATAACTGTAAATGGTTGGACAACCCTGCGCAGTGATTATATCTGGAATAATACTAGAGTGGCTTTTTTCTTACTTCATCATGATTCAGATACCAATGGCCCCCTTGCTTCTTGCTGCTGGGAATAGAGATAGCAAAGACATGTTGGATCTGCTTCTGTTGAATCATTATGTCAAATCAGGTCTGAAGAACAACTTGGAAGAAACTGTATTTAATATTGCCAAAAGGATAAGTATGTATCACTATCTCTTTGAAGCTTTACAAAGCTGCACAAATTGCTCTCCTAAATCATAATTGTTCGGTTAAGTTTATTAAATTTCAAAAGTGCCATTGCATTCTTTGTTTCCATACAAAATATTTTCACGATCCAAATAACAACAATAGCTTATTGTAACAATTAATGGATTCCATGGAAGCCTTCCAAGTGAATTTCATGACTTTGATGTCAAAATGTATTCAAGAGTTAGTTTTATACATCTATAATGATTTCTGGAGAGTTTTTGGTATTTTTATTGTACTTAAGTGGTTACATAATTTCACAGTATTGTGGAATAGTGATGCTCAGTTAAAGTCACAAACACATTCTAACATTTCTGGAGCAAATTGTCTATCACAGTCTATAACATTTATGAGTTCTATGACCTTTGCGATACAGTTATTCCTTCCACATTGGTTGGTATGTACATTTCTTTTGTTTTGCATAACATCAGCTGTTCCCTTTTTCCCAATTGTTTTCTCCCTCCCATCCCTGCCATTAACTTGCTTAGTTCATTTTGGTCAATGTCCAGTGCAGCTGACGGGTTTTTCCCTGATTCCCTCTACTTCTATGTCATCTTCCTGGTTCTCCTCCATTGTACACATATATACCATACATGTGATCAGCAGCATGGGGTTATTTAGTAGAGATTCGACCAGATGAGTGGAAGTCCTTTGTTTCTTAAGTCCTGTTAATTTTGTTGTATTACCTAACATTTTGGTTTTAACATCCACTTATCAGGGAGAACATGTACTGTTTGTCTCTTTGCTCTTGGCTTACCTTGCTCAACATGATCACCTTCTAGCTCCATCCATTTCCCTGCAAATGCCATTATTTTGTCATTTCTAATGGCTGCATAATATTGCATTGTGTATAGATACCACAATTTTGGGATCCATTCATCTGTGGTCGGACATCTGGGTTGTTTCCATATCCTGGTTATTATGAACAGTACGGCAACAAACATGGAGGTGCATGTGTCCTTGTATACTGGTTCCTGTTGTTCAGGATAGATGCCTAGAAGTGGTATGACTGGGTCATAAGGGAGGTCAATATTTAGCTTTCTTAGGACCCTCCAGACTGTTTTCCAAAGTGGTTGTATGAGTGTACATTCCCAACAGCAGTGTAGTAGGGTTCCTCTTTCTCCACATACACTCCAGCATTTGTCATTGGCTGACTGGAGGATGTGGGACATTCTGACTGGGGTAAGGTGGTATCTCATGGTTGTCTTTATTTACATTTCCTTCAAAACCAGGGATGGTGAACAGTTCCTAATGTGTTTCTTTGCCATTTTTATCTCTTCTTCTGAGAAGTCTCTCTTTAGTTCCCTTTCCCATTTAGTAATTGGTTTGTTAGGTTTTGGAGGGATTAGATTCTTGAGTTCCCTGTATATATTGGATATTAACCCCTTGTCGGATATATTGCTGGTAAATATTTTCCCCAATTAATTGGTTGTCTTTCTAGCTTGGTTGCGATAGCTTTAGCTTTGCAGAAGCTTTTTATTTTAAGGTAGTCCCATTTATCGTGTCTCACTCCAATTTGTTGTGACCCTGGGACTCTGTTCATGAAATTCTTTCCTGGGCCTATAAGTACAAGTGTCTCTCCTACTCTGCCTGCAGTGGTTTCAGAGATTCAGGTTTAATGCTAAGGTCTTTGATCCATTTTGAGCTGATGTTGGTGTATGGTGATATGCTGGTGGCCACTTTTATTCTTCTGCATATGGCCACCCAGTTTTCCCAGCATTAGTGGTTGAAGAGGCTGTGTTTCTTCCATTGTCTGTCTTTGGTTCCTTTGTCAAATGTCAGCTGACTGTAGGCATGTGGATTTATTTCTGGATCTTCTATTCTATTCTATTGGTCTTCGGGTCTGTGTTTGTGCCAGTACCATGCTGTCTTTGTTATTATGGCTCTATAGTAGAGTTTGAAGTTTGACATGGGTATACCTCCCATGTTGTCTTTATTTGCTAGAATTATTTTGGATATTCTAGGTCTTTTTTGGTGCCATATGAATTTTTGGACTGTTTTCTATATTTCAGAGATATACATCATTGGGATTTTAATAGGAATTGCATTGAATTTGTATATTAATTTGGGCAGTATTGACATTTTCACTATATTGTCTGCCTATAAAAGAGCATGGGAGGTCTTTCCATTTCCTAGTGTCCTCTGTAATTTTTTTCTTTAACTTTTTATAGTTTTCATTAAATAGTTCTTTTACATCTTTGGTTAGGTTACTTCCTGAATATTTTATTTTGGGGGATGTTATTGTGAATGGGCTTTCTTTCCTTTATTTCCCTCTCGGCTTGTACATTGTCAGTGTACAGGCATGCAACTGGTTTTGGGGGGTTTATTTTGTATCCTGCTACGTTGCCGAAGTGATTTATGATTTCTAAGAGTTTGGGGATGGAATTTTTGGGATCGTGAAGGTATAGTATGATGTCATCTGTAAAAAGGGATAGTTTAATTCCTTCTTTCCATATACAGATCCTTATAATGTCTTTTTCTTGCCTTATTGACCTGACTAAGAGTTCCAGGTATATATTGAACAGGAGTAGAGACAGTGGGCATCCTTGCCTTCTTCATGATTTTTTTCGGGGGTCCGGTCATAGGGCCTGAAATCTGGGCCTGGGTGCTGTCCCTCAGCTCTTCAGCTCAAGGCTAGCACTCTACCACTTGAGCCACAGCGCCACTTCTGGCTTTTTTCTTTTTCCTTATGTGGTGCTGAGGAATCGAACCCAGGACCTCAGGCATGCAAGGCAAGTGCTCTACCACTGAGCGACCTTCCCAGTCCCCTTGTTCCTGATTTTAAAAGAATTGGTTGTAGCTTTTCCCCATTAAGTATAGTATTAGCTATTGGTCTGTTGTAAATGGCTTATAATGTTTTAAGAAATGTTCCTTCTATTTCTATGGCCTCCAGAGCTTTTAGCATGAATGAATGTTGAATTTTATCAAAAACTTTTTCTGCATTTGTGGAGATAATCATGTGATTCTTGACCTTGGCTCTGTTGATGTGTTGGATTATATTTATTGACTTACGTATGTTAAACCATCCCTGAATCTCTGGGATGAAGCTTACATGGTTTTAGTGTATGGTTTTTTTAATGTGTTTCTGCATTCTGTCAGCTAGAATCTTGTTAATGACCTTTGCACCTGTGTTCATCAAGGACATTGGCCTGTAATTCTCCTTTTTGGTTGGGTCTTTGCCTGGTTTGGGGATGAATGTGATATTGGCTTCGTAGAAGGTGTTTGGGTTAGCTCCCTCCTTCTCTGTTTCTCTGAAGAGCTTGAGGAGTATAGGTATTACTTCTTCTTTAAAGATCGTATAGAATTCTGTTGTGAATTCATTTGATCCTGGGCTTTTTGTTGTTGTTGTTGGAAGACTTCTGATTGCTTCCCGTATCTCGTTGTAGGATGTTGGCTTATTTAATTGATTTACTTCTTCTTTGCTCAATTTGGGAAACTTGTATTTCTCTGAAAATGCATCCATTTCTGCCAGGTTTTCTTTCTTTAGAGGGTATAACTTTTGAAAGTAGTCCATTAAAATTGTTTGGGCATCTTGGGTACGTGTTGTGATTTTTCCCGTAGCATCCCTAATCCTGTTAATATGGGTTTCCTCTCTTCTTTTTTAAATTAATCTTGCCAAATATCTATCAATTTTATTTGTTTTTTCAACCAGCTTTTTGTTTGGTTAATTTTGGCTATGATTCTCCAATTCTCTATTTGGATAATCTCCGCTCTTAGTTTGGCTATCTGGCTGTGTTTAGTAACTTTAGGTTCCATTTTTTCATGTTTTTCTAGCTGTTTTATTTGCAACATGAGATTATTTTCTTGGTCTGTCTCTATTTTCTTGATCTGGGCACTGATGGCAATAAATTTGTCCATCAGGACAGCTTTTGCTGTGTCCCAAAAGGTTTTTGCGATGCATTTTCATTTTCATTGAGTTGTAGGAATTTTTTAAATTTCTTCTTTAATCACTTCCATTACCCAGGCATTGCTTTGATGTGAGCTGTTCAATTTCCATGTATTTTAGTAATTTCTGCAGTATGTTTTGTTATTGAGAACTAGCTTGATTCCACTATTGTTAGATAGGATACAGGGGATTATGTCAATCCCCTTGAATTTGCTTAAGTTTCTTACATGAACTATTATATGGTCTATTTTGGAGAAAGTACCATGAGCTGCTGAGAAGAATGTGTACTATGTTGTTTTTAGGGTGAAATACTTGGTAAATGTCAGTTCTGCTTGAAGTATGGCCTCATTAATTCGATAGCTTCTTTGCCAATATGCTGGTTGGTAGACCTGTCCTTTGGTGAGAGTGGGGTGTTAAAGTCTCCTAGTATTATCATATTGGATCTATTTTATTCTGTAAGTTTGAGAGTATTTGCTTAACATATTTGGGTGCACCAATGTTTGGGGAATGTTAGGTAGATTATGGTAATATCCCCCTCTTGTATTGTTTCCTGTATTAATATGTAGTGTCCATCCTTGTCTTTTTGTATTGATTTTAGTTTTTTTTTTTACTGTTGATTGGATCTTTTTTTAAAATTTTTTATTGTAAAGATACTATACAGAGGGTTACAGTTACATGAGCAATGTAATGAGTACACTTCCTATTGAGCATTGTTACCCCCCTCCATTGTTTTCCTCCTACCATCCCTGCCCTCCTTACTTCCCCGAGGTTCTTTTTTTTTTTAATTGTGATTAAGTGATTACATAACTTCCCAAATTTCACAGTATTGTGAAATAATGATGATCCTTTAAAGTCACAAGTTCATTCTAAATTTCCTGGAGCAAATTGTCTATCACAGTCTATAACATATAACAGTGTACACAATACAACATACATGTGATCAGCAGTATGGGGATATTTAGTAGTGTTTCAACCAGATGAGTGGGAGTTCTTTGTTTCTTAAGTCCTGTTAATTTTGTCGTATCACCTAACATTTTGGATTTAGCATCCACTTATCAGGGAGACCATGTACCGTTTGTCTCTTTGCTCTTGGCTTACCTTGCTTAACATGATCACCTTCTAGCTCCATCCATTTCCCTGCAAATGCCATTATTTTGTCATTTCTAATGGCTGCATAATATTCCATTGTTTGTAGATACCAAAATTTTTGAATACATTCATCTGTGTTGGGGCATCTGGGTTGTTTCCATTTCCTAGCTATTGTCAACAGTGCTGCAATAAACATTGAGGTGCACGTGTCCTTGTATATTGTTTCCTATTGTTCAGGGTAGATGCCTAGAAGTGGTATGACTGGGTCATAAGGGAGGTCAATCTTTATCTTTCTAAGGACCCTCCAGAGTGCTTTCCAAAGTGGTTGTATAAGTGTACATTCCCACCAGCAGTGTAATAGGGTTCCTATTTCTCCACATACCCTCCAGCAATTGTCATTGGATGATTTCTGGATGTGTGACATTCTGACTGGGGTAAGGTGGTATCTTTGTCTTTATTTGCATTTCCTTCACCAACAGGGATGATGAACATTTCCTCATGTCTTTCTTTGACATTTTTATTTCTTCCTCTGAGAAGTCCCTCTTTACTTCCCTTGCCAATTTAGTAATTGGTTTGTTAGGTTTAGGAGGGATTAGTTTCTTGAGTTCCCTGTATATACTGGATATTAACCCCTTGTCTGATATATTGCTGGTAAATATTTTTTCCCAATTAGTTATTTGTCTTTCTAGCTTGGTTACAATAGATTTAGCTGTGCAGAAGATTTATATTTTAAAGTTGGCCCATTTGTTGAGTCTCTCTCCAATTTGTTGTGATCCTGGGACTCTGTTCAGGAAGTTCCTTCCTGTGCCTATTGGTTCAAGTGTCTCTCCTACTCTGTCCTGCAGTAGTTTCAGAGATTCAGTTTTAATGTTAAGATCTTTAATCCATTTTGAGTTGATGTTAGTGCATGGTGATAGGCTGGGGTCCACTTTTATTTTTCTGCATGTGGCAGCCCAGTTTTCCCAGCAGTAGTGGTTGAAGAGGCTGTGTTTCTTCCATTGTATGTCTTGGGCTCCTTTGTTTAATATCAGCTGACTCTAGGCCTGTGGATTTATTTCTGGATCTTCTATTCTGTTCCATTGGTCTTCTTGTCTGTTTTTGTGCAAGTACCATGCTGTCTTTATTATTATAGCTCTGTAGTATAGTTTGAAGTGCGGCATGGATATCCCTCCCATTTTGCCTTTATTCCCTAGAATTGGTTTGGCTATTCTAGGTCTTTTGTTGTTCCATATGAATTTTTGGACTGTTTTCTGTATTTTAGTGATGTAAGTCATTAGGATTTTAATAGGGAATGCATTGAATTTGTATATTAATTTTGGCAGTATTGCCATCTTCACTATATTAACTTGGCCTATCCAAGAGCATGGGAGGTCTTTCCATTTCCTAGAGTCTTCTGCAATTTCTGTCTTTATCTTTTTATAGTTTTTATTAAATAGTTCTTTTACATCTTTGGTTAATTCCTAAATATTTTATTTTGGGGGAGGTTATTGTGAATGGGGTTACTCCCTTTATTTCCCTCTCTTCTTGTACATTGTCAGTGTACAGGAAGGCAACTGATTTTTTTTTATTTTTTTATTTTTTATTTTTTTTTAAATTTTATTTTATTTTATTTGAGAACATACTGTACAGAGGGGTTACAATTACATGGTCAGGATAATGCATACATTTCTTACCAAGCATTGCAGCCTCCTCCTTTGTTTACCCTTCACCTCCCTTCCCAGCCTCCCCCCTACCCCCACCCAATCATACCCCCTCTCCCCCCCCTCCGACATTGTAAAGCTGGTTTTGACATGACATTTTGTACTTCTCATTGTTGCAACAGGTCCACCTGAATCCTTAAACAACTTGTTTGTCCCCATCTCTTCCACATGTTATACTGACATCAAATATAGTGAAAGCAGGGGTTACACTGTGGGGGAGGGACATACAAAGCAACCAAGAAATAATCTTATAAATGCGTTAGAAACACATGCATGAAAGAAACAAAAACATTAAAATACATATTTGAGGGTTCGTTTTCCTAACATCACATTCTCTGACTTTTTCCGCTTGACTCATACCTATACTAGATATTGCAAATAAGGGAAACCATGGGACCTATGTTTCTTTGGGCCTGGCTTACTTCACTTAATATAATTTTGTGGGTTTATTTTGTATCCTGCTACTTTGCCGAAGTGATTTATGATTTCTAAGAGTTTGGGGATGGAGTTTTTGGGATCATGAAGGTATAGTATCATGTTGTCTGCAAAAAGGAATAGTTTAGCCTCTTCTTTCCCTATGCGGATCCCTTTCATGTATTTTTCTTGCCTTATTGACCTGGCTAAGGCTTCCAGGACTATATTGAAGTGCAGTGGAGACAGTAGGCATCCTTGCCTTGTTCCTGATTTTAGGAGAATTGGTTGTAGCTTTTCCCCATTAAGTGTATTATTGGCTATTGGTCTGTCATAACTGGTTTAATTGTTTTAAGAAATGTTCCTGCTATTTCTATTTTCTCCAGAGCCTTTAGCATGAATGAATGTTGAATTTTATCAAAGGTCTTTTCTGCATCTGTGGCAAAAATCATGTGATTCTTGACCTTGGCTCTGTTGATGAGTTGGATTACATTTATTGACTTACAGAATAAAATAGATCCCAATACGATAATACTAGGAGACCTCAACACACCACTCTCACCAAAGGACAGGCCTACCACCCAGAGGATTGGAAAAGAAGCTACCAAATTAAGTGAGGCCATACTTCAAGCGGAATTAACTGATATCTACCGAGTATTTCACCGTAACACAACACAGTACACATTCTTCTCAGCAGCTCATGGAACTTTCTCCAAAACAGACTATATCATAGTTCATGCAAGGAACTTAAGCAAACACAAAGGGACGACATAATCCCCTGTATCTTATCTGACCATAGTGGAATCAAGCTAGTTCTCAATAACAAAGCATACGGCAGAAATTTCTCTAATACATGCAAATTGAACAGCACACTTCTTAGCAATGCTTGGGTAATGGAAGAGATCAGAGAAGAAATAAAACATTTCCTACAACTCAATGAAAACGAAATAAATAAAACCTCGCAAAGACACTTGTGGGACACAGCAAAAGCTGTCCTGAGGGGTAAATTTATCGCCCTCATTGCCCACATCAAGAAAATGGAGACAGACCAAGTAAATAATCTCATGTTGCAATTAAAACAGCTAGAAAAACATGAAAAAATGGAACCTAAAGTTACTAGACGGAGCCAGATAACCAAATTAAGAGCAGAGATTAACCAATTAGAAAATCAGATAATTACAGCCAAAATTAACCAAACAAAAAGCTGGTTCTTTGAAAAAATAAACAAAATTGATGGACCGTTGGCAAGATTAATTAAAAAAAATAAGAGAGGAAACCCATTTTAACAAGATTAGGGATGCCACGGGAAAAATCATAACACGTACCCAAAATATCCAAACAATCCTAATGGGCTACTTTCAAAAGTTATACTCTCTAAAGGAAGAAAACCTGGCAGAAATTTTAGAGAAATTTTTAGAGAAATCTAAGTTGCCCAAACTGAGCAAAGAAGTGAACCAATTAAATAAGCCAATATCCTACAACGAGATACAGGAAGCAATCAGAGGTCTTCCAACAACAAAAAAAAGCTCAGGACCAGATGGATTCATAGCAGAATTCTGTAAGACCTTTAAAGAAGAACTAATACCCACACTCCTCAAGCTCTTCAGAGAAACAGAGAAGCCAATATCAGACTCATCCCCAAACCATGCAAAGACCCAACCAAAAAGGAGAATTACAGGCCAATTTCCTTGATGAACTCAGGTGCAAAGATCCTTAACAAGATTCTAGCTAAAAGAATCCAGAAACACATAAAAAAAAATCATACACTATGACCAGTTAGGCTTCATCCCAGAGATGCAGGGATGGTTTGACACTGTAATGATTTTAATGACAAGTTTATTTTATCAGATATAAGGATTGCTACACCTGCTTTCTTATTAGGGGCATTTTATTGGTAGATCCTTTTCCAACCCTTCACTCTGAGTTTGTTTGCATGTTTGGCTTAGAGGTGGGTCTCCTGAAGGCAACAGATGGATGGGTCCTGTTTTAGGATCCAATCTGCAGTTCTTTTTCTTTTGATTTGTGAAATAAGTCCGTTAATCTTAAGAGATATAATAGAGAGATGCATTATGGTCACTGTTTTTCTTCTTTCTTTTCCTCTGTCCTTGCTCAGATAGACTTCTATTAATGCTTGTCTGGGTGCAGGTCCCTGTTCCTGGTTGCTTTTCTCAGGTTGTGTTCCACCTTTTAGTAGTCTTTGTAATGCTGGCTTAATGTTTATGTATTAATTTAGTTTTTTCTTTGCTATTAAAAATTTTCATTTCTCCATGGAATGTGAATGCTAGCTTTGCCGAGTATATCAGTCTGGGTTGGCAGTTATTGGCTCTCAGTGCTCATGTGGTACTTTCCCAGGCCTTTCTTGCATTCAGTGTTTGTGTGGAGAGATCTGTAGTGATTGTAATATTTTTCCTATAGTAGTATAGCTCCTTCTTCATTTTTGCTGCATGCAAGTTTGTTTCCTTATCATTCAGATCTATCATTTATACTATAATGTGTCTAGAAGTGTTTCTCCTGGGATCCTGCTTGTTAGGTGTTCTATATGCTTCTGTTATGTGGGTAAGATGTTCTTTTTAGAGATGGGGAAAATTTTCACCGATTATCTTGTGGAATAGGTGCTGCATTCCCTTGCTTTGATATTCCTCATCTTCATATATGAAGGTTAAATTTCTTGGCACTATCTGCTTGTCCTTGAATTTCCCTTTGGTATAATTTAAGTGATTTTTCAATATCTGTCATTTTTTGGTCCAGTTGATGTATTCTGTCTTCTGTATTCCATTTTGTTCACTCTGTTAACCGTGGTTTCCATTGTGGTTTGCATGGAGGAAAGGGACTCATTGTTGATTTCAATGGATTCAATGTTGGTTTTCAAAATACTAATCTCACCTCTTAAGGAGGTATGTACTGCCTCTATTTTGTCACTTATCTCACGGCTTAGTGAGGTGTGTGCTACCTCTATTTTTGCATGCATCTCCTGTTTGATGTCCTGCACCTCTTTTGGTATTTCGACCCAGTGTTCTTTCAAATTCTGGTCTATTTCTCACTTTATTCTTGAGTCATTGCCTCCAGCATGTCTTGGATATAGTGTTTGTCTTCCATTCCTGCTTTTCTCCCACTGGGGCTCTCCCCTGGATTGCTGCTGGCTTTTAGAGATAGCTTGCTATCCTAGGTGTTGATAAACCTTGTAATATTTCTCTGTGATTTTCTCATGGGGATTCAAGGATTATTGAAGACTAATCTGAAATTTTGTTTTGGTCAATAGGTGTCTGTCTTTGCTTGATTACTGTTTCTGTGCTGGTAGAGAGAGTCTGTACCTGATCTCAGTTCTGTTGGGGGCCGACCTCCAGCTGCTGGTCTGACCCACACAGGATTCTCAGCTCTCTGCTACAGATCACTGGCAGTTCCCGCCTTTAGAAGGGTTGAGCAGCCTAGATTGCTCCTGTTTGTTCCTACAGGTGCTCTTGGCGAGTTCGGATGTGCTGGATGTACTCTCCCAGATGCTGGAGTCTGCTATGGTCTCCTGATGTTTTGTTTTGTTTTACTTTTTGGCTAGTTGTAGGCTTGAACTCTGGTCTTGGGTGCTGTCCCTCAGCTCTTAAGCTCAAGGCTGGCACCCTACCATTTGACCCATAGCACCACATCTGGCCCTTTCTGCTTATGTTTTGTTGAGGAATCAGATCCAGGGCCTCTTGCACATAAGACAAGCACTGTACTGCTGAGCAACTTACCAGCCTGAGCTCCTGACTATTATCAGGTGCTGGAGGCCTGTGTTGTTCAATTCCCAGCCTAGAATACATGGGTCGGGTTCTTGTGGGGTTTGGGCTTCTCTTGTCTTGAACCCCCTGCGTTTTTTGCTGTCACAGGCATGATTACCAGGGGTGCGTTTCCCCTGTTTTTCTCCCCTCTGCTGAAGCGTATACTCAACTTCTGATTTCAGTTGGGAGGAGTTAGTTATGTTGCTCAGGCACCAGATCCCCAGGCCTGGTCCCAGACCCCAGCCTGGGGCTCACCTGATGGACCTGTGCTGCTATGTATCCCACCTAGATTACGCAGCTTGGAGTACACAGTTCAAATTTCTTCCACCGTTGGGTGTCTTGACCCAGTGGCATTGTTCCAGGCTTGGGCATTTAAGCTTCCTTCCAGGGTCTCTCTTGTTCAAGCCTTGCCAGCTGAGTGTGATCCATGGGCTGGTGGAGCTCTTGAACAGTTTCTAGTTTTAGTGGGTCCTGTGGTGCAGGTTTTGGGGTAGGGGGTCTGGGGATTCCCACCAGCTCTGGTCTCCCTTGAGGAATACACTGTCCCCTGCGGGGTACTCACCCTGGAGCTAGTTGTTTCTGTGTGATGTAGGTTGCTGGTTGCCGTTGCAGTGAGAGTTCAATTGAGGTAGTTGTGGGCTAGGCTGAGAGGTGGTGGCTCCGTGTGTTTCTTTTCTGTCACTGCCTCCATTGATACTGTTTGGGTCCACTCCACGGGATGGGCCTCCGGCCTCCACCCGAGGGGTGGGGAAGGGGCCTCTGTGCAGGTGCTGATCTCTGGGGTTTGTCTCTGTTTGCGATCTCTTGATCAGCATCAGTTCCTTTCAGTTCTTCTGCTCTGGTGTTCTGTGGGCATCTCATGTATCTCTGAGGTTCCTGCCATGGGGCTGAGTGGCTTTGGTGGGATGGAGCCTCTCTGCTCAAATGGAGAATGAGGGGAAGGGGTGGGATCTTTGTGTAAGTTCCCTGCTCGAAAGTTTCTTCATTCGTCAAGATCCGCGTTCTGACACTGGTACCTCAAGGGGCTTTGGTGCGGGTGATCTGCACACAGCTCCCTGTGTCTCTGGGCCACCGGCAGCTCCCACCAGGCCAGGCTGGCCGTGGCTTGGCACGCTGCTTTGTGACCATTAGAAGTTGGGGGAGGGGTCTTCATGCTTCTCTGTTGTGAAATTCTTCTTTTTACTCCTATTTTTGTCTGGATGTTGATTTTTTTGTTGTCGGTATCTTGAGGAGATTAAACGTTGGAACTCGAACTCTCTTTTTGTTTGGGGAGAGCTGTGGCATTCCCCTACTTCCCCATCGCCATCTTGGACCCCCTCGAGTTTTTGCTTTTTTTATTCAGATATAATTTTAATTTATCTGTTGAAATGAGTACTAAAGAAACTAAAGTTATTTCTGGTGCTTATCTGAAAAATTATACTTTAAAATATTCTGTATTCTGTTTGTATAATGCCCATAATCTATTTTATTCTTTCCTAGATATAAGACTTTGAATATTACATTGTTTTATAACATATAGGTTCATTAATAAATGTGTCCTTTCAGATTGCATTCCATACCAAAACAGTTTAAGATTCCTTTTTTACTAGGTCTTTATAGTATATTTCTTTGGAATAAAATGACAATGTTGTCTAATTTTAAAAGTTTTATAAAGATTATGCAATGTAAAGGCCTTTCTAAGGTGAAGATTTAATACACTGATGTCAAACTAACTTTTATTTATATGAATTACATGTATTGTTACACTTGTAATTTTGTAATCAACTTTTTAATAATTGTTTTTCATTTCTTGCATCTGAAGAATGAAAATTATGGAATAATTCACAGATTTTCATATCATCCTTTGCAATTGCCATGTTAATCTCTGTATTGGTGTAATTTTGATATATGTGCTGCTGAAGCATATAATGTCCTCTAAATTTAGGTAGTTAATGATGCAATATTTATACAGGATTATATCCTTGGGTGCCTATTTGTAACAAGGAAACATTATTGTTCCTAACAATGCTACTGATCTTCTTTCCCTAAAATTCTGTGTATAATGGAAAATAATTATATTGTTCAATTGATTGCTCACGTTTGCAATTTTTTTGTCAATGACTATTTTAAATCTTTTTCATTTTAGATTTAATCATACTTTGAAGCATTTTTAGCTAGGACCAAAGGGGATGGCTTTTTCAAGTACTTATTTATCCAACTGAGTTAGCTCTGTGTAGCTAACAGATTCAAAGTAAGCCTTGCTTAAGAGCTACTTCTAAACTTCTGCAGCTGAAATTTTCCCAAATGAAGTCTCATTGGCACAAATGTCTACTTGACACTTTACCATTCTTCCATGTAATATCAGACCAACCAGAATATCTTACCCTGATAGTGTAAATTGTCTTACTTGAACAAAACAAATCTTAGTTCCAAGGGATAATAGAAAGATGAATATTTCAGACAGAACTTTTCAGACTAGAAGGTTTTTATCAAAATATAATTTTTTATTATACCTACCATTTCAAAAGTAGCTAAAGCCAAGAAGGTGAAAAAATTGTTCATATGCATGATTACCTAATGTCCTGGCCTATCTACCTTCCAACCAGGCAGGAACTTAGACGAATGCTTTTCTATCACCAAATATTTTCATAGCTCCAGGAGAAGTCCATATGTTTCTCCTTGATATTAGGCCATAAATTGGTAATGTTTCTTCTTGCCTTCAGTCTGTAAATCTACAAAAGTTAAATGTTTAAGTCTAACTCTACCAAACACTGAGGTAGAGATAATGGAATAATACTTTAAAATAGAGTTGCTTTTGATACCCTAACCAAAACAGAACAATGCAAAGCATGTGCTATTATATTATCTTTTATATAGTTATATATTTTATATTTATATGTGCTGATTTTATATTTCACACAGTGAAACTTACTAGAATCAATTGATAATTTGAAAAGTAAATTGATATTTATTTATTCCAATAAATAGAATTGGAATATAAATAATTAGGTTTAGAATATATATTAGAATATAAAAAGTATCAATGCAATGTCTTCGATATAAACTTGTGATACCTTCTATGTGTTCATGGTCTTCTGAATTCACATTGTTAAAAATCAATGTTGTTTCCTCTAATCTATTAGAGATTTTACTCTGATGCTCTGTTTATTGTTTTAACTCACTGGTCCCAAACTGTTTTTCTCCATATTTCTGATGCATTCCTACAGATTATACTCCAATTGTGCTAATATGATATCTAAAAGACATTATTCTTCTATAGACCCATGGGTCCTAATATCTTATGGCTGAGTTACCTGCATCATTAGATAACAGGGGCAAGACTTCTCACCTAAGCCTACGCAACATGCCAGCAGAAAGTAACTGAAAATCCATCTCAATTTCTCATTTCTTATATTTCAGGGCTCCAATTCCTTGAGAAACAAGAATTAGCAGCAAGCAATTGTGTAATGCAAGGCAACTTAAAATGAAAGATGAAGTCACAAAATCGAGAGAAATTACTGTATTTCAAACTGAATTTACAGATGGCCAGCCCATATGAGTGAACAAGATCAGAAAATGTCACAAGATTATTTTTAATACCCCTCCCCTAATGACTAATGTAATATATCAGTCCAGCATAAGTGGGCCCAAAAAATAGTTCCTGTAAGGATGGATCCGTGATTGATCTACCATGGTCAGGAAAACTTGACTTAGAGGTCAAATATAATTCAGCAGATCATTAATTGAGAAGATCGGTAGTGCTTCAAAACACTGGTACTTTAGTACAACTTGGTTCTGTGGTATAAAAAGGTTGTCATTCTCAAACCAAACTACATTTAATCTCCTGAAAGTGTATTCCTTTTCAAATAAACTTTTTGAAATCACACTTGCCAAAATAACCTTTGATAAGTAGATGACACTTAGTGACATTACAAGTTTTTCAAGTGTAGGGAGCAAGATACAATAGAGTTGATTTATTTACCCAGCACTAATGTCAAACAGGTTCAAACATTCATTAAAATCTAGAAATAGTACCACGCACCATTTGTGTTGTTCAGTAGGTGCCTTCCAGAAATTTGTTAAATGGATTAGCCTCCCATATTTCAACCCCAAACGTTAGCTAATAAAGTAAATTTCATCACTTAATAAGGGGCATTTTAAAAAGTCATAAATACTTGCCTTATCATATACTGTTTTGTTTTCCCTCTGTCTAGCATAGTAATAAATATGTCTTTAAATCTTGAGTATGGGTACTCATCTGAGATGTGACAAAATCTATCTTCTATTTCTATCATATTCCTCTATAGTAGTAAATGTTGGTTTTCTTCTTTTTCCAAAACTTATAGGAGGTAGAAAGTCTTATTCCATGTAAAATAAAATAACCACACATCATTTTACAAAGCCCTTTATAAAAACTGTTAGTTAAGAATACATTCAAAGCCATTTTTAAACTTTCTTGTTGACTAAAGATTAATCTTCAAATGAATGAGAATATAATCATGTCTAGGTGTTTCAAGTCTCCCGTCTTGCAAATTGTTATTGCAGATGAATGAATTATGGAAATATAAGCTGACATCAGTTCAAGTATATCCAGGATTGAAACTCCATGGAATGTATATAAACCTTTCAAATATTAACAGACAGTTTAACAGAATGACTATCAGGAAGTTGAAACCAGACAGGCATAATAGTAAAGACATAGAATGAATGAAAAATGGAACAAGGGGCAAGTACAGCTAGAATACTCAATCTACACATTTGAGAAAGGAAGTGGTAAATCGGAAATAAATCTTGGGGAAGGGGGTGGTTGAGAATGATAGAAGCAGATAGATCCAGGAGCAATGGATAATTAGGTGGACATATTTAATTGTAAGACACTTGCACAACCTTTGGAAATTCAGTTAAAAAACACAAAAACACATAAAAATCACAACCAAACAGCACTCTCTAGGGAGTATGAATATGACCTCTCAAAAATTTTAAGCAGTTAATGGAGGGAAGTCTTGGTAAAAGCAAACAAAGATGTCCAAAGAGGGCAGTTTGGTGTAGGGGAGGATTCCGAAAAGATTTAAATAGATTATCTAAGGTTATAAATCACCTATATCTGTGCAAATATTATCTTTCTTCTATGAGTTCTCTTTGTCTGAACTGGATACCCCAGTCCTGTACCACAATTAATAGCTTGGAAAGATGGAATGGAAGAAACAAGATGAAGAACCCATTACTCCACTGTAGAGAAAACAATCCACTATTTTTTCTCTCATCTCTCTTCACTACATTTTATTCATACTTTTAGGTCAAATCTTTTTGAATTACATTTTCTTTCTTTATTCTGGCAAAGTAATTGGTCAAATAATTCACTAAAGATTATTTGCCATTTTCCTGATTATGCTGTTTAATTGACTAAGCGGGTCCATTAAACTTTCCTCTTGCATTTGGTTACCATGAAACAACATCTATGTTAATGAGGACAAATCTAATGTAAAAATTGTCTCCAGAAAACCAGTCAAAGAAGCTGTGATTACAAATACTTGGCTAACTTTTTTATTTTTCCTTTACCTTGAAAGTCTTCTTGTGTCTAAATTGCCCAGAAAAATAAGTACTCCATCACTTTTTGTTTCAATCAATTCTAACCTCAAGGATATATTTTGCTAACAAGATGCTTAGAGGAAACCAAAAAATACTCCATTTTTATCTTCTCACTTAAGACTCTCCTTACATACCATATCAGGAACAGTGAAGTTATTCTTTGCAAAATTATTACAATATATTATTTTTCTCTTGTTCTTGCATTTGCTCACCAAGATGTATGGAGAAGAATAGAGGTAAATCACCCATTCCTTGGAAGAAAGGTCTGTTACAAAAGGACAACGCTTCTGTGTCCTACTTGTATGTCCTCCTCTCAGCTCTTTCCTGATTTCCAATTAAACACAGCTTCTTGGCTTCAAGTCTATTGAAGCCTCACCCACTGCTTCATCTTCATAGTTTCTCTTTTAAAACTCTTTTAAGGGTAGAGACCCAGCTATATACAACCAATCTGAAAAAGATCACAAACCACAAAATCTAAAGGAGTTTTATGACTCTTTAGGAGGACGATTGGGAGACCTAGGACTCCCCATGCCAATCTTTTGCTCATCATATTCCTGCCTCGGTTTGTCCCCTTTCCTATTGGCCAATACTCGTCTCTGTAACTGATCTGGATATGACCAGGTGTCAGGAATGGTAGTGGTTAGAGCCCCGTTCTTTTTTTGTCTAGGAGACAACTCCTCCGCTACTGGCACTCTCAGCAATCACTGGCAACCCAATGGCTCCTATCCTTTTGCAGGTTTGGTACGTGTTCCCCCATTTATTGTTCTGGCTACTAATGACTCTCAGTTTTCCCAGGTTCAATTGATTCGTCCGCGCACTAAAAGAGCACTAGGATTGATCATTGCTACAGAGGCTTCAGCTACCACCGCCGCTATATTGCTGTCCCAAAGCGTGTCCACCATGCAACAGATAAACCAGCTCATCCCTCAATCATCTTAAGGGAGGCCTCCTTGTGCTCCAACAACGAATAGACTTGCTCCAAGAACAGATTACGTTTCTTTGATTACAACAAGGAGGACTATGTAATGCTATGACTACTTCTGTCTGTCAGCTTTCCACTCCCGCACCCAATTTCACTGAACTTAGTAACTACATCAAAGACCCTTAGTCCCTTAAGTACTTAAACTTCACCCAAAACTTGCTGCATGATCTTACCCACCTAAACCAGACCACCATACAGCTTATTCCCGCTGCCTCCTTTTTAGAAGATGTGCTTTAAAAGTTACAACAATGGTTTTTGCCATCCTCTCTGGTCATCTGGGGAGGCCTTGCACTTGTAGGGCTTACTCTCCTAGGAATTGTTAAATGCTTGCACTCCTGGCAAAAACGCCTCCAACAACGGGTCACCATAATGATGGTCCTTTTAATAGAAAAGGGGAAAATTGTGGGTAGAGCCGATCAGATCTGGTTGAGTCAGCTAGATTAGCAGTTGAAGCACACTTCCTGCTCATAGAGACGTGACCCACAAGCACGTCTGCTTAGCTTGCAAGCCATGAACTGTCCATGCTCCCTACATGCCCCTGGGGGCCCAATCAGTGCCTGTCACCAAGCAGTGCCCATCATCAACTCCCCGCTAAGTAATTGGCTGGGAAGGACTCAGGAGGTTGCGAAACCTGGGGCTATAAAATCCCAACCCTTGTGCAGAAATAAACCAGACCTGCTTAAGCCTGTTCTCCTAACGTGTGTTCCTTGAGTGCGTCGTTCACACCTAACTCCTGCCAGAGATCTAGCCCTACAATGTAGCAATGGGGGAGGCCTTATAGTCCTTCACCTTCATTAGACTTGAAGCTAAGAATTTGTGATTAGTTGGAAATCAGGCAAGAGCTAAGAGGAGGATAGATAAATAGGACATAGGAGCATTGTCCTTTTGTAAAAGACACTGTCATCCAAGGTATGGGTGATTCAACTCTATTCTTCTCCATACATCTTTTTGAGCAAATGAAAGACAAAGAGAAAAAAATAATCTATTGAAATATTTTTGCAAAGAATAACTTCACTGTTCCTGATATGGCATCTAAGGAGAGTCTTAAGAGAGAAGATAAAAGTGCAGTATACTTCAGTTTCCTCTAAGCATCTTGTTAGCAAAATATATCTTTGAGGTTATAGGTGACTCATCCAAAAATTGGTGGAGTACTTATTTTTGAGGGCACTTTAGACACAAGAAGACTTTTAAGGTAAAAGAAAAAAGAAAAATGTATAGCTAAATATTTGTGATCACAGCTTCTTGGACTGGTATTTTGGAGACACAGTTTTACATTAGAGATTGTCCTCATTAACATTGATGCTGGGTTTCCGTGGCAAGGGGGAAGTTTAATGGACTCACTTGGACAAGAAAACAGATGATAGAAAAAAATGGCTAATAATATTTAGTGAATTATTTTGACCAATTACTTTGCCAGAACAAAGAAGGAAATATATAATTCAAATCACTTGACTTAAACTTATGAGTAAAACTAGTCAATAGAAATGAGAGAAAACGTAGAGGACTGTTTCCTCTCCAATGGAGTAATGGGAATGGGTTCTTGATCTTGTTTCTTCCATTCTATCTTCACAAGCTATCAAATGTGGCTCAAGACTAGAATATCCCGTTCAGACCAAGAGAACTCACAGAAGAAAATATTTGCAGCAGATGTAGGTGATCTATAACTTTAAACAATCTATTTACATCTGTTAAAAATCCTCCTCTACCCAAAATTGCTCACTTCGAACAGCTTTGTATGCTTTTCCCAAGATTGTCCTTCATTAACTATTTAAAATTTTGAGAGGTCATAATCGTACTCTGTAGAGATTGATGTTTGGTTGTGCTTTTTGTGTGTTTTTGTTTTTTGTTGTGTTTTTTCACTCAATTTCAAAAGGTTCTGAAAGTGTGTTACAATTAAATATGTCCATCTAATTGCCCAATGTTCCGGGATCAGAGTCACTCCTTCTATCTTTCTCAACCAACCCCTTCTACAAGATTTATTTCCGATTTACCACTTCCTTTCTCACATGTGTATATTAGGTATTCTAGCTGTACTTGCCCCTTGTTCCATTCTTCATTCATTCTATGTCTTTACTATTATTCCTTTACTATTATTACCATTATTTCAACTTCCTGATAGTCATTCTGTTAAACTGTCTGTCAGTACTTTGAAAGGTTTATATACATTCCATGGAGTTTCAATTCTGCATCTACTTGAACTGATGTCAGCTTATATTTTCATAATTCATTCATCTGAAGTAGCAATTTGCAAGACTGGAGACCTGAAGCACCTAGACATGATTTCATTGCCATCCATTTGGAAGGTTAATCTGTAGTCAACAAGAAAGTTTAAAAATAGCTTAGAATGCATTCCTAACTACCAGTTTTTATAAATGGCTTTGTACAATGGTTTGTGATTATTTTATTTTACATGGGATAATATTTTCTACTACCTATAAGTTTTGGCAAAAGAAGAAAACTAAAATTTACTACTGTAAAGGAAAATGATAGAAATAGAGGACAGATTGTATGTTTGTCAAATCTCTGATGAGTACTCATATTCAATTCTTTAAGCCATATTTCTTACTATGTTAGACAGGGAAAACATAAAACACCATATGATAAGGCAACTATTCATGACTTTTTAAAATGTACTTATTATGTGATGAAATTTACTTTATTAGCTAATGTTTTGGTTTGAAATATGGGAGGCTGATCTATTTAATAAATTTGCGAAGCCACCTACTGAAAAACACAAATGGTGGGGGGTACTATTCATACACTTTAAGGAATGGTTGAACCTGTTTGGCATTAGTGCTGGGTAAATAAATCAACTCTATTGTAACTTGCTCCCTACACTTGAAAAACTAGTAACCTCACTAAACATCATCACTTGTAAAGTGTTTTTTTTTGGCAAATGTGCTTTTTTAAAGTTTATTTGAAAAGGAATATATTTTCAGCAGATTAAATGTAGGTTATCATTTGTTTGAGAATGACAACATTTTTATACTACAGAACCAAGTTTTACTGAAGTACCAGTGTTTTGAAGCACTAAAGATCTTCTCAATTAATGTTTTTCTGAATTATATTTGACCTCTATGTCAAGTATTCCTAGCATTGGTAGACCAATTGTGGATCTATCATTCAGGAACTATTTTTTAGCTTGCTGATACTTGACTGAAATCATTCATCAATCATTAAGAGAGGGGTATTACAAATAATCTTGTGACATTTGTGGACTTTTTCACTCATATGGGATGGTCATCTGAAAATTGAAAGTTTGAATTACTGTACTTTAACATTTTGTGATTTCATCTTGCATTTTAAGTTGCCTTGCATTTCCCAATTGCTCACTGCTAATTCCTGCATTTCAAGGAATTGGGGCCCTGAAATATAAGAAATGAGAAATTGAGATGGGTCTTCAATGACTTTCTCTTGGCATGTTGCATGGGCATAGGTGGGAACTCTTGTCCTTGTTATCTGATGATGCGGATAAATGGGACCTGGGATCCTAGGACCCATGGATCCTGTGGAAGAATAATACTTTTTAGACATCATATCAGCAAAATTTGAGTATAATCAGTAGGAATGTTTCAAAAATATGGAGAAAAACAATTTGGGACCAGCGAGTTAAAACATTAAACAGAACAGCAGAGTAAAATCCCTTATAGATTAGAGGAAAACGTTTTTTTTTACCATGTGAATTCAGAAGACCAAGAACACGTAGAAGGTATCACAAGTTTATACCAAAAACATTGCATTGATACTTTTTATATTCTAATATATATTCTAATCCTGATTATTTATATTCCAATCTATTTATTGGAATAATATAAATTAGTCAAATTATCAATTAATTCTACTAAGATTTACTGTGTGAAATATAAAATCAGCACATATAAATATAAAATATATAATTATCTATAATATAAGAAAATGTTTTTCATTGTTCTGTTATGGTTAATGTATCAAAGGCAACTGTTTTAAAGTATTATTCCATTATCTCTACCTCAGTGTTTGATAGAATTAGAACTAAAGCTTTACCATTCGGAGATGTGCAGCCTAGAGGCAAGAGGAAACACTGTGATTAAAACACTCCCAAATTAAGGCCTAATAAGGAGGAGAAACATATGGACTTCTCCTGGAGCTATGGAATATATTTGGTGATAGAAAATCAGTGGTGTAACTTCCTACCTGGTTGGATGGTAGACAGGCCAGGACATTAGGTAATCATGCATATGAACAATTTTTTCACCTTCTTGGCTTTAGCTACTTTTGAAATGGTAGGGTGTAATAAGCAGTTATATTTTGAAAAATACCTTCTAGTCCGAACAGTTCTGTCTGAACTGTTCGTCTCTCTATGATCCCTTGTAACTATGATTAGTTTTGCTCCAGTAAGACAATCTATGCTGTCAGGGTAAGACATTCTGGGTGGGCTGTTCCTACATGGAGCAAGGGTAAAGGGTCAAGGAGACATTTGTGCCAGCAAGACCTCATTTGGGAAATTTTAAGCTGCAGATGTTTAGAAGTAGCTGTTAAGCAAGGCTTACATTGAATCCATTAGCTCCACAAAGCTAACTCAGTTAATAAATAAGTACTTGAAAATCAATCACCTTTGCACCTATCTATAAAGGCTTCAACGTATGATCAAATTTCAAATGAAAATGATTTAATAGTCATTGACAAAATCTTGCAAATGTAAACAATCGAACAAACAACATAGGTTTTTTCCACCATACACAGAATTTTACAGAATTAAGATGAATAGCAATTTTGGGAACAATAAGGTTTCCTTGATACAAATAGGCAACCAAAGATCTATGCCTGTCTTAAGATTGCATCATTAATTACTTAAATTTACAGGATAGTACATGCTTCAGCAGCAGGTCTACCTGAATTACAATACAGAGATTTACATGGCTCTTGCACCAAGATGATATGAAAATTTGTGAAGTATTCCATATTTTTCATTCTTCACATGCAAGAAATGAAAAACAGTTATTAAAAAGTTGAATACAAATATACAAGTGTAATAATATATGTAATTAATAGAAATAAAAGTTAGTTTGACATCAGTGTATTCAATCTTCACCGTTTTAGAAAGGCCTTTACATAGCATAACCTTTACAAAAATTTTGAAATAAGATAACATTGTCATTTTATCTTAAAATGTTTCTATATGGAATGCAATCTGAAAGGACACATTTATTAATGAACCTATGTATTATAAAACAATGTCAAATTCAAAGTATTATATCTAGGAGAGAATGAAATAGATTATGGACATTATACAAACAGAATACTAAATATTTTAAAGTATACTTTTTCAGACAAGCACCAGAAATATCTTTAGTTTCTGTACTACTCATTTCAACAGATAAGTTAAGATTATTTCTGATTTAAAAAATTACAAACTCTATAGAAATCACTATAGATGTATACAAACAACTCGAATATATTTTGACATCAAAGTCAGGCAATTCATTTGGAAGAATACCATGGAATCCATGAACTTTTAAAGTAAGGTATTGCTGTTGCTTTGTATTGTGAAAATATTTTCTATGGACACATAGGATGGACTGGCAATTTTGAAATTTAAGAAACTTAACTGATCCATTAGGACTTAGGAGAACAATTTGTACAGCTTTCCACAACTTCAAAGAGGTAGTGATACATACTTACCCTTTTGGCAATATCAAATGCAGTTTCTTCCAAGTTGTGCTTCAGACATGGCTTGATATAATGGTTCAACAGAAGGAGATCCAGCGTATCTTTGCTATATCTATTCCCAGCAGCAAGATGCAAGGGGGTCAAGAGGCCTTTAATTTGGCCATTGGTATCTGCATTATGATGAAATAAAGAAGCCACTCTGTTATTATTCCATGTATAAGTACTGTTCAGGGATGTCCAGACATTCCCAGTTATTGCATGAATATCTGCCTTGAGCCACCACCTCATGGACAATGTCTAAGTGTCCACTGTTGGCTTCTCCATGAAGAGGGTTATACTCATCGTCATCCCTAGTAATCACATGAGTGGCCTTTTTGGAAAGTAGTCTCTGCACTGTAGTAAGGCGATTATTTTCAGCAGAACAAAGAAGAAATTTGCTTGGATACTATTTCATTTTTTTCTTGCAATTGATACCATTTCTCACTTTTTCACCTTGTTCCTCAACTTCATCAGAATTGCCTAACCAGAGACTTTGAGTGCCAGTGAGAATTTGCTGTCCATGTATTTCCCCAATAGTTCACATTGGATGAAATGGTCAGAAAAATCCGGTGAATTTTCTGCATCTGTTTATTTTTTTCACTATTATTTATTTTCTCTTTTTTCACTTTTACTATTCTAAATTATTCTAACTGGAGAGTAGGAAATTGGTAGAGAGCAGAGGAAAGATTTTCTTCCGTATTTAAAGGTACAGACTGAAATGAGGACCAGTGTTGTCTTCATGTGCAGCTTATTCTAAGAATGAGAAAATAGGAAATAATGTCTTCTGTGTAAATGAATTGGGATATGGCAGAGCAGAAAGTAAAATGATGCAACCAAAAATATAAAAGCAAAATAAATTAGAATAATTATGGAGCAATCATATTACCTATGAGAACCATGAAAGGGAGAGAGGAAGAGAGAGACAGATGTGCAATGATCTAGCTAGCCACAAAATCCATCCCTCTGATCAAATTATAGAGCAAATAATTTTATTTTTTAAAAGAGATGGAAATAGAATTTAAGATCAGATGTCTCCATTGTTTTAATTATATTCTTATTATCTTAAATACTTGTACAAGGGAATTTTCATTCAACATATCAGTTTTTTTAAGTAAAATGGATCTTTATATAACTTTTCCACACCCTTCCAAACCTCACCCCACTTTAATTTTTTCTAGTTTCATACTATCTGCATTGAACATTATACCATCACTCTCTTCCTCCATAACTCTCTTTATTCCTTCCTTTTGACTTCCACTCACATATTTCAAGTGATAGTTTCCTGGTCCTCATTTTGTTGGAGTAAAGTTCAATTTTATAAGAAATTACACCTTTGAAATACTCCTCTGCAAATAGCATGCTTTGGTTAATATTTTTGTGTAAACTTGTATAAATTTCTAGCTTCCAAATATGACACAGAATATGGGTCCTTTGTGTGTCTGGCTCTGACTTAGTTCACTTAATATATTTTTAGACCTATTCATTTCGTTGCAAATAATGTAACAGTCTTCAAAAT
This sequence comes from Dipodomys spectabilis, assembly GCF_019054845.1. Taxonomy (NCBI): domain Eukaryota; kingdom Metazoa; phylum Chordata; class Mammalia; order Rodentia; family Heteromyidae; genus Dipodomys; species Dipodomys spectabilis. The sequence goes on from NW_024871123.1 coordinate 356,361, forward strand.
GGATGGGTTCAATCCAATTGTGTATATGTGCCACACATTCTCTAACCATCACTCTGCCAAAGGGCATCTGGGCTGTTTCTGTAACTTGGCTACAGTGAATAGTGCAGCAGTGAACATGGTTGTGAAAGTGATTTTACTGTAACCTTTTGGAAGAATTCATCACTTCCTTTGTGGGAGCAATCCTCTAGCCAGTTTTCCAGAATAAGAACATCCCTCCCTTCATCTTCATCACAATGTATTGCAAGTCCTCAAAAACACACTTACTCCTACAGGTCTCAATAAGCTAAAACCACACTGTGCCCATATTCTTTCAATACATTTTTTTCATAATTGTACATATAATTTAGTGAGAACCTTCTATATACTTTCCTAATATGGGAATGAGGGACATGACAGAGTAAACGTAAGAAATATGCAACTTAATTAGCTATTATCATATTCAAAATCATGTTCAGCTCTAATTCATAACCTCACATAATATTATTTTAATCTTTATTTGATTACTTCATCTAACCTGTAAATTATGTCAGGTGAGTTAAAAGCAAAGGCAAAAAGTGTGGTTTGATTTTGACACTCATGTGTAAGGTTGCACAACATGGGCAAATAGATGGATTAAAATTAATAGCTCTTATCCATTTTGTTAACGTAGAGATGGTTTTCCCAAACTGATTCTCGAATTCGTATTCCATTGAACAACAAGAAACATGTGATAATTTCCTTTGTTTTGCTCCTTATTAACTTTTGTTTCCATTTTATTTTATAATGGATGATTTCATAAATGTACTGTAGATACAAAAATATGTTAAAATATTTCTATCCATATGCATTGATATATACATACACACATATATTATGCAGGTTATAATGATAATGTATAATTTCAGTAAGTGTACAATTTACTAAATTATTAAAACTATCGACGGCTCATGCCTGGCATCCTGGTTACTCGGGAGGCTGAGATCTGACGATCATAGTTTGAAGCCATCCTGGGCAAGAATGTCCAGGATATTCTTATCACCAAACAACCAACAGAAAATCAGAATTGGAACTGTGGTTCAAAGTAGTAGAGTGGTAGCCTTAAGAGAAAAATCTCAGGGACATCATCCAGGTTCTTAGTTTAAGAAGTACAATCTACCCAAATAAAATCTATTTAATTTACACCTGTGTAATTAAAGTATTTCCATCACCCAAATGCACAACCATGCTCATTTGCAAGGTAACTCTGTTTTGTCTGAAGTACCATAAAATATTTTCACTTAAGTTGAAAGCATTGAACCATGGGTTCATTCTATCACTCTAATGCATTTTTCCACTCAAATCTTACAATTATTCCAATTATTTAAAATCATAGCTTTTTACTTTAATACCCAAATATTAGAGTTTGAATTGAGTGTCTTGTGCCCCCTAAATGGGTGTTTTTACCACTTTGTCATTTCCCCAGTCCTAAATTATCCTGATTATTTTTCAGATCCTTGTGTATGACCTTGGGCTCAGTCCACGTTATGTTATACTTCCTGGAATTTAGAATAACATGTGCATGGTATTGTGTACAGATCTTTCTGTCCACTCTGGGCTTTAAACTCTATCCTCACAAGAGTAGACTCCCATGTAGTCAGGATTTTCATAAGTTTGTCATAGCTGATGTTTTTTTAAGTCTTTGCATTTCCTGCAGGTTCTTGACTACTGAATTAATTTGTTTTCTTGGGTTGTTTTGTTTCATTTGAATGTATGTGTTGAGTTGTTCCTCACTTTTCCTTTTATTCCTTTCAATCAAGTTCTTACCTAAAGTGCTGAGAAACCAATTCTTCTTTTTCATGATAGTCAAGGTTTACATGATTTATTCCAAAGCAATTTCAGTAATATTTAAACATCTTCATATCTATGGATGGTACATAAATGATAAGTGCTGCGACGAGTCTTTTTATTTCCACAGCAGTCTTTGTCATGCACAGACAGATCATGAAATATATGAAGGTAATAAAACTACAGATGCAAGCAAAGAGAAGAAAAAACTATTATTAATTTTTTGACAGAGGCTTGAGTTCTAGTGAAAGAAATACGTTGCTTGATGCAAGATTTCACAAAATTGTATTGCTAGGAGGAAGCTAAACAATCATCTAATTTTACAGAATTGAGGGAGAAGAATCAAACTCCTGAATAGTTTACATATGGGTCAAATAAAAGCATACTTCTAAAAAGAGAGTTGACTTTAGAGAAACATGATGAGTTCTATGTAAATAGGTGCTTAGCTGATTTTGTTAATTTGTAAACTAATACAGGGAAATAGGGTACAGCATGGTAAAAAAATGAACTTCGCATTGAAATACTCATGTGTGTGTGTGTGTGTGTACATGCACGTGTATACACGCAAGTGCATGTGCAAGTGCTCATTTATTCATTCATCATCCCTAAGCTTCTGTGTCCAAGGATAATAGTTTACCACTTGAGCCATTGTTCCACTTCTGGCTTTTTGGAGATACTCGCATGTATTTTCATGATTGGACTGGCTTTGAATAGTGGTCTTCATATCTCAGCCTCCAGAGTAGCTAGCTAATCTTACTCAACCTCCAAGGGGCTAGTTAAAATTGGGCCTGTCCTCTATACTTCACTGCTCTTTTATTCTTGTCCTGAGGTGTTTACATGCCTAAGTCATATATATGTCTAGTTGCTTTAAGAAATACTCTGACTGCTTGGCACCAGGGGCTCCCATCTGAACTCTTAACTACTGAGGAAGCTTGAGAACACAACCCAGGCCAAAAGTTTAGTGGACTTCCTGAGTATTGCAGTTCAAGTCCAGCACCAGTAGGAACGTTTTCTGAGTCACTTATCTCAAATTAACCACCAGAAAACTGGAATTGACACTGTGGCTCAAGTGGTAGAAATCTAGCCTTGGGTTTAAGACCCACAACCATCAAAAAAAGAAAGAAAGAATAAGAAATGTGATCTTAGCCACCAGTTCATTGCTAGTATAATTCCTGCTCTCTCAACATGGCCTTTTTTTCCCAGTTAAGTCCATGCTTTTATATCTGACTTGCTTTGTGAACAGAATTATTCTTCCATACTATGTTATTACAAATTTTCATGATTAGCTACCATGATTTAGATCTAGTAGAAAACAAGAGTGGCCTCATCCTTCATGTTCCACTTAGTAGTAATGCTTTCTCTATATCACTCCCATAGATCTACTTACTGGCTTTGAATTTATTGTTTCAATGTTGTCTTATTTGTAGAGTTTTCTGTAGTGTATTGAACTATTAAACTTAAGCACAAAACTTCTTTTTCTTGTATTATTCCTATTGTTTCTCCTACTGTTAACTTATGTACACTTGGGAAATAATGCACAACACACACACTCACAAAGAAATGTTTCTGAGAACCTTCTTCCCACTTAAAATTGGTCTTAATTACAGTGCAATTAGGAAATTTGAACTTAAACTACTCCAGGAAGTTTTTTTCTTTTTTTTTTGGTTGTAAAAATGGTGTAAATAGTGGTTAGAGTTACATAAATAAGTAAATGAGTACATAATCTATCAAGCACTGTTACCTCCTCTTTTGTTTTTCTCCTGCCATCTCTTTCCTCCCCACCATCCCAACTTCCTTCTCCCCTCTTCAAGTAGTAAAGTTCATTTTCGACATAGTGCCTTGTACAACTCATTGTTACAATGGGTCATACTGTATCCTTGTTTCAGCATTTTGTTATTTCCCTTCCCTTCCCCACATTAATAAAATGTATATGCAAGATACAAAAAAAATACATACTACATGTTAAATACATTAAAAACAATAGCAAGAGAGAAAAATCAAGTTGTGTCACTATCTTGGGGTACATTCACTTAACATCATCTTATATGGCCATGTGTACATGGATAATGTTTTATAAGCGATTTAAATTCCATATTTTCTCTTTAAAAAGTTATTTCTGAAACACAAGTTACCTCATGTCCAAAGATGTACTTGTGCTATTTAAATGAAACCAGAAAATATTAATTTTACTTGGAGCAGCATCATAGATTGTTACTGGAGTTAAGTGGAAGGAACTGTTACTGGAAGTGGAAACTGATCCCAAGAGAGGAATTGAACATAGAGAAATGAAAAAGTTCAAGTTAATTTGTGCTGTCCTTTTTATGGTACTAGAAAAGAATCCAAGGCCTGAAGGAAACTCTGTCCCTTACCTTTTCGAGTGTGTCCTTTACTCATATAAAACTTGTCTGTAAGCTTCCAGTTGGGAGTATTACAAAATGAAACAATATTCCATTTCAAGGCCAACATAGAATAAAAGGAAATAACTTTGTTTTAAAAGTGTTCTACTGCAAAGAAACAAAGACATGGAGATTTTAAAGTGTCTTATGCACGGATATTTCTCTCCTGAGATGATTCTCCTATTGTAGAAGTCAGTTATCCATTTCTTTATTCTGGTCCTGGGTCCTCCACAGCAATAAGGATTCCAAAAAGCAGGATCCAGTGAGTATAATCAGCAAAAGGAGCCTCTTCTCAAACCAGTGCTTTAAGGATGGTCCTAAGGAAATATGTGGGTTTTTCATTTTCTTGTTTGTTTGCTTACTTTGTGCTGGTTCTGGGGCTTGAACCAGAAGGTGGACCCTGTCCCTATACAGTTGTCTTTCCTGCCCACCTATCCCCTAAACTACTACTCTACTGCTTGAGCTAAAACTCAAATTCTGCCTGTTTTAGTGCTTAATTACAGATAAGAGTTTAACAGGCTGTCCTGCCTGGGTTGACTTTGAACTGAGATAGTAAGAAAACCAAGTGACATCAACTGTATGGACTTCTCTTTTGAAACAAGAATTATTAGATGAAGTTTATAATAAAGTTAATATTTGATAATTTTTAAAAGAAGAGAATATGTCAAGCAAAGAAGCCATAACTTAAATAACTCAGAAAAAGTAGGTGCACTGAATCATTTTGGAATTATTTTTTCTGTTTGGGAAGATTACAATTGACTTTGTTGTTCTTTTTGGGGAAACTTGAAGTCATATTTGCAGTTTTTGGTGGTCATGGGGCTTTAACTCTGATGCTGGGCCTTGTCCCTCAGCTCTTCCGCTCAAGTTGAGTGCTCTGCCACTTTAGGTACAGCACCACTTCTGGATTTCTGGTGGTTAACTAAAGATAAGAGTCTCATGGATTTTCCTGGCCAGTCTGGCTTTGAACCACAATCCTCTAGTCTCAACTTCTTCAGTAGGTAGGATTATAGGCATGAGTGTCCAGCATCCGGCTTATATTTGCATTTATGTGCACTTAATGACACTATGTAGACAAACAATGGAAATTTGAATCAATGATGACATTGCAGCTTTTCAGAAAAATTGAGGGTAGCAATAAAAATATCCTCCTTTTCCATGTTGTTACATTAATGACTCGTGTTATGGGACTCTTACATTAGCATCCTCTGTTGTCTGCGTATGTGGACTTAGAATCAGAAATGACTGAAGATTTTAGAAAGCAAAGGAGTTCAGGAATGAAAGAACAGCATAGAAGGATATACCATTTATCACACAGAGATTAAGAACTAGCCTAAGGAATTAGAATGCTAAAGACAATGAGGAATAAGCCTACTTGATAACTAGTTCTTCAATAACCAAAAATGGTTCCCTAGAACAGATTGTGGTATAACTTAGTTATTATCATTTATTCCTTCCATGTGAAGTTATTCCTTCTCTTTTCTCAAAACTATTAATTAGTCTATTCCTTTTTGATGCTATAACTTACCAAAAAGATTTCCAAATCTCACATAGACAACCCTTCTCATTGTGATTAGAAATGACGGCTCAAAACCTGGAATCTTTGAATTTCCAGGATTAATCTCCACCTGATATCTAAGCACATTCTTGGCATTAAATTGCCATGACCTATTAACAGAACATTGTTTTTTGTTTTTTGTTTTTTTTTTGTTTTTTGGTGGGGGGGTGTCTGGACGCGGAACCTGAACTCTGGGCTTGGGCGCTGTCCATCAGCTCTTCAGCTCAAGTCTAGCGCTCTACCACTTGAGCCACAGCGTCACTTCTGGCTTTTTTCTTTTTGCTTATGTGGTGCTGAGGAATCGAACACAGGGCCTCATGAGTGCAAGGCAATCTATACCACTGAGCCACCTTCCCAGCCCTTTTGTTAAATAATAGTAATCTAATATAGGTAAAATAAATTACGGACTATTGTTAGGCATCAGTTGGAATGATCAATTGTATATTCCAAGTATGGGTTATTTATTTTGCATTTACTAGCTAAATGACTTTTTGCCAATCTTGGGACTTGAACTCAGGGACAGGGAACTGTTTTTTTTTTTGTTTGTTTGTTTGTTTTGGCTCCAGGCTAGCACTTTACCACTTGAGGCACAGCTCCACTTTCAGTGTTTCTTTTTCTATTTATGTGGAACTGAGGAATCAAACCTAGGGTTTGATGCATGCTAAGCAATAACTGTTCCATTAAGCCACATTCCCAGAGCCCTAAAAAAATTCTTTTCGTTTTTATATTAATAAGTTTTTTTATTGTGAAAATACCACATAAGGGGGTTACAATTTTATGAGCAAGGTAATGAGTACATTTCATAGCAATCATTGTTGCCCCCCTCTTCCCCGTCCCATCCCTGCCATCGATTCTCCCCCTCCCACCCCCGCCAAAGTTGTAAAGTTTGTTTTTCAACATAACCACTTATACATCTCATTTTCGCAATTAGACTTGATTAAGATGGCATTACTTTTTCATTTCGTTACTATGTATTATAATTTAGGCCAGGTGGGAGAAAAAGAAGTGGAAAACAATACTAAGTCCAGTAAGGCTGACATTCCTATCACATCACTAAGTAAGTACAGTGTTAAGGCCAGCAGGACGCATAGGGTTGATGCACGTGACATTATTATGTAAAACACTATTGGTCATCATCTCCGACATCCATAACATTCTGCTTCCACTTTCAAGATAAAGAGGCAAATATCTAAGCCTTTTTAATTGATAGAGTGTGTTTCCTAGGAAAGAAGAAGGAGGATGTGGAAGGTGATGGTGGAAAAATATGTATATTGGCTCTCTGTCCACATTTTTTGCATTTTTAAAAAGTGCTATTGATGAACTCCCTCTTACATGTAATTGACTATACTGTCTGCACAAGATGCAGAGAAATGAAACATTTATTCTGGTGGATAGTAACATATATTAACAAAATCCATTTCTGGTTAAAAAGATACTAGGTAAGAAAGTATAAAGTATTGTCTATGAAATGGTTTCTTTTCTTGGAGAATAAACGGTAGTATTGAAATGCTCACTCCAGCTTTCTTGGAAATTTTATGCTGTCTCAGTATCAAAATGTTCTCTAATTCCTGTAACATCCAAGCATAAAAGACATGATTTGAAGATCTCAGTAGTTTTAAAAATAAAGGTACATAATAGCTTCCTTCTTGTAGAGATTTGTGATAGCGAGTATGATTGATTGTATTATAGTTCTCTTTTTTCCCCCCTCTTTATCTCAAGTGTTGTATATATGGTCATATTACTCTATGTCCTGCAACAGCATCCTGTTGGTGAGATTTACCTGTACTTTGCAATGCCAAGCTGGGTCATGTGACTTACATCAGCTTACAAAAATGAACCAGAAGTAGTGAAAGGCTATTTCTAGGGGAAGATTTCTGTCTCATTGTCTGTGTCTAATAGCTGAATTGTTTTCCCTTAGCTATAAAAATAGCGTAGTTTCAAAATGAGTCTTCTTTCAACTTATATACTGGAAGAATATATCATGTGAAATTGAGGCAAAACTCAAATACAGCCTCACCATATAACAAAAGCAGAATTAAGCTAATGTTAGAATATGATATTAAGATGTTAGTTTCTTATATTTTATACCTTTATGTTAGTTGACTATAGCATACTAGAATTTAATAAATACCAAACAAGAACTAAACAAATAGATAAGATTTCCTGGTGGACATTATTACAATTTTTTATAAATAAACATTCTCCATGTGATCATTTATGGGGTTATCTATTTTCTATAGATGGGTTTAATCATTTTAGATCATTGTATCTAATATCCATAATCATTATCCAGACCTTGTGATTGAGGTGAGGAAGAACAAAATATCTAGATTTCTCCTTCTCTTTTCCTCTTCTCCTTTTTGTAGTGTGAATTCTAATCCTTTCTCCAAATTCTCCTATTAGTAAAGGAAGAATGACACGTTGTGGATATCAAGAAAAAGGCTTCAAATCAAGAATTTCATACTTTCCTGGAGGAGGATGGGAAGGGATGGGAAGGAGAAAAAAAGAGGAGCTACAATGCTTGATAAGAAATGTACTCATTATCTTGCCCATGTAATTGTAATCCCTCTGTACAGTATTTTCACAATAAAAAAATAGATGAGAAGGGGTACCAAGATGGTGACAGGGCAGTACGGAAACACCACAGCTCTCCCCAACCCAAAAGAGAGTTCAAGTTCCGATGCTTAATCTCCCCAAGAGACTGACAACAACAAAAAGATGAACACCCAGAGAAAAACAGAAGGTGGAAAATAACAAAAAAGAAAGAGAGAAAAAGAAGAATTTCAGAACAGAGGAGCAGGAAGACTCCTCCCTCAACCTTTACTGGCCGCGCAGCAGCACACCAAGCCATGGCCAGACCACCCAGCAGGGGCTGTCCAAGTCCCAGAGATACAGGAGTTTGTCTGCAGATAACCTGCGCAGAAGCGGCCTGAGGTACTAGTGTCAGACCCACTGATCGTGATGAACGGAGAAACCTCCTAGCCGGGAGCTTGAACAAAGATCCCACCCCTCACTCTCCATCTGAGCAGAGAGGCTCCATCCCACCAAAGCCCCTCAACCCCATGGCAGGAACCCCAGAACTACATGGGACTCCCACCGAACACCAGAGCAGAAGACATGCAAGGAACTGGTGCTGATCCGGAGAGTGCAAATGCAGACAAACCCCAGTGCTCAGAACCTGCACGGAGGCTCCTCCCCCACCCTTTGGGCAGAGGTTAGAGGCCCATCTCATGGTGCAGACCCAAACAGCATCAAATTAGGCAGAGACAGAAGAGAATCACACAGAGCTACCACCGCCCAGCCCAGCCCACATACACCTCAACTGAACTCTGATTGGAAAGGCAACCAATGACCTACATCACACAGAAGCAACTAGCTCCAGGGTGAGTACCCCGCAGGGGACTCTATCCCTCAAGAGAGACCAGGGCTGGTGGGAATCCCCAGACCATGAACCAGACCTCCTAACCCAACACCTGTACCACAGGACCCACTAAAACTGGGAACTGTTGGAGAGCTCCACCAAACCGTGTAGCACACTCAGCTGACCAGGCTACAGCAAGAGTGCCCCTGGAAGGGAGCTTAAATGCCCAAGCCAGGAACAGCGCCCCTGGGTCAAGATACCCAACAGTGGAAGAAATTTGAACTGTGTACCCCAGGCTGTGTAACCTAGGTGGGATACACAGCAGCATATCTCCAACCCACGTTCCCCAGGCCTTGGGCCGGGACCAGGCCTGGGGATCCAGTGCCTGAGCAACACAACCAACCTTTCCCAATTGAAGTCAGAAGCTGAGCATAAGCCTCAGCAGAGGGGAGAAAACAAGGAACTGCACCCACTGGGAAGCACGCCTGTGAGAGCAAAAGTCCAGGGGGGCTCAGGACAAGAGAAGCCCAAACCCCACCAGAAACCAACCCATATATTCTAGGTTATTAGACAACACAGGGCACCAGGACCTGATAATAGGCAGGAGCTCAGGCTGGTAAGGTGGCTCAGCAGTAGAATGCTTGCGTTGGGTGCATGAGGACTTGGATCTGATTCCTCAGCACCACATAAGCACAAAGGGTCAGAAGTGGTGCTGTGGTTCAAATGGTAGGATGCCATCCTTGAGCTTAAGATCTGAGGGACAGTGCCCAAGCCCAGAGTTCAAGCCCAAAACCAGCCTTTCCTCCACAAAAAAAAAACCATCAGGAGCCCATAGCAGACTCCAGCATCTGAGAGAGTTCATCCAGCACATCCAATCTTGCCAAGAGCACCCGTAGGAGCAAACAGGAGCAGTCTAGGCTGCTCAACCCTTCCAATGACGAGAGCTGCCAGTGATCTACAGCAAAGAGCTGAGAACCCTATGTGGGTCAGACCAGCAGCTGGAGGTCGGCCCCCAACAGAACCGAAATCAGGTACAAACTCTCTCTACCAACACAGAAACAACAACCAAGCAAAATCAGACACATATTGACCAAAACAAAATTTCAGATTAGTCTCCAATAATCCTGGACCCACATGGGAAAATCACAGAGAAAAATTACAAGATTTATTAATAGCCAGGATAGCAAGGTATCCCCAATAGCCAGCAGCCACACAGGGGAGAGCCCCAGTGGGAGCAAAGCAGGAATGAAAGACAAAAGCTACATCCAAGGGATGCTGGAGACAATGACTCAAAAAATAAAGCGAGAAATAGACCAGAAATTAAAGAACATGGGGACAAACTATCGAAAGAAATGCAGGATCTCAAACACGAGGTACACACAAAAGTAGAGGAATTACATACCTCACTCAGAAGTGAGAAAAATGCCAAAATAGAGGCAATACATACCTTATTAAGAGGTGAGATCAGTACTTTGAGAACCAACACCAAATCCATAAATGAGTCCATTTCTTCCTTGCAAACCACAATGGAAGCCACAGTTAACAGAGTGAACGAAATGGAATGTAGAGTGTCAGATACAGAAGACAGAATACACCAACTGGACCAAACAATGACAGATATGGAAACATCACTTAAATTATGCCAAAGTTAAATTCAAGAGCAAGCAGATAGTGCCAAGAAATTTAACCTTTGTATAATTGGAGTGGACGAAGGTGAGGAATATCAAAGCAAGGGAATGCAACACCTATTCAACAAGATAATCAGTGAAATTTTCCCCATCTCAAAAAAGAACATCTTACCTACATAACAGAAGCATATAGAACACCTAACAAGCAAGACACCAGGAGAAACACTTCTAGACACATTATAGTAAAAATGATAGACCTGAATAATAAGGAAACCATCTTGCATGCAGCAAAAATGAAGAAGGAGCTATAATAAACGGGAAAAATTAGAATCACTGCAGATCTCTCCACACAAATACTGAATGCAAGAAAGGCCTGGGAAAGTACCATACGAGCCCTGAGAGCCAATAACTGTCAACCCAGACTGATATACTCGGAAAAGCTAGCATTCACATTCGATGGAGAGCTGAAAATTTTTAATAGCAAATAAAAACTAAATGAATACATAAACATTAAGCTAGCATTACAAAGAATACTAAGAGTGGGAACACAACCTGAAGAAAGCAACCAGGAACAAGGACATGTACCCAGACAGTAATTAATAGAAATCTAACTGAGCAAGCACAGGAGGAAAGGAAAGAAGAAAAACTGAGGGAAATTGGGAATGACAGGGATCAAAATGCATCTCTCTATACTATCTCTTAATATTAACGGGCTTAATTTGCCAATCAAAAGAAAAAGAACTGCGGATTGGATTAGAAAACATGACCCATCCATCTGTTGCCTTCAGGAGACACACCTCTCAGCCAAACATACAAATAAACTCAGAGTAAAGAGTTGGAAAAGGATCTACCAATCAAATGCCCCCAGTAAGAAAGCAAGTGTAGCAAGCCTGATATCTCAGAAGATAAACTTTTCATTATAATCAATACAAAAAGACAAGGCTGGACACTACATATTAATACAGGGAACAACCCAAGAGGAGGACAGTTCCCTCTTATATTACCAACTTATATTCCCCAAACATTGGTGCACCCAGATATGTTAAGCAAATACTCTCAAACTTACAGAATAAAATAGATCCCAATATGATAATACTAGTAGACTTTAACACCCCACTCTCGCCAAGGACAGGTCTACCAAACAGAGGATTGGAAAAGAAGCTACTGAATTAAGTGAGGCCATACTTCAACGGAATTAACTGACATCTACCGAGTATTTCACCCTAAAACAACAGAGTACACATTCTTCTTAGTAGCTCATGGAACTTTCTCCAAAATAGACCATATCATAGTTCATGGAAGGAACTTAAGCAAATACAAGGGGATCGACTTAATCCCCTCTATCCTATCTGACCACAGTGGAATCAAGCTAGTTCTCAATAACAAAGCATACAGCAGAAATTATTCTAATACATGGAAATTGAACAGCACACTTCTAAGCAATGGCTAGGTAACAGAAGAGATCAAAGAAGAAATAATTTCCTACAACTCAATAAAAATGAAAACACCGCACAAAGAAACTTGTAGGACACATCAAAAGCAGTCCTGAGGGGAAAATTTATTGCCCTCAGTGCCCACATCAAGAAAATAGAGACAGACCAAGTAAATTATCTCATGTTTCAATTAAAATAGCTAGAAAAACATGAAAAAAAATGCAACCTAAATTTACTAGAAGGAGCCAGATAACCAAACTAAGACTGGAGATTAATGAATTAGAAAATTGTAGAACCATAGCCAGAATTACCCAAAGAAAAAACTGGTTCTTTGAAAAAATAAATAAAATTGATGGACCGTTGGCAAGATTAATTAAAAAGAAGAGAGGAAACCCATATTAACAGGATTAGGGATGCCATAGGAAAATTCACAATATATACACAAATTATCTAAAACAATCTTAACGGACTACTTTCAAAAGTTATACTCTCTAAAGTAAGAAAACCTGGCAGAAATGGATGCATTTTTAGAGAAATACAAGTTGCCCAAACTAAGCAAAGAAGAAGTAAATCATTAAATAAGCCAATATCCTACAACGAGATACAGAAACAATCAGAAGTCTTCCAACAAAAAAAGCCCAAGACCAGATGGATTCACAGCAGAATTCTATAAGACCTTTAAAGAAGAACTAATGGCCATAATCCTCAAGCTCTTCAGAGAAACAGAGAAGGAGGGAGCTATCCCAAACTCATTCTACGAAGCCAATATCACACTCATCCTCAAACCAGGCAAAGACCCAACCAAAAAAGAGAATTACAGGCCAATTTCCTTGATGAACACTGATGCAAAGATCCTTAACAAGATTCTAGCTAACAGAATCCAGAAACATAAAAAAAAAAATCATACACTATGATCAGATAGGCTTCATCCCAGAGATGCAGGGATGGTTTAACATACATAAGTCAATAAATGTAATCCTACACATCAACAGAGCCAAGGTCAAGAACCACATGATTATCTCCACAGATACTGGAAAGGCCTTTGATAAAATTCAACATTCATTCATGGTAAAAGCTCCGGAGAAAATAAGAATAGAAGGAACATTTCTTAAAACAATAAAAGCCATTTATGACAGACCAATAGCCAATATTATACTTAATGGGGAAATGCTAAAAGGAATTCTCTTAAAATCAGGAACAAGGCAAGGATGCCCACTGTCTCCACTCCTCTTCAAAATAGTCCTGGAACCCTTACCCAGGTAAATAAGGTAAGAAAAAGACATTAAAGGGATCCGCATAGGAAAAGAAGAAGTTAAACTATCCCTTTTTACAGATGATAAAATACTATACCTTCACGATCACAAAAACTCTATTCCCAAACTCTTAGAAATCATAAATCACTTCAGCAAAGTAGCAAGATACAAAATCAACCCATAAAATCAGTTGCCTTCCTGTACACTGACAATGTACAAGCAGAAAGGGAGCAACCCCATTCACAATAACCTCCCCCAAAATAAAATATTTAAGAATTAACCTAACCAAAGATGTAAAAGAACTATTTAATGAAAACTATAAAAATGTGGTATATATACACAATGGAATTCTGTGCCTCCATCAGAAAGAATGACATTGCCCCATTTGTTAGGAAAGGGAAAGACTTGGAAAAATTATATTAAGTGAAGTAACCCAGGCCCAAAGAAACTTAGGTCCCATGATTTCCTTTATTTGCTAAAACTAGTATATTCTGAGTCAAGCAGAAAGGTCAGATAAGTAGATGTTAGAGAAAGCATTCAAGTGTATTTTTTCTTTCAGGTGATTGTTTCTAACACATTTATAAGATTAGTTCTTTGTTGCTTTGTATGTTCCTGCCCCATGGTGTAACCCCTGCTTTCACTGTATTTGATGTTGATATAATTTGTGGAGGGGAAGAGGAAAAAACAAATTATTTAAATAGGGATTCAGGTGGATCTATTGTAACAATGAGATATACAAGTCATTATGTCGAATACAAACTTTACAACTTTGGTGGGAGGAAGAAGGATTGGGTTGGGGGGGCGGGAGGAGCATGGGAAGAGATGGGAAGGGGAAACAAAGGAGGAGTCTACAATGATTGATAAGAAATGTACTCATTATGTTGCCCATGTAATTATAAACCCTCTTTACAGTATTTTCACAATAAAAAAATAAATAAAACTATAAAAAGTTAAAGAAAGAAATTACACAAGATACTAGGAAATGGAAAGACCTCCCATGCTCTTGGATAGGCAGACTTAATATAGTGAAAATGGCAATACTGCTTTCAAGTATTTTCATTGGCTATTTTCATTATTGCCTTTGTTCTGGTTTTCTTATCAGGAACACAGGGTTACACAAAAAGATCTTCCTAAGATATAGGATCTTAGGCAGAAAAAAAATAAATGTATAATTAAAGATTTTCATCTCTTAAGAGAATAAAAAGGTCAGAAGACATTTTGTTATTACTTGCATGGTTCAGATGACTTGAATGTTTTGGTTGTTAAACTAAGTGGAATACATGTAAAATGTTACAGTTGTTCCAAACGATGATACTTTTCTGCTCCAATAAGATGAAACCTCTGACAAGGTTAGAGGGCATATCGATTTTGGGGGAGAAGTCTTAATTTTAGAATGCCAAGGTAGATACCTAAAACAGCACTGTCTATCATATATCTGCTAATTTTATACTATGGCCTATAAGTTTATAAAACTACACATATGAATTGAATGAGAAATGTTTGATTTACACAATTGACTCAAAAACAACTAAAACCAGAAAACACTTCTATATATTTATATAAACTAATATATCCAGTGAGGATTTAAAAATTTTTAGAATATATATTTAACATTTATGTCAAAATATTGTTTATTTGTAAATGTTTATTTTTAATTGTTGTCAGTCGTGGGACTTGAAATCTGGACCTGGACACTGCCCCTCAGCTCTTCAGCTCAAGATTAGTACTCTACCACTTGAGCAACTAACAGTTTTCTTTTGTCTCATTTGAGGTAAGAGTCTCATGGACTTTCCTGCCTAGGCTAGCTTTGAACCATGATTCTCAGCTCTCAGCCACTTTAGTAGCTAGAGTTACAATCATGAGCCACTGGCGCCTAGCTACAATACAGTAGATGGAAAGAAATCATTAAAATTACACCAGAATTAAACGAATTAGAATCCAAAAATAAAAATTGTAAGAACCAAAAACCAAAGAGTTGATACTTTGAAAAATGAAAAAAATTGACAGATCCTTAGCAAATCTTATGAGAAAAAGAAGAGAACACACTCAAATAAATAAACTCAGGTATGAGAATGGAAACATCACCACAGTAACAACCAAGATTCAGAACAATATAAGAGAATACTTCTCAAAATATTATGCTAATAAGTTAGAGTGCCTGGCAGAAATAGACGTTTTCCAAGCCAATATCGAAATGCTGAAACAAACCAACGTGAGTTAAACCATCTTAACTGGCTCATATCAAACACTGAAATAGAAACAGTAATAAGAGACCTCCCATCTCAGAAAAGCAGCTTTAAAGCGGAATTCTATAAAGCCTTCATGGCAGAGCTCACACCAATACTTTTCCAACTCTTCAATGGAATTGAAATAGAAAGTTCACTACCGAACTCATTCTATGAAGCCATCATAACCCTCATCCCAATACCAGGCAGGGACTCGTCAAAGAAAGAGAACTATAGACCCATTTCTTTGATGAACATTAATGCAAAACTTCTCAACAAAATTCTGGCCAATCAATTTCAACAATTCATCCAAAAACTCATACACCACCATCAAACAAGATTCATTTCAGGGCTGCAAAGCTGGTTCAATATACACAAATCAATTAACATAATTCATCACATCAACAGGAGCAAGGATAAGAACCACATGATTATCTCAATAGATGCAGAAAAAAGCATTTGACAAGATCCAACAATCCTTTGTGATGAGGGTTCTGGAAAAATTAGGAATCCAGGGAACATTCCTCAATACAATAAAGGCTGTATATGACAAACAGCCAGAATTTTACTTAATGGTGAAAAACTAAAGCCATTTCATCTTAACTCAGGAACGAGACAAGGATGTAAACTCTCTCCACTTCAATTTAGTAATAGAATGACTAGCTACAGCAATAAGAAAAGAGGCAATAAAGGGATCCAAACAGGGAAAGATTAAATAAAACTCTCCCTCTTTGCAGATGACATTAGCTTGTGTTTAATGAATCCCACGGACTCCACACCCAAATGACTCAAGCTGATTCTAAATTTTGGCAAAGTAATGGGGTATAAAATTAACCCTCAAAGATCAATGGCTTTTCTGTATGGCCCCAATGAGAAAAGTGAGTCTGAAATCAGGAAAGCAACTCCATTTGTAATAGTCCCACAATCAATAATACCTAGGAATTAACTTAACCAAAGAAGTGAAGAACCTCTATAATGAAAAATTTAAAAAACGTGGAAAAAAGAAAAATTTAAAAACGTGAAAAGGGAAATCAAACAGAAATTAGAAAGTGGAAAAACCTCTCATGTTCCTGGATTGGAAGGATTTACATCGTGATAATGGCAATAATCCCCAAGGATATCTACTAATTCAATGTGATGCCTTTCAATGTTCCCACGGCATTCTTCAAGGAAAAAGAAGAGGCAATCCAAAAATTTACATGGAACTATTAAAGGCCCCAAATAGCAAAAACAATCCTTAACAGAAAGAACAGTGCTGGAGGAATATCAATACCAAATTTCAAACTCTACTATAAATCCATAGTAATCAAAACAGCTTGGTACGTGCACAAGAACAGACCTCAGCACCAATGGAATAGAGCTGAAAACCCAGAAAGGAACCTACAGACATATAAGCCATCTAATCTTTGATAAGGGAGTTAAAAAATTAGAATAGAGGAAAGACAGCCTCTTCAGTAAATGGTGCTGGCAAAACTGGTTAACTATTTGTAGAAAACTAAAGCTCGATCCTTATATAACACCTTGTACCAGAATCAACTCCAAATGGATCAAAGACCTCAGAGTCAAAGCAGACATTCTGAAAACATTACAGGATGGAATAGCAGAAATCATAGGTCTCCTTGGTACAGGCCTAAAATTTCTTAATAGAAACCTAGAAACACAACAAATCAAAGAGAGGTTGGACAAATGGGATTGCATGAAATTACTGAGCTTCTTCATGGCAAAGGGTATAGCTAACAAGATCAACAGAAAGACACGCATTGGGAGATCTTCACTAGCCATACAATGGACAAGGGTCTCATATCTAAAATATACCTACAATAGAATTGAAAACCCAGAAATGAACCCACAGACCTATAGCACTGTAATCTTCAATAAGGGAGCTAAAAACTAGAATGGAAGAAAGACACTCTCTTCAGTAAATAGTGCTGGAAAAATTGGTTAATCATTTGTAGAAAACTAAAAATGGATCCTTATATATCACCCTGCACCAGAATCATCTCCACATTGATCAGATACCTCGGAGTCAAAGCAGACACTCTGAAATCTTTAAAGGATGGAATTAGAGAAACCCTAGGTCTCCTTTTCACAGGTCAATATTTTCTTAATAGAGACCTGGAAACTCAACAAATCAAAGAAAGGTTGGAAAAATGGGATTGCATGGAATTGCAGAACTTCTGCATGGCTAACACAGAGCTAGCAAGATCAAGGGTCTCATATCTAAAATATACCTGGAACTCAGAAAATTAAATTCCCCAACAACAAATTTTCAATGAAACAACTGGGCAATAAATAAGTGGGCTAAAGGCCCACTGAAGAGGAAAGAAGGAAGAGCAATAGATACATGAGGAAATGCTCAACCTCCCTAGCCATAAGAGAAATACAAATCAAAACAACATTGTGATATCACCTCACCCCAGTTCCAATGGCTAAATCAAGAAATATAATTGCAAAAGATGCTGGAGGGGATGTGGACAGAAGGGAACCTTACTGCATTGTTGGTAGGAGTGTAAACTTGTTCAACCACTTTCGAAATTAGTATGGAGGTTCCTCAAAGACGCCACATAGAGCTGTCCAATGACCCAGCAATCCCACTTTTGGGCTTTTACCCAAATGATCACAAATAAGACCTTACTAAAGCTACCAGTACAACCATGTTTATTGCAGCATTATTTACCATGGCTAAGATATGGAACCAACACAGATGCCCCTCAGTAGATGAATGGATCAAGAAAATGTGGTATATATACACAATGGAATTCTATGCCTCCATCAGAAAGAATGACATTGCTCCATTTGTTAGGAAATGGGAAGAATTGGAAAAAATATATTAAGTAAAGCAAGACAACCCCAAAGAAACATAGTTCTCATGGTTTCCCTTACTTGCAATCCCTAGTATATGTCTGAGACAGCAGAAACGTTCAGATAAGTAGATGTTTGATGAAATGAACCCTAAGGTAAGGATTCAAATGTTTTTTTTTCTTATTATTGTTTCTAACATATTTATAAGATGATTTGTTTCTTGCATTTTATGTCCCTTCCCCAAGGTATAACCCCTGCTTTCACTGTAGTTTATGTTAATATAATTTGTGGAGGCGAAAGGGAATAACAAATTGTTTATATATGGATACAGGTGGACGTGTTGCAACAATGAGATATACAAGACTTTATATGGAAAAACGAACATTACAATTTTGGCTGGGGGGCGGGGATTAAAGAGGAGAGGGACCGGGGTGGTGAGAAGGGAAGGGATGGGAAGGGGAAACAAAGGAGGTGGCAAAAATGCTTGGTAAGAAATATACTCATTTCCTTGCCCATGTAATTGCATCCTCTGTTTACAGTATTTTCACACTAAAAAATTATCTGAAAAAATTTGCATCAGTTGATAGTGCATATGATTTTATTTTTATTACAAACATAGAATGTAGTAAAAATTTTCATTGCAATTACACTGCACTAGGATGTGGGCAGATTCTAATGTAAATAATAGACTGTGCTTATGTAGAGAATTTGAGCATCCAGAATTTTAATATGCCTGTGATCATAAAACTGATACCTTACTGATATTGAGTGACAAATACAACTTCTGATAAGTACAGAAGTTTTCCTTGTATGTTTTTAATACATATTTTTATTGTAAATGTCCTGTGCAGAGTGTTTACAGTTACATATGTAAGGTAATGAGTACATTTCTTATTGAGCATTTTTACCCCCTCCTTGGTTTTCCCCTACCATCCCTTCCCTTCACGCCTCCCAACTCTTCCCTCCAACCCCCTCCCCCGATAGAGTGTCTTGTACATCTCATTGTTGCAATGGGTCAACCTGTATCCTTTCCTTGTATCTTAAATGAAGAAATGCTGATTGATTTGTGCTGATTCTACTTGTGTAGACACACCTAAGATCACTCGCCAAGTCCAAGAGCACGTAATTCACATGCACATCATTTTTTGTCATTTTGGTATAATTGTGTTCTACACATTTATTGACAGGTTACAAATTATTCTCAAATTTTAATACATTAAAATACTTTCTTTTTGTCTTATTTTCTTGACCATGACATCAGCAAGACCTCAGTCAGCATTTCTCACATAGGACTTTTCACATGAGTTTGTTAAATGTTGACCTGAGCTCCAATCTTCTGAGGACTCACTCATCTGCTTAAGAATTGATGCTGGCTGTTGGAAAAGAACTCAAGGAAGAATGCCATTTAAAGCCTTATAACTTTATTCTGTACCAGGGTATTTTCCTGCTACTTTGGTTTTTGAGAGTGTCTACAAGAACTAGCATTCCCTGGGGAGCAAGGAGACGCCATATGACGTTTACTTACTGAGATTTCCGATTGACTTGCTATCACTTGTACTGCATTTTGAAAGTCGAATGTGTCAAAACCTACCCATTTGAAGAGATAAGAGGAGATGCTGGGAAGATGGCTCAGTGGTAGAGTTCTTGCTTTGCATGCATGAGGCCTGGGTTCAATTCTTCAGCACCACATAAAAAGAAAAAGCTGGAAGTGGTGCTGTGGCTCCAGTGGTAGAGCACTAGCCTTGAGATGAAGAGCTGAGGGACAGCGCCTAAGCCCAGAGTTCAAGGTCTACACTGGGGTGGAGCTTGTATTGAGTACATAACAAACTGCTTCATGTATTTGGCAAGTTACCTGTCTCCAGTGTGCCGTAAGAATAGGACTATCAGATAAATTAATAAATTCCTTTAGAAAAAGAGATAGGAGTGGTAAAAGAATTTTTAGAGACAAATACATCTTCAACATATTTGATTCCAAACTTTATGTCTAAGGCATATTCAACAAGTAGTGAAACTTGTGTTGTCTGTAACTATGTGTCTTTCTCCATGTGTGCATGTGTACATGTGTGTATGTATGTATTTTTGTGTATAGTAACATGCATGTATACATATATAAGGGCATATACACACATATATGCATTTAAAAATAAATATACATATATAAATATATGTGTATATATTTATATCAGTTGTTCAATGATTTAATCTATAGTTCCCAGCACATTGTCATTCTCACAAAGTGTACATGATAAACTGCTCTGAGGTTCCGTGCTCTATGATGGGCATTCTTTGTAATCATTTCCCCCATTACCTTGTTTTTCATCCCTGAATATATTCGCTCTACTTTCCACAGGAAAGCATTGTTTTCATTACATGTATTTACTTATAATAAAAGAAAAAGGTCGTTTGTAAAAGAAAAAAGAAAACGAACTTTTAGGTCAGAGGTTAAAAGTATCCTATCCGTTTCAATGATTCCTATGAGATAAAATTTATAACAGTAGTAAAAGTGAAAAGGAATTCCTAGATCTGTTGTTTTGCCATTTAGAATAGAAATGAATAACATCACGTCACTGTTATAACTCTTAAAGAATGCAAGGGTAACTGATGGTCGCTATCATGTTCCCACAAAACCAGTGGATTCTGAAGGATAATAGTAGACCAGCAGAAATTCTTTCTTTTTTTTATTGTGAAAATACTGTACAGAGGGTTTATAATTACATGGGCAAGACGGTGAGTACATTTCTTATCAAGCATTGTAGCCTCCTCCTTTGTTTACCCTTCCTATCTCTTCGCATCTTTCCTCCCACCCCTCCTCCCCCCCCACCCCCAGTTGTAAAGTTCGATTTTTGACATGACAACTTGTACTTCTCCTTGTTGCAACAGGTCCACCTGTATCCTTATTTAAACGACTTGTTTTTCCACTTCCCCTCCACAAATTATACCGACATCAAATATAGTGAAAGCAGGGGTTATACTGTAGGGGAGGGACATATTAGGGTGAGGTGGTATGACAATGTTGTTTTGATTTGCATTTTTTTATGGCTAGGGAGGTTGAGCATTTTTTCCTGTGTCTATTGGCCATCCTTCTTTCTTCTTCAGAGAAGTCTCTCTTTAAGTCATTAGCCTACTTATTTATTGGGCAGTTGTTTCTTTGAGGATTTATTGTTGGGGGATTTAATTTTTTGAGTTCCAAGTATATTTTAGATATGAGACCCTTGTCCGTTTTATGGCTAGTGAAGATCTTCTCCCAATCTGTGGGCTTTCTATTGATCTTGCTACCTATGTCCTTTGCCGTGCAGAAGCTCTGCAACTTCATGCAATCCCATTTGTCCAACCTTTCATTGATTTGTTGTGTTCCCGGGTCTCTATTCAGAAAATTTCGGCCAGAGCCAAGGAGACCTAGGGTTTCTCCTATTCCATCCTGTAATGTTTTCAGAGTGTCTGCTTTGACTCCGAGGTCTTTGATCCATTTGGAGTTGATTCTGGTGCAGAGTGATATATAAGGATCTAGCTTTAGTTTTCTACAAGTAGTTAAGCAATTTTGACAGCACCATTTACTGAAGAGGCTGTCTTTCTTCCATTCTATTTTTTTAGCTCCCTTATCAAAGATTAGATGACTATAGGTCTTTAGGTTCATTTCTGGGTTTTCAATTCTATGCCATTGGTCCTGAAGTCTGTTCTTGTGCCAGTACCAAGCTATTTTGATTACTACGGCTTTATAGTAGAGTTTGAAATTTGGTATTGATATTCCTCCAGCAGTGTTCTTTCCATTGAGGAGCGTTTTTGTTATTCGGGGTCTTTTATTATTCCATATGAATTTTTGGATTGCCTCTTCTATTTCCTTGAAGAATGAGGTTGGAATTTTGATAGGTATCGCATTAAATTTGTAGATAGCCTTGGGAAGTATTGCCATTTTCACAATGTTAATCTTTACAATCCAGGAGCATGGGAGTTTTTCCCATTTTCTAAGTTCTGTTTTGATTTCCTTTTTCAAGTTTTTAAAGTTTTCACCATAGAAGAGCAGCAGACATGGAGCATGAAAGAGAAAGAGAGGAAATGGGAGAGTGAAAGAGAAAGAGAAATATCACAATACTAAAAGTGCATAACAGGTAAACAAGAGCAGTATGAGAATATTCATACTGCTGTCTTTAGACTCTACATATACATTTCAAGGTATTTGATGTATGATAACCCATCAAAATGAAATATAAAGTTATTTTATTAAAAATAAAAATGTCTCAGGAGAAATTTTAAATGTAAAAACAATCTTCATGGAAGCAAACTCTGAGCTATTTCATGACTTTGAAAAGGATAAAGTGGTTGAAGTTAGTATAAATTCAGAAGTATGACAATTCACAATGATATAAAAAGGTATTCATATATTTAATAACATAACCCAAAGCAGAAAGCAAATGTTGGATAAATTGATTTTTTAAAAAACATTCTATCAGGTGCTTGGAAGGTGGCTCAGTGTTAGAGTGCTTGCCTTGCATGCATGAGGCCCTAGATTTGATTTCTCAGCACCACATAAGGAGAAAAAGATGGAAGTGGTGTTGTGGCTCAAGTGGTAGCACTAGCCTTGAGGTGAGGGACAGCACCTAGGACCCAGAGTTCAAGCCCCATTACCAGCAAAATCAAAATATAAAACAAAACTAAACACAGTCTCTCACTTTTGTGGCCTCAACTCTTTAAAATCACTGCTTCAGCCTCTGGGTAAGATTTTAGGTGTGGACATTTATCAACATTCCTGATTCAGACTCTACTTCATAACTTTTTAAATAAATATTTTGTTCTTAATTTTCCTCTTCATAAATTCACATGCACCTATAAAAAATGGTTTGGCCATCCCAGTAACCTTCTGCAAGTACTTCATAATGATGACTTACAAAAAGTTGTATTATATTACAACAAGGAAAACAATGCTACAAATAAGAAAAACCAATAATTAAATATTAATGATTAATAAAATGAAAAGCAAAACAATTACCAGTGTTTTCAGTATTTGAAGGGTACTACGTATTAGATTTTACTATTTTCTCATATTCCTGTACATTTAAAACTGCCTAAGATTATGATGTTCAACAAGAGTTTTAAAAGCTATGAGCAGTCTTTAAAGTTACCCATTAAGATTACTATTTATGGCTCATCTCATCATTTGTATATGGCTTATATCATCATTTGTTCCTCACTAACATCTAAAATAAGGAAGCCCTATATTTTTAATAGAAACTATGTAGTTGAAAGTCTTAACTCTTTATTCTGCTCCTTTACACAAAGACTTTGCAACTTCTCATTAGTAAAATTTGTATAAACTCTGAAATGTACATACTTAGTAGCATATGTCTGCTACCATAAATCTTAAATACTTTATCAAAAAGTTTTATGACCTGGGGCTGGGTAGGTGGCTCAGTGGTAGAGTGCTTGCCTTGCATGCATGAAGCCCTGGGTTCGATTCCTCAGCACCACATAAGCAAAAAGAAAAAAGTTGGAACTGGAACGTTGGTTCAAGTGGTAGAGCAGTAGCTTTGAGCTGAAGAGCTGAGGGACAGCGCCCAGTCCCAGAGTTCAGGCCCCACTCGCAGACTCCCACCCCCAAAAAAATTTATGTCCTGCCAAACAGTCCTAGTTTTGGCATATATAAGCAAATTCCCAAAATTAAATATGTTTAAAACATTAAAACTTAAAAAAAAACCTTAACACTTGCTTCAGTGTTCATTATGACAGGTGCCTTGTATAAAATAATTGAATTCCTCCTCTTACACATCTCTTGAACAACAAATATCTGGAATTATTTTGTTTTTGACATGTCAGTCTTTATTCTTAAATGTGTGCTTATGTAAGAAGTACATGGTTCTAAAATTTCATGGCAATTCTTTTGAGCTTACTTTTTGTTGAATTGTCTAGTTTAAGAAAATAAATTACACTTTATATATAAAAAATGTTCTATGCTCAATTCAGCATCAAGTACTCTAACATTGGAACAATACAGAGAAGATTAGAATGGCCCCTGAGAAAGGATGACAGGCAAATTCCTGAACCATTCCATACTTTTACAACAACAGATGCTGGAGGGGATGTAGCCACAAGAGAATTGTACTGCATTCTTGGTGGGAGTGTAAACTTATTCAACCCTTTGGAAAGTACTATGGAGGTTCCTCAAAAGACTCCACATAGAGCTCCCCTATGACCCAGGAATCCCACTTTTGTGCATTTACCCAGATGATCACAAACAAGACCACACTAAAGCTACCAGCACAACTATGTTTACTGCAGCATTATTTACCATCGCTAAGATCTGAAACCAACCCAGATGCCCCTCAGTAGATGAATGGATCAAGAAAATGTGGTATTTATACCAATGGAATTCTTTGCCTCCATCAGAAAGAATGGCATCGCCCAATTTGTTAGAAAATGGAAAGACTTGGAAAAAAATATTAAGTGATGTAAGCCAGATCCAAAGAAACATAAGCCCTATGTTTTCCTTAATTTTTAATAACTATTTTATGTCTGAGATAAGCAGAAAAGGTTAAAAGCTTTGCACATATGACCAGATTAGGCAAATCAAACCCAAGATAGGAACACACGTGTGTTTTTCTCTTGCTTGTTATTGATTCTAACGTACTTATAACAGGTGATGTGTTTTTTTTGTTTCTTTATATGTTCCTCCCCCATGCTATAACCCGTTTACACTGTATTTGAAGTTGGTGCGCCCACATCTTGTATATATGTTCCTCTAATTTGGGGAGGGAAAGGAAAAAAACAAGATGCTTAAATAGGGATACAGGTTGACCCATTATAACAATGAGATGCACAAGACACTATGATGAAAAATGAACTTTACAATTTAGGCAGGGGAAGTGTACTTAGGGAGGGTAGTGTGCTTGTAAAGGTGGGAGGGAAGGGATGGTAGGGGAACATAAAGGAGGAGGTAACAATGCATGTTAGGAAATGTACTCATTACCTTGCTCATGTAAATGTGACCCCTGTGTACAGAATTTTACAATAGAAAACATATAACATGTTCTGAGATGGAAGAGTTTATTTCCTTTATTTTACTCATATAATATTGTTAACAAAGAAATTGATGCAAAACATTAATATGAAGGTATTTTGAATGTGTGTGTGTGTGTGTGCAAGAGTGTGTGTTCTCATCCAATTCCATGTATGTTGGTGTGCTCAGAGTTTGAAATCAGGGCTTCAAAGTCTTGCTAGGCCTTTCCTCTCTAGATTGGTGAGCTACTATATGAGCTACATCTCCATTCCTGGCCTGTTGCTAATTCATTGAAATTTTTGAAAAATAATCCTATGAATTTATTTTTCCCCCATTGGTTTCCAACTGTTATCCACAGATCTCTAGCTTCAGTGTTGATATGGCGAATAGTTAGGTTTACAGATGTGACCAACCAGCACAAGTCTTTTAGAATAATTTTAAAAGTAGAAGAAAGTTTACTTCACGGGGTCCTGTTTTATCATTTATTTTTAAAGCATTTTGGAGTGATTATATGCAATTTTTTTTTCGTTTTTTTGGATTCTTAACACAATAAGTGAAAATATTTAAAAGTTTTAGTACTTTTTAAAAAGGAAACAGGAACTATGGGACTGAAGAAATTTTTCTCTTATAAGCTCAGCTCTGTGCATGATAACCCAATGTCACCAACACAATCTGTGTTGAAGACCAAATATAACAGAAAACTATCACCATGGGCAATAATTGCTATGCTATTATTTCTTGGAAATATGAATATTGAATTGAGAGTGTAAGAGAATGGAGAGATTTTACCTACCTTTTGTGTATTGCTGAAAGACTTTTGGAAACTTTGACTCATTTCTTTGCTCAAAGTGTGTGTTTGAGCCATGCACTTACTGCCTTTAATTACAATGTTTCCAAACACTAAAATGGTAATAACATTAGTTTTATAGAAAATGTTATCTTAAGAATTAAGGGAAATAAAACTTGTGAAATACTTAACACAAACGTCTATGAATGAGTTTGAGTTTAGCCAGAAGTTTATAAAATACTAAAAAGAATGTGATAAGTATTACAGAAACCATTACATGTAGTGAGCAATCAGAAGTAATGTTATCTATTGACCATGCTCTGCTTCCAAGGAAGCCAGGTGGATAACTTCTCATGCTGTAAATCAAACTGGTTATCTTATGTCTTGTGTATGTAAAAATATCAGGGACAGAATGATGAAGGAATGTTGTAGACTGAGGTGAAGTGCATATGAAAATGTGCAAAACTGATAAAACATAAAAGTATCTTAGTAGTAAATTGTGTTTTACATTATTTAAATTACATCACAAAGATAAGAAAGACCTAGAAAAATGAATTCTCTTTTTGATGTCCTATCATAGGTTCTTGGATCAACTCTTTCCTCATTCTTGTAGAGGTATCATCAGATGAGCTGAACTATATTATTTTTTTGTTTGCTTCCTTCCATTTATTCTTCATTTGACACCTCAACTAATTGAGACTGAAAGAAACCAAGGGAAATTAGACACACAGGCTTTGGAAAGAATAATCAAAGTAAAATAAATAAAACACATACAGCCTTGTAAAAAGTCTGACTAAATTGAGTTATATAGTCTCAAGCGTCAACAGAAAATGATTAAGAAATATCATGCTATTGATAATTGAAAATGATAGGAGTTGCTTAATATTTTTCCTTTCTACTACTTTGAATTAATTGTTGATTTTGTATAGAGAGATTAAAGATGAGATTAACAAGAAACTAGATTAAAAATGGACAAAAGATCTGAATAGACATATTCTTCTTAAAGCCCTGAAAAATCGCCAGTAAGTTTACAAAGTTGTTTAATACAACTCCTATGCTGGCTTAATGTTTTGTGAGCAGAAGTCATTAGAGAAATGTAATTCAAAATTACTATGATACTACTTCATAACTACTATAACTTTTATCAAAAAGATCAAAGGAATCAGGTGTGGTGGTAAAAGATTTTAATTCCAAGCATTTAGGAGGTTGGATAAGTCTAAGGCCAGTCTGGGGTACTGCACATAGCAAAAACCGGCACTTTATTACCTTTTAACAAAGGTAATAATGTTGGTGAGAGTGTGGAGAAAAGGAGATTTTCTACACTCTTCTTCAAAATACAGATTAGTGTTCTCCTTGCAGAAAGTAATATGCAGTTTTCTATAGAACTCCAAAGTTAAAATATCATCTGCCCCACCAATCATGTGATTATTTCTCTCTGGGTAACTCAAATATATCTGTAGTTCATTGTTATTCACATTATTCACAACAACAGCCAATACATAAATCGAAGTTCAGTGTTCAACTACAGACTAATAAAGCAACCGTGATACATGCACAAATATCTTTCTCTGTTTCATTCTTAAAATAGCAAGATACTTATGCCATTAGCCACAAATTACAATGACCTGAAAGATGTATTCTAAATGAAGAAAAATAATGTACTCTGATCTTTGTAAACACACACACACACACACACACACACACACACACACACACACACAAACCAAGCTCAAACATTAAGAGAGAAATTTTTTAACAAGTAAAATAAAGTGGAATTACTGTGGCATTTAGGTCACAATGTAGAAGATAGTAGATATACTGGTTGAACCGGTATAGAGTCGTAATGTACAACATGAAGATACAGGGGACAACACTGGCCTTACATAGGAATGAAGCTAAATTAGTACGAGTTGTTTTTCCGAGTAGGGGTTGCTCTTTTATTTGTTCTTCCTTCAGTAATGGATAAGATGAACGTAATTCTTTAAATATTCCTGCCTATTTGTAGAAATAATAACAAACAATATAGCAATAATGTTGCATGCTCAATATAGAACAAAATGTCAAATTAAACTACATGAGATTATCCTTGATGTAAACTAATTATTACAAATAAAAGAAACCATGGGACCTATGTTTCTTTAAGTCTGGCTTACTTCACTTAATATGATTTATTTCGAAGATCTTCCATTTCTTCAAAAATGAGATGGTAGCTTTCTTTCTGATGGAAACATAGGATTTTTTGTGTGTATGTGTGTGTGTGTGTGTGTGTGTGTGTGTGTGTGTGTGTGTGTGTGTGTGTGTGTGTGTCCAGTCGTGGGGCCTGAACTCTGGGCCTGGGCACTTTCCCTCAGCTCTTCAGCTCAAGGTTAGCACTCTACCACTTGAGCCACAGCGCCACTTCCGGCTTTTTTTCTTTTTGCTTATGTGGTGCAGAGGAATTGAATCCAGGGACACAGGAATGCAAGGCAAGTGCTCTACCACTGAGCCACTTCTCCAGCCCTGGAAGCATAGTAGTGCATGTATGTATATCTCTCTGTTGTGTGTGTGTGTGTGTGTGTGTGTGTGTGTGTGTCATTTTCTTGATCCATTCAGCTACTGAGGGGCATCTGAGTTGATTCCATATCTTAGCTAGGGTAAATACTACTGTAATAAACATAATTGTGCTGGTAGCTTTAGTGTAGCCTTGTTTGTGGTCACGTTGTTAAATGCCCAGAAGTGAGATTACTGGGTAATAGGGGAGCATTATTGTGTACATCAAGGATAACCATAGTAGATGAGCAGATTAGCTCAAAGCTATGTACGTATGACACTATAAGGTGATTCCAAGTGAAATAAACTCCAATACATGTTCTTTGTTGTTGTTCTTAATGTACTATGGGATTTGTTTTTATTTTTGTTTTATTTGTGTTTTCCCCACCTATGGTTTATCGCCTGAAGTCACTGTATTGGATTTTGATGCCCTGTGTATTGTAATTATGTTGATCTGAACTTGGGAAAGGAAATAGAAAAAACAAAATGGTGAGACAAAGGACAAATGGGTAACCTAAACAACTGTGATACTCACAAAACAAAATGTTGGAAATAATCTTGGGGGGGGGGGCATTGGGATGGAGGGAGAAAAATTGGAGAAGGGGTAACAAGTTATAAAAGAAATGAATTCATTACCTTACTTATGTAACTAACCCCCCCCCCCGTACTTTATCTTGACAATACAATTTAAATAAAAAATAAAACAAAATATATGTGAGCAGCAATACAGGAGATATGAGTGCGGGCAACAGCTGTGGAGATCAGTAATTTTACTTTTACATAAGAAGTAATAACCTAGCATACAGATTTTCAGCCTCATGTCAGCCATTAAAAAGGGAAAACAAAATGCACAATCAGCAAACCAATAGAGATGAAATAGAAAACTAACCGAGGTGAAGAGATGACTTGGGCCAGTAATAACAAATGACACAATTAGGAAACAAATAACAAGCCGCTGAGTTTAAAAAATATTACCCATAATTCTATTAAATGTTGTTTTCAACACAATTTGTTAGCACTATAATTTAAATCACAATTTAATAATATATCATTTTAATAATAAGTTACTCATTTTTTATTTCTTAATATTGAATGTTTAATATGTAATATGTAATTTGTAATGTTTAAATAGCCAGCTATAGAAAAGAAGAAAGTGAAACTAATTTTAATAATATATTTCATGAATTGTAAAATTGAATAGCATTAGAATCTAAACAAATAACATATCATTATTGTTTCATTTCTGTGAATTAATGTAATAATTCAAATTGTATTCTACACTTAGCACTCATCTTAACATGAAATAAATTATTGCATATGACTCTTGGTATTAGGTGGAAGGGTTCAGCACTGTGGTAAAATTCACACCACACAATACACGAGGATATTACTCCTCTCATCTAGCTTAAATTGTGGAAAATTGATTTCTAAATGCATGTTAAATTCCTGTGTAGGTGACATCTATACAATTATACACAATTATTGTCACGAGGAGTATTTCAGATGACAAAAGTCATATTCATTAATTAAATATTTATTATTTTGTAACAAATAAATATTTATAGAGCGACTGAATTTCTGAGTAGATGCTGGTTTATATGTGCCAGATTATATGTATTGAGGCTTATTTTATATTCCTGACATTGTTTCTACAGTTGGAGTTAATTTTCCATAAGGGGTTAATTGTATTATATTGGATATATGAAAGTAAACTGAATGTTTATTCCATTAATACTTTGACACTTGTCTAATCCCAATATAAATAATCCATGTGTTTGAAGTAATGAAAATAACAAAAAATATAAGCCAGATAAGTCATTCTGTAGTAGAAAAGAATTTTCACCTTTGTTTTGATAGTTGGTCCTCTTTACACTACAGAATATTCTTGGGAAAATGTGTTCCAGGCTGGTCACAACTGTAGAAATATTATGGTTTGATTTATCAAAAGAGAAGGAAGGAAGGGGAACCTTCCTTCCAAAAGTTTGCCCCCAGGGATGTGATCTGCTTTATGGTGGTGACTTGGAAATGAACATTTTTCACAGTCAACCTTGAAAAGCCATCTTGATAGACCATTTCTGTAAGTGGATTATTACAGTTATTCTGATATTATGAAATACATTGTACTTCTATTATCCCAGCTTTTCCTTTTTTCCTAGAACCTGAAATAAGTTCATCTTTAATTAACATTTAATACATTTCTTTTTTTTTACTGACAGCAAATCTGGGTGTAATTTTGATTTTTTATCTTTCCAATATAATATAAATTATGTTTTGACCAGTCACTTTCGAAAAATGAGTGATGTTCATGCACACTATTTTGGTGGCTTTAAGTAAATTGAGAGTTAATGTGGTATGGTAGTTCTTTTGCCTAATTGACTGAAGCATTGGATTATTCATGTATAAACCTGAGCATTGAACTTTTAAAATTTTATATATAAAAGAGTCCCCAAAGATTTACTTTAAACTGATAATGGAGGGGGGGTTGTCTTCATGTCTAAACTTTATATTTATTTTTATAAAAGTAATGATGTTCACTGGAGAAATATAAAAGATGCGAACATATTCCAAAAGAGAAAAGATTTATTTATTAAAAAATAGAAAAGAGTAAAATAGTCACATTTCTTGCTTGAGACTGCATAAATTTCATATTAATATAGCTCAAGGTGAGACTCAGAGATAAATTCATATTTATATTACTGAGAGTTAAATCACAATATAAGCTACATAGGTATTTTAAGAAATTGGTGATTCAAAGCCCTACATACCTAATGGATGAAGAATAGAATTGAAAATAGCAGAGGAAAACAAATCAACATGCAGGTATTATGATATTATAATAAAGAAATGAAAGAAATGAAACTTTTGCCTGCTGAAGGAGAAAATTTAGCCTGTAATTTCAATGTAAGGCATCAGTTGTAATGAGTTTAAAGTCTTTTTCCTACAAGATATCCAAGAGTACTATATTCATCCTCTGAAGAGTAAAGAAGTAATTATTTTCATTAGCTTTGCTTAATATTAATTTAATTGTAGCAGAATTCCAGAAAAACAAAGGAAAATAGAAGACCAAACCAAAACCTGGCAAATCAACAAGAACATAGATAGTCACCTTTTAAGATCATAGATCTCCCAAATGAAAGCCAAGACATCCTTCAAGTGGACAGAACCAATCAGAAATTTAAAAAATGGATGTCAAGATAATATAATTCACACACTAAATAAGCAGGCCTTACAACAGGCAATCAAGGACCTAGAAAATACTTTCCAAATTATATTTCAAATACTGCTAAAAAATGTGATTAACGAAAAGATACAAAACATCTACAAGGAAATTTGTGAACAAGATGAGACCAACCAAAGATTAGCAAAATAATTCATGGAGTCTACAAACAGAAAGATAAATAATTTCTGAGAAGTCAAAGGAGTATAAGGGAAAAAACGATGCCTAGTTAAAAGATATGAAAGAAGACACAGCTAAAAAAAATCCCCTAACACTCTTACCCAAAGAAAAGATGTAAAGAAAGTCCACACAAAACATAAAACAAAGTTTTAATAAAGAGAGAAGCCCTAAAATATGAGCAATGAGAAAACAGGGAAATCAAAAAGAAAGTAGAAAGTCTCCGCAGCGAATAGATGACATAGAAGATAATCTCAGGTCTCCACAGCGAATAGATGACATAGAAGATAATCTCAGGTCTCAAAGACAGAATAGGTCTAATAGGAAAGAGGTGATAATCATTTAGAACCAAATCAAGAAATAAGAAACGATCTTGCTGGAAGTTCAAGACAGTTAGAACATCAAACTTGGGGAAACAGGTATCAAGAAGGAGAAGAGCAGGAAACAAAGTGGATGGGAAACATATTACAGAATTCTAGCAGAGAAAATGTCAAACATCCAAAGAGATAAGCTCATTCAGAGAAGAGAAGCCTTTAGAACACCAAACGGAGAATACCAGAACAGAACAACCCACCACCACATTATAATCCATTAGAGGATCATTAGAGATCAAGGAAAGGATGCTTAAAGCTCTCATCAGAAAAGACTGATTATATAAAAAAAGATACATAGTCAGAATAATTACAGATTTCTTAGCTGATATGGTCAAAAGGAGAGCCTGGGATGATAAATGGCAAACATTAAAGGTAAACAAATACCAAGCGTAAATAGGGTCCCAAGCCAAACACTCCTTTACATTTAAAGGATATATAAAAATATTTTTGACAAAGAGAACTTGGAACAATGAATCTCCAACATGAAAGTAGAAGAATATTGAACAGGAACTGAGGGAAGAGAATCAGAATATGTCAACAGTGTAGAATACTGGATGTGTGTTGCAGATACAAAATCATCTTCTATAGGTTCATTTAGTGAAACTTGTCATCCTCTATTGAAAGCAAAATTTCCATATACAGATTTCCAGTTACTTTGCTTACCTATCACTTCTGATCACAAATCCTCTTATAAAATTTTATAGTATCTTTGAAAAAAATAAAATGATTTGCATATACTTATCATCTGAAGCAAATACAGTCTGTTTTTACATCTTTCATTCTGTGACAAACCCTTATTTTTTTGTTTCCCGGATTGCTGAAAAATGTATTCTTGGAAATAGGATATTGACAGTAAATCTGAGTGTAATTTTCATTTTTTAGCTTTTAAATATAATATAAACTTTGTTTTGACTAGTCATTTTCTAATTCATGAACAATAATATTTTGGTGCCTTTAAGACTTATTGTGGTATTGTAGTTGTTGTGTCTAATTGACTGAACCATTAGAGTATTCATGTATAAACCTGAGCATTGAACTTTTTAATTTTTATATCTAAAAGAGTCTCAAAGGGTTTACTTTAAAGAAATAATGGAGGGGGCTTGTCTCCAGGTTCAAAACTTTAAATGTATTTCTATAAAAGTACTGAAAATACATCATGTTCACTGGAGCAATATAAAAGGTGAGAACAAACAGAAAAAAAAGAAAAAAGAAAAAATCAACACTAAAAGGTGAGAACATATTGCTGAAGAGAAAAGATTTATTGATTAGATTAAATAACAGAAAAGAGTAAAATAGTCAGTTTCCTTGCTTGAGACTGCATACATTTCACATGAATGTAGGTAAAGATGAGACTCAGACATAAATTCATATTTATTTTACTGAGATTCAAAAAATAATATAAGCAATATAGGTATTTTAAAGAACTGGTCATTCAAAGGCCTGGATTCCTAATGGATGAAGAATGGAATTGAAAATAGCAGACGAAAACAAATCAACATTCAGGTATTATGATATTGTAATACTATTATGAAAGAAATGAAAAGAAAGAAAGTTTAGCCTGTAATTTCAATGTAAGGCATCAGTTGTAATGAGTCCAATTTCTTTTCCTACAAGATATCCAAGAGTACTATACTCATCCTCTGAAGAGTAAAGAAGTAATCATTTTTATTAGCTTTGCTTAATATTAATGCATTTATAGCAAATAGGTTAAAATGTCTGCTCCCTTTCATTCGATGTAATAACTTACAATTCATATTATTACTTTCTCTTCATACAAGGCTGAAATCACTATTTCAAAGTAACACAAACAGAAAAAAAGAAAATAACCTGGTACAACCATCGCATACCCAAAATTAGGTGAAAAACTCCACAATAAAAACTGAACCTGAGGAAGTGGAAAAATAATGGCAGAGAAACAACAGAAAATTACCCTAGCTCTATCTAATGAAACAGAGATTTAGAGTCCTAGCAGGTACTCCACTTCTAGAAGGTCAAAGCAAGTCAGCTATAATTATATATAGATCCACAATACATAAAAAGATTTTATATTATCATCACAAAAAAACACAAATCTATGAAAAGTTACCCAGCTAGTCAGGTGACTGCTGTGACTGTGGTGGGGGAACATGTTCAAAAGCAGAGCTGCAGGTGGAAATAAAAGGGCCACATGAGAAAAAAATCAGGGACAGAGACAGCCACATCCAAACACAGACACACTTCACCTTACCACTGGACAGCTCAAACTGTCATTGGAACCACAAGTATTAACATGACAACATCTCACCACAACTGATCTCTCCTACACTTAATGGGCTAGACACAAACTTAATTCCAGAAAATCATAAGAGAAGTCTATACCAACACCTGGCAAATCAACCAAGAACATAGAGAGTCAAATATTAAGATCATAGATGCTCTAAATGAAAGCCACGACATCCTTCAAATGTACAGAACCAATCAGAAAAATACAAAAAAAAGTGATGTCAAGGCAGTGTAATTCACACAGTAAATAAGCAGGCATTACAACAGGCAATCAAGGACATAGAAGGTAGTTTTCAAAATACATTACAAATAGTGCTGAAAAATGTGATTACCGAAAAGATACAAAACCTCTACAAGGAAATTTGTGAACAAGATGAGACCAACCAAATATTAGCAAAATAATTCAGGGAGAATACAAAGAGAAAGATAAGTAAATTCTGAGAAGGCAAGGGAGTCCTAGGAAAAAATAGATGTCTAGTTAAAACTTATGAGAGAAGACATAGTTAAAAGACCAACTCCCAACCCCCCTATTCAAAGAAAAGATGTAAAGAAAGTCCACACAAGCCCAAAAACAAAACCTTAATAAAGATAAAAGCCATATAAAGTGACCATTTTGAAGACAGATAAATAAAAAACTATGAAGAATCTCTCCACAGAGAATAGATTATATAGAAGATAATCTCAAGCATCAAAGACTGAATAAGTCTAACAGGAAAGAAGAGATAATCATTTAGAACCAATCAAAGAAATAAGAAACGATCTTGCAGGAACTTAAAGATTCAGTTAAAAGATAAAACATGGGGGAGATAGGTATCAAGGAGAAGAGCAGGAAACAAAATGGATAGGAAACATATTACAGAATTCTAGCAGAGGATACCCTAAACAGGCTGAAGTAGAATTACTAACATAAGATAAAATAGAATTCAAATTAAAATTAGTTAGAAGAGACATTACATACTGATAATGGCAGCTCTACATTAGTAGGATATGTAGAGTCTAAATATCAAAACCCTGAATCCTGGAGCATACCACTTCATCAACCAAATATTACTTAACCTAAAAACACATCTCAACAAATCATTGTCATCCAAGGAAAAACTCAACCAAGGAACTGCAGACCTAAATAACTACATTGACCACCTAGTCCTAACAGACATCTATAGAATATACATTCAGCATCAGTATATACATTCTTCACAGCAGCTCATGGAAGATTTTCCAAAATAGAACATATCCTATGTCACACGGATATTCTGTCCAAAGAAAAATTAATTGAATTCCCATATCTTGTCAGATCATAAGAGAACAAACTTAGAATTAAATGGCTAAAGCAAATAAAAAATTGTCAAACCCGTGAAGACTGAACAACATGTTGCTGAATGAACAATGGGACACTGAAGGTATTAGAAAAGAAATCTGAGGGGCTGAGAAGGTGGCTTAGTGTTAGAGTGCTTGCCTTGCATGCATGAGGCCCTGAGTTCGATTCCTCAGCACCACATAAGCACAAAGAAAAAAAAGCCGGGAGTGGCACTGTGGCTCAAGTGGTAGAGTGCTAGCCTTGAGCTGAAGAGCTGAGGGACAGCACCCAGGCTCAGAGTTCAGGCCCCACAACCGGACCTCCCCCCCAAAAAAAGAAATCTGAAAGTTTCTGGAATTTAACAAAAATGAACACACAAATTACCAGCTCCTCTGGTATTTGCAGTATTTCAAGGAAAATACATAGCTCTGAGGATGTCCATCAAGCAACTGGGGAAATCTCAATTGAATATTTTAATTATGCACCTCAAGCTCCTTGAAAACAGGAACAAACTCAGACACAAAGCAGTACACAGAAACAAATAAAAAAATCAGAAATAACTAAATAAAGACAAAATAAAACATGGAAAGAATCAAAAAATCAGGGTTGGTTTTTTAAATAAATTAGCAGACTTGAGAGACCCTTACCAAATCTGACTAAGAAGAGAACTTATATAGGTATATAGATAAAAGGCCAGCAGATTGTGAGATCTTTACTTTCTCTACAACACACAATGGCCTCATATCTCAAATATATTTAGAGCCCCAAAAGTTAACCCCCCCAAAAAAAACAAATTCTCAAAGAACCAACAACCCTCTTAATAAGTGGGCTAAAGATTTAAAGAGAGACTTCTCTGAAGAAGAAATATGCATGGCCAATAGACACATGAAGAAATATACAACATCTAGCCATAAAAGAAATGCAAATCAAAGAAACATTGAGAATTCACTTCACCCCAGTTAGAATGACCATGATGAAGAAAACTAATAATAACATACTGGGCTTGTGGGGATGTGGCCAAAAAGGAACATTATTACACTACTGATGGAAATGTAAATTTGTTCAAATATTCTGTAAAGAAATATAGAGGTTCCTCAATAGAGCTCCCCATGACCCAGCAATGATGGATCAAGAAAATGTCGTATATATTCACAACAAAACATTATTCATCAGAATGAATGACATTGCCCCATTTGTAAGGAAATGGAACTACTTGGAAAACATAATAAGTCAAACAAGCCAGACCCAAAGAATCATAGGCTACAGGTTTTCACTCATTTGGAAAAACTAGAATATGTCTAGGCTATTTACAATAGCTCAATAGCAATATGAATATCACCATATAAAAATGATGCT
Source organism: Dipodomys spectabilis (assembly GCF_019054845.1). Lineage (NCBI taxonomy): Eukaryota > Metazoa > Chordata > Mammalia > Rodentia > Heteromyidae > Dipodomys > Dipodomys spectabilis. The sequence continues at coordinate 393,804 of NW_024871123.1, forward strand.
TATCGAAAGGAGCTCCAAAAAATGGATAAAAGATGATTGTATAGTTAACTCTTTTTACTTATTTCTATTTAGTTTTCACCCTTTGATTTACTCTCTGTAGTAACTGTTTTTGTTTTCTCAACCCTTTGTCTTATACATGTTAATCTGATTTGGGGAAGGGAAGGGAAATCACAGAAATGGTGGGACAAAGATCAACCAAAGCACCAGTGATATACAGTAGACACTATGTTAGAAATGAACTTCACTACTTTGGTGGAGGGGGATGTCAGGGTTGGGGGAAGCAGGAAAAACTGAGGGAGGGATAGCACTGTTAAAAATATACTCATTACTTATGTAAATGTAACCCATCTCTCTATATATCACCTTCATAATATAAAATCCCACCAAAAACAATGAGAACTCACCCAAAGAGAGAAAATTAGAGGTAAAAATAAGACAACACAACAGATATAAGCAAAATTGAGAATGTTATAAGAGAGTACTTTGAAAACCTTATGCCAATCGCCTGGAGAATCCTGGAGAAATTGATGCTTTCCTATACACAATCTGAACCAAGTAGTTACACCTAAGAAGTAATGAAAATGAAATGCAATAAACCACTATCCATTCCAGAAAAATCTAGGACTGAATTAATTTACCATGAAATTAAGGCCTGAAAAGAACTTACAATACTCAGACCTATCTCTTCAATGGAATAGAACGGAAAATGGAATTATCAAACACATTCTTTGAAGCTACAATTAGACTCTTCCCCAAATCACATAGGGACTCACCAAAGAAAGAGAACTATTAACCCAACTCTTTGGTAAGCATTGATGCTTTTTAATAAAATTCTCACCTAACAATTTCAGCAATTAACAAAAAAAAAATTATATGGTACGATCAAAGAGGATTCATCCTAGGATAAAATTGGATTCAATATACTTGTCAATAAACATAATACAAACCATCAGCAGAAGCAAGGACAAGAAATACATAATCGTCTATACGGATGTAGAAATAGCTTTTAAGAACCTCCAATAGCCCTTTATGATTAAAAGGTCTGAGAAACTAGGAATACATGGAACATTCCTCAGTATGTATGTGACAGAGATAATTAGCATTTACCAAATGGTGGAAGCATGAAGACATTAAAATCAGGAATGAGACAAGGATGTCCACTCTCTCTACTACTCTTTAAAATGGTTGTGGACTTTCTAGCAAGAACAATAGGCAAGAGAAAAACATAAAGGAGATCCAAATAGGGGAAGTAAAACTATCCCTTTTCTCATATGTAATGATCCTGTATTTAAAGGACGCTATAGCTTCCTCCCTCAAGTTAGTAAAGGTGATGCTAACTTTCAGTAATGTAGCAGGGTATAAAAACCACAAGAATCAGTATTATTTCTGTGTTACCAACAATGGGAAGATCCAGGCTGAAATCCAAAAAAACAACCTCATATGTATTAGTCTCAAAATAAAATCAAATCTAAACAAAACAACAACAATAACAACAAAACAAGGAATTAATTAATTTACCTAAAAATGTGAAGGGCCTCTACTGTGAAAATTTTAAAAATATAAAAAGGGAAATTGAAGGAGATTCAAGGAAATGGAAAGTCTTTCAATGCTCCAGGTTGGAAGAGTTAACATGGAGAAAAATGCAATATTGTCCCCAAATAATTGCCAATGCAATACACATGAAAATCCCAACAATATATTTCAATGCATTAGAGAAAGTAACCAAAATTTAATATGCAATTACAAAATTACACATAAAACAGAAGGCTTACAAATAAACTCATGGGCCTATAGTCATCATACACACACACACACACACACACACACACACACACACACACACACACACTGGAATTCCACTCCCCCATGAGAAAGGATGACTTTTCACCAGTATTAAGGAAACTGAAAGGCTTGAAAAAATAATACTAAAAGAAAAGAGAAAGGAATGCAGTCTCAGAACAATATAGGTTTCATGGATTCATTCATTTATGATAGCTAGAAGGTGCCCACAATTCTACAAGTAAACAAGACAGATTCTACCTCATCCCAGTTAGAATGGCCATTATCAAGAAAACAAACAATAGCAAATGCTGGCATGGATGTAGCCAATTGGGAACTCTATTACACTGTTGGTGGAAATTAAACTTGTTCAACCACTCTGGAATGCAGTATGGAATTTCCCGAAAAGACTAAATGTAGATCTCCCTTAAGATCCAGTAATTCCCTCAACGGCAGTAATCCAAAAAATAACAACAAGCTCGCATGAAAGCTACCAGCATACCCATGGTCAGGGCCCAGGCCCAGAGTTCAAGGACTGGAAAAAAAGTTACTACTAATGGTATTTGTTTCCTCAAATATGAATCTTTTGACAAAAGATACCAAATCATTTTATTTTCAGTATCTAGGTTAGGACTTAAAGGTAGTGGGTGATAAAATGGCTTATTTGTTGAATGTTAGGATAAAATGTAGGCAGTCCAAGAAAGGGGGGATTTTTGTAGTTGTGGTCGAGTGGCTTGAAACCTGGGCTTGGGCACTGTCCCTCAGCTATTCAACTCAAGTTGAGTGCTCTACCTCTCGAGCAACAGTGCCACTTCTGGCTTTCTGGTGGTTAAAAGAGATAAGAGTCTCAGGGATGTTCCTGCCCAGGCTGGCTTTGAACCACCATCCTCAGATCTCAACTTCCTCAGCAGCTAGGATTACAGCTGTGAGCCACTGGCACCAGACTAAAAATGGGAGATTTTTAGAAAAGAAAATCCACCTCTTCATCTGTGTCTAAATCTCAGATATCCCTATTACAACACTTTCAACTCAATTCATCAGACTTTTGTAAATTTCTTCTTTTCCTTCATGTGGGAATACTGCAGTCAATATCAACTCAGCTGTGGGACTGGATCAATTGAATGGTAATTGCTAGCACCTAAATCAAGAACTGTTACAGAAAAACAAACGAATCCCTCAGTTGGAATAATTGTTTTCCCTTTTTCTTACAAATTTGTGCTTGATTAATTCATATTGTGATATTGGAACTCCTAACAGAGTGGTGACATTTTCTTTCTCTTCAACCATCTCCCACATGTGGTCAAATATTTAAGAATTCAAAGATTTCTATAGATAATTGATTAAGATGACCTCTAAGAAAATATGCATTTCTGGAATTTGGTCTTCTGTCTTGTTTTTGTTTTTTAAATTTATATTTTTTATTGTGAAAATACTGTACAGAGGAGTTACAATTACATGGGAAAGATAATGAGTATATTTCTTATCAAGCATTGTAACCTCCTCCTTTGTTTCCCCTTCCAATCCCTTCCCAGCCTCACCCCATCCCCCCAATACCCCCCCCAAAGTTGTAAAGTTCGTTTTTGACATGACAATTTGTACATCTCATTGTTGCAATGGGTCCACCTGTATCCTTATTGAAACGACTTGTTTTTCCCCTTCCCCTCCACAAATTATACCGACATCCAATACAGTGAAAGCAGGGGTTATACTGTGGGGGAGAGACATACAAAGCAACAAAGAAATAATCTTATAAATGTGTTAGAACCAAAGGCATGACAGAAAAAAAATTTGAATACATATCTTGGGGTTCATTTTCCTAACATAACCTTATCTGACCTTTTCTGCTTGACTCAGACATATACTAGATACTGCAAATAAGGGAAACCATGGGACCTATGTTTCTTTGGGCTTGGCTTAATTCCCTTAATATAATTTTTCCAAGCCTTTCCATTTCCTAACAAATGGTGCAATGTCATTCTTTCTGATAGAGGCACAGAATTACATTGTGTATATATACCACATTTTCTTGATCCATTCATCTACTGAAGGGCATCTGGGTTGGTTCCACATCTTAGCTATGGTAAATAATGCTGCAATAAACATAGTTGTGCTGGTCGCTTTAGTGTGGTCTTGTTTGTAAACATTTGGGTAAATGCCCAAAAGTGGGATTGCTGGGTCATAGGGGAGCTCTATGTGAAGTCTTTTGAGGAACCTCCATACTGTTTTCCAAAGTGGTTGAACAAGTTTACACTCCCACCCACAATGAAGTAATGTTCCCTTCTGTACACATCCCCTCCAGGATCTGTTGTTATTAGAATTCTTGATTTTTGCCATTCTAACTGGGGTGAGGTGGTATCTTAATGTTGTTTTGATTTGCATTTCTTTTAGGGCTAGGGAGGCTGAGCATTTCTTCGTGTGTCTATTTGCCATCCTTCTTTCTTCTTCAGAGAAGTTTCTCTTTAAGTCTTTAGCCCACTTATTTATTGGGCAGTTGTTTCTTTGAAGATTTGTTGTTTGGGGAATTAATATTTTTAGTTCCAAGTATATTTTAGATATGAGACCCTTGTCCGTTGTATGGCTAGTGAAGATCTTCTCCCAATCCATGGGCTTTCTATTGAACTTGCTAGCTCTGTCCTTTGCCATGCATAATCTCTGCAACTTCATGTAATCCCATTTGTCCAACCTTTCTTTGATTTGTTTTGTTTCCGGGTCTCTATTAAGAAAATTTTGACCTGTGCCTAGGAGACCTAGGGTTTCTCCTATTCCATCCTGTAATGTTTTCAGAGTGTCTTCTTTGACTCTGAGGTCTTTGATCCATTTGGAGTTGATTTCTGTCTTGTTTTTACATGCATAAGCTTTCTATGATTTATTTGTTCTACAAGGAATTCTACTTTCCAATCTTTGTGTGACCAATTTTAGTTCTCTCTGATCAGTCTTTCTGACTCTCTCTCTCTCTGGAGTCTCATTTCAGTCTGCCTCATCAAAAATATGTTAGTTATCAGCTAAATGGCTCTCACCTTCTGTTTTTTGCCTGCCTTCATGTAGGCTGTTATATCAGCCCTCACTGGCTGTGCTAACTGGAGGTTTTTTTGTTTGATTGATTTGTGTGTGTGTGTGTGTGTGTGTGTGTGTGTGTGTGTGTGTGTGTGTGTGTGTGTGTTGTTTTAAAGGTCTAGGATTACTATTCAACGTAGTAGGTTCTCTGGGCCCCAGTCATCCCTTGGCCTAACTAACTAAATTCCTATTTTAATTCTCTCAAAATGAAGCAATCTGGCATCCTTGCAAAGACATCAATAATCCTCTGTAATAATCCACTTACAGAAATGGTCTATCAGATGGTTTTTCAAGGCTTACTGTAAAAAAATGTTCATTTCCAAGTCACTACCATAAAGCAGATCACATCCCTGAGAGCAGACTTTTGGAAGGAAGTTTGCCCTTCCTTCTTTCTCTTATGATAGATCAAACCATAATATTCTGCAGTTGTGGCCAGCCTGGAGCATATTTTCACAAGCATATTCTGTAGTGTAAAAGAGGACCAACTATCAAAACAAAGGTGAAAATACTTGTCTACTTCAGACTGATTTATCTTGCTTATATTTGTTGTTATTCTCATTACTTCAAACACATGGATAAATTATATTGGAATTAGACAAGTGGCAAAGTATTAATGGAATAAATATACAGTTTACTTTCATATATCCAATATAATACATTTAACCCATTATGGAAAATTAAATCCAATTATAGAAACAATGTCAGGAATATAAAATAAGCCTCAATACATATAATCTGGCTCTCATACACCATCATCTACTCATAAATTCAGTCTGTCTATAAATATTTATTTTGTACAAAATAATAAAAATTTATTTAATGAATATGACTTTTAAGTATCATCTGAAATATTCCTCATGTATATAATTATATATATTTATATAGATACCATCTAGACAGGAATTTAACATATATGTAAAAATAAAATTTCCACAATTTAAGCTAGTTGAGAGGAGTCATACCCTCGTGTATTGTGTGGTGTGAATTTTTCCACAATGCTGAACCCTTCTACCTAATACCGAGTTATTATGTGCAATAAATTATTATGAGACATAATTTATTATTTGATGTTAAATGAGTGCTAGGTGTAGAATACACTTTGAATTATTACATTAATTCACAGAAATGAAACAATAATGATATATTATTTGTTTAAATTCTAAAGCTTCTCAAATTTACAATTCATGAAATATATCATTAAAGTTAGTTTCACATTATTCTTTTGTTAAAATTTTATATTAAACATTCAATATTAAGAAATCAATAGTAAGTAACTTACTATTAATATGATATACTATTAAACTGTGATTTGAATTATAGTTCTAACTAATTGTGATGTAAACAACATTTAATAGAATTATGGGTAATATTTTTTAAACTTACCAGTTTGTTATTTTTTTCCTAATTGTGTCATTTGTTATTCTTGGTCCAAGTCGTCTCTTCACCTTGCTTAGTATTCTATTTTATCTCTATGGGTTTGCTGATTTTGCATTCTGTTTTCCTTTTTAGTGACTGACATGAGGCTGAAAATCTGTATGCTAGTTTATTACTTGCTATGTTAATATAAAATTACTGCTCACCAAACTGTTCTACTCTACTCTACCACATACAGTATTTCCCCTCTCCCATCTCCTGTGTTGCTGCTTTCATATATTTTATTTTATTTATATTTATATTTTATTGTCAAGGTAATGTACAGTGGGGCTTTAGCTATAAAAGTAAGTTAATGAACTCATTTCTTTTCAAACTTGTCATCCCTTCTCCAATTTTTCTCCCTCTTCACTCCCAACACCCCCAAGATTATTTCTAACATATTGTCTTGTGAATACCACTGTTGCATAGGTTCCCCCTCTGTCCTTTGTCTCACCATTTTGTTTTTTCCCTTACCATTCCATAGTTCATATCAACATATTTACAATACCCAGGGTATCAAAATCAAAATACAGTGACTACAGGGGATAATGCATAGGTGGGAAAACACAAAGGATAAAAAGAATTCACCTAGAACATTAAGAACACCAACAAAGAACATGTCTTGTAGTTCATTTCACATGGAATCACCTTATATGCTGATATGTACTTAGCTATTGAACTATTCTGCTCATCTACAAAGATTATACTTGATGTACACAATAATGCTCCCCTATTACCCAGTAATCCCACTTCTGGGCATTTAACTAGGAGACCCAAAACAAGGCCACACTAAAGCTACCAGAACAATTATCTTTATCACAGTAGTATTCAACAGAGATAAGATAAGGAATCAACCCAGATGGCCCTCAGTAGATGAATGGATCAAGAAAATGGGACACACACACAGATACACACACATGGAATACTATGTTTATATTAGAAAGAAAGATATCACTTCATTTGTAAGGAAATGGAAGATCTTGGAAAAAATCATATTAAGTGAAGTAAGCCAGACTTAAAGAAACATAGGTCCTATGGTTTCCTTTATTTGTAATAATTAGTTTACATCAAGGATAATCTCATGCATTTTAATTTGACATTTTGTTCTATGTTGAGCATGCATCATTATTGCTATATTGTTTGTTATAATTTCTGCAAACAAGCAGGTATTTAAAGAATTACATTCATCCAAACCATTACTGAAGGAAAAACAACTAAAAAAGCAATCCCTACTAGGAAGAACAACTCCTACTTACTTAGCTTCATTCCTATGTAAAGCCAGTGTTGTCCCCTGTATCCTCATAAGGTACATCACAACTCTACACCTGGTCATCCTGTATATCTACTATCTTCTACTTTGTGACCTAAATGCCCAGCAATTCCACTTTGCTTTACTTTTTAAAAAGATTTCTCTCTTAATATTTGAGGTTTTTAAGAGAGAGAGAGAGAGAGAGAGTGTGTGTGTGTGTGTTTACAAAGAGCAGAGGATAACATTATTCTTCAATTAGAATACATTTTTCAGGTTATTGTAAGTTGTGGCTAATGCGAGAAGTCTTTTGCTATTTTAAGGATGAAACAGAAAATCATGATTGTGCATGTACCACAGTTGCTTTATTAGTGTATAGTTGAACACTGAACTTCGATTTATATCTTGGCTGTTGTGAATAATGTGAATGACAATGAACTACAGAATATTTACGAGTCACCCAGAGAGAAATAATCACATGATTGGTGGGTCAGATGATATTTCAACTTTGCATTTATTTTTCTTTTTTTTCTTTTTCTTTCTTTCTTTTTTTTTTTTTTTGTCGGTCGTGGAGCTTAAACTCTGCGACTGGGTGATGTCCCTCAGTTTCTCAGCTCAAGGCTAGTGAACTACCACTTGAGCCACAGCATCACTTCTGGTTTTCTGAGTGTTTATTGGAGGTAAGATTTTCACAGACTTTCCTGCCGGGGCTGGCTTTGAACCACAATCATCAGATCACAGCCTCTTTGAAAACTGCATACTATTTTCGACTATTTTCTACTAACCTCTATTTTGAACAAGAGTGTAGAAAATTTCTTTTTGCCACACTCTCATCAACATTCTTAGCTTTTGTTCAAAAGGTAATAAAGGGCAGATTTTCACTCTCTGCAATACCCCCCAGTGTTGCTTTAGACTTAAATCCAACCTCCTAAACGCTTGGAATTACAAGTCTTTACCACCACACCTGGTTCCTTTGATTTTTTTTCGATGAGTTATAATAGTTATGAAGAAGTATCACAGTAATTTTTTAATTTTTATTTTTTATTGTGAAAGTACTGTACAGAGGTGTTACAATGATATGGGCAAGATAATGAGTACATTTATTTTCAAGCATTGTACCCTCCTCCTTTGTTACCCCTTCCCATCCCATTACATCCTCCCCACTCACCTCCCACCCAATCTTCCACATACACACCCACCAAAGTTGTAAAGTTCTTTTTCGACATAACGACTTGTACTTCTCATTGTGGCTTTGGGTCCACCTGTATCCCTATTTAAACGACTGGTTTTTCCCCTTCCCCTCCACAAATTATACTGACATCAAATACAGTGAAAGCAGGGGTTATAATGTGGGAGAGGAGCATACAAAGCAACAAAGAAATAATCTTATAAATGTGTTAGGAACAATATCATGAAAGAAAAAGAAACAGTTGAATACATATCTTAGGGTTCATTTCCCTAACATCACCTTATCTGACCTTTTCTGCTTGACTCAGACATATACTAGATATTGCAAATAAAGGAAACCAAAGGACCTATATTTCTTTGTGCCTGTCTTGCTTCACTAAATATAATTTTTTCCAAGCCTTTCCATTTCCTAACAAATGGGGCAATGTCATTCTTTCTGATGGAGGCATAGAATTACATTGTGTATATATACATTTTCTTGATCCATTCATCTACTGAGGGGAATCTGGATTGGTTCCCTATCTTAGCTGTAGTAAATAATGCTGCAATAAACATAGTTGTGCTGGTAGCTTTAGTGTGGTCTTGTTTGTAAACATTTGGGTAAATGCTCCAAAGTGGGATTAATGGGCCATAGGGGAGATCTATGTGGAGTCTTTTGAGGAACCTCCATACTACTTTCCAAAGTGGTTGAACAAGTTTACACTCCCACCCAAAATGAAGTAAGTTCCCTTCTGTCCACATCCCCTCCAGCATCTGTTGTTAATAGAGTTCTTTATTTTAGCAATTCTAACTGGTGTAAGGTGTTATATCAATGTTGTTTTGATTTGCATTTCTTTTATTGCTAGGGAGGTTGAGCTTTTCTTCATGTGTCTATTTGCCATTCTTCTTTCCTCTTCAGAGAAGTTTCTCTTTAAATATTTAGCCCACTTATATATCGGGCAATTGTTTCTTTGAGGATTTGTTGTTGGAGGATTTAATTTTTTTAATTCCAAGTATATTTTAGATATGAGACCCTTCTCTGTTGTATTGCTAGTGAAGATATTCTCCTAATTTGTGGGCTTTCTATTGATCTTGCTAGCTATGTCATTTGCCATGCAGAAACTGCAACTTCATGAAATCCCATTTGTCCAAACTTTATTTGATTTGTTGTGTTTCTGGGTCTCTATTAAAAGAAAATTTCGGCCTGCGCCAAGGAGACCTACGGTTTCTCCTATTTCATCCTTTAAAGTTTTCATAGTGTCTGCTTTGACTCTGAGGTCTTTGATCCATTTGGAGTTGATTCTGGTGTTGGGTGATGTATAAGGATCTTGGTTTAGTTTTCTCCAAATTGTTAACCAATTTTGCCAGCACCATTTACTGAAGAGGTTGTCTTTCTTCTATTCTATTTTTTTAGCTCCCTTATCAAAAATTAGATGGCTATAGGTCTGTAGGTTCATTTCTGGGTTTTCAATTCTATTCCATTGGTCCTGAAGTCTGTTCTTGTGCCAGTACCAAACTGTTTTGATTACTATGGCTTTATAGTAGAGTTTGAAATTTGGTACTGATATTCCTCCAGCAGTGTTCTCTCTGTTGAGGATCATTTTTGCTATTTTTGGTCTTTTATTGTTCCATATGAATTTTTGGATTGCCTCTTCTATTTCCTTGAGGAATGAGTTTTGAATTTTGATGGGTATCGCATTGAATTTGTAGATAGCCTTGGGAAGTATTGCCATTTTCACGATGCTGATCATTCCAGTCCAGGAGCATGGGAGTTTTTGCCACTTTCTAAGTTCTGTTTTGATATCCTTTTTCAAGTTTTTAAGGTTTTCATCATAGAGGTCCTTCACTTCCTTGCTTAAGTTAATTCCTATGTATTTTATGTTTTGTGGGGCTATTACGAATGGAGTTGCTTTCCTACATTCAGCCACACTTTCCTCATTTTTGGCATTCAGAAAAGCCATTGATTTTTGAGGGTTAATTTTATACCCTGCTACTTTGCCAAATTTTGAATCAGCCTGAGTAATTTGGGAGTGGAGTCTATGGGATTCTTGAAATACAAGATCATGTCATTTGCAAAGAGGGAGTATTTTACTTCTCCTTACGCTGTTTGGATCCCTTTTATGTTTGCATATTATCTTGTTGCTGTAGCTAGGCATTCTAATACTAGGTTGAAGAGAAGTGGAGAGAGTGGACGTCCTTGTCTTGTATCTCAGTTAAGAGGAAATGGCTTTAGTTTTTCAATATTAAGTGTAATGCTGTATTAAGGAATTATTATTGTATTAAGGAATGTTCATGGATTCCTAATTTTTCCAAAATCTTCATCATAAAGGGGTGCTGAATCTTCTCAAATGCTTTTTCTGCATCGATTGAGATAACCATGTGGTTCTTAACCTTGCTCCTATTGATGTGATGAATTATGTTAATTGATTTGCGTATTTTGAAGCAGCTTTGCATCCCTGAAATGAATCCTGTTTGATCATGGTGTATGATTTTTTGGATGAACTGTTGAAGTGGATTGGCCAAAATTTTGTTGAGAAGTTTTACATCAATGTTCATCAAAGAAATGTGTCTGTAGTCCTCTTTCTTGATGAGTCCCTGACTGGATTTGGGATGAGGGATATGATGGCTTCATAGAATGTGTTTGGTAGTGAACTTTCTCTTTCAATTTCATTGGAGAATTGGAGGAGTATTGGTGTGAGCTCTGCTTTGAAGGCCTGGTAGAATTCTGCTGTAAAACCATCTGGTCCTGGATTTTTCTTAGATGGGAGGTCTCTTATTGCTGTTTCTATTTCAATGCTGGTCTGGACCTTTAAGGATGGTTTCACTCATCTTGGTTAAGTTTTGGCATGTCATATTTGCTAGGAAAAGGTCTCCATTTCTGCCAAGTTCTCAAACTTGTTAGCATAAATTTTTGAGAAGTATTCCCTTTTAATTTTCTTTTTTTTTAATAATTTTTAAAAAGAGATTTCTTGTTTCTTCTTTATTTTTTTATTTTTTATTTATTTTATTTTATTTTATTTGTGAAAATACTACAGAGGGGTTACAATTACATGAGCAGGATAATGCATACATTTCTTACCAAGCATTGCAACCTCCTCCTTTGTTTACCCTTCACCTCCCTTCCCAGCCTCGCCCCTCCACCCCCCACCGACATTGTAAAGCTCGTTTTTGACATGACAATTTGTACTTCTCATTGTTGCAACAGGTCCACCTGAATCCTTAAACGGTTTGTTTTTCCCCATCTCCTCCACAAGTTATACTGATATCAAATATATTGAAAACGGGGATTATACTGTGGGGGAGAGACATACAAAGCAACAAAGAAATAATATTATAAATGTGTTAGAAACACATGCATGAAAGAAAAAAAAACATTAAAATACCTATCTAAGGGTTCATTTTCCTAACATCACATTATCTGACTTTTTCCGCTTGACTCATGCATATACTAGATATTGCAAATAAGGGAAACCATGGGACCTATGTTTCTTTGGGCCTGGCTTACTTCACTTAATATAATTTTTTCCAAGTTTTTCCATTTCCTAACAAATGGAGCAATGTCATTCTTTCTGATGGAGGCATACAATTCCATTCTGTATATATATCACATTTTCTTGATCCATTCATCTACTGAAGAGCATCTGGGTTGGTTCCACATCTTAGCTATGGTAAATAATGCTGCAATAAACATAGTTGTGCTGGTCGCTTTAGTGTGGTCTTGTTTGTAAACATTTGGGTAAATGCCCAAAAGTGGGATTGCTGGGTCATAGGGGAGCTCTATGTGAAGTCTTTTGAGGAACCTCCATACTGTTTTCCAAAGTGGTTGAACAAGTTTACATTCCCACCAATAATGAAGTAAGGTTCCCTTTTGTCCACTTCCCCTCCAGCATCTGTTGTTGTAAGAGTTCTTGATTTTTGCCATTCTAACTGGAGTGAGGTAGTATCTCAAAGTTGCTTTGATTTGCATTTCTTTTATGGCTAGGGATGTTGAGCATTTCTTCATGTGTCTATTGGCCATCCTTCTTTATTTTTCAGAGAAGTTTCTCTTTAAGTCTTTAGCCCACTTATTTATTGGGCCGTTGTTTCTTTGAGGATTTGTTGTTGGGGGATTTAATTTTTTGAGTTCCTAGTATATTTTAGTTATGAGACCCTTGTCCGTTGTATGGCTAGTAAAGATCTTCTCCCAATCCGTGGGCTTTCTATTGATCTTGCTAGCTATGTCCTCTGCCATGCAGAAGCTCTGCAACTTTATGCAATCCCATTTGTCCAATCTTTCTTTGATTTGTTGTTTTTCCGGGTCTGTATTCAGAAAATTTCGGCCTGAGCCAAGGAGACCTAGGGTTTCTCCTATTCCATCCTGTAATGTTTTCAGAGTGTCTGCTTTGACTTCGAGTTCTTTGATCCATTTGGAGTTGATTCTTGTGCAGGGTGATATATAAGGATCTAGCTTTAGTTTTCTACATCTAGTTAACCAATTTTGCCAACACCATTTACTGAAGAGGCTGGCTTTCTTCCATTCTATTTGTTTTAGCTCCCTTATCAAAAATTAGATGGCTATAGATCTGTGGGTTCATTTCTGGGTTTTCAATTCTATTCCATTGGTCCTGAGGTCTGTTCTTATGCCAATACCAGGCTGTTTTGATTACTATGGCTTTATAGTAGAGTTTGAAATTTGGTATTGATATTCCTCCAGCAGTGTTCTTTCCGTTGAGGAGCGTTTTTGCTATTCGGGGTCTTTTGTTGTACCACATGAATTTTTGGATTGCCTCTTCTATTTCCTTGAAGAATGAGGTTAGAATTTTGATAGGTATTGCATTGAATTTGTAGATAGCCTTGGGAAGTATTGCCATTTTCACGATGTTAATCTTTCCAATCCAGGAGCATGGGAGGTTTTGCCATTTTTTAAGTTCTGTGTTGATTTCCTTTTTCAAGATTTTAAAGTTTTCATCATAGAGGGCCTTCACTTCTTTAGTTAAGTTAATTCCTAGGTATTTTATTTGTTGTGGGGCTATTACAAATGGAGTTGCTTTCCTAATTTCAGCCACACTTTTCTCATTGTTGGCATACAGAAAAGCCATTGATTTTGGGGGCTTAATTTTATAACCTGCTACTTTGCCAAAGTTTTGAATCAGTTGAGTAATTTGGGAGTGGAGTCTATGGGATTCTTTAAATACAAGATCATGTCATCTGCAAAGAGGGAGAGTTGTATTTCTTCTTTCCCTATTTGGATCCCCTTTATGTCTGCATCTTGTCTTATTGCTGTAGATAGGCATTCTAATACTAGATTGAGGAGAAGTGGAGAGAATGGACATCCTTGTCTTGTTCCTGAGTTAAGAGGAAATGGTTTTATTTTTTCACCATTAAGTATAATGCTGGCTGTAGGTTTGTCATATATAGCCTTTATTGTATTGCGGAATGATCCATGGATGCCTAATTTTTCCAAAACTTTCATCATGAAGGGGTGTTGGTCTTGTCGAATGCTTTTTCTGCATCTATTGAGATAACCATGTGCATCAATGTTCATCAAAGAAATGGGTCTATAATTCTCTTTCTTTGATGAGTCCTGCCTGGTTTTTGGATGAGGGTTATGATGGCTTCATAGAATGTGTTCGGTAGTCAGCTTTCTCTTTCAATTTCATTGACGAGTTGGAGGAGTATTGGTGTGAGCTCTGCTTTGAAGGCCTTGTAAAATTCCGTTGTAAAACCATCTTGTCCTGGACTTTTCTTAGCTGGGAGGTCTCTTATTGCTGTTTCTATTTCAATGCTTGATATGGGCCTGTTAAGATGGTTTAACTCACCTTGGTTTAGTTTTGGCATGACAATATTGCTAGGAAAAGGCCCATTTCTGTCAAGTTCTCAAACTTATTAGCATAAAGTTTTGAGAAGTATTCCCTTATAATGTTCTGAATCTTGGTTGTTTCTGTGGTGATGTTTCCATTCTCATCTCTGAGTTTATTAATTTGGGTGTGTTCTCTTCTTATCATGTTAAGATTTGCTAAGGGTCTGTCAATTTTGTTAAGTTTTTCGAAGAACCAACTCTTTGTTTTGTTTATTCTTTCTATAGTTTTTTTGGATTCTAATTCATTTAATTCCGATTTAATTTTAATTATTTCTTTCCACCTACTGGATTGGGGTTTATCTTGCTGCTCTTTTTCAAGGAGGTTTAGATGTGTCATTAAATTGTTTGTTTCAGATCTCTCCAATTTGTTGATGTAGGAGCTCAGAGCTATAAACTTGCCTCTGAGTACTGCCTTTGCTGTGTCCCAGAGGAGCTGGCAGTTTGTGTGTTCATTTTTTTTGAATAGCATGAACATTTGAATTTCCTTTCTAATCTCTTCCATGACCCACTCATGATTCAGCAGTGTGTTGTTCAGCCTCCATGTGATACCGGACTTTCTTTGGTGGCTTTTGGTGTTGAGTTCTAATTTTATTCCCTTGTGGTCAGAGAGAATGTAAGGTATAACTTCAATGTTTCTGAATTTAGACAAGTTTGCTTTGTGGCCTAAAATGTGGTCTATTTTAGAATACGTTCCATGTGCTGCTGAGAGAAACATGTATTCTGATGCTGCTGGGTGAAATGTTCCGTAGATGTCTGTTAAGTCTAGTTGATCTATGCAGCTGTTTAGATTTGCTGTCTCTCTGTTGAGTTTTTGCCGAGTTGATCTATCTAGTGGGGTGAGTGGTGTGTTAAAATACTCAAAAATTAATGTCTTTGGATCTATATGGGATTTGAGGGAAAGTAGTGTTTCTTTGATAAATTTGGGTGCTCCAATGTTTGTCGAGTAGATATTCAGAATTGTAATATCCTCCTGAAAGAGAGATCCCTTAATTAGTATGTAGCGACCTTCTTTATCTCTTCTCACGAATTTTAATTTGAAGTCTATTTAATCTGATATTAGGATTCCAACTCCCGCCTGTTTATGGGGGCCGTTTGCTTGGTAGATTTTGTTCCAACCTTTAACATTGAAAATGTGTTTGTTTTTACGGGCAAGATGTGACTCCTGAAGGCAGCAGATAGAAAAGTCTTGTTTTTTTTATCCAACTAGACAGTCTATGTCGCTTAATTGGATAGTTCAGTCCTTCAACGTTAAGAGAAAGGACTGAGAGTTATTTGGGAGTTCCTGCCATGTTATCCACCTTCTTGGGGGCAGCAAAACTGGGTTCTTCCTATGGTTCTTTGTTTCTCATTTTGGGTGCAGTTTCTTGGCCTTTATTGTGGTCTTGTTGGTTTTCTATGTGTAGGACATCTTTAAGAATCTTTTGTAGGGCTGGTTTGGTGGAGATGTATTGTTTCAATTTTTCTTTGCTATGGAAGGTTTTTATTTGGACTTCAATTATGAAGGAGAGTTTAGCTGGGTACAGTATTCTTGGTTGATAGTTGTTTGTTTTTAGGGCATGGCATACATCATTCCAGGCTCTTTTTGCTTTGATTGTCTCTGCTGAGAAATCTGAGGTGATTCTAATTGGTTTCCCTTTATAGGTGATTAACCTTTTCTCCCTGACAGCTTTAAGGATCTTTTCCTTGGTCTGAGTTGATCCTATGTGGATTTTAATGTGATGGTGGGATGTCAGATTCTGGTCTGGTCTATTTGGGGTTCTAAAAGCTTCTTGTATCTGAATAGGCCTATCTTTTTGTATGTTTGGGATGTTCTCTGCTAGGATCCTGTTAAACAAATTTCCTAGACCATTAACTTCTGTTTCTAGGTGCTCCTCTACACCCATTATCCTTAGATTAGGCCTTCTGATGGTGTCTTCCAAGTGTTGGATTGATCTATCATATTTCTTGGACTTGTCTTGGATGGTTGTATGTTCTTTCTCTATAATATCTAGGCTGTCTTCAATCCCCGAGATTCGATCTTCTGCATGGTCTAACCTGCTCTCAAGGCTTTCTACTTGGTTTTTCATTTCTTTTCCTTCTAATTGGTCAGCTTTGATGGCTTCAAATTCTTCGTTGAAGCTTTGTTTTAGATCTTGTATGGACTTCTTTACTTCCTTAATTTGGTGTTCAGTGTTTATTCTCAAATCACTTAGGTGATTGTTTATGGTTTCCTTGGTCTCCCTGACATCCTTCAGCTCTTCCTTAATGAATTCCATGAATCCCTTTAGTGATCTTTGTGTATTCTCATCCTGCTCTCTCAATTCCTTTATTACTCTTTGCTTAGCTTCCTCACTTTCATGCCATTCGTGAAGTTCTCTTTGTGTGTTCTCAGCCTGCTCACGCTATTTCTGCCTTTCTCTTTGAGTGTTCTCATGCTGTTCATGCAATTCCTATATCAGTTTTAGAGTAGCTTCCTCACGCTCATGATATTCCGGTATTAACCTTTGGTTTTCCTCCTCTCTCTCCTTATCATGCTCATATAGATTCCTTTGTATGTTTTCAATCTTTTCCAGTATTGACCTTTTGTTTGCTTCCTCTCTCTCTCTATCACGCTCATACAGAGTCCTTTTGTATGTTTTCCATCTTTTCATTTACCATGTTTGCCAGTAGTGTTTGTAGAGCTATTTGGGAACTCTTCTCTGGATTATTCATTATCTGTCCTGTCCCATGATTGTCATGAGTGGGATTTGAGCTACCCGGACTTGCCATTTTCTTGTGTTTTTTCGGCTTAGTCTGCCCATTTGGGATGAAAGTAACACCAGTTTTGTGCTAGAACACTATCTTAAGGCAAGCATCAACCAAAGTCTGTAGATCCACAATCAAAAGTCTGCAGATACAGTGAAGTTCAACAGATATACCTATTCAACATCAAACAACTATATAATAATGAGCTACAAACCGCAAAGTAGAATTTGGAAAACCAGAAATTATTACTTTTAGGGAGACATGTGGGTAAAAATAGGAAAAGAGAAATATGGGAAGGAACAGGGTGAGTTTACTTAACTAAGTCCTAATCGCAAAGTGGGAAAGAGGTTGGATAGGATAAAAGTAGAGAGAGAAAAAAAGAAGAAAGAGAAAGAGAAAAAAGAGACAAGAAAAAATAGAAAAGCAAAAATTAAAAAATAAAAAGTGTAATGATTAAAAATATGCAGATTGAAAATGAAATATTCAGAGAAGAACGTGGGTATAATGAGAGAACGGGAGGGATATAAAGGAGACATGAAAACCTTAAAAATAAAAATACTTAAAATATTATATAGGTATAAAGAGGTAATACTGCTAGGAATTTAAGTCTAAGAGGCTTTGAATTGAGTAATAAATTTGTGGATTAAATGTGTACACAATGGGGGATAAAGTCTAATAATCGACTATGGGTATATCTGAGGATGTGCAGAACAACAATTAAGTCACACAAAGAAGAGCAAAAGAGCAGAAAAGGTGAAAAAAATGAGCAAAAAAGAAAAAAATCAGACATTCAGTAGAGCTAAACAAAAAACAAAAATATTTTTTGAAAAGAAAGAACAAAAAAGGAAGAAAAATGCACACACACATATACCCCTAAAATAAAAATTATAAGAGGAAGAGAAAAAAGTTACTAGTATAGATTTTTTTTTTCAAAATGGTAAAAATTAAAAATTAAAAAAAAAAGTTTTAGAAGAAAAATATTTTTATAAAAGGAACCAAAAAAAAAAAAAAGAAGAAGAAGAAGAAGAAGAAGAAACAGAGAAAAAACAAGTTCTTTGATTTTTTTTGGGAGTGGTGGGAAGATCTGTTATATCCCATGTGTCCATAACCAGCCTCTTGTTGGAGTCTCTGGTCTGCTTGTGGTATTTGATTTTCCTGTGGCTTAGTTGGTTTCTTAAGCAGTTTGTTTGAACAGACAGAAAAATGCTATGCTGTACAAAATATTTTGTGATCCTCTCCCCTGGCTAGTTCAATGGGAGGGAGATCTGCTTTGAGTATCACAAAAGAGGGAGATGGCTTTTTCCTCATGTTTGTAGATGCTCTGATGAGGCTAGGTTCTGGGTAGAGTTGAGGCCTTTCAGCAAACAGTAGCTTTTCCCTGAGGAGACTTTGTGAGAGACTCACAGAGCCCAGCCTCGAGCCACTCTCAGGGTTTATGTTTACTGAATTTCAATGGATTGTCCATGCTGCTAAAGAGAGGAGCAGCCTCTGGCTCTGATTACCCAGTGAAGAAAGCCACTCCAGGGGCTGGCGGCCTGAGCTGGCTGAATTTTCCCTGGATGGAGCTGAGTTTGCCATGTCACTTTAGGATCTTGTGACCTGCTAAATGACTCTAGTTTTCTTCCAAGGCCTGTGTTTGAGCTAGCAGGTCAGCCAAGCTTTGTCAGTATCAAACATGGAGATCTCCTGTAATGGCGGGGAGGGGTGGTCTTCCCTCCTCTGCTCCCTGAGAAGGAGTGAGGACGTTAGGCTTCTATTCACACCGCATTTTGGTTCCTGGGTCATCTCTGGTCTGTGAACTGCAGGATGAAGATGTCTGCTCCTTGTCGGTTCTTGTTGGTGTTCAGTAGAATACACTCGCGTGCCATGTCTGGCTCCTTTGTCCGGGACTCTCTGTGTTGCAGGTATGGCGGCTATTGCCACCTCCACCACCACTGTAGCCCGCAGTGGCGGTTGCTAGCAAGTGCTCAGATCTGTCTCCTTGCCTGGATTTTCCCTCTCTGGCCTAACTCTCTGAACTGTGATGGTAGACTTGGTGTGATTCTCTGGCTTAAGTCTGTTCGCTGGAACTCTAAAATTCCTTTCTCTCTCTGGCCTGACTCTCTGTCCTGTGATGGCACACTTGGTGTGATTCTCTGGCTTAGGAATGTTCACTGGAACTCTAAAACTGCTTTCTATGCGAGAGCTTGTTTAGATTCCAGCTTCTCCTCCGCCATCTTCCCAGAAAGAAAGGTTGGACAAATGGGATTGTATGAAGTTGGAGAACTTCTGCATGGCAAAGGACATAGCTAGCAAGATCAACAGAAAGCGTACAGATTGGGAGAAGATCTTCACTAGCCATACAACAGACAAGGGTCTCATATCTAAAATATACTTGGAACTCAAAAAATTAAATCCCCCAACAACAAATCCTCAAAGAAACAACTGCCCAATAAATAAGTGGGCTAAAGACTTGAAGAGAAACTTCTCTGAAGAAGAATGAAAGATGGCCAATTGACACAGGAAGAAAAATGCTCAATCTCCCTAGCCATAAAAGAAATGCAAATCAAAACAACATTGAGATACCACCTCATCCCAGTTAGAATGGCTATAATCAAGAACTCTAACAACAACAGATGTAGGAGGGGATGTGGACAGAAGGGAACCTTACTGCATTGTTGGTGGGAGTGTACACTTGTTCAACTACTTTGGAAAGCAGTATGAAGGTTCGTGAAAAGACTTCACATAGACCTCCCCTATGACCCAGCAATCCCACTTTTGAGCATTTACCCAAATGTTTAAAAACAAGACCACACTAAAGCGACCAGCACAACTATGTTTATTGCAGCATTATTTACCATGGCTAAGATATGGAACCAACCCAGACGCCCCTCAGTAGATCAATGGATCAAGAAAATGTGGTATATATACACAATGGAATTCTATGCCTCCATCAGATAGAACAACATTGCCCCATTTGTTAGGAAATGGAAAAACTTGGAAAAAATTATATTAAATGAAGTAAGCCAGGCCCAATGAAACATAGGTCCCATGGTTTCCCTTATTTGCAATATCTAGTATATGTATGAGTCAAGCGGAAAAGGTCAGATAATGTGATGTTAAGAAAATGAACCCTTAGATAGGTATTTTAATGTTTTTTTATTTCATGCATTTGTTTTTAATGCATTTATAAGATTATCCCTTTGTTGCTTTGTATGTCCCTCCCCCACAGTATAACCCCTGCTTTCACTATATTTTATGTCAGTATAACTTGTGGAGGAGATGGGGAAAAAAAAGTCGTTTAAGGATACAGGTGGACCTGTTGCAACAATGAGAAGTACAAGTTGTCATGTAGAAAATGAGCTTTACAACGTTGGTGTGGGGGGGAGAGGGGAGGATTGGGAAGGGATGTGAAGGGTAAACAAAGGAGGAGGCTGCAATGCTTGATAAGAAATGTACGCATTATCCTGCCCATGTAATTGTAACCTCTCTGTACAGTATGTTCACAAAAAAAAATTAAATTTGAAAAAAATAAAATAAAACTCCTTTCTCTGCGAGAGCTTGTTTAGCCTCCTGCTTCTCCTCCGCCATCTTCCCGGAACTCCTTATCATAGTAATTTTGAATTACATTTCTCTAATGATTTCAGTTCACAAACCATTAAGCCAGCATAGAAGTTGTATTAAACACAACTTTGTTAGCCCACTGGCGATTTCCAGGGTTTTATGGAAAAGATGTCTATTCAGAACTTTTGTCCAATTTTAATCAAGTTTCTTGTTAATCTCATCTTTAATCTCTCTATACAAAATCAGTAATTAATTCAAGGTAGTAGATAGAAAAATATTAAGCCACTCCTAACATTTTTCAATTTTCAATAAAATGATATTGCTTAAATCATTCTCTGTTAATGCTTGAGACCTTATAATTCAATTTAGTTAGACCTTTAACAAGGCTATGTGCATTTTATTTATTTTACGTTAATTGTTCTTTCCAAAGTCTATGTGTCTAATTTCCCTTGTTCTCTTTCAGTCTCAAGTAGTTCAGATTTCAAACTGAAGAATAAATGGAAGGAAGCAAACAAAAAAAATACAGTTCCTCTCATCTGATGATGCCTCTACAAGAAGGAAGAAAGAGTTCCTACTTCTAAGGACCTATGCTAGGATATCAAAAAGAGAATTCATTCTTCTACGTCTTCCTTAAAATGTAAACCACAACATATCGCGAAGGTACTTTTATGTTTTATCAGTTTTTCACATTTTCATATGGACTTCACCTCAGTCTACAACATTCATTCATTATTCTTTCCCTGATACTTTTACACTACCAAGACGTAAGATATAAGATAACCAGTTTGATTTACAGAATAAGAAGTTATCACCCTGGTTTCCTTGGAAGCAGAACATGGTCAATAGATAACATTACTTCTGGTTTCTCACTACATGTAATGGTTTTTGTAATGTTTATTGCATTCTATTTAGTATTTAAAAAAAAAAAAGAACTGCTGGCTAAACTCAAAGCTCCTTCACAGAAGTTTAGGTTAAGTACTTCACAAGTTTTATTTCCCTTAATTCTTAAGATAATATTTGTTATAATGCTAATGTTATTACCATTTTAGTGTTGGGAAAAATTGTAACTAAATGCCTTAAGTAGATGACCCAAAGACATACAGTGAGAAAGGAAATGAGGCAAAGTTTCCAAAAGCCTTTTAGCAGTACACAAAAGGTAGGTAAAATCTCTCCATTCTCTTACATTCTCAATTCAATATTCATATTGTCCAAGAAATAATAGCATAGCAATTTATGTCCATGGTGATTGTTTTCTGTTACATTTTGTCTTCAACACAGACTGTGTTGGTGAGATTGGGTTATCATGTAGAGAGTTGAGCTTATAAATTGAGGAAACTTCCAGTTTCCTTTTTAAAAAGCACTAAAACTTTTAAATATTATCATTAACTGACTTTTAAGAATAAAAAACCTAAAAAATTCATATACAATCACCCAAAATGCTTTCAAAGTAGGAGATGATAAAACAGGACCCTGTGAAGTAAATTTTCTTCTACTTTTGAAATTATTCTGAAAACCTGGTGCTGTAATCCTAACTCCTCCGGACATCTACTCAGGAGCCCGAGATCTGTGGATAACAGTTGGAACCCAATCAGGGCAAAATAAATTCATGGGATAATTTTTCAAAAATTTATTGAACTAGCATAGGGCCATGAATGAAGATGTAGCTTATATAGTAGCTCACCAATCTAGAGAGGAAAGGCCTAGCAAGACCTTGAAGCCGCGATTTCAAATTCTGAGCATGCCAACAGAAATGCAATTTCCTGTACACGTATGCTACTTGCGCGCGCGCGTGCACACACACACATACACACATACATCCATTCTAAATATCTTCATATCAGTGTTTTGCATTAATTTCTTTGTTAACGATATTATATAAGCAAAATAAAGGAAATAAACTCCTCCCTCTTAGAAAAGTTTTATACTTTTTATTGTAAAAATACTGTACACAGGTGTCATATTTACATGAGCTAGGTAATGAGAACAATTCCTAACAACCTCCTCCTTTATTTTTCCCCTACCATTCCTTCCCTCGCACCTCCACAAGTGCACTCCCCTCCCCCCTTCCCCTGCCTAAATTGTAACGTTCATTTTTCAGCATAGTGTCTTGTGCATCTCATTGTTACAATGGGTCAACCTGTATCCCTATTTAGGCATTTTGTTTTTTCCTTCCTCTCCCCAAATTAGAAGAGCATATATACAAGATATAGGCACATCAACTTCAAATACAGTGAAAACAGTTGTTATAGCATGGGGAGGAACCTATAAAAAGACACAAAAAATCACATTGCACATTATAAGTACATTAGAAACAATAGCAAAAAAGAGAAAAATTCTTGTATCCCTATCTTGGGTTTCATTTCCCGGAACATCATGTTATCTGGTCATATGGACATACCTTTTGACCTTTTCTGCTTATACTATACATATATTAGTTATTGAAAATTAAGGAAACCATGGGACCTGTGTTATTTTGGATTTGGCTTACTTCACTTAATATTTTTTCCATATCTTTCCAATTTCTAACAAATTGGATGATGCCATTCTTTCTGATGTAGGCATAGAATTCCATTGTTTATATAAAACACATCCTCTTGATCCATTCTTCTGCTGAGGAGCATCGGGGTTGGTTCCATATCTTAGTTATCTTAAATAATGCTGCAATAAATGTAGTTGTGCTGGTAGTTTTAGTATGGTCTTGTTTGTGATCATTTGGGTAAATGCCCCAAAGTGGGATTTCTGGATCATAGGGGAGATCTATGTGGAGTCATTTGAGGAACCTCCATACTAATTTCCAAAATGGTTGAAAAAGTTTACACTCCCACCAAGAATGCAGTAAGGTTCCCTTCTGTCCACACCCCTCCAGCATCTATTGTTGTAAAACTATGGAATGCTTCAGGAATTTGCCTGTCATCCTTGCGCAGGGGCCATGCTAATCTTCTCAGTATCATTACAATGTTAGTTTATGTGATGCTGAATTGAGCACAGAATATTTTTTATATATAAAGTGTAATTGATTTTCTTAAACTAGGCAATTCAACAAAAAATAAGTTTAGAAGAATTGTGAAATTTTAGAACCATGTACTTCTTACATAAGCACACATTTAAGAATAATGTCAAGATGGACATGTCAAAAACAAAATAATTCCAGATATTTGTGGTTCAAGAGATGTGTAGGGGAAATAATTCAATTTTTCTATACAAGGCACATGTCATAATGAACACAGCAGCAAGTGTTAAGGGTTGTTAAAAATTTTAGTGTTTTATATCTATTTAATTTTAGGATTATATGCCAAAATTAGGACTGTTTGGCAGGTATAAAATTTTCTATAATGTATTTAAGATTTATGTTAGCAGACATATAGTACTAAGTATGTACATTTCAGAATTTATAGAAACTTTGTTAATGAGAAGTTGCAAAGTCTTTGTGTGAAGAAGCAGAATGAAGGGTTAAGACTTGCTTACTACACAGTTCTTGTTAAAATTTAGGGATTCCTTACTTTATATTTTAGCGAGGAACAAGAGATGATATAAGCCATAAACAAATAATGAGATGAGCCATAAATAATAACCTTAGTGTGTAACTTTGAAGACTATTCATAGCCTATAAAAATCTTGTTGAACATCATAATCTTAGGCGGTTTAAAATGTACAGGAATATGAGAAAATAGAAAATCTAATATGTAGTGCACTTCAAATACTAAAAACACTGGTAATTGTTTTGTTTTTTATTTTATTAATCATTATTTAATTATTGGTTTTCTTTGTAGCATTGTTTTACTTGTTATATAATACAACTTTTTGTTAGTCATCATTAGGAGGTACTTTGAGGAGGTTACTGGGGTGGTCAAACCATTTTTTTTATAGATGCATGTGAATTTACAACTAGGAAAATTAAGAACAAAATATTTATTAAAAAATGATCAAGTAGAGTCTGAATCAGGAGAGTTGATACATGTCCACAACTAAAATCTTAGCCCTAGGTTGAAGCAACAGTATTACAGAGTTGAGGCCACAAATGTGAGAGACTGTGTTTTGTTTTGTTTTGTTTTATTTTGACTTTGTTGTTCATGGGGCTTGCACTCTGGGGCCTGAGTGCTGTTCCTCAGGCAAGGCTAGCGCTAACACTTGAGGCAGAGCACCATTTCCATCATTTTCTACTTATGTGGTGCTGAGGAATCAAACCCAGGGCCTCATGCATGAAAGGCAAGCACTCTACCACTGAGCCAACTTCCTAGCACTTGAGAGACTGTGTTTTTAAAAAAATCATCTAAACAACATTTTCCTTTTGCTTTGGGTTATATAAGGAAATATATAAATATCTTTTTCTATTTTTGTGAATTGTTGTAGTTCTAAATTTATAGTAACTTCAGCCACTTTATCCTTTTCAAAGTCATGAAATATCTCTGAGAGTTTGCTGCTGTGAAGATCGTTTTTGCATTTATAATTTCTTCTGAGTCACTTTTATTTTTATCAACATAACTTTATATTTCATGTTGATGAATTACAAATATCAAATACCGGCAAATGTACACATAGAGTCTAAAGATAGCAGTATGAATATTCTCATACAGCTCTTGTTTATCTATTATTCACTTTCAATATTATGATATTTCTCTCTCTCTTTCACTCTGTCTCATTTCCTCTCTTTCTCTTCCATGCCCCATGTCTGCTACTTAGAATTTCTGCTGGGCTACTATTACGCTTCAGGATCTACTAGTTTTGTGGGAACATGAAAGCAACCATCGGTTAACCTTGCATTCTTTAAGAGTTATGACAGTGACATGATATTATTCTTTGCCATTCTAAATGGTAAAATAACATATCTAGGAGTTCCTTTTCACTTTTACTTCTACTATAAATTTTATCTCATAGGAATCATTGGAATGGATAAGATACTTTAACCTGTGACCTAAAATTATTTTTCTTTTATTTTTTTAATCTTCTACAAGATTACTTTATATATTTTTAAAAATTTTGTTCTTTTTATTATTTTTTCTTTTTTATTGTGAAAATACTGTACAGAGGGGTTGTAATTACATGGACAAGATAATGAGTACATTTCTTATCAAGCATTGTAGCGTCCTCCTTTGTTTCTCCTTCCCAGAACTTCCAATCCTCCCTGTCCCCCATATCAAATACTCCCCCCAACCAAAGTAGTAAAGTTCGTTTTTCGACATAAGTACTTGTACATATTAGTGTTGCAATGGGTCCACCCGTATCCTTATTTAAACGAATTGTTTTTTCCGACCCCCCCCCACAAATTATATCAACATCAAATACAGTGAAAGCAGGGGTTATACCGTGGGGGAGGGACATCCAAAGCAACAAAGAAATATTCTTTAAATATGTTAGAAAAAATCGCATTAAAAACATTTGAATACATATCTTAGGGTTCATGTCCCTAACATCAACCTATCTGACCTTTTCTGCTTGACTAAGACATATACTAGTTGTTGCAAATAAGTTTCACCATGAAACCTATGTTTCTTTGGGCTTGGCTTACTTCACTTAATAGAATTTTTTCCTAGCCTTTCCATTTCCTAACAAATGGGGCAATGTCATTTTTTCTGATGGAGGCATAGAATTCCATTGTGTATATATACCACATTCTCTTGATCCATTCATCTACTGAGGGGCATCTGGGTTGGTTTCATGTCTTAGCTATGGTAAATAATGCTGCAATAAACATAGTTGTGCTGGTAGCTTTAGTGTGGTCTTATTTGTGATCATTTGGTGAAACGCCCAAAAGTGGGATTGCTGGGTCATAGGGGAGATCTATGTAGAGTCTTTTGAGGAACCTCCATACTGCTTTTCAACATGGTTGAACAAGTTTACTCTCCCACCAACAATGCAGTAAGGTTCCCTTCTGTCCATATCTCCTCCAACATCTAACAGCCTCTTCAGTAGATGGTGCTGGAAAAATTGGTTAACTACTTGCAGAAAAATAGCTAGATCCTTATATATCACTCTGCACCAGAATCAACTCCAAATTGATCAAATACCTTGGAGTCAAATCAGACACTCTGAAAACATTACAGGATGGAAAAGGAGAAACCCTAGGTCTAATTGGCACAAGCCAAAATTTCCTTAATAGAGTCCCAGAAACACAACAAATCAAAGAAAATTTGGGCAAATGGGATTGCATGAAATTGCAGAGCTTCTGCATGGCAAAGGACATAGCTAGCAAGATCAATAGAATGTCCTCGGATTGGAAGAAAATCTTCACTAGCCATACAACAGACAAGGGTCTCATATCTAAAGTCTACCTGGATATCAACAAATTAAATCCCCCAACAACAAATCTTCAAAGAAACAACTACCCAATAAATAAGTGGGCTAAAAACTTACAGAGAAACTTCTCTGAAGGTGAAAGAAGGATGGCCAATAGTCACATGAATAAATGCTCAACCTCTGTAGCCATAAAAGAAATGCAAATCAAAGCAACATTGGGATACCACCTCACCCCAGGTAGAATGGCTATAATCAAGATTTTTTTTTCCTTTTACAAGCAACCTTTTTTCTTTTATTATCAGTTAGTAACTACCTGTAATGAAAAAAAGGTATCCTATGGAAAGTAGACCGAAGTTGTTCACAGGGATGGTCAAAAACTAATGGGGGAAGTGAGTACAAAGGATATACATAATAGATCACAGATCTGCAGAGCAATTTATCATGTATATTTTGTGAGAATGACAATGTGCTAGGAACTATAGATTAAATCACTGAACATCTGATATACATATATATGCACATATATTTATATTTGTATATTCATTTATATATGCATATATGTGTGTATATGCCCTTATGTAGGTTCACTTGCACGTTAGCATACACACAAATACACACATACATATACACATGTAAACGTGCACACATAGAGAAAGATACATAATTATAGCCAACACAAGTTTCACTAGTTGTTGAATATGCCTTAGACGGAATGCTTGGAACCATTTCAAATTTGATAATTGCAATTCGAAGCTATTCCAAGTTGATAAACCTAGGAGATTCTTTTCTCCACTCTTGGTAAAAGGAAAAAGTGAAAGTGTGGCTCAGGTCTATAGATTAAACATAGAGAATTAAAGCCCAGGTAGAGCTCAAGGCCAGGAGTTCAAATCCCAGTACCTGCACAATATAAAAAAAAGGAGTCCTTTGTCTTTGAAAAGGGATATTTTTCCAAAAATGAATACCCAGGACAATTTTCAAGTTCCAAAACTCTTCGAAAGGCTCTTTCACATCTTAAACTGATTCCTCTCCTTGATTCACATTATGGAAAATAGGAGTCACACTTCACATTAAAAAGTATATGCATTGTTGAACAGTTCTTACCATTTTTAATGTAAAAGAAGCATGAGAGAGTTATTCACCTCACTTGGGTGAGTTAGGTTTGACTCACTGACAGACTTTTGTAAGTAAATGAGGGTCTGTTTACATGTAAAAAGTCTATACAGATGGTTTCCTAGGAGAGAGAACAAGCTAGCTGTTGTCCAAGTTTGAATCAGAGTAATTTATTCCTATGATATGGAATATCATAAGAAGCTCATCTCATAGAACACTATACAGACAGTAATTTCAAAAGGATGAAAAACCCATTTCTATATTGTAAACAGCCAGGTTTTCACAAGCAAAAAGCAGTTTCCTGAGCCAAGAAAATATAAGTTAGAGAAAAAGGGACTGTGTTAAATAAAGTTAATGGCTTAGTGACAGGTGTAAAACTGGTCTGTAATCACAAATAAACTATAAATTTTTTATCATGTCCCTAACAAGAATCTCCAAGATAGGCCTTGTTAAATCTGTCATAGAGGACTGGGTTTATGCAATTGTCAGTTTTGTTAGGGTCCAATATCTTCTACATTCGCTTGGGTTGCAATCCGCTCAAACCACATGCAGTGAATGGAAAAACATGCTGCCTTGCAAGGCATCTAAGGGATTTTTGTGCCACTGTGAATATTTATCGTATTTCTTCTTGTAATGATACCTGTCAGTGTGAAGTCCTTTCCTGATAAGAATAATAGTTTCTGTACCCTTTGTTCCACTAACAAATCTCAGATATATAAATTTAACCGTGCGCCCATGGCTCATGCCTATAATCTTAGCTACTCAGGAGGCTGAGATCTGAGGATCATAGTTTAATGCCTGCCCAGACAGGAAATTCCATGAAATATTTCTCTCCAGTAAACCACCAGAAAACTGGAAGTGGCTCTATGTCTCCAGCAGTAGAGTTCTTACATTGAGCTGAAGAGTACAGGGACAGCACCCAAGCCCAGATTTCAAGCCCCAGGACTGACCAAAAAAAAGGAAAAATGTATATATGTAGATATGCATATATGATGAGATAAATTACATTTATATATAAATCAATATTTATGATGGACATTTAAAATATAACTAAATAATTGACATATTTATAATATATACATATATTTACATATATGAGCTCATATTATATCTGTATGTTGATAAATATATTTGTAATTAATATCCAAAGAGTACATCTGAAGTTTTGGGGGAAAATGTAGTGTCTAAAGGCTAACTACTGACCCATCATACTTTCAATTATTTTTTTCCAATTAATACAATGTCTGAAGTACTAAGACTGAATGATTATGAAACAGAGTTGTTGTTTTATTCCTTATGATTTTTGATTAGAAACATCTACTTACTTGGTATGAAACCTACCAAAATGTGATCTTGAAATCACACTTCACAAACTGGACAGATATATCAATTTAGCAACTTACAGGTCTCAAATTTTTATTTGAATCCTGTATCTCACAAAAATTCAGTTTCCTTCGAGTCAACTACATATACAAACATGCCTAGATTTTCATGCTCACATACATCCCCATACTCACATGACATACTAAATGTAACACTGTAGTAAAAAATAATATAGATACTGAAAAAGAACACCTTTGCCAATGTAAGTAAATTTTATTTTTTTAATTCAATGCATTATCTAATACTGATGAAAGAGCAGCTAAGAAGATGTTTTAAATACAAGAGTGTCTGCTTAAAGAGTATGTTTCTCATTCCAAACATCATTATTTCTACCTTTCCTTCTCCCACATGAAAAATATAAGTAACTACAGAATTAACCTACATGTTTCTTAATCACTCATTGAAGAAAGAAAGTGTAATATATATACATACATATATACATATATACACAATGATATACTATTTAGCCACAAAGAATAGTGAAATCATATCATCTTCAAGAAAATAGATAGAACTGGAAACCTTCATATTAACGCAATAAGTCTTATTGTGAAAAACAAATACTAGATTTCTCATATGCAGACTCTAGTCCAAGAAAGAGAAATGAATGACCCAGATGTAAAAGATGGAAACTGATTAAATTTGGAAAAAAATGTAAGAGAGGAGATGAAGAGAAACATTGTGGAGTAAATATGTTCAAATATTTCCTAGGTTAGTATAATGACATAATAAAACATAAGTATAAAAATAGGATAATGAAATTTATAAAAGGAAAAAATTTAGCAAGCTACATTATATGGATGTATGTGTATAACACAATAAAATACTTTGTGAAATTAACATTTGCTAATTAAAAGTCAAAAATGCATTGGAGTTGTTGTACAGTCATATGTTATTTTCCATTTTTTGTTCACATATTTCCCTGATAAAGTAAAAGGAGAAATAGGTTTTGCTCATTTAGAAAGACAATCTTGTCCAATTACCATAAAGATACTCTAGATAATTAATGTCAATATGAAATTGTTAAATTAATTAATGTATTAGAATAATTCCAATGCACTGTTCAAATATTACCCTATAGGTATAAACTTTTTGCTATTTATTGAATAAGTAGTCTTTACTTAATTACTACATGCCATTTTCTGAATGTAGTTTGGTACATGCAACTAGGATATATTATATCTGAAGAGGAAATCAATTATTCAAACAGTTTTATCAAAAATGCCTCTAACGAAAAAAAGAGGTAAACCCAAATTATGTATATTTGAGAACAATACTTGCTTAGTCCTCTTCTCACATTCCCGATTCCCTTCTTGAGAATGCTACACATTGTAGGGAATTTGTTAACATGTTTTAGAGACATAGGTTGACTTTAAAACAATGAGTTAGTTTATGCTGCATTTTTGTTTACTTTATATCCAGAAAAGCTAAATTCTTACCTTATCATTTTCCTTAGACTTTATACTCCGCTTTCATATCTGATGGGTGAAAGATAGAGATATAAACATTTTTTAACAGTGGCTAAATTTAGGCTGAGGAATCTATGTACAACTATACTCATGCAGATAGACCTCATCAGTCACGTGACCACAATATCAAAATGTTAACCTATGCTTCCTGAAATCATGCTTATGAGATCTTGTGTATTATAAACAGTGGTTATTAGCATTTGTTTTCAAACAACCTCATTTCATGGGTTAGGAACTAAAGTGAGATATTTTACTCAAAATTTAAGGAGGCATCCAAATTTAGTTACCAAGATATACAGCATTTAACACAATGTTTGAAAAATGCAAGATAAAGGAAATAATTTATAAAAAAAAAAAACGTTTAAAATAAATAGAGAATCAGTATGACTGATTTTTCTTTTACCCCAGCTGCAATATGGCTTGCATGATGACTTTTCTGGTTGTAAGTTTAGTTAGGTCTGATATTTAGTTGGAGAAGTTATGTTCTTTGATATATTAATTTGTCAGATTAAAGAGGAAATTAATTCCATGCCAGAGTCAACATCCATAATAATGTTACAGTTGTATTCTACTATTTTGCCAAAATTTTAAATCAGCTTGAGTAACTTGGGTCTTTTTTGAATCTAACTAAATAGGTATGAAATTTTGTCAGTACTAGATTTTGACCACCATTTATTAAAATATTATTTTCAATTCTCTCTTTTCATGAGATTTTTAATTTCATTTATATAATGTGCTGATTTTTCCTTTAGATAACACATATTCAGTCTTCTAAAAGCAGTGTAATTTGGAGTAGTTTTAAATTATGTACTTCATGTACACTGCTCAGATTCTTTGCATATTTTGTTCTTGATAAGTCAGTAGTATTTAGTTCTCATTATGGATATTTTGGACTTAGTAATTGCATTTCTGAAATGTTTAAGTATGTCATGATTTTTGTGATTTGATACTGTAGCAATTTTTCTTTTAAATATGTACAGATCTTGCTTCATATACAGTTACATTTGTTTTAAACAATTTGATTCATTCAAGGGACTTGCTATATTAGGTTCATCCAGATGAATTTAATTACAAATAAGCACAACCTTATTTCTGAGAGACAGTTATCCTTATAGTTCTACTCAAATTAACATGTATTTGAAGGTTTTGTACTTAAAAAAATAAAGTGGGCACAATATCTTTTTGTTCCTGGTGAAGTTCCAATTTGCTGGTTGTTTTCCAGCTGTGATGACTTCAACATATGTGTGTATTTTATTTCAATTGTTTTGTGTATATATTTTGTTTCATATGATAGAAAATACAAAAAGAATCAATGATATAGAAGTTTTCCAAATAGAATTCTAAGAGATACTTCAATTTTTGTGACAACTGGGAATAGGGAGATCTTCTTAGTGGAGGGATTAGCAAAATAACAGAGACGTTGTTGGACGTGATTTGAATTTTGCCTCCTCTTGCCTAACTATTTTCAATGGTAATACTTCAAATTCTTTAGTGGAAAGAAAATAATTTAATGTGGATGAACTCAGAATTTTTGGTTTAATTAGGACACACTAAACATTCATATTTGGTTTTTTTGCATTTCTTTTTTTTATTGTGAAAATACTGTACAGAGGGGTTGCAATTACATGGGCAAGATTATGAGTACATTTCTTATCAAGCATTGTAGCCTCCTCCTTTGTTTCCCCTTCCCATCCCTTCCCATTCATATTTTATTTTTAACTCTAAATTTTTTCCTTAGTTAAAACCACAGATGTGAATTTGAAATGTTAAAATAGCACCTAAAATTTATATGAAATTGTCGAAATTATTTTCACTTCACACTATATGCAATATAGAATGTAATAACAATAGTGTGTGAGATAGTATGTAATAATTGACTTTGGTGAAAATCCATTACAGTGGATTTTTGTGAAATACAGAGTAATGGTAAGAATTATATTTGATTCTATTAAAAAATTCACAGTTACATCTAAAAGTAACTCATAGTTATAAACTAATACTGAAAAAATAAGATTGTTTATTGGAAAAAGCCAGAAGTTTCAATAAGCTTGCTTTTTAAAAAATTGACTTGGATTTGAGCTTTGGTGAGTGTAATCCTAGCTACTCAGGATTCTGAGATCTGAGGATCGTGGTTCAAAGCCAGCCTGAGCAGAAAAGTCTGTGAGATTCTTATCTCCAATAAACCACCTAAAAACAAGAAATGGCACTGTGGCCCAAGTGGTACAGTGGTAGCATTGACCTGAAGAACTGATGGACAATTCCCAGGCCCAGAATTCAAGCCCCATGACCGACAAAAATATTGACATGGATTTTCACTTTATTATTTTATGATTTTTTATGAGTGGTTGTTCAGTGAAAAATGTCATTGGTGTTTATATATTGTGTTGGCATAAAATGAGCCTGCTATTATCTTAATTTAGCCAAAAAAACCTCTGATCCAATGACAGCATAAATTTTATGGGAAATGGTTAAGACAAGGATGACTTTCTGAATACAATATATATACCCCCCCTAAAAAAACAAGAACAAAAGAAAATATGTGCCAGGACTAATAGTCTGTCAGTTTGTTTTAACTTTTAATCAAAAATTAAACTAATACTTGATAATATTTTATTAACGCATTTAAATTTTCTTCATCTTTCTCATTTAAGATTCACTTTAAAAAGAAATTCAAAAGGTGACAGTGTTTTTTCCTTACTTTTCCACAGACATGATTATTTCATCATTATACTGTATAGCCCAATATACCCAGAAAGTATTTGTTAAGGAAAAAAATAATTCCAATTCTTTGGTTTGCTTCAGTCTGTATTTAAAGCTGCATACCACATCTTATCCACCATATTGTCAGTCTTCTCATTTGATACATTTCAATAAGTTTCTATCAGCCAGCAAAGTTTTACAAACAACGTGCTTTCATTCATTGTGCTTTCCAAAATATATCTCATAAATGTCAACTACGAAGCACAACCTGAAATATCTGTGGATTTTTCTACTTAGGGTGTAATCACATTCCACTACTTAGAACCTGCTGTTCATAGGCATTAATTGCTCTGTCACTTCCATGCTTTAGAACAGCAGCATTTGTTAGTGGCATACATTTTTATTTGTTTACCACATCTCGTTTATTTTCACCAAGAACTGTCTTCATGGAAGTTGGTAATAGATGAGGTTTTCAATCATGTGGTTTAATAGGCCTCTGTGGATATAGAATACCCATTTATGTGACTAAATATTTAAATTAATACCATAATTATTTCCTTTAATTTTCTGGATAATGTTCTAAAATCTAGGTATTTTTAAAAGAAATATTATACATTGTTTCCTTGATGACAACATAATTATAAGACTTTAAATGCTCATATAGCATGGCCATCTTAAATGAGGTGGATGTACTAGGGTTTGCATGAAAAACTTTTGGGACAGCATTGATGTTTGAATCTTGGATGGGATTTGATTGGGATTGTGGCAGGCTTTCATGGTTTGAGAAGAAAAACAAAAGGCCATACTAATACTTTTATCCTCTACATTGTTGTATTCGTTTATTCATACACACATACAAACACACAGATAAACACATATGTTGTATGAAGACTGCAAGAAAATATTTTAATAGGAATTCCATAAAATATTTAGTCTACTGAGATCTGATTAGAATTTATAGAAATATCTAGTTGCTTCCACCCCTGGACAAGTCATTATCAATGGTGAAGATATGGCCATTTGCTTTTAGAATGCCCCAGAAAGACCTACATGTTAAAGAAAAATGACTTTCTATTTCCTCCCAGACTGTGGAGAATACCTGAATAGTTCTTCTGGAGATTAAATTCTTTAGAGTGAAACACATGAGAACTAGATTCTCATCTACTTTCTTCTTTTATCTTCTAATCATTCTAGGTCAAAACATTTCTCTTTGACATACTCCCCACCTTGACATTGTCTTGTCACAGGCCCCAAAATCAATAAAACCAACTGAACATACACTGAAGCCTTCAAAGTTCTAAATCTGAGTAAGCCTTCCTGCTTAATAAATGAACAATAACACTTATTGTGGTAGGTTATAAAGCTAACACAGAAGTTTAGTCTTTCTAACACTGAAGAGTACATTAGAGTATGCTTCATTATAAAATATCTAACTCTATGTTGTATTTTGTGTTTTTGTTTCTGTTGATCCCAGGGCTTAAACTCAGGGCCTGGATAGTGCTTTTATGTTGAAGGCCAGTGCTCTACATACCATTTGACCTAGAAATCCATTTCCCTTGTTGGTTAATTGGAATTAAGTATGGAATGATCATTCCTACTCCAAGCTGTCTTCACACTGTAATCTTCAGATCTCAATCTCTTACCTAGCTAAGATTACATCCTTGAACAACCCTTACCTAACAATGTTTCATATTTTGTAGAATTCCAATTCTCATTGTATATTTTGTAGAATTCTAATTCTCAGCATTGTATAGATGCTCCTACTACAACATAAAAATTAAGACATACTAAAGATATTTGCAAATTATATAATGGAGGTCTGCTCATTTTGTGACAATATCTGTGCTCATTCTCATCATTCCTTTATTTACTACACCATCAGCCTTCTAAAATCAGCTTCATTTCCTGGAGAAGATTACCAATCAGTCCAGCCAATATCCACCCAGCGGGTTTTAAAGCAAGCTTTAAGGAAGGAAGATAACATGAAGTGGCGACTACAGAATTTCTATGGAGAACTAGAAGGTTATCAAATTATATCTAACATCTTTCACATTTCTACCTTCCTTCTCATAATTAGGAAATCATTGACTAACACTATAAATGTATTGCATTTAGAACTTAAGGATCAATTTTTTTCCAACCTGAAGCCTTCTTTTCCATGATTTTTGAAATAAACTTTTGGGAGATTTTTTTTATTGTGATGTGATTCCATCCAAAACAAAGCCATGTATATCAAGAAAGCCAATGTTTTCAGCTCAAGAGTACTAAACTTAAGAGGGAGAAAATTAAGGTTAACTATATATGTTAAGCACAAATATAGGCAATATCAAGACATTTTGAAATTGTATAGCTTAGTGGATAAAGTGGCTCAAACCTGTAATGTTATCTACTTGAGCATCAACAATTAGAGAATTCCAGTTCCAGGGAAGCCTAGACAAAAAAAGAAGTTTCAGAAAGTAA
The DNA here is from genome assembly GCF_019054845.1 of Dipodomys spectabilis. Classification (NCBI taxonomy): domain Eukaryota; kingdom Metazoa; phylum Chordata; class Mammalia; order Rodentia; family Heteromyidae; genus Dipodomys; species Dipodomys spectabilis. The sequence goes on from NW_024871123.1 coordinate 429,925, forward strand.
CCATTTGCTGGGTGCAATGTTTTATGCTTGTTTTAGTAGGACTGCAGTCCAATCAGGCCCAGGCATAGTGATACTACCTCAAAATAAGCAATTCATCTACAATCTGCAGGTATGGCAGTAATGAAGATGCTATTTCACAAGTATAGTGTTTTGGGTTCAATACTCCAATACCACTAGGAATTTAAGTGTGTGACACCAGACAGGGGAATAGAATTTCAACATGTGTATCTGGAAGGAGTTACATCATCCAATACTCTTTGAAACTTTTTCTTTAATTCTGTGTGATATATCATGTGGATATTATTTCATAGAAGATAATAACTTAAGGACAAGCTTATAACATGTGAATTATGTGAATGAATAATTATACTGATGGCAAAGTGAAGTAAGATTGTTTAGTGGCTCTTGAATCACATCACAGGTAACCATGTAAACATGGTACAGCCTTTTGAAGGCCCTTATGAAGTATTTGAACAATCTCTGATGAGTTAATTGCTTTCAGAAATATTCGTTTGAGCCAACAAATACAGATCTCCTTTGATTTTAATTACGGTCTTCTAGTAGACTCTCACAGACGAAAAAATCAGAGGATGCTAATTTCTCTGATAAAATACAAAATAAAAATTTTATAATTAATATAACATGAAGACTGTAATATTAAATGAATATCAATAATAATAAATTATTAAATATTAATAGCACTCATTACTAGTACTCATATTCTATAATATATTGACATCCTTTGGTTACCTCAAATTTTTGAATATTTATAACTAAATGTAAATTGTTTGCAAATAGTTATTTGATGATGTTAAAAATGAGAAAAAGATTTGTATACATATTTACTATAGATGCAAACAGATTCACCTGGTTATTTCTGATCCTTCTTTTGTTGGTTTCATTCATGCATGCGGAACAGGCAGAGAAAGGAAAATTGCAAACTTGCATTTACTAGGGTTAATTACATGAAGTTTATTTTGGGCTAAATAGCAGATTTTGTAGATTAAATTGTTTTTGTCCCTTCCTTCCTTTGTTCCTTCATTCCTTCCTTTTTTCCTTCCTTCCTTCTTTCTTCTTTCCTTACTCGTTCCCTCCATCCGTACCTATCTCTCTTTCTCTCTTTTCTTTCTTTCTCTTGTTTCTTTCTCTTTTTCTTTCTTTCATTTTCTTCTATTCTTCCTTTCTTTTATTACTCAGAATATTTCTTTTTTTGGGGGGGAGGTCTGGTCGTGGGGCCTGAACTCTGGGCCTGGGCGCTGTCCCTCAGCTCTTCAGCTCAAGGCTAGCGCTCTACCACTTGAGCCACAGCGCCACTTCCAGCTTTTTTTTTCTTATGTGGTGCTGAGGAATTGAACCCAGGGCCTCAGGCATGCAAGGCAAGCACTCTACCACTGAGCCACCTTCCCAGCCGCCCCTCAGAATATTTCTTATGGCTACAGAAAAAATACCAACTCTTGTACAACAAGATGTTATGAGTAATTATAAATATACTTGATTAATTTTAATTTTAATAACCTATGTTTAATCTAAGAAAAATTTTACTAAAAGCAACTCACTAAAGTTGCAGGATATGTAAAAAATACTACTGTTCATGATATTGTTTATTTCTTGAAACTAAAATAAGAATTTAAACATAATATTTTGTGTGTGAGTGTGTGTGTGTTGTTCTTGTGATTTGAACTCAAGACCTATCCCTGGGCTGGGAAGGTGGCTCAGTGCTAGAATGCATGCCTTCCACACATGAGGCCCTGGGTACGATTCCTCAGCACCACATAAGCAGAAAAATTCGGAAGTGGCTCACGTGGTAGAGTGCTAGCCTTGAGATGAAAAGCTGAGGGAAAGCACCCAGGACCAGATTTCAGGCCCCACAACCGACAAAAAAAACCAAGACCTATCCCTTAGTTGTTTTTTTCCCCCCTCAACGATATTGCTCTAATATTTGAGTCACAACTCCACTTCTGGTTTTGTGTGTGTGTTGTGATGAGTGTTTATGATTAATTGAGATGCGTCTCACAAACTTTCTTCCCAAGGCTGGCTTTTAAAAAATTATTTTTAATTAAATAATTATTTTTATTGTGAAAATACCGTACAGAGGGGTTACAATTACGTGGGCAAAGTAATGAGTACGTTTCTTATCAAGCATTGTTGCCTTCTCCTTTGTTTCCTCTTCCAACCCATCCCATTTCACACCGCCCCCCATCCCCCCGGGGCTAAAGTTTGTAAAGTTTGTTTTTTGACATAATGACTTTTACATCTCATTGTTGCAATGAGTCGACCTGTATCCCTATTTAAACGGTTTATTTTTGCTCTTCCCCTCCTCATCATCAAATACAGTGAAAGCAGGGGATATACCGTGGGGGTGGGAAATGTCTGAAACAAGCAGAAAAGGTCAGATATGTTGATGTTAGGTGAAATGAACCTCAAGATAAGTATTCAAATGTTTTTTTTTCTTTCTTGTGATTGTTTCTAACATATTTATAAGATATTTTCTTTGTTGCCAAGTCTGACTTTGAACCCCAGCTTCCTGAGTAGTGAGGATTACAAGCTTGAGATATTCATATTCAGCACACATATAATACATTTAACAATAAAATAAATTTCTTATTCTTTGAATTCTAGAGGCTCAATTTAAGAAATTAACATTTAGATATTTATTTAGTTATTAAACCTGAACCTGCAGTGTGAAAAATAGTTTTCATTTTTATGAAAAAATATATACTCGAAGATTTAAATGACAGAATCTTTGCACAAATTGAAGTACTCTAAATTCAAAAGCAACAAAGGGATCATTAAACAAATTTCTCATGTAAACTAAAAGCAATAGGCTCTGTCAGGGTGAATTAAGCAATTTTTCATTAAGGATTATCTACTGTGGTCACATGATTTTCTCTTCTTTTAAACTTAATCTTTTTGAAATAAAATATAGATCCATACTTTTTTGAATATATAAAAATCTTAGTTACTGCTCATGTGTTTCTGAGGTTTGATTACCAAGACATTTCAGCGAAACACTGAATTTCGTGTATTTTATGTTAACAGTGATTTTTAGACATTGAATCAATCTCAATATGAGATAAAGCAAGATATTCCATGACTTATCCATTTATCCTATAGACTTGAATATAACTTATTTTTGAATGTTAGGAAATTCATATTATACCTACTCTATAAAGTAATTAAGAAATTAATGATTGTCATAGTATTTATTTTTCCTTCAACTAGAAAGAACTTCAATAGATGACAAAATCTTGAATGAAAATGTCATAAAATTATGAAAAATTCAAGTCATTATGAGTTAGATGAAGTAGTCACTTTTGTAAGTCATAAAATGAAATATCTTGAAGTTTCCTTATCTGTTAAATGTATTTGCACTCAAAATATCGCTCCAGCAATTTTATAACCAAAACACCTCCATGCCAAATAGCTTCTCTGATTAGTTTAAGTAAATATTTAGGAACAGAAGTTATCACAATGTATAGGAATATCTACTCACCACTCTAGAAATTAAATCTGAAATCTTAAAGGATTGAGATTAATAATTAGCTTTCACTATGTTGCCATAAAGAGGTGAACCCTTTCAAGTCAGCATAGTTGTAGAGATTTGGTCACCGAGAACTTGTAGTCAAAAAGTATGTTAAGGTCAAGTCCTTTCCTCCTCTTCCTTCTTTTTCTTCTCTGTCTCCTTTTCCTTCTCCTTTTCCTTCTCCCTCTCCCTTTTTCCATCCTTTAGTTTCTCCCTCTCCCACTTCTATGTCACTTCTTCTTTACTTCCTGGATTCCATGAATACTCATACTCCATCACGTGTTCCTGACATGGGGTACTGTGCCACCATCAACCCAAAATAATTAAGAAACATAAACTGAAATGTATAAAATCAGAAGCCAAGATTAATCTTTCCCCCTTTTAAGTGAATTTTATAAAGTATTTTGTCATGTTAATAGGAGACTATCACAGCATGCTCTCATTTATTATAAGTGATAAGATTTACTAGAAAAAAAATTTGACCAACATCTCCCTAATGAAATGATTGATTAAATTAATATTATATTAGGAAAAATCTACTTTAAAATATCAGATATACTTCAATAAGTGGCAAAAAAAATCACATCTACGGTTTGCTATGAAAAAACAGCAGAATTCAATCTGTTCCTCAAGGAAATTGACCTATAATTGGCAGTATTGTCAATTTCATAAATGATTTTAGAAGACTATGGAAAAAATTTCAACTCAAACTGCATGATATAAAATTTACTTTGTCCCCTGTATACTATTTCTAGTTCCCAAAATGACTTGTATTTTATCACATTTTTAATTAACTTTAAGTAATCTTATGGGAGTTATTGCTGTTTGACAAAGCAGTTTATGAATAGTGTTTAGTGAGGTTTTTGTTTGTTTGTTTGTTTACTTTTTTGTCTTCGGAGGTTTGAACGCTGGGCTGGGAGCTGTCCCTGAACTCCTTTGGATGAATGCTAGAACTCTATCACTTGAGACACAGCAGCACTTTCAAATGTTTCTGAGATTTAATTGGTGATAATAATCTCACAGTCTTTCCTGCCTAGGCCGTAATCAAACCTCAATCCTCAGCCTCCTGATTATCTAGAATTATAGGAGTGAGCCACTAGTGTCCGGCTTAATACAAAGGAACTTTTTTTTTGGCTAGTCCCGGGGCTTGAACTCAGGGCCTTGTCAGTGTTCTTAAGCTTCTTTTCCTCACGCTAGTACTCTGATTTGTGTCATAGTGCCAATTCCAGCTTATTTTGTTTATGTAGTACTGAGGAATCAAACACCGGGCTTCACACATTCAAGGCAAGCAGTTTATCATTAAGACAAATTCCATGGTCAATACAACGCATATTGATCATCATTATCACTCATCCTTCTCAATCCTATCTCATCCCTCAATTTACATAATTTTGTAGAATATTCACTGACTCGCAATGTCATGTATGGTCACTAAGAGAATATATCACAGATCATATTTTATTGATAATCATATTCATCAACGCACTAAAGTTATGCATTATATAATTCTGTGATTTTAAATTGTAAATTTTTACACAGATTCACCGACTACTATTCTAAAATTTTTCCTAAGTATAATGTAAATGCAATCTGTGATCCTTCGATAAAGTACAATGATTCTTAGAATGTTAAAGATTTGGAGTAAGAACATCACTTTCAGTTCTAGAACATTTTATCATCACTATCCTCTCAAAATACTCCAATATTTATTAGTAAACACTTCCTGTCATTATTTCAACCTACCCTCCCTTTAGCAGATATTATTTCACATTCAACCTCTACAGATGTATCAATTTTAAAAAGCTCATATAATTAGAAAATGCAGTCTATTTTATCTATTTCTCCCATATAATGTTACTATTTCAAAAGTAAGTCCATCTAAATTTTTCTCAAATATAGAGCATATTGTTTTGTATGCATGTATATAATGGTATTATATCCTCAATGAGCATTTAAATATTTTATTATATGTTATTGTAAAAGGTTTTGCTATGTATATTCTTGTACATGTGTCTCATTGGACATATGTTGAAATATATTTTGTATATAAAATTATGATTGAAAATGCTATATCATAGAGACAACTCTACGTGTAATATCTTAAAGTTTGCCAGTATGTTTAACAAACTGAAAATATCATTTTAAATGCCAAGCACCAATGTATAAGGATTCCAATTTCTACATAATGGTTGTGCAAGGGTATCTTATTGTTTCTATTTCCACTAATCTCTATATGTATGCAATGTCGTGGTATGTTATGATACTTCGATATATTCCTTGGTTGTTGTTATATTACTATAGAGATATGTATTTGGATTTTTGATAAATTATTCAGGATGGTTAAAGTTTTTCATTGGCATTAATATGCTCTTAATATATTTCTGATTCGTCTCTTTAAATAAATGTATATGTACACACTATGCCTGTATATATACAAATACCTATATATATGTATACATATTTAAGAATATAAAGATGTGTACATACATGTATATAAACATATTTGTATATTATTATTTTCATTTGTCTGTAAGTTATCATTTTGCTTTATTTATCAAACATGTCCTTTATTGATTTTATTTTATTGTTACAATGTTGCACAGAGAAGACGGGCGCCGGTGGCTCATGCCTGTAATCCTAACTACTCAGGAGGCTGAGAACTAAGGATGGTGGTTCAAAGCCAGCCTGTGCAGTAAATGTCCATGAGACTCTTATCTCCAATAAACCACCAGAAAATGAGAAGTGGCACTATGGCTTAAGTGGTAGAGATTTAGCCTTGAGCTGAAGAGCTGAGGGAGACTTTAGGCCCACGACTACCACCACCAACAACAATAAAAAGTATACTGACTCAAAAAGCAATAGTATTAAGCAGTCTTAAAGATGGGCTCAAGTCTAACATTTTAGTATTATCTTAGATAACAGCAGCCTTCAATTCAATGAGCCATGAGCCTTCAAACTGTTGACCGAATTTCTTAGTTTATTTAGACAATCACTATAAGTATGTATTTTCTCAACTCTCTTTCTTTCATTTCACCACAGAATCTGAATTTTTCCTTTATGTCATACTTGAATACCAAAGTCTTTGGAAAATATTTATTAATTGGTGTATATTAATTGTGAAAAAAATCTTATTGAAATATTTTACACTCTCACATATTAATGAAGGCGTTGATTAACCCGTTTCTGTCTTTCTCCATTCCCATTGCCCTTTATTTTTCAACTGTTTTTTGTGAATTTCTTTGTGCTATCTTCACACATCGTCAAAATGTATTAAATTGAAAATTATAAAATGCTGAATATAAAAGCAAAAATTTAAATAAATTGAGACTTATCTTTTTTGTGGGTTGGAGGATACAATTCAGCAAAGATATAAATTGTCTCCTCCCCTTTTTTTTGTTCATTCATGAGGCTTGAAATCTAGTCCTGGGCGCTGTCCCTCTGTTCTTCAGTTCAAAGTGAATAATCTACTCATTGAGCAACTGTGCCACTTCTGGTTTTCTGGTGATTATTTATACATGAGAGTCTTATGGACATTCCCGTTCCAGCTGGCTCTGAACTGAAATCCTCAGATCTCAGCCTCCTGGACAGCTAGAATTACAAGTATGAGCCAACAGCGCTCAGCTTCACAGTTTTATTTAAGTTTATGACAATTTCTAAAAACACCTGACCAGCACTCTGAGTCATTGAAAAAGAATAATAAACTGGAATATATTGCTCTTTGTAATATTAAAGCTGTTAGTGTAAATTTGTTATATTTGTAGAGGAAAGGAAAATGATATAGTTCAACTCAATAAAAGTGTAAAACAATTTAGTCTGTGAAAGCTCATATACAAATAGTGAATAGAAGTTGGGAGCAGGTGGTTGATGTATCTCATCCTAGCTACTTGGGAGGCTGTGATTTGAGTATTTCAGTTTGAAGCCAGCCCACAAAATAAAGTTCCTGAGAATCTTATCTCTGATTGATCAGCAAAAAATGTCAGAAGTAAGGCATGACTGAAATGGTAAATTATTAACAAATTGTAACAAATCTCAGGGACGCTAAGTTCAAGCCCCAAGTCGATACATACATGTACAAAAGTAATAATAGTAATACTATGATGATGATGATGATGATTATGATGATGATGATGATGATGAAGGGTACCCATAGTCAAGGATAAAATATTTGCAACTCCTATACCTGAAGAATGCCTCAAATCTAGACTCTACATATAACTCTTAAAAACCTAATGTTAAAAAGAACATAAATTAGAAACAAGCAAAATACATCTTGTGAAACATATGCACAAGAAAATCATCATCAGTCCTCAAGTAAATGCATATTGAAACTAAAATGACATCATAAAACATGTATGAGAATTACTTCACATAATACAATAATGACCATTATAAATGGTATCAAGAAACACAGAAACTGGATGTTCACAGGAATGTCAAATAGGAAAGCCACTTCTGAAAATATTTTGACAGGTCCCTAGAATAGAAATATGCAACCACCCACAGAATAGTACAGGAATTGAGCTCTTTAGGCTTTGTCTCATAGAAATAAAATGTAACATTCACCCAAAGGCCAAAACACAGAGGATTATAGAAGCATTATTTCCTCTAGTCTAAGAAATGGAAATCAATTCAGGCTTTCTTCAGGTGAATTGGAAACGAATTGTGCTACATTCTCTAATAACAGAACCAAAAGACAATTAGAGTGAACACAATACCATATTAAGACATACAATAACTGGGAATAATCTACCATAGATTTGAAGGCAATCTTAAAAACTTAATTATTGCATGATGTAAAAGTTAGAGAAAAAATGTGTTGGTTGGCAGGATGAAACAGGTTTGGGATGGGAAAAAGAGAAGTAGTGGGTTTAAGTATAAAAGGGAAACATGATACAGACTTATTTTTGGTAAAGTAATGTACCTGTAAATATTGTATATTCATATAGAGTTGATAAAATTATATTGGAATTAATATGTGCACAAAGTAATTAAAGTAACTAAAGTTTGCATAAGGTACTTGTTAAATATTGTCCTACTTGTGATGAATACTAGTAATATTTAAATAAGTTGGAAAAAGTTTTCAAGTGGTTTATCTGTGTTCTTACATCTTAAAGATCCATACTAACCTCAATAGAATTTAATCATATCTAGAAAACAGAAGGTAATATTGAATGTTTGCATTGAAAACTAGTTTAAGTTCAAGCTTGAGATGAAGTATACCTTGCTAATTAGAAGATTTGGAAGACTGATATCAGGGGAAATTTTGACAAAAAAATTCGTGAGTAACTACAAAAACAAAGAAAGGTAGATATAGTGTAATTTTCCTGATATTTTGTTTGTGGAAGCCATAGGTAAGAGATCATTGCTCAAGGGATGCTTGGCCTGAAAAATAATCTAAAATGGTTAGAGCCTTAGTAACTTCAAGCACCATATTGCCAAAGAAAAAAAGAAGAAAACAAAAAAGTTTTATGTCATTGGATACAAGAATTGAAAGTATTTTTTTTACTGTTTTAGTATTCAGGCCTCTCTAATATAAAAGCATTTATTTCAAGTAATTATTGTATTACCACTATTTATTAACTTATTATTAGACCTTCTTGGAGATTGAATCCATGGCTTTTTATATATTAGTCTAGTTCCACAACTGAGCTGTACCCCAGCTCTCTTGTACAGTTTTGTAAATTGTCTATGAATTCTTCAATAGTTAGCTATTCTACTTTCCATCTTATCTTTTCTCTCCCACATTTTCCCCTATGTATTTTAGTTTATGTGTTGAAAACTTTCCTCAATTTTATCTTCTAAACTTAGAATTTTGCTTTTGAGTTTATAGATAAGGTGGTTATTTTTATGACATCTTTAAAAATTACATACAGATATATGTATTTCATACATATGATTGATTCTTAGAGTTCATTGCAATAAGCACTATTTATCTGGTCAGATACATATAGCTATTGAGCCATTGTGATCCTATCCTAAGAATAGTTTTCCTTGTTCTTGCCATGTGAATGCTTAGAGTGCTGTTAATCATATCCAAGTGTAATTATTTGTCTTTTACAATCTATTGGATTAATTTGTAGATTTATGGACATATCTTCTTATTAGAAATTAGGAAAACTATGCAGCATATATTTAATTGGATCTAGCTTATTTCATTTAATACCATTTTCCCCCAGTCTTTCCATTTCTTCAGGCATGGAGTAATGCCATTCTTTCCAGTGGAAGCACAGAATTACATCAATATAACAGAATTGAAGACCCAGAAATGAATCCACTCCTATAGGCACATAATATTTGATAATGGAGCCAGAAACACAGGATGGAAGAAAAACAGCCTTCAAAAAATTGTGCTGGTAGAATTGGCTGTACACAGAAAACTGAAATTAGATCCTTATATATCCCCCTGCACCAGAATTGATTCCAAATGGATCAAAGACCTCAATGTAAGTCCAGATGCCTTAGGAATCTTACAGTTAGGGGAAACATGAGGGCTCCTTGGCACAGGTTAAAACTTCCAAATAAGTCTGGAAAACATTTGTCAGACTCAAAAGCCATGAAAAAAAGAGATAGTGTAACACAGATTTCTTAGGTAGCAAACTTACAGACGAGAGCCTCAGCCAATGCTAAACCCTTCCTCCCTTTTCTAGCTAGGTTATTTATAGTGGGTTTACATGACTATAAGGGTTTTCTGGTAGGGATTAGTAAGAAAACAACTAATGCTAAGACAGAGATAGTATGTGAAATGTGTTGTAGCTGGAGAAAGGGAGGGATTAAGGCTGGGGGTCTAGTTCAAAGCCTTGGCTTGGTGCCAGCTAAGTAAGGTACAGCTGCACCAGGGAAGGTGGGTAAAACAGGAGTGGTTATAAACAAAATCACTGGTCTGAAGCCTCAAAATAAGGACCCTAGTCTGTGTGGACCAAACAGTCTCTAACATGAGGTTTTTAATCTCAGTTAACCAGCACGATTTTAGATTTTTGCAGAGTGGGATGTTGCATAGTCACAGGCAATGTCTCCTATGTCAGGTAATCCAATCTACTCTTTCACATGTTACCCAATAGCCAGGTTTTATACAAATGACTACAATGTGATTGTACAAATGTGATTGCGACTTTTCCCTCTCACGAATCAAAACTATCAAATGATTTCTGTCTTCCAGATGTTTACATATTTCTCATGATCTTTTCTACCATTTTGTCTTCATTATTGATGTTCATAGTACTTTTTGTTGTTGCCTTGTGTGTATATGCCATTTTTAGGGCTTGAACTCAATGTTTAATGGTTTCTCTTGTAATTTTTACTCATGGTGGATGACACTCTATCCTTGAGCCGCATCCTCACCTTCTGCTTCTTGCTTGATAATTGGAGATAATTTTTCACATTTTTGTCTGTTTGGACTGACATTGAACTAAAATTATCAGGTCTCAGCCTCCTGAGTTCTAGGATTGTACACATGAATGGCTAACACCAATCTTTGCTTTACTATTATTTTAATTATGTGATAAAGGAAAGTAGAAGTATATTTGTGTTAAGGGTGCAATTTTTAAATAAAAGTTTGAATCAACTTGATATAATATAACTTATCACTTTTAACAGTTAAATCAATGAATATTACATATTCCCACAGAAATTTAATTGAAAACAAAAGGCATAACTGTTTTCTTAAAGCAATTAATGGAACCATGAATTACTTTCACTTTACAATTCATGTTTTATATAACTTTAATTAGCAGACTTCCATGACTAAAAGTAAATATATTAATTGTATACCACAAGAAGGAAAGTGATTACAGTTAAGGACAGATATATCATTACAGCCAGAAGATACATTTTTGAGCATTCTCACTAAAAGGAATGTTACATGCAGAAAAAAATGGATATGATGCATTTTATCATTACACAACATATATATGAATGGGATTGCTACTCAATAATTTATAAATAATTATGTAGGTAGGAGCCAGTGACTCATGCTTGTAGCCCTAGCTACTAAGGAGGCTGAGGACTGAGAATTATGTTCAAAACCAGCCTAAGCAGGAAAGTCCGTGAGACCCTTATTTCTACTGAGCCACCAGAAAACTGGCAGTGGCTCAAGTGGTAGAGCACTAGTCTTGAGATGAAGAGCTGAGGGAGTGTGTCCAGGCCTAGATTTCAAGCCCTACGACAGACAAAAATTAAAAATAAACAAATATTTTGACTTAAATGTTAAAGTATATATTCCAAAAAATTTTAAATCCTCACTAGGTATACTAGTTTATATAAATATAGAGAAGTATTTTCTGGATTTAGTTGTGATTTAATCAATTTGTAAATCACATATTTCTCACTCAATTCATATTTGTATATTTCTATACTAATATAATTAACTGTTACATGATAGGCAATGCTGTTTTAGGAATCTTTTTAAATTTCTTCTATTTTATTTTTATTTATTAATTTATTTTTATTGTGAAAATACTGCACAGAACAGTTTCAATAACATGGGCAAGAAAATGAGAATATTTCTTAGCAAGCATTGTAGTCTCCTCCTTTGTTTCCCCTACCCATCCCTTCCCATCCTCCACCTGTTCTTCCCACCCAATCCTCCTCCCCACATCCCCCCCACACCAAAGTTGTAAAGTTCTTTTCGACATAACGACTTGTACATCTCCTTGTTGCAATGGGTCCACCTGTAACCCTATTTAAACGATTTGTTTTTTCCCTTCTCCTCCACAAATTATATCGACATCAAATACAGTGAAAGCAGGGGTTATACCGTGAGGGAGGGACATACAAAGCAACAAAATAAAATCTTATAAATGTGTTAGAAACAATTGCATGAAAAAAAACATTGGAATACATATCTTAGGGTTTATTTCCCTAACATCAACTTATCTGACCTTTTCTGCTTGACTCAGACATATACTAGTTATTGCAATGAGGGAAACCATGGGACCTATGTTTCTTTGGGTCTTGTTTACTTCAATAGTATAACTTTTTTCAAGTCTTTCCATTTCCTAACAAATGGAGGAATGTCATTCTTTCTGATGGAGGCATAGAATTCCACTGTGTATATATACCACATTTTCTTGATCCATTCATCTACTGAGGGGCATCTGGGTTGGTTCCATATCTTAGCTATGGTAAATAATACTGCAATAAACATAGTGATGCTCATAACTTAAATGCGGTCTTGTTTGGGATCATTTGGGTAAATGCCCAAAAGTGGGATTGCTGGGTCATAGGGGAGCTCTATGTGGAGTGTTTGGAGGAACCGTCATAAAGCTTTCAAAAGTGGTCGAACAAATTTACACTCCCACCAACAATGAAGTAAGGTTCACTTCTGTCCACAACCCCTCCAGCATCTATTGTTATGAGAGTTCTTGATTATAGCCATTCTAACAGGGGTGAGGTGGTGTCTCAATATTGTTTTGATTTGCATTTCTTTTATGGCTAGGGAGGTTGAGCATTTCTATATGTGTCTATTGGCCATCCTTCTTTCTTCTTCAGAGAAGTTTTTCTTTATGTCTTTAGCTTACTTATTTATTGGGCAGTTGTTTCACGGAAGATTTTTTTTGGGGAAATTTAATTTTTTTAAGTTCCAGATATATTTTAGATATGAGACCTTTGTCTTTTGCATGGCTACTGAAGATCTTCTCCCAATCCGTGGCCTTTCTATAGATCTTGTTAGCTATGTCCTTTGCCATGCAGAAGCTCTGCAATTACATGCAATCTCATTTGTACAACCTTCTTTGATTTGTTGTGTTTCTGGGTCTCCATTAAGGAAATTTCTGCCTGTGCCAAGGAGACCTAGGATTTCTTCTATTCCATTCTGTAATGTTTTCAGAGAGTCTGCTTTGAATCCGAGGTCTTTGATCCATTTGGAGTTGATTCTGGTGCAGGATGATATATAAGGATCTAGCTTTTGTTTTCTACAAGTAGTTAACTAATTTTGCCAGCAGCATTTACTGAAGAGGCTGTCTTCTTCCATTCTATTTTTTAGCTGCCTTACCGAAGATTAGATGGCTGTAAGTCTTTAGATTCATTTCTGGGTTTTCAATTCTTTTCCATTGGTCCTGGGATCTCTTCTTGTGCCAGTACCAAGCTGTTTTGATTGCTGTGGCTTTCTAGTAGAGTTTGAAATTTGTTATTGATATTTCTCCAGCACTGTTCTTTCAGTTAAGGATCATTTTTGCTATTCGGGGACTTTTATTATTCCATATGAATTTTTGTACTACCATTCCTATTTCCTTGAAGGATGAGGTTGGACTATTGATAGGTATAACACATTGAATTTGTAGATAGCCTTGGGAAGTATTGCCATTTTCAGGATTTTGATCTTTCCAATCCAGTAACATGGGAGTTATTGCCACTTTCTTAGTTCTGTTTTGGTTTCCTTTTTCATGTTTTTAAAGTTTTCATCTTAGAGGTCCTTCACTTTTTGGTTAATTCCTAGGTATTTTATTTTTTTGTGAGACTATTCTGAATGGAGTTGCTTTCCTCATTTCAGCTACACTTTTCTCATTGTTGGCATACAGAAAAGCTATTTATTTTTGATGGTTAATTTTATCCCCTGCTACTTTGCCAAAGTTTTGAATCACCTTGAGTAATTTGGGAGTGAAGTCTGTGGGATTCTTTAAATTCAAGATCAAGTCATCTGCAAAGAGGGAGAGTTTTACTTCTTCTTTCCCTATTTTCATCGCCTTTATGTTTACATCTTGTCTTACTGCTGTAGCTAAGCATTCTAATACTAAATTTAAGAGCAGTGGGGAGATTGGATATCCTTATCTCCTTCCTGAGTATAGAGGAAATTGCTTTAGTTTTTCACCATTGAATATAATATTGGCTGTAGGTTTGACATATACAAGCTTTATAGTATTGAGGACGGTTCCATGGATTCCTAATTTTTCCAGAACATTCATCATAAAGGCGTGTTGGATCTTGTCAAATGCTTTTTCTGCATCGATTGAGATAACCATGTGGTTCTTATCCTTGCTCTTGTTGATGTGATGAATTATGTTAATTGATTTGCATATATTGAACCAGCTTTGCATCCCTGAAATGAATCCTGTTTGATGGTGGTGTACGATTTTTTGATTGAATTGGTGAAGTCGATAGGGCAAAATTCTGTTGAGAAGTTTTGCATCAATATTCATCAAAGATATTGGTCTATAGTTTCCTTTACTTGATGAGTCCCTGCCTGGTTTTGGGATGAAGGTAATTATAGCTTCATAGAATGAATTTGGTAGTGAATTTTCTCTTTCAATTTCATTGAAGAGTTAAAGGAGTATTGGTGTAAGTTCTGCTTCGAAAGCCTTGTACAATTCTGCTCTAAAACAATCTGGTCCTGGGCTTTTCTTAGATGGGAGGTTACTTATTGCTTTTTCTATTTCATTGCTTGATATGGGCCTGTTAAGATGGTTTAACTCATATAGATTTAGTTTCTGCATGTTGATATTTGCTAGGAAGAGGTCCATTTCTTCCAGGTTCTCAAACATATTAGCATAAAGTTTTGAGAAGTATTCCCTTATAATGTTTTGAATCTTGGTTGTTTCTGTGGTGATGTTTGCATTCTCTTCTCTGAGTTTATTTATTTGGGTGTGCCCTCTTCTTTTTCTGATAAGAATTGCTAAGGTTCTGTGAATGTTGTTAATTTTTTCGAAGAACAAAATCTTTGTTTTGTTCATTCTTTTTATGGTTTTTCTATTCTAATTCATTCAATTTTAATTATTTCTTTCTGTCTACTGGATTGTGGTTTATCTTGCTGCTCTTTTTCAAGGAGGCTCAGCTGTCTCATTAAATTGTTAGATCTCTCTAATTTGTTGATAGAGGAACTCAGAGCTATAAACTTGCCTCAGAGTACTGCCTTTGCTGTGTCCCAGAGGAGCTGGTAGTTTGTGTGATCATCATGGTTGAATATCATGAACACTTGAATTTCGTTTCTAATCTCTTCCATGACCAACTGGTGGTTTAACAGTGTGCTGTTCAGCCTCCCTGTGTTACTGGTCTTTCTTTGGTGGCTTTTGCTGTTGAGTTCTAATATAATTCCATTGTGGTCTGAGAGAATGCAAGGTACAACTTCAATGTTTCTGAATTTGGACAAGTTTGCTTTGTGACCTAAAATGTAGTCTGTTTTGGAATATGTTCCATGTGCTGCTGAGAAATACGTGTATTATGATGTTGCTGGGTAAAATATTTGGTAAATGTCTGTTAAATCTAGTTGATCTATACAGTTGTTTAGGTCTGTGGTTTCTCTATTGAGTTTTTGCCAAGTGGATAGTGGTGTGTTAAAATCCCCAACAATTAATATCTGTGGATTTATATGAGATTTGAGAGAAAATATTGTTCCCTGGAAAAATTTGTGTGCTCCGTTGCTTGGCGAATAGAGATTTAGAATTGCAATATCCTCCTGAAGGAGAGATCCCTTAATAAGTATGTAGCGACCTTCTTTATCTTTTCTAACTAATTTTAATTTGAAGTCCATTTCATCTGATATTATTATTGCAAATCTTGCCTGTTTATGGGGGCCATTTTCTTGGTAGATTTTGTTCCAGCCTTTTACTTTCAAAATGTGTTTGTTTTTATGGGAAAGTTGTGACTCCTGAAGGCAGCAGAATGAATGATCTTGGTTTTTAATCCAAATTGAGAGTCTATGTATTTTAATTGGATATTTAAGCCCTTTAAAGTTAAGAGATAGGACGGAGAGATATTTGGGTATTCCTGCCATTTTATCCACCTTTTTGGGGGCTCGGCAACTGAGTTCTTCCTATCGTTCTTGGATTCTCAGTTTGTGTGCACTTTCTTGGCCTTTGTTGTGGTCTTGTTGGTTTTCTATGTGTAGGACATCTTTAAGTATCTTTTTAGGGCTGTTTTGGTAGAGATATATTGTTTCAATTTGTCTTTGCTATGGAAGGTTTTTATGTGACCTTTGGTTTTGAAGGAGGGTTAAGCTGGGTACAGTATTCTTGGTTGATACTTGTTTGTCTTTAGGGCATGGCATACATCATTCCAGGCGTTTCTTGCTTTAATTGTCTCTGCTGAGAAATCTTAGGTGATTCTAATTGGTTTCCCTTTATAGGTGATTGATCTTTTCTCCTTGACAGCTTTCAGGATCTTTTCCTTGGTCTGAATTGATCCTATGCAGATTATAATGTGACATTGTGATGTCCTGTTGCGGTCTGGTCTATTTGGGGTTCTAAAAGCTTCTTGTATCTGAATAGGCTTATCTTTTTGTATGTTTGGGAAGTTCTCTGCTAGGATCCTGTTAAACAAATTGCCTAACATCACATTATCTGACCTTTTCCGCTTGACTCATACATATACTAGATATTACAAATAAGGGAAACCATGGGACCTACGTTTCTTTGGGCCTGGCTTACTTCACTTAATATAATTTTTTCCAAGTTTTTCAGGAAAATGAACCCTTAGATGTGTATTTTAATGTTTTTTTTTTCTTTCATGCATGTGTTTCTAACACATTTATAAGATTATCTCTTTGTTGCTTTGTATGTCCCTCCCCCACAGTATAACCCCTGCTTTCACTATATTTGATGTCAGTATAACTTGTGGAGGAGATGGGGAAAAACCAGTTGTTTAAGGATACAGGTGGACCTGTTGCAACAATAAGAAGTACAAGTTGTCATGTCCAAAACGAGCTTTACAACATTGGTCCGGGGGAGGGGGGAAGGGGGGGAAGCGGGGGAAGGAGAAGGATTGGGATTGGGGGGGAGGGGGGAGGCTGGGAAGGGATGTGAAGGGTAAACAAAGGAGGAGGCTGCAATGCTTGGTAAGAAATGTACGCATTATCCTGCCCATGTAACTGTAACTCCTCTGTACAGTATGTTCACAAATAAAATTAAATTAAATTAAAAAAACAAAACCACAACAACAACAAAAAAAGACTTAAAAAAAAACAAAAAAACACCAAATTGCCTAGATCATTAACTTCTGTCTCTAGGTTCTCCTCTACACCCATTATCCTCAGATTAGGCCATCCGATGGTGTCTTTCAAGTGTTGAATAGATTTTTCACATTTCTTGGATTTGTCTTGGATGGTTGTATGTTTGTTCTCTATTATATCTAGGCTGTCTTCAGTCCCCGAGATTCGATCTTCTGCATGGTCCAACCTACTGTCAAGACTTTCTACTTTTTTTTTAAACTTATTTTCATTCTAATTGGTGGGCTTTGATGGCTTCAAATTCTTTGTTGGTACTTTGTTCTAGATCTTGTAAGAACTTCCTTATTTCCTTAATTTGGTGTTCTGTGTTTATTCTCAAATCACTTAGTTGATTGGTTATGGTTTCCTTGTACTGCCATTCCTTCTGTTGTGCTCCATTCAGCATTCCCTTTGGAGTCTCCCTGATTTCTTTCCACCATCTGGTTATGGATTCCATGAATGCCTCCATTGATCTTTGTCTATTCTCAGTTCAATTATTTCACTTTGATTTGCTTCCTCACGTTCATGCAATTTATCTAGTTCTCTTTGAGTGTTCTCTGCCTGCTCACACCATTCCTGATTATGTTCTCTTTGTCTTTTCTCAGCCAGTTCATGCAATTCCTATCTTTTTGACTGATCTCAACCTGCTCATGCAATTCCTTTCTTTCTCTTTGAGTGTTCTCAATCTGCTCATGATATTCCCATAACAATCTGAATAGCTTCTTCACGTTCATGAGACTCCTGTATTGATCTTTGGTTTGCCTCCTCTCTCTCCCTATCATGCTCACACTGAGACCTGTGCAGCTTTTCACTTTTTTCATTTACACTATCTATCTATAGCGTTTGTAGAGCTTTTGGGGAACTCTCCTCTGCATTATTCATTATGATTTCTGTCCCCTGATTGTCATTAGTGGGAGTTGAGATCCCCAGACTTGCCATTTTTCTTGTGTTTTTCTGGCTTGTTCTGCCCATTTGGGATGAGAATAACACCAGTTTTGTGGTGGAACACTATTTTAAGGTTAGCATCAACCAAAGCCCATAATTGCACAATCAAAAATCTGCAGATACAATCTAGTTCAAGAGATACAATCTATTCAACATCACACAACCATGTCTTAGTGGCCTAAGAACAGGAAAGGAGAATTTGGCAAACAGAAATTATTATGTTTAGGAAGAATGTGGGATAAAATAGGCTTAGAGGAATGTGGGAAGGTGAGGGAGAGTGGAATTAATCAAGTACTAATCTCAAAGAGGGAAATATATTGGACAGAATGATAGCAGAGAGAGAAAATAGAAAAAAGAAAAAGTAAAAAAGAATAAGAAGAAAGAAGAAAAATAAAAAAGACAAGAAAAAAAGGAAAAAAAATAAAAATTAAACACTGAAACCCTTAAAAACTGCAAGTTTGAAGATGTAATATCCAGAGAAGAATGGGGATTGGATGAGAGGAGGGGAGGGATAGAAAGGAGACATGAAACACTAGAAAAATAAAAATGTTTAAAATATTATGTGGGTATAAGTAGGTAATACTGTTATTAAGGAATTGAAGTCTAAGAGGTTTTGAATTGAATAATAAATTTCTGGTTTAAGTGTGTACACCTTGGGGGATAAGATCTAATAATCGACGACGGGTATATCTGAGGATGAGCAGAACAGCAATTAAGTCATGCAGAAAAGGACAAAAGAGAAGAAGTGAAAAGAATGAGAAAAGAAAGAAAGAAAAAAAAGGATCAAATGGTTAGTAGAGATAATAAAAAAAGCACACATAGATATATACCTAAAATAAAAATTATATGAGGAAGAAAAGAAAAAATAATAGAAAACAAAAATTTAAAAAAATAATTAAAAGTTAAATATAAAAAAATTAAAAATAAGGTACAAAAAAAAGAAAGTTCTTTGATTTTTATTTTTTGGGGGGGAATGGGAAGATTCTGTATCTCCCTTGTGTCCATAAACAGTCTCGTGGTGGAGTTTGATCTTCTTGTGGTGCTTGGTTTTCCTGTGGCTTGATTGGTTACTTAAGTCAGTTTGTTTGTGCAAGCAGAATAATGTTCTGCTTTACCTAGGATTTTTTGATCCTCCTGCCAGTCTACTTCAGTAGGAGGGAGATCTGTTTTGAGGTTCACAAAAAAGGGAGTTGGCTGTTTCCTCTAGTTTGGAGATGCTGTGATGAGGCTAGGTTCTGGGTTGAGTTGAGGCCTTTCAGCAAACAGTAGCTTTTCCCTGAGGGGCTAGCTTCTGAGACACTCACAAAGGCCAACCTGGAGCCATTCTCAGGGTTTATGTTTACTGAATTTCAGTTGATTGTCTAGGCTGCTGTAGGGACTGGCAGTCTCTGGCTCAGTTTACCCATTGAAGAAAACCACTCCTGGGGGCGTATTTTGCTCTGCCTTTGCTGGGTGAGTTTTCCCTGTTGAGCCCTGTTGAGTTGAGCCTGACAGGTCTGGGCAGATTCCTGTGACATACTAAATGACCCTTTTGTTATCTTCCAAAGCCTGAGTTGGAGATAGCAGCTCAGCCGGGCATTTGTCAATATAAAAAAATGGAGATCTGTGGTAGATGGGGGTGAATGGGTGGCCTTCCCTCCTCTCTTCCCTGACAAGGAGTGAGGATGTCAGGCTTCCACTCATGCTGCCGGAATGTTGGTTCCTGGGTCATCTCTGGTCTGCGATCTGCAGGATGAAGATATCTGCTCCTTATCAGTTCTTGCTGGTGTTGAGTAGAATGCGTTGGCCTGCTATGTCTGGCGCCTTTGTCCCGGAGTCTCTGTGTTGCAGGTGGCAGCTATGGCCGCCTCTGCCGCCGCCACCGCTTCAGCCATGGCTGCAGGCAAGTGCTCAGATCTGTCTCCTTGCCTGGATTTTCCCTCTCTGGCCAAACTCTCTGTACTGAGATGCCACACTTGATGTATTTCTCTAGCCTAGGACTGTCCACTGGAACACTAAAACTGCTTTCTATGCGAGAGCTTGTCCTCTGCAATCTTCCTGCCACTCTGTTTTAGGAATCTTCCTTGGCTTTCTAACGTTAACCCTTCTACCCTAAAATTGATATGCCCTCCAACCTTGTCAGAGGTTGCATCACATTGGAGCAGAAAAGTATAAGCCATAATCATTGTTTGGAACAACTGTAACATTTTACATACATTTCACTTAATTTAAGAACCAAAACATTGAAGTCATATTAATAGCAAATGTCTTCTGAGCTTATCAGTCTCTTAATAGATGATAATCTTTAATGATACATCTACTTTTTTCTTCCTAACATCTTATATCTTAGGAAAATCTTTTTGGGTAACCCTGTGTTTCCTGATTAAAAGACTGGAACAAAGGCAATAATGAAAATATCTAAGGAAAATACTTCAAAACAATTAAAAAAGCAATCACAGTCACTCCTGTTTTCACCGGTTCGAACAAGAATATACCTTAATGTATCATGTTTTTGTTGCATTTAAATAGCAATAATTAAAAAAATTAAAAGAGCAATAATTAAACCTTAGTTAGCAGTGAAGAAGGGAACAGAAAACTTTATTTGAAGACACCTTGACTTTGAAGAATTCAATATAAGTATAATGGATTTATCTTTTTTTTCTATGTAGTTGCCAAAATAATAGCTAGCAACAACCAAAGGCAGGAAAACACCTAAGCCAAAGCAGTAAACTTTTGGCTGTAAAACAATTGTGATCATCTTACACTTTCAAAGTCAGGCTTGCAAAGAGGAAAGTGTATTTGCTTTGGTATGAACAATAGAAAATATGAAAATTTTGTATTAATGTTTTACTTATCTTGACTAGGACTTCTCAGGTTGGAGAAGAGAAAAAGTATGAAAAAGTTCAAGATTGACTATTCCCCAACATCATTCTTATTTATCAGCTATAGTGATGGAAGTAACCTGGGTTACTCTTAGTATCATGCTTGTTTACATTTTGAAGCACTATTTTTTCTGGGTTATAAACTGCAAACCCTTGAGTACTAATAAAGGGTCATTTCCTACGAAAGGATTGTTGTTGGGTAAACAAACAAAATATCAAAAACTTAGGAGAGTGGAAACTATTTTCTAGCTATACCACAATTTGTAAGTGCAGATTTTGTTTTAAATTGTTCCAGGGGACCCATTTTTGTTATCTTCTTTTTCAACATCTAGTGCTCCTATAATATCATACACCATCCTGGGATGACTATAACTTTACTGGATTCTCTAATTTCTGTTGGAAAGTTAGGAAGGATAGAAAATTGAGTTTCTGTTTCTATTTTACCTTAATTTTTATTGCTTTAGAAAATGTAACTCAAAATGATATAAATTATCTTTATAATATAAGGAGACAGATTCGATTTCCATAATCTTACCCTAGCCTTGTACATAGCTTTGGAACTTAGTGTTCCCTAAATGTGAAAATAAAGATAGGGAGCTTCTTATTTAAATATTATTTAGAATTTCGAGTCTTCCTTTATGTAAGGCCCTTAGTGGTATGTACATATCACACATGTGCACAAAGCCAGTGGCAAAATTTTCTTATTCTCAGAAACTAGGAAATGTAGTTATGTGGTGTCCCTGTAGTTGCATCAGGAAAAGGTTGTAGTTGAATTAGTTTACTAAACCAAATCTGCTGTAAAAAATTTCTACAAGTTAATTGGCTTGAATAATCCGTATTTATCATTTTACAGTTCTAAAGGACAGACATCCAAAAAAAGTCTCACTAGATTAAATTTGAGCCAACTACAGAGTTAAAATATTTTTCAAATGATTTAGTGGAAAGGGCATTTACTTCCTGTTCTGCTTTTCAGAAATTCAGAATCGGGGTTGTCGTCTTTTCCTTTATCTTCTATCTTTACATCTTTCTGATGGTACTTACCTAATCATTTCCCTTTTCAACTATAGCTGGGACTTTTAAGTACCCATTTGTGTTACTTTCCCCATCTGATAATTATTCAAATTTGTGTTCCTTGGGTAATGAAAGGTGATTATTTTAGATATATATATATATATATATATATATATATATATATATGTATGTATGTATGTATGTATGTATAAAGAAAATCTACATTTGATGGATTAGGTATGTGGGGAAAACAGATATATTGGGCAGGTTTTGGTTTTAGAATGAGTGTAGTATTCTTTCTACTATAAGCTGTTTTCCTTTCATTAACAACATGTTTTTTCAATGAAATATAACTAGAAAAAATTTAGTCCTTGAAAGCAATTAATCCTGATTAAAATATTGTCAAGTATTAGAAATACTAAATGCCAGAGAGCAGCTCCTGAAGCAGTTCTGGCACTATCACTTTTTATACATTCTGCTTACAATCTTCACTTTTCAAGACCCATTTGATTATTATTATTTTGGAATTATAGTAAATATTTATTTGACTGCTATTTTTAAAGAATGCACCACCCAATACTGGTTGTTTTATTCTAACTTTTTTCGGTCTAATCTATTTCTGAAAGAAACACAGCCATTTGAATTACATGAACTGCTTATTGAAATTGAATTGGAGTGGAGAGGAAAAGAAGAATAAAGATGTCTCTGTGGATATGTCACATTAAAAATGTATCTAAGAGCCGGGCGCTGGTGGCTCACGCCTGTAATCCTAGCTACTCAGGAGGCTGAGATCTGAGGATCACGGTTCAAAGCCAGCCTGGTCAAGAAAGACCGTGAGACTCCTATCTCCAATAAACCACCAGAAAACCGGAAGTGGCGCTGTAGCTCAAGTGGTAGAGCGCTCGCCATGAGCTGAAGAGCTGAGGGACAGCGCCCAGGCCCAGAGTTCAAGCCCCACAACCGACAAAAAAAAAAATGTATCTAAAAGCTATTTATCTTAAAATCATCTATTTTTCATTATGTTTAGATTCTGATAAAATTTAGCCTCTCAACTCACACAGTGTTAATGTAGTCTTATTTAATGCCTCCCCAAAGCAAACAACAAATTACTACTTATTTAAAAATTATTTTTAAAAATTAAAAAAAATATCATTTATTTTAAAAACTATATGTTAAAAAATTAGTCAAGGCAAATGGTTTATTAGATATTTTAGAGTCATGTTCAGATTCTATGATGGAAGCCAGAAAGGGAAAATAAAATCATGTTTTTATTCTTCCTCTTGCCACTCTGATATACTTCATATATTTCTGAAAGAATGAAATTCTGGCTTTGAAGCCTTTTGCTTGTTATCCACAATGTGTCATTCTTCCTTTATAAATAGGAGAATTTGGTGAAAGGATGAGAATTCACAGTAGAAAAAGTAGAAGAGGAAAAGAGAAGGAGAAATCTAGATATTTTGTTCTTCCTTATCTCAATCACAAGGTCTGAATAATGATAGTGGATACTAGATACAGTGCTCTAGAGTGATTAAACACATTTATAGAAAAAGTTAGCCCCACAAGTGATCAAGTAAAGAATGCTTATTTATTAAAAATGTAATAACATCAAACAGAAAGTGTTCTCTATTTGTTTAGTACATGTTTAGTATTTGTTAAATTCTGGTATACTATAGTCAACTATCATAAAGGTATACAAGAATGGTAAGAAACTAGTATTTTATTAACATATTCTAATATTAGCTTAATTCTTACTATTTTTGAGTTTTGCCACAATTTCACAAGCTATATTCTCCCAGTATATAAGTTGAAAGAAGATTCCCTCTCTATATATTCTATTTTTATAGCTAAGGGAAAAGAAGTTTACTCTTAGACACAGACAATGGGATAGAAATCTTCCCCTAGTAATAGCCTTTGAACATTTGTGGTTCATTTTTGTAAGCTGAACTAAGTCACATGACCCATCTTGACATTGCAGAGTAGAGGTAAATCTCACCTATTGGAAGCTGATGTAGGAAAGAGTAATATGTCAAGATATGCAAAACTTGGGATAAAGAGGGAAAAGAAGAGAACTATAATAAAATCAATCATACTTGCAATCATCACATGTCTCTGCAGGAAGGAAACTATTATGTACCTTTGTTTCTAAAACTACTGAGATCTTCAAATCATGTCTTTTATGCTTGGATATTACTGGAATTAGAGAACATTTTGATACTGAGACCGCATAAAATCTCAAAGAAAGCTGGAGTAATCATTCAATACTACCTTTGGTCTGCAAAGAAAAGAAACCATTTTATATACAATAATTTATACTTTCTTACCTAGAATCTTTTTTTTCCAGAAATGGTTTTTATTAATATATGTAACTATCCACCAGAATAAATGTCTTCATTTATCTGCATCTTGTGCCGACAATATAGTCAATTAGATGGAAGTGGGAGTTCATCAATAGCACTTTTTGAAAACGCAAAATATGTGGACAGGGAGCCAATATACATATTTTTCCACCATCACTTTCCACAACCTCCTTCTTTCTTCCTTCCTGGGAAACACACCAAATCTATAAAAAGGCTTAGATATTTGGCTCTTGACCTGGAAAATGGAAACAGAATGTTATGGATGTCGAAGATAATGGCCAATAGTGTTTTACATAATAATGTCACGTGCAACAGCCCTATGAGTCCTGCAGGTCTTAATACTACCTCTTTAGTGATGTGATATTAATGTCAGCCTTACTGGACTTAGTATTGTTTTACACTTCCTTTTCTACCACCTGGCCTAAATTATAATACATATTAATGGAATGAAATGTAATGCCATCTTAAGAAAGTTCCATTTAATCAAGACTCAGAGTCCATTTAAACAAAACTCAGAGTCCAGCCTCTGAGTTCAAGCCCCAAAACCAGCACAAACTAAACAAACAAGCAAACAAAAAAAAAACACATATGTCTTTGGGGCCATCCTTAAAGCACTGGTTTGAAAAGAAGCTCCTTTTGCTGATCAGACTCACTGGATACTGCTCTTTGGAATCCTTATTGCTATGGGGAACTCAGGACCAGATTAAAGTTATGGATAACTGACTCCTTCAACAAGAGAATCATGTCAAGAGTGAAATATCCATGTATAAGGCACTTTAAAATCTCCATTTCTTTGTTTCTTTGTAGTAGAATACTTTTAAAACAATGTTATTTCCTTTTTTTCTATACTGGCCTTCAAATGGCGTATTGTTTCCTTTAGTAATGCTCTAAATTAGAAGTTTACAGACAATTTTTATATGAGTAAATAACACACTCGAAAAAATTCAGGGACAGAGTTTCCTTAAAGCCTTGGATTCTGTTCTTGTACAGTAAAAACGACAGCACAAATTAACTTGAACTTTGTCATTTCTCTGTTCAATTCTTGTCTTGGAATCAGTTTCCACTTGCAGTAACAGTTCCTTCCACTTGCTTCAAGTAACAATCTATGGTGCTGCTCCAGGTAAAGTGAACATTTTGTGGCTTCATTGAAATAGCATAAGTACATCTTTGTTCATGAGGTACCACGTGTTTCAGAGACAACTTAGTAATGAGAAAATATGGAATTTGCATGCCTTATAAAACATTATCCATGTACATGTAGCCCTATAAGATGTTAACTGAAATGGACCCCAAGATAGGACACAAGTTGTTTTTTTTCCTTGCTATTGTTTTTAATGTATCTAACATGTACTATGTGATTTTTTTTGTTTCTCTTCTATTTTCTTCCTCTATGGTATAAATCCTGTTTTTACTGTATATGATGTTAATGACTTGCATATACTTTTTTCTAATGTGGGGAGGGGAAGGGAAATAACAAAATGTTGAAACAAGGATACAGCATGACCCAAGCATGACCCATTGTAACAATGAGTTGTACAAGACAATATGTAGAAAACGAATTTTACAACGTGGGAAGGGGAGAAGGAATTTGGGGCAGCGAGGAGGAAAGGGATGACGGGGAAAACCAAAAGAGGAGGTCACAATGCTTAATAGATTATGTGCTCATTAACTTACTTATGTAACTAACCCCTCTATACAGAAGTTTTACAATAAAAAACAGGAGGAGGAGTTGCTTTTACTGTATTACATGTCAGTATAATTTGTGGAGGGGAAAGGGGAAAACAATTCGTTTAAATAGGGATACAAGTGGACCCATTGAATCAATGAGATGTACAAGATGTTATGTCGAAAACGAACTTTACAACTTTGGTTGGGGGGAAAGCATGGGGGGGGGCGAGGGGAGGATGGGAAGGGATGGAAAGGGGAAACAAAGGAGGAGGCTACAATGATTGATAAGAAATGTACTCATTATCTTGCCCATGTAATTGTAACCCCTCTGTACAGTATTTTCATAATAAAAAAAAAACTATATAAAAAAGAAATAAAAAAAATGTAAAACTTTTATCCTGGATTACATTAAGTTCAAATTTCCTACATGCCCTGAAAATTAAGACCAAGTATAAATGGGAAGAAGGTTCTCAGAAATATTTTTTTTGTTTGTGTTGTGTATTATTTCCCAAGTGTATGTAAGTTAACAGTTGAAGAAACAATACGAATAATAGGAGAAAAAGAAGTTCTGTGCTTAAGTATAATGGTTCAATAGAGTATAGAAGACTGCAAATAAGACAACTTTGAAACAATAAAGCCAAGGCCAGTATGTAGATTGATGGAGTGATATAGAGAAAACATTACTACTAAGTGGAACATGAAGGATGAGGCCACTGTTTCTTCTACTAGCTCTAAATCATGGCAGCTAGTCATACTAATTTGTAAAAAGTAGAATGGAAGAATAATTCTATTTCCAAAGCAAGTCAGATTTAATAGCATGGACTTAACTGGAAAAAATGCCATGTTGAGAGAGCAGGAATTATAGTAGCAATGAACTGGTGGCTAAGATCACATTTCTTTTTTTTTCTTTTCTTTATTTTTATGTTTGTGGGCTTGAACTCTGGACCTGGCACTGTCCCTCTACTACTCAGCTCAAAGCTAGCAGTCTACCACTTGAGCCACAGTGCCACTCCCAGTTTTCTGGTGGTAAATTGGACATAAGTGCCTCAGAAACTTTCCTACAGTTTAGACTATACACTCACAAAAATGCTTCTAGTTTAAACCTCCATCAGAAAGAATGACATTTCCCCATTTGTTAGGAAATGGAAAGGCTTGGAAAAAATTATATTAAGTGAAGTAAGCCAGGCCCAAAGAAACATAGGTCCCATCATTTCCCTTATTTACAATATCTAGTATAGGTATGAGTCAAGCGGAAAAAGTCAGAGAATGTGATGTTAGGAAAACGAACCCTCAAATATGTATTTTAATGTTTTTTTTTTCTTTCATGCATGTGTTTCTAATGCATTTATAAGATTATTTCTTTGTTGCTTTGTATGTCCCTCCCCCACAGTGTAACCCCCGCTTTCACTATATTTGATGTCAGTATAACATGTGGAGGAGACGGGGACAAACAAGTCGCTTAAGGATTCAGGTGGACCTGTTGCAACAATGAGAAGTACAAAATGTCATGTCAAAACCAGCTTTACAATGTCGGTGGGGGGGGGGAGGGGGGTATGGTTGGGTGGGGGGTAGGGGGGAGGCTGGGAAGGGAGGTGAAGGGTAAACAAAGGAGGAGGCTGCAATGCTTGGTAAGAAATGTATGCATTATCCTGCCCATGTAATTGTAACCCTCTGTACACTATGTTCTCAAATAAAATAAAATAAAATTAAAAAAAAAAAAGTTGATACTCCTGGAAAGATAAAACCTAAGAATGTAAAGGAATCTGGGAATTTCATTTTGCATCTAGCCTCAGCAGAACAGTCTTTGGGACACTAGCTATACTTAACCAGCCAAAAGCTGCATTGGAAGAATGGCTCAAGTGATGGAATACTAGTTATGACCAAGATTGCTGAATAAGAGCTTGAGAATTTTTTTCATACATACATACAAGTATGCACATACACACAGAGGAACTTATAGGTGCAAACACACATATGAAACAATTCTCAGAATGTGTACAAAAGTTAGAAAATAATAGAAAATATATCCTGAGTAATACTAGAAAAAGTGATAATTTTTAATATTAGAAAGTTCCCAAAAAAGCTTGAGAATATTACATAAGTAAGGATCAGAGATAGTAAGAAAGTCAAGTAATCATTATTAAAAGGATTGGATCCATGGAGGAATGAATCTGAGACCCCTGCAGGTGCATCTGAAAATGTTCATATCCTGTGTCAAATGTTAGAACGTCTTTGAAAATTGTACATAAACAGTCTGAGCAGTCAGTCTAGTGGATAAGATCATCGGAGAAGTTCAGAATTGCTAGTCTGTTACTCGAGTAAATAAACAAACAAATTATGGCAGGGCAATGTGATACAAGCCTGGAATTCTAGCACTCAGACTAAGACAGGAGGTTAGAGAGTGGAATTACATAGCGATACCTACGCTGGACCAGATAGTGTAGTTTTGTCTCAATGAAACATACCAAACAAGAAAGGGCTACACAGTTGGAACTTTGGGCTAATTTTGTCATTATGTTTTGAAAAGTCAAGTTTCCTATTGAAATGCAACTCATATATAATCCTCAGTTGTGCTTTAAATGATCTCTTCATTAGAGAACATTCCTAGATGCAAAACAGCTCATGATTCCCAATCAAAAATTTGAAAAAGTAAGCATCATTCTCTTGGATTCCAATGAAATGATGAAAGATTACAAAAGCATAAGCCTGGAGAAATGGCAAAGTTCATCTAATGTAGGACTTTGTATACCTGGCTAAATCAGAAATTAGATTTAAAATAAATATTTTGTTTATAATTTCATATTCTAACAGATACTACAAAATTGTTTTCAAGTTGAAGATGTAATTTAGAAATTCACAGACAATTCTGGCATTCTATTTGCCTAGAATATTCTTTCAAGTGAGGTATAATTAGAACTTAGTTAATAGCTAATTCCAACAGTTCATGTATGACATAATAATGTAAATAATCTAGACAGAGTTTCCAACAAATGGATGCTATTAATTTATAAATTTAGAAAAAGAGTAATTTTTTGACACTTTGGTGTAACATGGTATGAAGGGAGTAACTGTGTGACATCTTTTTTCTTCTACCAACACATAACACTGGAAGAAATTTCTTTAATTATGTAACTCTGTATACAATGAGAAAAAAAGCTAGGTTTGAGGTTTGTTTTTATTTTGTTTTGCTATTTAGTTTGTCCTGGGGCTTGACTTCTGGGTCTGGGCACTGTCCCTGAGCTTGTTTATGCTCAAAGCTACTGCTCTACTACTTGAACTTCAGTGCCACTTGTGTCTGGCTTTTCCTTAGCAGTTTATTGGAGATAAGAATCTAAGGAACCTTCCTGCCAGGGTGGGCTTTGAACCTAATCTTCAGATCTTAATATTCAGATATTCAAATTTCCTGAATATCAATGATAGATAAAATAATAATCATATATACTAAAATAAATATAAAATAAAAATAAAAATAAATAATCTTTGCAAGTGTTCTTATCTCAATAATATTACCATGGGAAAATGATGCAGCAAAGTTTAGTGTAGTGTTCTTTGCACAATTGGGAGGGCATCACAGCAGAAGTGTACTATTTTTTCACAATAATGTTAAGCTAGTCATGAGGTGAATGGTGCATCATACATGTTGGAAACTTTTGGGTTAGGATAAATTTACGGCATAAAACCTTGGGAATGATTGTCATAGAAACAATAGCTTACTCTGATGAACAAATGTTTACTCTTCTGGAATTAATTATTATAGATTGTTCATAGGTTTATCCTTACCAGAATGTGGGTCTTTTTCCTGTTGACTTTTAAATATGTAACGTCACATTGGAAACCGCATTTATTGCAGAATTAAATAAAATGCAAACAGATACTGTTTTAAATGAATCTGGGATGGCATGTTCAGAATTTGAACATGAGTATTTAGTAGTCAAAGGAATTTTGAAGAACACATATATTCTGTCCTCTTAACAATTATTCAGTTTTAAGTTAGGAGTTTCCATAGAATTGAACTGTATTCTGTTTTGCTATGAGACATTACTAAAATAATGTGTTTTTCAAAATAATGACAAGTATATTGTGAAAATATTGATGATGTCTATATTATTATATTAATATAATATAAACTTTAGAACTATCATTCATGAATTGGGCCTACTAGGCCCTGAGTTCAGATCCTAGCACTGCCAAAAATTTAATCTTGGAGTAAGAAGTCAAGTGTGCCACCAGTTTTCCTTTCATGGGAGAGTCCTGGGTGTCAGGCATGATGGAGAACACATGAGCTGGGCATGGTGATTTATGGCTTCCATTTTCTAGCTATGGTAGGAACTGCAAATACGGTTTGTAATTCAGGAGAGCCTGAGAAACTGAGAGCTTATTATAAAAATATCTAGAGTGAAATGATTAGACATATAGCCATCCATAGCGAGATATAGAGCACCTGGTTATTATATTCTAAATCTTGAGTTACAACACCAGTAACATCAATCTTTTGTCAAAATAAGGAAATATGTTTCAAAATGTTTATTATTTAAAACTTGTTTGCAAAGGTTCTCATGTCTTCTATTTCTTAATTTTCAATTTAATCTCTAAGAATCCAAGTATATTGTGACTATTTTATTTCTATTAAACTTTTACATAGTAAGAATAATATTATGATTTCATATATTAACTTACTTTTATTATTTGTGATAATTTCCTCTGTTTAATATGATAATATCAATATTCCAAATGTGTGTATGTAGTATGTGTGTGTGTGTGTGTGTGTGTGTGTGTGTGTGTGTGTGTTTATTTGGTTTTGGTGTGTGTGTGCTTTGTGTGTACTTTGTAGTGTTTGGGAGATCACACCATTGTTTCACATATGCTAGGCCAATGTTTTAGCACTGAACTATCCTGTCTAGTTTTAATGTAAATAGTGTTTTATTACTTTTAAATTTTCATTCTTAGTATGTTTTTTGAAAATTATATATGATAAAATGTGATCCATATTCTATCCACTCTAGCAATTTTTATTATTTTATTGTTATTTAGAATATTTCCACTGCCTCTCCACTTCCAAATCCATCATTTCCACCTGTGGTCCTTATCTCTAAGAATATCACTAACACAGTTGCCAGCCAGACCTATGGAAGCACTTTAGATTTCTTCTTACCCTTCTACTCCCTCCCATTAGATATGATGAATGATCAAGATTTTCTGAGTTTCTGTCACTAATATGATTTCGATGTACTCCTTTTTATGCCCCTGACACCAGCCTGTTTCATTTACTCATCACTGTCACCTAGTCCTAAAACAACCATTTCCAAAGTATGCTTTTTCCCTGTATTCTTTTCATATTGGTCCTCTCCATAACCAAATTACTCTCTTTCTAAGCACACAGAGTGAAGAGCTCAGACATATATTCTAGTATTATTTACTCACTACATTGACTGTTAGTCTTACATTTCTCATTTGTAAATGGATGTAATCTACCAGAAGTAATGGAGAATATATTTGTTGACTTCTAGAGCAAGAAAAAAGAAAAGTGAAGAGTCCTTACATTTTCCACCTTACCTTACAAATAAGGAAAGAGTAAAATTCAGTTTGTGTTTGCTATTGATAAAGGTTTTACTTTGCTTCTTTTCTCTCTTCATTCTTTTTGCCTTGAGTGTTTACCTATTCTTTCTCTTATTTCTTTGGAAATTAATTATCATATTACTATTACAATCTCTTTACATTGTAACAGTCTATAAAATGCTTTATTTTCTATTTTATTTTTTCCCATCTTCTCTGTCTCTCAGTGCACAGTATTAGGTGGATTAAAAAGAAATGGTTCAGGAAACTTTGATTATTTTCCTCCTTCTCTTCTCTGAAGTCTCTCTGATTTTTGAAACACAATACCAATGACATACAGCTACTATGTGGTCCATCATTCTATTCTATCCCTTCTCATTCTCCTCTGTTGTACAGCTCAAGTCGTTATCACTCAGCTCTATTATGCTATAGTGTTCCTAAATTTTAACTCATTCCTAAATTAAATTTAGCTGTTTCAAGCATTAATTAAAGACAGTTTTTTTCTATATATATATCTGGGGTCTTTTGTTTTCACAAGGTGCAAAATATGAGTGACTATCAAACATCTAGATATCTCTGTAGAAAATTGTTCCACCTACTCAATAAACTCATATGTAAAATCAAGGAATACAGGTCAGCCAGAAATTTTTTTTTAAAATCGTATAGCTTGAGCCCTCATACTAGATTTGAATCTTATTACCATATTTAGTAGTGAAGACAACATAGCTCTGCTATAAGAACAGACACATAGAAGAATGTAACAGATTTATCAAAAATAAATTTTTAGTTTTATGGTCAATAGATTTTGAAAAGGATGCCATTACTTTGTTGGTATAAAGTCACAAATAGTTTCATGCAGAAATAAAAATAAATTTTACCTCTTGGCTCTAAGGCCTATGCCCTTTTAAGGTAACTGCAGATATGTAAGTGGTATTATGTAAATTGTGTAATGTGCTTACAGCTGTATTGAAGAACATACTCAATAAATCATTGGAAAACATTGGTTATTGAAAAGCATCTATATGAGAAAGTTTTTTAACTAATCACACTAAGTTGAAAACTACATCTTTGTCCATCAAAATGTGGAAATAAAAGATTTTATTTATAAACAAACAATGCTACCAAGAAAAATGAGTATACAAGAAAGAGACTGCCAGATGCCTGTGGCTCACAACTGAAATCTTAGCTTCTCAGGAGGCTGAGATTCAAAGACAGCCTAGGCAAGGAAAGCCTGTTACTCTTATCTCGAATGAACCAACAAAAAAATTTGGCGCTGTGGCTCAAGTGGTAGAGTGTTAGCCTTGAGTTGAATTACACAGGGACAATGCCCAGGCTTGATACAAGTCAAACAACTGGAAAAAAGGAAGGGTTAATCAAAGTACTTTTCCTATTTTATAATTATGAGAACATTCTTTAGAAAATGAACCCTGATGTACACCAGAATTGGAGTCAGAGCTTAAGGATCAAGTGTAGCACATCCATATGCCCAGCCTCTCAGACTCTACCATTACAACCTGTGTGCTAAAGGGATCTGAAAAGTCCAATGTTCAAAGGCTTAATATGCTCCCCAAGCCCTTTGTGATAAGCAGTTGACTTGTATTGTCAATGTCATTACAGTTCTGAACCTAGCATAGCACCAGTAGCTCACACCCATCACCCTAGCTCAGGAGGCTGAGGTCTCAGGATCACAGTGTGAAGGCAACCAGAGCAGGAAAGTCTACGACACACTGGCTTCTACTTCTAAAAGATCAGATGATCAAGAGCTTCCTGTGTTTCCCTTGGTGATGAGAAGTTACTTGCACTCTAAATGTTCTTAGAGTTCTCAAGCTATAGAAGAAGGAAAGAAAGATCATTGACCCACCCTGGGTTCAAATGAGGTTCTCAGGATCCAAGCCCTACCACTGTTGGCAGGAAGGAATCCAGTATAACACTGTATTTGAAGGCAGAAAACAGTTGCAAAAGCCAGGTTGGGTGAAGACACAAAGGCCTGCAGGATTAGGAGGCAAAATGTACACACTCAACAGGGAAGTGAGCTGCAAAACCACTTCATTCATTCCAGGCACAGTCAGCGATGGGGGGAAAACTGAGAAATTTGTTAGAGTTACACCAGGGTCAGGCTTTTCTCAGCCTCTTCAAACAATGACTAATAACCTTCTTCCCTCAGGTGAAGGGAGCCTCAGGCTATCTTTAAGTTACCAATAGAGAGCCAGGTTAGTGAGAGAGAGAGGGGAAGAGCAGAGTAGAAAAACCCTGCTCTCTTGTCTTAGGGAATGGGTTTTTGAGTTTCCATCTGTCAGATTTGAAGGCCCTTCTTTTACCTCTGCCAGTCCGTTCTCCTTCCTTCATTCTCCACAACATTAATGCAAATCCCCAGTCCAAGAAGAGTCAGGGCACTTTTTCTTCTGTCTCCCAGCAGCTGAGTTAGAACCTGTCTCTGCCCTCTTGAATCTGGGGTCTCTGGCTGCCTGAGAAGTGGGAAAGTGATATCTTCCTGCTCTGTGGTTGTGTGAGGGAAATGCTGGTAGCCTGGCAAACTGCAAAAGGCCTCATGACTGGGAATTGTACCAAGCTAGGAAATATGTATTCAATACAATGAGTTTATAACACAGAGACTGCTTTTATGACATTGCATGTTCCAGGGCTCCTCTCACTGATCCCAGGGTAGCCAGAGGGTTTCTCTGCATGCTAGGCCTGCTGGAAGATGTCTCTCTCATTGTCTGGATAAGCAGGCAAAAGGCCTCACTCCTGTACAGCTCTGTAACAGATAACTCCATCTGGGCCAATTAGTGAGGAGGAGTGTGGGCGAGCTCTGAAGGTCAGGAGAAAAAGGCCTCTCTTACCCCAAGCTCTCTCTCTTCCCAGTGCAATGTTTTGACAGGAAGCCTTCATTTGTGCCACCTACCATGGCAAGCCATGTTCTGTGTTCTTATCCTGCCTTTATGAGACTATATTCCGGTGTTAAATGCTCAATATTATTCAGGAGTCCTTCTGGGAGACAACTAGGGCACTGAACCTAATCAAAAGTTTCAATCACAGCGATAATGGGCCTATGAAAGCTCTCATAGGTTTCCAGAAGCTTGGGAAATCCAAGCACATGTTGGATATCACAAAGTTTCCTTTCATCTAGGGCTGGTGAAGCTCGTCAGGTTTTGAAACCTTTGACCTCTCCTATTTGGGCCCTGGGTGGCTAGGTTTTGTGGTTGAACACAGGGCCTGCGTGATGACCATGAGCTCAGAGCAGAAGTCTAATGCTTTCCCATTTTGTGTCACACCTTCACTTCTGCTTTCTGTGTGTGTGTGTGTGTGCGTGTGTGTGTGTGTGTGTGTGTGTGTGTGTGCGCGCGCGCGCGCATACACGAGTACTGGAGCTTGAACTGAGGACATAAGTACTGTACCTAGTTTCTCTTGTACAAGGATTGCCCTCTACTACTTGAACCACAAAGGCACTTCGGGCTTTTTCCTAGTGATGTGGTACTGAGAAATCAAGCCCAGGGTTTTGTATATGGAAAGCACTCTACCACTAAGGCATATTCTCAGCTCTCTACTTCAGGTTTGTTAGTTTCTTTCTTTTTTGTTGTTGTCGGTTGTAGGAGTTGAAGTCTAGGCCTGGCTGATGTCCCTGAGCAATTCAGCTCAAATCTTATGGTCTACCACTTGAGCCACACCACCACTTCTGGTTTCCTGGTGGTTCATTGGAGCTAAGTGTTTCAAGGACTTTCCTGCCCACGCTAGTTTTGAACCATGGTCTTCAGATCTCATCTTCCTGAGTAGCTAGGATGACCTGCATGAGCCACAAGCACCCAGCTTCCACTTCAGGTTTCTTAGTGGTGAATTGGAGATAATAGTCTCATGGGACATTTTGTCTGGGATATTTTGGAACCCAGATCCTCAGATCTCAGCTTCCTGAGAAGGCAGGATGGCAGACCTCGGCTATAGAACCCTAGGCCCTGGCACACTGCTGCAAGGGGGTCCTTGGCTCCACATGGTGGAGTGCTAGCCATGAGCCCAAGAAGTAAGGGTCAGTGCTAGGCTCTGAGTTCAAGGTTCATGACAGAGAAAAAAAAACCAAACAATTGTCTTCAGTAGGCAACTCATGAGTCTTCAGTAATACATAATTTTGTCCCTGCCATGTGGACATATCTGAACCTCAATATTCTTGTCTGCATAATCATCTCAGTTGTGGAGCTCCTACAAGAATAAGATGAAAGAATGCAGCCTTTGAAGGACAAAACAAATATCACTCTTTACAGGACTCAGTACAAGGCGTCCTGTGAAAGTCTTAGCACCCAGCACCCAATGCAGGACTCAGCACACAGCACCCCGTGAAGTACTCAGCACCTTAGGAAGGACTCATCACATAGTTATATCCCACAAGCTGTCATTAGTATTATGGTGCTTTCATCAGTATCACCATTCTTTCAGAAACACATCACAAACTGCACAAAGTTAACATCTAATGATTCAGAGGACTGTTTTTTGGAGGGGAGTAGTCAGCCACAGGGATTGCACTAAAATGTTGTGGGTACTGTCTTAAGATCTTTTGCTCGAGGCTAGAGCTCTACCACTTTGACCCACATCACAGACTTTCACATATATTCTGCTAGGACTGGGTTTTAAAACCATCAGTGTCAGATCTCAGCCCCTGAGTATCTTGTATGACAGGGGTGAGCAAGCCAGCAGCATCTGGTTCCGTGGAGCTGGGTTGCAGTGATATACCTCTGGCTAAGTCAGGTTAGATGGCAGCTGTCAGCACCAGACTCCCGGCTTGCTCTGTGATGAGGTATTTGAAGTCTTATCCATACAGAGTTGCTGTCACAACATTCAATATTTTTTGGTACCTATCCTGGGTCTTGAGTAAGGGTCTAGACACAGTCCCTAAGGTTTTATGCTCAAAGCTAGTGCCCGACTTCTTGAGCGACAGCACGACTTCCTGATTTTTATGTGCATCTGGTAGTGAGGAATCGAATCCAGGGTTTGGATGTACTAGCCATCACTATACCATTGAGCCCCATTAGTGACAAGTGTATAAACACATAAAGGTGTAGATTGGCATATATATATATATATATATATATAACAAGAGAAACATGTCTGTATATTATGAAATTACATATATTACTACCAATTATTGACAATCAAATTATTCCTTCCATTTTTAAGTATCATGGTTGAATACATAATAAAGTATTAATTGAACATTAGTCAATGTAGTGTAATTGTTGTGTATAATTTTATATTATACTCATACACTAAGTACTAATTTAATTTTTACTTTTCTAACATTTGTATGGATGCATATTGCAATGCATTTCTTAGAATCTGCCACCAATCCTTAGTGGAAGACCTGGACTCAACCTCCAGGCCTAATTTGAAGTTTCAGCTATGGCTTCCCTAATAGCCAGCCAAACATCATCAGCATGAAAGGTCATGTGCACTTTTCGGCCTTGTTATTTACACCCAGGATGGTCACAATGCAAGGGGAAACAATGTAAGACCACCTTCCTGAAGTTCTCCGTTTTAACCTTCTCCTTTTTATTTTTATTTTTGCCAACCCCGAGATTTGAACTTGGGTCTTAATAATACAGGGCCAGCTGTGGTAGAGATGCCAAGACCTGAGTTCAAGCCCCATGCTTGGCCAAAAAAATAAATTAAAAATAAATTAAAAGCCCTGGCTTGGAATTTGCAACATTTTTCTGGCAGGCCTGGTATTTGAAATCAGGGTCTGGGTAACTCTGTGGCACTGTGAGTGAAGAGGAAGCTCACTGTCCTTGAAGACAAGAAATTCAGACCAGTTCCCAGGGCCTGAATTGAAGTGCCAGCACTGGAAAAGTGAGTATAGCGTTTATTATCCTTATTTATTTAGTATTATTACACATACAACATTTCATTTATTACATCCTATCACACAGGATATATTTGCATATGGACTATACATCATACTGAGACCCAGGGCTTTTTTTCAGGAAAAAAAAAATGTTTCAAAAATGGCTTCTTACTCCATGAATGAGACTGAGATGAGAGGTCATGGGTCAAACTCAGCTCAGGGGAGGAAAGTTAGTGAGACTCTTCATGCCAATGAACTACCAAAAACCAGAAATGGAGCTGTGGGTCAAGTGTTAGAGTGCCAGCCTTGAGGGAAAAAGTTAAGAGATCAGAGACCAGACCCTGAGTTCAAGCCCTGGTACTGGCACAGGAAAAATAAGGAAAACCTTTCAGGAGTACCCAGTCCAATGTGGAGAAAGGCCATTATCAGCTGGGCGCCAGTGGTTCATACCTGGCAGCCTAACTACTCAAGGCTGAGACCTGAAAATCAATCAGGACTCAAAGCTGGCCTGGGCAGACTCTTATCTCCAATGAATCACCAAAAAGCTGGGAAGCAGTGCTTCTGTAGTTCAAGTGGTAGAACACCAACCTTGAGCAAACAAGCTAAAGGATAGCATCTAGGCTTTGAGTTCAAGTCCCGTTAAACACATAAACACATACACACACTCACATACTCTAACATCCTTAGTATGTGCCAGTGGCTCATACCAGCAATCCTAGCTACTCGAGGCTGAGATCTTACGATGGCAGCTTGAAGCCAGCCCAGGCAGGAAAGTCCATGAAACACTTATTTCCACTAAACTACTAAAAAAGATGAAAGTTGAGCTGTGGTTCAAGTGGTAGAATGTTAGCTTGGAGCAAAGGAAGCTCAGGGACAGTGCCTAGGCCCTGACCTCCAGCTCTAATAATTTTTTTAGACACCCTTTGCCAGCCCCACAGCCGATAAATCCAGATTTTGGTCATACTAAATCTCACTTCCACTCCTGCCATTTCCACAGCACTGCCACAAGTGGCCGGTGTGTGGCCAACACTGGGTGAACATACTCAATGGGGACAGATCCAGGTCAAGCTAATGCCCCAGAACTTTGAGGTATTGGCCATACCAGTCTCTCATCCCCCAGTTCCCAGGCCCTGGAATCTAAAGTCTGTGCCTCTGTATTCTGGGCATCTGGAATTGTCTAGAAGGACCAGAGAGTCCCAGCCAGGGCTGGAAGACAGACTTTCCTGTGATAAAGTTTGTTTACATTTCCTAGACACTGACCAATACTTCCAAGCCATCTTGGCCTCACCTTCCATATAGTCCTGGATCCCCTTGCTTGGGTGGTCTTCAGTCAGCTGTCACGCTCGAGTTGGCCAGAACCACCAGCAACCCCCCATTCCCTACTCCACTGCC
Source organism: Dipodomys spectabilis (assembly GCF_019054845.1). Lineage (NCBI taxonomy): Eukaryota > Metazoa > Chordata > Mammalia > Rodentia > Heteromyidae > Dipodomys > Dipodomys spectabilis. The sequence continues at coordinate 468,971 of NW_024871123.1, forward strand.
AGCCTGTTTAGAGGGATGTGCAGAGGACCAGCTGAGGAAAAGGACAGGACATCCTGTGACTGAAGCCCTCCTTCTGAGGCAGAGGAAACCAGCTAGCACTGTTGTCCCAGAATTCCCTGGGGCCGGCCAAATATTTGGACAGCCAGACTTGTGCCCCAGAGAAAAGCTGGAACACAGGCCTCTGGCCATTTCGCACTCATTGTAGACCCGGATAGGGGGCTAAAGTCAAGGTCGACGTGGAGGAGGGGCACCATCTCAGGCCAGGAAGAGGCAGACAGGCACCCAGGAAGGGGACAGAGGAAGACAAGGGAAATTTACTCACACACACACACACACACACACACACACACACACACACACACACACACACACACACACACATGGACATTCCAAAGCCTCAGCAGTTCCTGAGAACAGAACCATGAACTCTGTCCATTAGGATCACATCCGACCCATGAGAAGATGGCACTATCATACACACACCAACTGTAGACACAACATTGAGCCTCTCACATACCTGTAATGTCTCATAACCCAGCATGTAATTTCCTACCATATACATTGGTATGTGGAAAACTCAGCTACCTCTTTGTTTATTGTTGATCATGGGGTTTGAACTCTGGGCCAGGGTGCTCTCACTCAGCTCTTCAGCTGAAGATGTGCACTCTACCACTTGAGCCACAGCACCACTTCCTGTTTTCTGATGGTTCATTGGCCATCAATTATCACAGACATTCCTGTGAAAGCTGGCTTTGAACCGTGGTCTTTACAACTCAACTTTATGAGTATCTAGGACAACAGTTGTCAGCCACCAGCAGCACCAGGCTTCAACCACCTTCATATACCCAGAGGAAACTCAATTCGTCAGGCCACATACTTCTTGCAACACTTGACTTCAGTCTTTGACATCCAGCATCCAAATCTATCCTTCAATGGAGAGAATACAGACACATCAATCCCACCCCTGAACCATTAGCCACTCTGCCTGCCACGGGTCTCTTCTTCTTGAGTTCTTCATAAGGCACCGCCCATTCTAATGTGGTTTCAAACTAGGACAAACTTGGGGAGTTCTTAGAAATGTCTGTACAATGAGGCCAGCACCTAGTCTCTCAAACACAGCACCCCTACACACACCTCCACATCTTTATAGGCAAAGATGTTTTACTTTCTCTCTTTTCTTTCAGTTGTGAGGCTTGAACTCTGGGCCTGCGTGCTGTCCCTGTGCTCTTCATCTCAATGCTAGCACCCTACTACTTGAGCCACAGCACCACCTCCGGTTTTCTATTGGTTTGTTGGAAATAAGAGTCTCAGGGTCTTTCCTGTCCAGGCTGGCTTTGAACTTTAATCCTCAGATCTCAGCTCTTGAGTACCTAGGAACAACAGCCATGAGTATCCAAAGATATTTTTCCAAGGTTTTGAATCCTATCCCCTCAGAAAACCAAGATCTGAGGACTGCACAGATGGATACTGCCCTTGGCAGCAAAGTCCATGAGAACTCTTTATTTCCAATTAAACTCCCCCCAAAAAATCTGGAAGTGGAGCTGTGGCTCAAATGGTAGAGTGATATCTTATAGCATAAAATACAAGACCACACCCCAGTTTCAAGCTTTGTCTAGCATAGACCCACCCAAGAAAAGGAAGCAGGTTGGCACACGGAAGCTCAAAGCTCACACATAATACTCAAGCCTCCAAGAACAGACCCCATCCTGATCTGATTCACTAGATTCTATGTCCTACATCATGGCAGTCTTAGATGGGACTGACAATGCACCAAGTTAGGACGTTCAAGTACAGTCTCATACTGAGGATCCTCTGACATTATCAAAGACTCAGGATCTCTCACAGTCCTGCCTAACCACTGGGCAGTGAGGTGAGGTCTAGTTATCCAACCACATGATATGGGAACCAAAGGGTTTCTTGGTCAAGGGACGGAGACTGGGGGGGGGGGGAGGCTCTAGGTCCCTCTCTCTTGGGAAGATAAAAAGGGCTGATCTATCCCAGGAATGTTCCTGTGTTGTGAGTACTATTAAAGAAGCAACCCTGCTCAGAGCCCAGTGCTCTGGAACCAGTCCTGGAACCTTCATTGTCTATGACCGCCCCAGACCCTGGCACACACTATAATAGTTTGTTAGATAAATAAATGAGCATCTGTCTATGACAATACTGCAGAAAAGTCCCATCTGATTCAGGTAAGTATCCTCTGTGGGGGAGGGGAGACGAAGCCTCATATAGCTCTCCCACAGTTCTCCCTCCTCCCTCTTCATGCCCTCCTGGTGACCTCGCACTTAACTGTTTTGACTCCGAGGATATGAGCCACAATATACTCGCTGGATTCTGGGCCTTCTGGGATGCCTATTTTCTCAAAGATCTCTGCCTAGCGGCTGATCAGTTCTGTGGTACTCAATTCCCCACTCAGGTGTGAACGAGGTTGTCATGAGCTGAACGTCTAGCTCAAGGGGCCTCCTCTCCTCCCCCTGGGACCAGCCAGGATGGTCTACCACATCCGGCCCCCAAGTTTCATGCTGCAGATAAAAGATCCTTGAGGCAGCCTGGGGCCTCTGAATCTCCCAGCGTTCAGTGTAGGTGCTGGGTATTGTCTCTATTCACAGCTGGCAGGCTGGGGATGGTGGGGTCACAATCTCTGCTCCCCACAATGCCCTCCACTGTGGTGGTCACCCTAAAGAGAGCAGGAAGAGATTCAACAGCTGATGGAGAAAGGAAGTCAAGGCACAACGTTCAAAGCAGGACACAATATGGCTTGTGAACTCTGCCTGTGCAGCTTTGAATGTCATTGTTTGGTGGTTGAAATGGTCCATCTAATTTGACCCATAATCCCAGGCATTAGTGGAAATTGCCAGCTTAAACAAGAACAACAACAAAAACCCTGGAAAATGTGGCATTTAATTTATCCCAATCAAACTTAAAAGTTTCCAAAGTCAATGGTCCCCTTTCCCTTCCTACATCCTACAGCAGGTTACAGAAACTGGCATTCAGTGAGCCCTAGCTAACTGACATGTCCTGATACTGAGTGGGCTCCAGCAGGGGGAATGGACTTGCCTACCACTATCCAGCTGGAAATGGCTCAAGCAGGACACAGATTAGAGTCTGCAGGACTCCAGGGAGGATTGACCACTGGTGCACTGCCGTGGGAGGGAATACACGCCACCAATAGGGGCATGGAGCCCTGTGCCCAGATGCCCACAGAGATCATGAATGCCCTAGGTAAGGTTTCCCTCTCATCCTCCATCATGGTGAACCATCTGCCATGTCACACTGTACGCAAGCCCCCAAAACCTCATAGCTTCAAAGACCCTGCCCTGCCTTCTCTCCTATCTCATTACCTAATTATGTTTGGCAGACACATTCTCAACCCTTGAGTTAGCTCCAACTATACACATGAGAGCAGAGTGTCTGGCTGGAAGATTGTGGCTGTGGTCACACTCGCCTCACCAAACTTCTGGCTGGGGATAGAAAGACAGGTGTCCACTCTAGTCCAGGGTTCACACAGGTCTCCTAGGGGAGGCACATGCAGGCCCAGCATCTACTGTGGGCTATAGGAAAGGGGGAAGAGAGAGGTGGAAAGGGGAGGAAAGGAATATCTACTGAAATTTTCCATAAAGGAGCCATGAAACTGTGAAGGAGAAAACAAAGATTGTGGCTGGGCTCATACTTGGTATTGATGAAAGAAAGAAAAAAACAAATACACACAGAGAGAGAAATAAAATGCTTTTGCTGTTTTTAGACATGATGATGTAAATATATTTTCATTGATCTCATCTCCCTGCTCTCCTAACACACACACACACACACACACACACACACACACACACACACACACACATACACAAATCCAGAACAGTGACAGAAGACTCTTCCATACAGCACCTGCAATTTGCCAAATGATCACTCACCTGAGTACAGTCAAGCTGTACAAGGAGAAAGATGATCTCTCTCTCTCTCTCTCTCTCTCTCTCTCTCTCTCTCTCTCTCTCTCTCTCTCTCTCTCTCTCTTTCATGGTCTCTCTCTCTCTTTTAGTCTCTCTCTCTCTCTTTCATGGTCTCTCTCTCTCGGTCTCTCTCTCTCTCTCTCTCACACACACACACACTCACACAGACTCAGAGTAGTGCCTCTCCTAAGTTTGTTGTTTCCTCATGGGGGACAATGTACAAGCTGGAGCATGCAGGTTCCGATTCCCCATTCCCTTGTCAGAACCAAGGGCTCCCACCCAAGGGGAGCACCACTCTAATGACACAGCACCACCTCACCTCTCACCTTCTCACCTTCTCCAGGGCCAGACCCTTCCCCTTGGGAACAACCGGCCTTAACTCCTCTTTCACCAAAACCCTAGGCCAGGATGTGCAGTGAAGGAATCCTCAGAGAAGTGGTCCTCAGAGGCAGGATTGAAAACAAGCAGGGGGTCATGGGGTCCCCAGGGGTTGTCTGACCTGGAGTGGGGCAGTGTTGAGGAAATGGATGGGGTCTTAAAGGCTACATACATGGAAGTACTCCCTACTTCCAGCTTAGGTACTTCTGGGCGACTGTGTGGATTATTGGGGAGGACAAGGAGACCAGATGGACTGGGAGCACCAACAGATGCTGGCAGAGCTGGGAAATGTGATAACCCTATGATTACTGTTGACAGCTGGGGTGGGAGGGGTCATGCTGGGTATATGTGTGATGGAGGAGTGTGTTCCTCCCAGATATTCACCTTCTATCTGACCCCCAGTGACCTCACCTCCCTAGTGGGCTTTTCTGGGTCCCTCCTCACATGAAAGGGAGACTGAGAACAGAGGTCAAGGACTCACAGAGCAAGGGGGTCCTATCTTCTGCATTCAACACCCCCACCCCAGAAAAAAGGAAAAGACCCAAGAAGGCAGGTGTGGAGCTGCTGCAACCCACCTCTGACTAAAACCACCAGGCTCCCACCAGGGAGAGGAAGGGTGCAGATGTGGGGCTGTGGGTCTCCCACTGCTCCAGGCCAGGGGCTCGGTGGTGCCCCTTTCTCACCCAAACCTTCATCTCCCCATTTCCTGGCACACTGACCACTAGGAATGGGGGTGGAATCCCTGGGTCCACCAACCCCCACCCTTGGGGCACATTTTTGGCAGAGCCAGGACTGGCCTTCCTGGCACTGAGGAGGCATGGTGGGGATGCAAGCAGGGAGGCTGGAGTAGTGGGTCTGGTTCCACAGTGAGGAGGGGGTTGTTCGGGTAGGACACAAGGTTCGAGCTCGTGGGGCGGCCACCCACATGTGCTGCTGGGAGAAGCTGTAGGCTGTGGAACTGGGTGCAGCGGACAACAATGGCAGCATCATGGTGGATGCTCGGGCCCAGAGCAAAGGAATGGGGCCCGGGACTTGGTCAGGGTCGCAAGCCAGCCTGGGGCGCACCATTGTAGATGACTCCAAGAGGCACCATGGGTCTGAGCCAGCAGTGACATATTTGAAATGCGATGCTGTAGGGAGGGCAGGAGAGGGGACTGGGGCAGTAGCAGGCAGGTTGTGGGGCTGAGTGCCCCCCAGCCCCAGCTGAGCTCCCAACACAGGGACCTCAGGCTCAGGGTCTATGTGGCTTCTGAGACTCCCTGGGGCTGTGCAAGGGATGTGCCTGCTGTGCTGGCTTTGTGTGCTCTGTGCTCTTTGCCCAGACCCATGTTCCTACAGCAGCAGAGGCCAGCCATTGATGCCGCCTGGCCTGGTGCATGTGTCTGCCCTTCTCTCTCTCTGCCCCCAATTCTCTGCCGTGTTGCCCCGCCCCCACTGCACAAGTGTTCCAGCCTGCCCCTGGCTACAGCAGATATGTGCCCCCTCTGCCATGCCCTGTCTTGTGCTGCCCTGTCTCTGCCCTAAGGTTACCAGGCCATGGAAAAAGCAGCCTCATCTCAGCTCAGGGCTTACCCCCAACACCAGCAGCTGCCTGGGGGGATCAAATTTCCCCTCAGCCCAACCGCTGGGAGAGACTCTTCTCCATCCACCCCACACACCAAGCAAGTGCATGGTGACCCTCTGTGTTTGTGTTTGTGTGTGTGTGTGTGTGTGTGTGTCTGATTGTCAGGGATAACTCCCTCTCAAGGACTCAGATCATAGCACCCTTTGGGATGTCAGCACACAGCACACTTTAAAAAAAATAGCCCAAAGAACCCTATGTATTGGACTCAGCACGATGCACCTTTTGAAAGACTCAGCACATAGCAACCTCTGGGATCCTCATGGTAATCTAATGACCAGTAAAATTAGACATGCCATTTTGACATGAATAAACTTAAATATTATACTATTATGACATCATATGTCATAGTGAAATTGTACACATATTGTGAATGCCTATTCTGTGATTTCATTCTATTTCAAGCAAGCAATATTGGTGGGTATCAGAAATCCATTATGACCTCAAAACCATTGTAAGAAAAATCCCTTTCTGATATCACAGTGCCATTGTGATAACATTAACCTGTTGTGACATCACAAACCTCTCTTGTCCATTGTGACCTCATCACCAATGTGACATCACAAAGCCATTGTGATATCACATTGCTGTTTTGACATTACAATCTCCTTGAGATCTCCCAAACCCATTATGACATCTTTAGCACCTTTGAAAAACCACATGGCCTTTGTGACACCACAGTCCCTTTGTGTATCCATATCCTCATTGTGAAATGTCAATTGAGATAAGATATGCCATTACAATATCACAAAGCATTTACAATATAATCATCGGTGTGACATCACATTGTCATTATAACAATATCATCTCATTGTGACATCACAATTCTGTAATGACATCATACCACTATGACATCACATTTTCATTGTGACATCATATATACATTATCAGTGCCTATTATGTGATCTCATTATATTTCAAATGTGGCATGTGGGTTCATATCAAAACCAAATTTTGACTTCATAACCATTGTGACATCACAATCCCTTTGTGACATAACATTGCCACTGTGATATCTCTAAACAACTGTGACAAATCAAACATGTCCTGTCCTCATAAGTTTTGTGACATGTTGCCACTGTGTTATGTTAGGCCCATGAGAGCTCACTATTTTTGACATCATATTGTTTCAGATATGACATGAAATATTAGAAATATACTGTGACATAATGAGTATTGTGGCATCACACTGCTAGATGTAATGACCATTGTGTCACATTGTCACATCACAAATGTGTTCTGGCTTCATCACTTTTGTGCCAACAAATTCCTCTGGAATCCTCACAATCCCATTCTAAACTTATATACTCTCTGTGAGTTAGGGACAATTGAGGTCTGGAATGATATTGTCACATCACAAACTACTGCGACTTCACAAAACTATTTTGAAATCATCACTATTATGGCATCACCAACTAATTGTGACATAACAACATTCTTACAACATCATAATTTGACATCATATTGCAATTGTTTTTACAAACCTATTATGACCTCATCACATCTTAGAACATTCATGGCCTTTGGGACATCAAGTTCCTTCTTTGAACTTGTATCATTGTGAACTTGTAGCAATTGAAATTTGAAATAAGATGTGATATTACAAACTAGTTTGGCATCACTTACCCAATTAAGATCTGACATGCCATTGTGACATCACAAACCCTTTGTGACATCATCACCAGTGTGACATCAGATTGTAGTTATGACAAGCTATAGTGACATCATAGCATTATGACATCGCATTGCCATTTTGCTCTTAGACACATTGTGAATGTATATCCTGTGATTTCATTCTATTTCAAATATAGCATATCAGTTGATATCAGAAACACATTGTGATCATAACCATTGTAACATTATGAACCCTGTGTGATGTCTTAACCAGTGTGAAATCACACTGTTGTTATGATATCTTTAGCTAATGGTGACATCACAAAATGACAATGACATTATAGCATTTTCCCTTATGTCACTGTGACATCATAGTCATATTATGAATGCCTAATCTGTGATTTCATAGTATTTGAAATGTGGCATGTGGGTTGATCTCAATTGTCATTAACTCACCATAAGTATATGATTTTGGGAAGGGATTCTGATGTCACCAAAGTATATATAGTCAAAGAGTTAAAGAACTAACAGGACTGAGATGTCACAAAGTGACACCATGGTTATGATGTCCAGTGGTGTGATATCATGATGTTACACTGGATTTTAGATATCTGATATCATATCTGAAATATGAGATCAAACAGAGATTTTCAACTCACAAAGGGCCTAAAATATCACAATGGCATATCACAAAATTTATGAGGACAGGAGAGGTATTTGATGTCACAGTAGGTTAGTGATATAACAAAGGCAATGTGATGTGACAAAGAGATTTTGATGTGACAAAGGTTATGAGTTCGCAATGGTTTCCTGATATCAACCCACATGGCACATTTGTAATAGAAATACATCAAAGAACAGGCATTCACAATGGGTCTATGACATCAAAGTGACAATGTGTTGTCAAGGCAGCAATGTTTGATAGGATATGTACTCATTACCTTATTCATGTAACTGTAATCCCTCTGTACACTATACTTACAATAAAAAATGCACAGAAGAAAAAATTGGTATGGTGTCATTGGGGTTTGGTGTTGTCACACTGAGATGATAGTGTCATGATGATGTGATTTCACAGTCATAATTATTGCACAAAGTATTTGTGATGATACAGTGCTATGTGTGATCATAATTTTCATTAGTTCACTATGAGGATATGGGTACACAAAGGGTCTGTAATGCCATAGAGATCGTGTGTGTTGTAAAGGTGCTAAGAGTTCACAATTGCTTTATGATGTCACAATGTGATTGTGAAGGCACAACAACAACGGGATGTCACAATGGGTTTGTGATGTCACATTGGTAAGGAGGTCACAATGAGTTTGTGATGTCACATGAGTTTTCAATATTACAATGACAGGTCCAATTTCAATTTCTACTAATTCACAATGAGGATACAATTTCAAAGAAAGAATCTTAAGCTCCAAACAATATGTTTTTAGTCATAACTTGTGTGATATGCTGACAGTAGGATATTTTAGGCCTTTAGCAAGCTTATGTTCTGTTTTCAAACTCATAATAATTCAGGTATGACATATCATATCAGAAATTGACTCTGACATTATGAACATTGTGACATCACATTGATAGACATCAAAACCATGGTGTCACATTGTGAACTCATAAATCTGTTAGGACTTCATCACATTTGTGCCAACACATGACTTTGGAGACAACACAGTCCCTTTGCGAACTCATATCTTCATTGTGAATTAATGACATTTGAGAACTGGCATACCATTGTGACATTTCCAACCAATTGTGACATCACAAACCTATTGTAGTAGAAACACATTGTGATCTAATAGCCATTGTGGTAACACAATCCCTTTGCGACCCCACATTTCCATAGTGATATCATTAACCTACTGTGAGATTCCAATCCTTTCATACTCAATCCAGGTATGAAATGTGATACCCGAATCCAGTGTGACATCTAGATCATGCTGACATCACACTGATAGATGTTATGAGCATTTTGTCACTTTCTGACAACACACACCTGTTAAGAGTACATCACTTTTGAGACAACACATGCCTTTAGAGACATCACAGTCCCTTTGTGAGCTAATATACTCATTGTGAGTTGACAATTGAGATCACATGTGTCATTTTGATATCACCAACCCATTGTGACATCACACACCTCTTGTAAACTCATCACCAGTGTGGCATCACCAATTGTGATATCAAAACATTATCAAGTCATCATATTGAAACATCACATTGCCATCATGATATCACTGTGCCATTGTGTTTTCAAAAACCTGCTATGTCTTCATAGAGTTTTAGAAAATTCCTGGCCTTTTATACTTCAGTCTTCTTCTGTGAACTCATCTCCTCATTGTGAAATAGTAGCAACTGAAATTGGACATGTGATTATGAGATGTGACTTCACAAAACTATTTGATTTCACCACCAATGTGACATCACAAACCTATTGTGAGCTTTCATAGCCATTTGACATCACTATCACATTGTGACATCCCAAACCTATTAGGATCTCTTAGCACCTTTGAAAAAACATATGGCCTTTGTGACATCACAGTCCTTTTGTGTAACTATACCTTCATTATGAATTGACAATTGATATCAGACATGCCATTGTAACATCAAGAAACCTTTATGACATCACCAGTGTGACAACATTCTCATTAGGCCAACATCAACTACTTTTGACATCACAAAACTACAACAAGTTAGCATTATGAGATCACATTGTCATTGTGATGTTATAGACAGATTGTGAATGCCTGTTTCTAATTTTTTTTTTGGTTGTGGGGCTTGAACTCTGGGTTTGGGTGCTGTCCCTGCTTTTCAGCTCTAGGCGAGCACTCTATCGCTTGAACCACAGCACCACTTCTGGTTTTCTACGAGTTATTATTGGAGATAAGAGTCTTATGGACTTTCCTGTCTGAGGTGTGTTTGAACTGTGATCCTCAGATCTCAGCCTCCTGAGTAGCTAGGATTACAGGTGTGAGCCACCGGTGCCCAGCTTTTTCATTCTAATTCAAATTTGACATGTGTGTTATAAAAGAAACATAATGTGACCTCATAACCATTGTAACATCATAAATCAGCAGTGACATCAAATTGTCATTATGACACCATCAGCTCATTGTGACATCACCAAACAACAATGGCATCACAGCATTATAAGTCACAGTGTCATTGTTACTTCATAGACATAACAGCATGAAGGCCTATCTGTGAATTCATTCTATTTCAGAAATCCACTTTGACCATATAATAATTGTGATATCACAATCCTTTGTGACATTACATTACCATTGTGATATCATTAACCTGCTGTGCCATCACAAACCAATCCTGTCCTTATAAGTTTTGTAACATGCTGCCATTGTCACATATTAGGCCCTTTTTGAGCTCATAATCTGTTTTCAATATCATATTTCTGGTATGACACGTGATGTCAGAAATCCCCTGTGACATCATACTGCCCGATGTCATGACCATTGTGTCACATTGTGACATCACAAACCTGTTAGAATTTCATCATGTTTGTGATAACACATGCCTTTGGAGACAGTACAGTCCCTTTTTGAACTCATATATTCATTGCCAATTAATGAAAATTGAGATCTGCCATGCCACTCTGACATCATGAACCCATTGTGACATCGCAAACTTATTGTGACTGAAGTGATCCCCACGACTCGGGATCCCCCGAAGAGACCACCAGAGACTGCGACCAATGCAATCAGCAAAGAGTCATTTATTGGCAAGCCCAGGCTTGGTTCTCCGTGCACTCGGTAACCGGTGATGCTAAGAGGCCCCGAGGCTTGGGTTACAAAATTTTTATATACTTCTTGAGGTAGGGCAGAGACTTAACACACATAATAACATTTTGTAACAAATCATCACACATGGCAGAAAAATCATAACATTACTTTAGCATATGATTGGCGTATTACAGAGCAGGAGAGTATAAGGGACAGGGGATTGGGTGGTTTAAGAGCCGATGTGCTTTAAACTGATTGGTGGGATATACTAGGTAAACTCCAGTGCTACTTGCTAACCTGCAGGTGCTCTTGACTAAGATAGTGATCTCCAGAGCCCAGAAGGGGCTTTCTGGCATTTCAGATATGCTGATAAGGCACCCTCATTGCTGATAAGGCACCAGCTGTGATGATAAGACACCAACTGTGCTGATAAGGCACCACGTGTGTTTTTAAGGTACCAACTGTTCTGATAAGGCATCTGTGCTGTTAGGCACCATCTGTGCTGATATCCTGTGTTTGTGTAACAGACCAGAACCATCTGTGGTTCAGAGAATTGCTCCATCAAGCCCTTTTTATCTGCAGTGAGTTGAGGTTCAAGCAACACGAAATTACTTATTTAGCAAAAAGCAAATTACAGAAGCAAAACAAGCAGTTAGTAACTATAATATTAACCTGATCAGTATTGTCCAGTCTTTCATGACCTCATCATGCGAATGGCATCAACAACTAATTGTGGCATTATTTTGACATGATATTGTGTATTGCCGTTGTGATATCACTATCCCACTGTGTTTTTACAAACCTATTATGGCCACATCACATCTTAGAAAATTCATGGTCTTTGAGACTTCAAGCTCTTTCTGTGAACTCGTGTACTTATGACCTCTAAGGCAAGGAGAAAAACCATCGAGTCACATTTAATAAAATGAACTAGTTTACACTAGAAAGGGCCTGGGATTACCTTATCCTGGACTGGATACCCAGGTCCAAAAGCAGCCTTGACCACCAAACCTCAGACCTCCAATGGGCAGCCAGACCCTTTCTTAATTGGTCTGCAAACCAACAGCCAAAAAACTATCATCTCCAAAGTGCCAAACCTCAATGGGCAAGGCTTTTTACTTTTCCATTCTTCCCTCCTTTGCTACAGACCTGTCCTTCCTTCCTAGTCTTTCCCTTTTTCCCTTCCACCATTTCCTTCTTCTCTTCAGGCCTTTCCATTCTCCACAGGCCTGCCCTACTCTGCCCCAGTGACCACTTTCCAACTTTCTGCTCTCCCTCAACTTCCTCTCTTCTCGGGTTTTTTCCTTCCTGCTATCTCACCACTTACTTCCATCCTGGTAGCTCCCATTTTTATCTCCCCTTCCAGTGCTCTGAAAATGCAACCTATATATAGGTTTTATCCCTCTTCACTCCAACGGGTCTTCTGTCTAACCATCACTTCCCAAGCCCAATGCTCAATCACTTCTTGACAGCTAACTATGTGAAGCTTGACACCTCCACATTTGGTGGCATTCCCCACACTCTCTGGTGTGCCAGGCCAAGAATTTACTATGGTTATCGGCTCCCACAGATAATTCTGGCTCCACTGGTTATTACATTATCCTCATAGTGAATTAGAAGCAATTGAAATTGTATATGTCATTGTTATATTACAAACTTGATGAGACATCAATAACCCATTGTGACCCCATCACTGAGGTGATATCACAAACTCATTGTGATATTACATTGCAATTGTCCACTATGATCACATTGTGACATCCCAATCCTATTATGACCTCAGAAGTTTTGAAAGAAAGCATGGCTTTTGTGACATCACCGGCCCTTTGTGTACCCATATCCTCATATTGAGCTAATGACAATTGAGATCAGACGTGCCATTTTAACATCGCAAAACCTTTGTGACATCATCACCATTGTAACTTCACATTGTCATTATAACAACATCAGCCCATCATGACATTATAAAACAGCAATGACATCATAGCATTATGACATCAAATGGTCATTGTGATATCACAGATACATTGGAATGCCTATTCTGTGATTTCATTCTATTTCAAATGTGGCAGGTGGGTTGATATCAGAAAGACATTGTTACAACATAACCATTATGATATCACAATACCTTGATGACACCATATTGCCATTATGATATCACTAACACACTGTGATATCACAAAACTGTCCTATCCTCATAAATGTTTTGACATGCTGCCAGTGTGATCTCTGGCCTCTCTGAGCTCATAAATTTTTTAACTCATAATACTTCAGGTATGACATGTGATACCAGAAATGCACTGTGACATCATGACCACTGTGACATCACACTGCCAGATGTCATGACCACTGAGTCACATTGTGACATCACAAACCTGTTAAGACTCATTACAGTTGTGCCAAGTGTAATCTTATCACCACTGGGACATCACAAACCCATTGTGAAATCAGATTGCCACAGTGATATTAAGATCACCTTGTGACATCCCAAACCGGTTGTGACTTCTTAGCACCTTTGAAAAAGCACATGGTGTTTGTGACATCACAGTCCTTTGGGTAACCATATCCTCATTGTGAACAAAAGACAACTGACATCAGACACGCCATTGTATCATTACAAATGCTTTGTGACATCATCTCCAGAATGAGATCACATTGTTGTAATGATACCATCGGCCCATTGTGACATCCCAAAATGAAAATGACATCATAGCATCATGACATCACATTTTCATTGTGAAGTCATAGAGACAATGTGATTGCCTATTCTGTGATTTCATTCTATCTCAAAAGTGGCATATAGGTTGATTTCAGAAACCCATTGTGCCCACATCACCCTTGTGACATTACAATCCCTTTGTGACCTCATATTGATAATGTGATATCATTAATGCAATGTAACATCACAAATCTGTCTTGTCCTCAGAAATTTTGTAACAAGCGACTACCTTGACCTGGGCTGCATGCCCAGAGTTAATTGCAGCCTCAACCATGAACCCTCAGACATCCAAAGAGCAGCCCAGCCATTTGTTAACTAGTCTTCAAACAACCAACCCACAAAATAATGATCTCTAAAGTTACACACTTCAAAAGACAAGGCTTTTTACTTTCTCTTCATCCTCCTTTTCAGACCTGTCCTATATTTCAGGTCTTTTCATTTTTTCCTGCAACCATTCCTTTCTTTTCTTCAGGCTGCTCTACTCTTGATAGGCCTGCCCTGCCTTATCCAGATGGTCAGCTGCCATCCTTCACCTCCTGCTCTCCCTCAATTTCCTCTCCTCCCAGGTCTTTACCCTCCTGCAGTCTCATCACTTCTTTTCTTCCAGGCCTTTCCCCTTTTTCTCTCCCCTTCTGTTGCTCTGAACATGCAGCCTGATTATAGGCTGTACCTTTCCCCCACTGCAATATGTTTCTTGCATAACAGTTTTCAATCATCACTTCCCAAATGTCCATGCACAATCACTTCTTGGCAGCCCACCATGTGAGGCTTGACATCCTATCTCCTTCAGCAGCATGTCCTGCTCCCTCCAACGGCATGCACTCCCGTCTCTGGTGGTCCAGACCAGGAGGCCATGATGACTATATGTTCCCGTGGATTATAGGGGCACTGATGGTTATTACAGTGTCTTCATGGTGCACTAGGAGCAATTGAAATTGAACAAATAATTGTGATATTACAAACTTGTGAAATAACTAACCCATTGTGACCTCATCACCACTGTGACATCACAAACCCATTGTGACATCACATTGCTCTTTTGACACCAGAATCACATTGTGACCTCCCAAATCTATTATGACCTCTTATATCCTTTGAAAAAAATACATAGCTTTGTGACATCACAGTCCCTTTGTGTACCCAAATCCCCACTGTGAACTATTAATTGAGAATCAGACATGACATTTTAACATCAAAAACAGTTTGTGAGATTATCATAATTGTGACATCACATTGTCGTTTTGACACTGTGTGCTCATTGTGAAATCAAAAAACTAAAATGATATGATAGAATTATAACTTCACATTGTTATTATGACATCATAGACACATTATGAATGCCTTTTCTGTGATCTCATCATTCTCTTTCAGATGAGGCCCATACGTTGATATCATAAACAAATCTTGAATTCATAGCCATTGTGACATCACAATCCCTTTGTACATCACATTGCCATTGTGATATTACTAACACACTGTGACATCACAAATCTATCCTGTCATCATAACTTTTGTGACATGCTGCAATTCTGATACGTTAGGCCTTTATGTCCTCATAATCTGTTGTTGACCACATTAGATTTCACATATGACATGTGATATAACAAATTCCCAGTGACATCATGACCATGGTGATATCACACACTGCCAGATGTCATAACCATTGTGCCAAATTCTGACATCACAAACCTTGTAGGATTTCAATGTATTTGTGCAACACATATTTTTGGAGAAATCACAGACCCTTTTGAACTTATATACTCATTGTAAGTTAAAGACAATTGAGAACAATTATGTCATTGTGAAATGCCCAACATATTGTGACATCACCAATCTTTTGTGACATCATCACCAATGTGGCATCATCAACTAATTCTGACACCAAAACAATATTTTGACATGATGTAGTGAGTTGACATTGCCATGGTGATATCACTGTCCCATTGTGTGTTCACAAACCTAATATGACCTCAAACATTAAAAAAAATTCATGTCCATTAGGATTTCAAGCTCCTTCTGTGAACTTGTGTGCTCATTGTGAAATAGTAGCAATTGAATTTGGACATGTGTTTAAGATATTACAAAAGCATCATGACATCAAAAACGCATTGTAACCTCATCACAATTGTGTATCATAAAGCTATCATGACCCCTAAGTATCTTTGAAAACACATATGTCATTTGTGACATCACAATCCCTATGTGTACCCATATCCTCATTGTGAACACATGACAATTGTATTCATATATGCCATTGTAACATCACAAACCCTTTGTGAACCCATCACCAGTGTGATAACACATATTCATTATGACACCATAACCTCCTTGCAACATCACCAATTTACAATGACCTCATATCATTATGACATTATTGTCATTGTGATGTCATAGACACATTGTAAATACCTATTCTCTTATTTCATTCTATTTCAAATGTGGCATGTGGGTTGATATCAGAAAACCATTGTGATATCATAAATATATGGTCCTTTCTTGTTACATAGTTTCATTTTATTCTCCATTGTTGGTAAATAAAGCCTCCAGATTGGACTTCAGGAGCTGTCCATGATCATTGCTTCATTCCTTTTCCCTGCTCTTCCTTTCCATTTAAATTCATTTTTACTTTTACTTTTTTTCAGAAGCAAAGAGGCAATTAAAAATCTATGTGTAATGTTAATTTTTATTCTTTTTTTGGGGGGGCAGTCGTGGGTCTTAACTCAGGGCCTGGGCGCTGTTTCTCAGCTCTTCACCTCAAGGCTAGAGCTCTACCACTTGAGCCACAGCGCCACTTTCGGGCATTTTTCTGCTTATGTGGTGCTGATGAATCGAACCCAGGGCCTCATGCATGCAAGGCAAGCGCTCTACAACTGAGCCACCTTCCCAAACCATAGTTTTTATTCTTGAATTACTAAAATTCATGCAGAACATGTCAATTCAAGCAGCATAAAATGGCAGATGTCATGAGTTTGATCTCTGTCCCTCTCCTGTGGCTCTCTTGCTCGACCATAGGGTGACCACTCCTACTAGTTAGTTATGTATCCCTGTATCTAAACCAAATATGCACAAAGGGGAAGCTATTAAAAAGAGAGTCACCCAAGGTCCTCCAAACTTATCTTACTAAGAGGCCAAATTTCCAATTCACACAATGGAGATTCAAACTTCTACATTCAGGTTCAAAGACCTGAACCAAGTCTGTGATGGAACCACATGACTGAAGGTGGTAGCTCATTGTTCACTATAGAAGAAGTCTGCAATAGCTGGGAATCAGCCCTCTGCCTTTCCCACTAAATCACAGTGTCAGGTATGAGAGCTAAGGAGTTACACAGACCATTTAGAGGTTACTAGACGTTGGGTTTTAACTTTTGTAATTCCAAGATTCACTTCAGCTCAAATATTGGGCCTGCACAGCAGCAGCCCAAGAGAAAATGATGTCCAGAACTTGTGTAAGTGTCTCAGACTATTTGAATTTGTTTTTATTGATCTATCTTTTTTCCTACAATGCACACCTGTGGTCAAATGGGGGCTTTCTTACGGTCTTAATGAATTTTGTTATAGCATCACAATGAAATTGAAATACACAGCTATAACACTTTCTCTAAAGGAATACTGATGGATTTGGCAGTAGGAGAGTTCAAACTGATGACCTCCAATATTCTAGGCAGGGGTTCTACTACATAAGTCCCTTACTCCAACCCTTGTTCTTCACTTTGAGCATATCAACACACTGCCTTATGGATTTCAAGAATGCTGATGAAAACTATCTGTTAAGAAACTATCTTTGGAAAGGATGATGCTCACTTTTCTCTCACTCTTATAGGTGTTAATAACCCGTTTCATGGAGCTGTATGGCATAGGGCATTTTGCTACAATATTAGATGATTCTTTTATTTTGGGGGGGGGTTCCGGTCATGGGTCCTGAACTCTGGGCCTGGGCGCTGTCCCTCAGCTCTTCAGCTCAAGGCTAGCACTCTAGCACTTGAGCCACAGCACCACTTCTGGCGTTTTTGTTTTTGCTTATGTGGTGCTGAGGAATCGAACTCAGGGCCTCAGGCATGTAAGGCAAGCACTCTACAACTGAGCCAACTTCTCAGCCACTATCAGATGATTCTGAAGTAATTCCACTATTCTTTTAACATCAGTCATTCTAGATTTAAAGAAAAAGACCTTAAATATCCTCAGAAAATTGATGAGGTCTTTAAAATCCAAAAGATAGAGCAGCTTTTCAGATTATAGATGCCATGAAGTATCGTACTGGATTTAATTTTTAAGTGAGAAAACAGCTGCTTTCATGACCCACCTAACTATAAAACTTTCTTGGTCTTAGTTATGTTGCATTTTAAGGTAAATGACAAAAGTGCCAACTTAGTGACTTCATAAGGGACTCCGCATTACATAGTTAAATAGTTGTCAAAATTTACTGAGTTGAATAGAGAACGTGCTTAATTTATATTAAAGTAGTAATATATTGCCATTAATGCAAGGATGTATTTTATTAGTAAATACTGAAAAGGAAAAAAAAAAGTATTTCTATAGGGGATTCATCCTGGCAATAGTGACTTTGCAGTAGGCTGATACTACCTGCATTCTTTCAAACACATGCTATTTTTGAGTGTGTTATTGTTTTAATTCTTCTCAAGAGCTATGCGGTTAATCTTGGATTCCATTAAGAAAACACCAAAGTGCATACTGATATTATAACTTTTTATTTATTTATTTTTTTGTTGGTCATGGGGCTTGAACTCCGTGCTTGGGTGCTATCCCTCAGCTCTTCAGTTCAAGGCGAACACTCTAGGGCTTGATCCAAAGTGTCACTTCTGGTTTTTTGGTGGTTTATTGGAGAAAAGAGTCTCACGGACTTTCCTGTATGTTTTGGCTTTGAACCGTGATCCTCAGGTGTCAGCCTCCGGAGTAGCTAAGATTACAGGCGTGAGCCACCAGTGCCCTGCTCTGATATTAC
Organism: Dipodomys spectabilis; assembly: GCF_019054845.1. NCBI lineage: Eukaryota > Metazoa > Chordata > Mammalia > Rodentia > Heteromyidae > Dipodomys > Dipodomys spectabilis. The sequence continues at coordinate 487,953 of NW_024871123.1, forward strand.
AATTTTTTAAGACCAAAAAATGATGTATTGTATGTTTCCAACAATAAATCAAGTCCATACCAAATAAAGACTTTAGTATTATTTTAAGCAGTTGTGTTTGGGGGTTATAATTCAACAAATACAGACACTTCATATGCCTTAACTACTTCTTTGAATTTTCTCTTTATTGTCAAGTTTAAAAAAATCTGGATCCACTTTAGTGAAAGTTTCCAATTGGACCCTTTGTCATGAACCCTCTGCACCTAGAAATACATAGAAATTCACTTTGTTTTTAAATTGTTGGAGCAAGTTCCAAGACCTGCACATATGTTGAATGGAAGCCACTGGTGTATGTTTGGCTCTTGCACATGGCCTGCGTTCTAACAGGAGCATACATGAGGACATGGATAGTACTGAAGGACAAAATCTTTGGGAGCAAACACTGGGACCTGGCAGCCACTGAGGACAGAAGGCATTGGCTGATACCCTTGTAGTTCCTGCAACACTGCCATGACTGTAGCAATGGCATCATTCTGTGCCCCTCACATACCTGTAGAAACCTTGGCAACAGTCCTACAGGCTCAAGACTAAAAGAGCCAGTGGGTTCATGCCAACCTGTGATTGGTCCATTGCAACCATTGTGAGTGGTCTCTGCAGTCCATTAAAGTGCTGGGAGTTCCTGGTGACCTGCTGGACTCAGTTCTACGTTGACAATTTTGAGTGTGTGGTAGTTTTTTTTTTATTTGGAGGGGGGGGCTATGTTTTGTTTGGATTTGGGTATTTCCTTTTGGTTATTGCTCTGGGGTTGTTATTTGCTTAGCTAAGTTTAGGTAGATTTACTTCTTGCCATCCTAGCAAAAGATGGGAGAACACAGTGAATTAGGCTCAAGCTCTTAGGAAAGGGATATTTTCACTGAACAAGACAGTATGAAGGAAATCATTGGCTAGGACAGGAGATTTTCCGTGAACAATACAGTGTGAAGGAGGAGATCATTGACTATGGTAGTATGGATATATAAAGTTGGCCTAGCACCACCTTATAGACACTAAGGTGGTAGTGAAAATAACCCTAAAGGGAGAGTTCAACAATTGTCAGATCAAAAATGAGATGGACAGGTCAGGACTGTGGCTCAGTGGTAGATGTTTGCCTCGCAACCAGGAGGCCCTGGGTTCAATTCCTTAGCACCACAAGAACAGAAAAAGCTGGAAGTGGTGCTGTCGCTCAAGTGGTAGAGCACTAGCCTTAAGCTGAGGAGATAAGCCACAGTGCTTACGCCCAGACTACAAGCCCTAGGACCCACAAAAAGTTAAAAAATGAGATGGATATTATTAAGTTTTTCCATCACTGACCCATGATGAGGTCATACCAGGTGAGGGAAAAGGATGAGCACCAATACCTGGCAGTGGAACTGGTCATCCAGAGACCTCCTAACATATATGTGAAAATTATACCACATATTCAAGAATGAAGTCAGGAGATTGTTCAGATTGTGAGTACTGTGCATTACTTTAACGAATATATAAATGAACAATGAGACCTTAAACCCAATAGCATCGTGTTGGATGACAAAGGCAATGTGAAGGTCAATGGCTTTAGCATGAGCATAAGGACTTCCCAAGGGTAGTTGCTGAAGTTCATATTGGTACCTTAATTTTGTCCCTATAAAATATTCCTGCATGGAAATTACAATGCCTGCAATGTAGACATCTGGTGCTTGGGTGTCCTCGTTTGTATTCTATGGGGATGGCACATTTCCCATTTGAATATATGAAGTTTAGCCAGATAGAGGTAATTGTCTTGAAGGTCACATACATTTCTCTATTCACTTGTCTTCAAAAGAACAAAATATCATCTTGAAACTGTAAACTGCAGACTCAAGGGAGCATCACAGTATGGAACAAACAATAAAGATTGGCTCAACCAAGTTGAGGAATATTTCCTCTGTCCTGATGAGCTACTATGTAATGAGCTAAAACCTATTATTCTTGCACTCATATGTGACATGGGGTATAGCCTGCCTGATAAGCACAAATCTATATTGGACAGGACATTCAATGAAATAATTAAAGTAGAATGACAGCAGTGAAATTAAATCAGTGCCTTCAATTGTTCCAGTGTGCCAATCTTCTGCAGATATATAGCATGTATATATGTATATATTTCACAAATATATTACATATTAAATATGTTATATATAAATATATGCATAAATATACATAATTATGGAGATGGAGTTTCATGGAATTCTCTGCTTTTGCTTCAAGCCAACATTCTCCTCATCTGAGCCTCCTTAGGTGCTAGGATTATAGACTGGGGCCAGGCAAAACATTTCCTAATAAATGCAACAGAGAGCCTGTGTTTAACTTCCAAGAAACATTAGAAACTGAAAGATAGTAGAATGATTAATGTAAAATAAAACACTTAAGTTATTGTAAAATTTCCAAAACTTATTTCATACAAACATTAGGGGACAGTGTTACTAGATTTATCTTTTACAAAAAGATGAATAAAAAATTAAACACAGATATAGATCCCAGTTTGAAGTGTGAAAGTAAGTGGAAGGCCCATAAATTCAAGTCCTAGTACTGACCCATAACCATATATAAAATTAATTTTCTACCTGTTTTATTATAAAAATCTGTACAGAGCTGCTACAGTTACATGAGCAAGGTAATGAGTACATGTCCTGTCAAGCATTGTTGCCTCCTCCTTTGTTTTTCCCCTACCATTCCTTCCCTCCCACCTAAACAACTACCCACCCCGAGGTTGTAAAGTTCGTTTTCAAGGTAGTGTCTTGTACGTCTTGTACATAAAATTTTTACAATGGGTCAACCTGTATCCTTAATTAAGTATTTTGTGTTTTTCCTTATACTCCCTGAATTAGAGAATTATATATACAAGATGCAGGTTACCAGAATAAAATATAGTGAAAACAGGGGTCATACCATTGGGAAGGAATATATAAAGCAACCAAAAATCACATGGTACCTTATAAATAGGTTAGAAACATTAGCAAGAAAGGAAAAACTACTTGCGTCCCTATCTTGAGGTTTATTTCGCTTAACTTCATCTTATCTGGTCATATGTACATAGCTTTTCACCTTTTCTGCTTGTCCTAGATATGTACTAGTTATTGCAAATAAGGGAAACCATGGGACCTATGATTCATTGGGCATTCCTTACTTCACTTAATATAGTTTTTCCCAAGACTTTCCATTTCCTAACAAATTGGGCGATGTCATTTTTTTTAATGGAGGCATAGAATTCATATATATATATATATATATATATATATCACATTTTCTTGATCCATTCCTCTACTGAAAGGCATCTGGGTTGGTTCCATATCTTAGCTATGGTAAACAATGTTGCAATAAACATAGTTGGGCTGGTAGCCTTAGTATGGCCTAGTTTGTGATCATTTGGGTAAATGACCGAAAGTGGGATGGCTGGGTCATAGGGGAGCTCTATGTGGAATCTTTTGAGGAACCTCCATATTGTTTTTGAAAGTGGTTGAACAAATTTATACTCCCACCAACAATGCAGTAGAGTTCCGTTTTGGCCACATCCCTTCCAGTATCTATTATTAGATTTCTTATTTATAGCTATTCTAACAGGGGAAAGGTGGAATCTCAATGTTGTTTTGATCTGCATTTCTTTTATGGCTAGAGAAGTTGAACATTTCTTCATGTGGCTATTGGCCATTGTTATTTCCTCTTCATAGAATTTTCTTTTTAAGTCTTTAGCTCACTTACTTATCAGGCAGTGTTTATTTGAGGATTTGTTGTTGGGGGATTTAATTTTTTGAGTTCAAATCATATTTTAGATATGGGACCCTTGTTTGTTGTATGGCTAGTGAAGATTTTCTCCTAATCCACGGGATTCTATTGATTTTGCTAGCTGTGTCCTATGCCATGCACAAGCTCTGCACTTTCAGGCAATCCCCATTTGTGCAACCTTTCTTTGATTTGTTCTGTTTCTGGGTCTCTATTAAGAAAATTTCAGCCTGTGCCTAGGAGAACAAGGGTTTCTCCTATTCCTTCCAATATCGTTTTCAGGGTGTGTGCTTTGACTCTGAGGTTGACAATTTTGTAGGCCAGAACTTGTTTTTTACCCCATCCTTTGTGTTCATAGAATTGTCTGTATTATGTGTAAACAGGCTGCTCTACAAGGTATCTTTCCATGTCATACAGTAGGTATTACATGGCTCTATGTAAGTATTGTATAATGACATAGAACTTTCTAATGACTTAGCTATAAAATCTATTAATGTTAATTAAGTGCCATGAAGAATGCCAAACCTCCATTTTTGTGCCCAACTCCGTCCTTGTCCTCCCTATTGTTTAGCAGCTTATATCACACTGAGCATAACTGAAGCTGGCACATAGAACAGACATGAACTCGATGGATCCTATCTGTGAGATGGCCCCAAATACAGCAAATATCAGAATCAAAGAGATCGAAGCAGTTATCCAAGGTTCCTAGTTGTATGAATGACTTCGGCTTCCAATGGTTGTACCTGCCTCTGTCAGAAGCCTGTTGATGGTCTGTCACCATCAAAGCTCACACTGAAGCTTAACTTCTTAATGTAGCAGTGTCAGGAGGTGGAACCTGTAAGAGAGGTTTCAGTCATAAATAGATTAATGCCATCTCATCAACTCTGAAGGGACTAACATCATCGTCATTCTAGCACATGCCATGATGCCAAGATCCTCTGTGATATAATGCACATAGGGGGCCTTAACCCATGTGCTAGCATGCTATTTAGACATTACATCTACTATTAATTTTGATTGAAATCGACCTTTTTTCCGTATGAAATATACAGCTTCAAGGATTTTGTTAAACCATGACAAAATGGACTGAGATGCTATAATTTTTGTCTTTTTCATGGAACTGAGGAATAAACTGAGAGCCTTACACTTACTAGGCGGATACGTTACCATTTGAGCTTGCATTCCCCCAATCATTTTTTTTTTCTTTTTCATTTGGCTTTTCATGTAGTCTTGTGCTAACTTCACTCAAGCCACCCTCATTACCCCATCCTCCTATACCTCTAACTCTCAATATCTGGGATTAGAGCCTGTGACACCAGTTTACCCCTTCGAATATACTATTCTTTTGGGAAGAGAGATACAGATCCCTGAGAAGAAGCTTATGTGTATTTGTGTGTGTGCTTGTGTGTGTGTGTGTGTGTGTGTGTGTGTGTGTGTGTGTGTGTGTGTGTGTATGTGTGTATTCGGGTACTGGTCTTGGTGATTTATTTTGTACTGAGGGTGAATCTTCCTGATGATTTTGCATTCTAATTCTTTTCACTAAAAAAGAAATGCTTCTCTGTGTGCTAGTGGCTCACAACTGTAATCCTAGTTCTTCAGAATGCTGAGATTTGGGGATAACACTGTTAAGCAAGGTGAGCCACGAAAAGTCTATGACACGCTTATGTCCATTTAATCACCAAAAATGTCGGAAGAGGAGCTGTGGCTTAAGTAATAGAGTAATATTCTCGAGGAAAAAATAGAAATAGCACCTAGGCTCTTATCAAGGTTAAGGACCAGCACCCATACAAAATCTCCAGATAGCACTTGAGCTATTACAATGAGCTCTTGTGCTTTTTAAAGTCACAATTATGTCTAATGGATTATCTGTACAGGATAGTTGCAGTAAAAAAAAAAATCTTGTATTTCTTCATAAGATATGTTCTTTCTGGACCATCTTTATGACCCATTTTTGTCTCTTGAATGATGTCTTGATTTTGAAATAGAGGAAAAATTCAGTGATGAATTTGTTCTCTGCATCCTTCCCTCATCCATTATTAATATATTCTCTCTTTTTATTTTTTGCAATCCTGGGGCAGGAACTCAGGGCCTAGGCACTGTCACTGAGCTTCTTTTTGCACAAGGCTAGCACCCTATGACTTGAGCCACAGTGCCACTTATGGCTTTTTCTTTTTATGTGTTACTGAGTAATTAAACCAAGAGCTTCATGCATGCTGAGCAAACACTCTATCACTAAACCACATTCCAAGCCACATGATCTCTTTTGAAAATATATCTGTCATGTTTACTTCTGTCCCATTTCTGAAGCCACTGCCACTGTTCTTGAATCTATCCTCAGTTTTACTCCTAACTGCCTTTCATTCCCTATAACTGCTGAATTGTTTTCCACTCCACCAAAGAAACTATCTTTCCTTTTCTTAAATTTCACACTTCATTTGCTAAAAATGAAGGAATAACTCAATTACCAGTGTCTGAAATTGAGGACACTTAGAATAGTAAATAGCTTTTTCTACTTATTTTTTCAGCCGTGGTGCTGCAACTCTGTGCCTGGGCGCTGTCCATCAGCTCTTCAGCTCAAGGCGAGTGTTTCACCACTTGAGCCACAGTGCCATTTCCAGTTTTCTTAGTACGTTATGGGAGATAATAGTCTCTCAGCCTTTCCTGCCTGGGCTGGCTTTGAACCGGCAGCCTCAGATCTCATCCTTCAGAGTAGCTAGGATTACAGGAATGAGCCACTGCTGCCCAGCTAATAAGTAGCTTTTTATGTGTATCAGGTGATACACAACAACTCAGAACCTTGGGATATCTTTTGTCTTCCAGTCTGGGAAGGATCTTACCCCACAATATGCCCTGCAAGACAACAAAATTAAAGAGATTCTACAAATGTAATTAGTTCCCACAAGATTTGGGTATGAGTTACTTCCAAGTAGAGAATGCAAAATAAGGCCTTTCTAGAAGTCAGTGCCGCCAACAGGATGAATCAAACAGTAAAGAGAATATGTTTGTCAAGAAAGTATGGAGGTGTCTAGGAGCTGACAAAAGTGGTTGTATGATAGGAGACAAGAAACCAGAAATCACAGTCTCACAACCACAGAACCTAAAGCATACCAGGCATCCCTTAAGCTTGCAAGAGATCCCCACATTCCATGAGAGACTATAGCCTGGTGGCCCCCTGGTAGAAACTGAGCAGCTGCTAGAGACAAACTACACCCAAACTACCAAACTTATGTCTTACTATTGCTGGTATTTAATGGTCAAACAAATAAATTTGTGGTAATTTGCCACATATCATGACTAAATAAATGCATCTCTCAGAGTACTGGTGCCTCACACCTGTAATCCCAGCTACATAGGAAGCTGAGATCTGAGGATCCAGATTCAAATGGATCTCAAGAAGCAATGTCTGTGATATTCATATTGCCAATAAATAGCAAAAATATTGGAAATGGTGGTATGGCTTAAGTAATACGGCACCAGCCTTAAGGGAAAAGCTAAGTAAAACTCAAGACCCTAAATTAAAACTCCAATACCAGTACATACACAAAAAATAATGGAAAAATGAGAGCATTTATTGAAGAGCATCTGGTGTTTTCTCTGCTCTGTGTAAAACTCTAACATCTCTCACACTTCTTGCTTGTGCTTGAAGAAATTTATTAAAATCTATAACACCACGTTAATGATATCTAACTACACAACTACACAAATGTGTTGGTCACACACTTTTCAATATTGTAATTGTTACTGCAAACAAAGTACCTTTCCTACTAATTTAATCTAATTAATCTCAGTAACTGGATTTGTATATTGGTATTTCTCACAATACTTTATCTGAAATCAAACTTAAACTTCGTAACTCACCAAATGGGAAAACTTATGCTGTATCTTCAGGTACATTCCTTTTTGTCACTTTTTCTACAAATGAAAACTAATTTATTCCAACATTTAAAAATCCTACATCCCAAACTAAAAGAAGACTCTGATTAAAACTAAAAACTTTAAAGTGTTTTCAATTTCTGTTTAATTTGGACAAAGTACTTAAAGATATCTTTGGACTTCCATAGAGATATCATATCCAAAACTTCATCTATACCATATAAATAAGTTCCCTAAAGACTATCTATAAATTCACATAGATGTTGCTCAATTCACTAGAGCAAAAGAACTATAAATTCTGACTTATATCTATAAACATCCCATGACAATTTCTAGATCATTCCATTTTTCTCAGGACCATGAAGGCTGCCAAGATACTCACTAATGGTGAGAGGAGAAAAAAGAGCAAGTTTGCGATGGCTGATATTTTACAAAAGCCTTATTTGCATGTGGGCACACACAGAAAGCTATACAATGTTCAGCTTTACGTGGAAAAAAAGGAACTCGCCCTACAGAGAGAGAAAACCCTTGGCAGGAGGAAGATGGACTGAAGAATTACCTGAATGCATGTCTTCTCATATATTTCCCTCCATGTGCTTCATGGAGTTTTCTCTGGGACTCAATGCTCAATAAGGCAGACCGCGGTCATCCCAGCAAAAGCACAGATAGCCAAGACTCAGGTAACAGCCACTTCTTTGCTCTCCCTGTAAAAACATCACCAACCGAATGAAAAAGCAAAGTGGATTTCAGGGGCACATAAAGAGAACCATAATGCTTTTGGGGACAAAGAAAACATGTGTGTGTGTGTGTGTGTGTGTGTGTGTGTGTGTGTGTGTGTGTGTGTGTGTGTGTGTGTGTGTGTGTGTGTGTGTTCTTGTGTGTTGGTACTGGTACTTAAAATCAGGACTTTGGAACTATCCTTTAGGAACTACACATAACTACACTTTAGCTTCTTTGCTCAAGCCCGGTGCTCTACCACTTGAGCCACACTCCACTTTTGGCTTTTTAGTCATGAATTGAAGAAAAGAGCATCATAATCTCTCCTGACCAGGCTGGATTTGAACCTTTATCCTCAGATTTCAGCCTCCTGATTAGCCTGAATCACAGGAATGAGCCATCTATGATGGCATTAGTGACAGACCAATGTACTGATTTCAAGCCCCAATACCAGCACAAAAACCAAAACCAAAATCATACTTCATAGCCTATAAATATACTGATAGCATATTAAACCAATATAATGAAATGTGGAGAAATGTGAAGGATATCTGAAAATGATTATCATTATTAGCTTTTCTGATTTTTAAAAACCTAAAATTCCTTTCCTAAAATGTAAACTAACTACACAAGGCCCTCCTACCAAGATGTATGTTTCAAATGAGATAGCAGATAAGGACAAACAGAAAATGCTGAGGAAAACAAATAATTTTAGAATTCAGTGATTATTACACAGAAAATATACTTTAGCATCTGTACTTTGAAACTGTTTCAAGTAGGCTACAATAATGACAAAACTACTGTTCTTCTCATTAACACTCCTCATGAAAACAGGTTTACTTTATTCCCTTTATCTGTGAATATTTGATTCACTTTTCCCAAAATGACACTAAAGAGACTCAGTCTTTCCAAAAATCCAAATTTTATATCTTAACACTTAAATCAAATATATCAGGTATCTTCTTTGGGTTGAGAGTATCATAACAACTTTTAAGTTGTTCTTTTACCTTTGATGGCAGGAGGGTGTGTATTTTCACAAAAGAGGACAGGAAAACACTCAGTAGATCACCTGAAGGCTGAAATCTGAAGATCATGGTTGAAAACCATGAAAACTCTTACCTCCAACTGAAAAACAAAAAGCTGGAAGATGTGGCTCAAGTGAGAGGCTGCTAAAGCAAACAAAACCAAAAGGAGGGGTGGGGACAGAGGACAGCATCCAGAGCCAAACTTCATATTCAAAGACCATCTCACATATGCACAAATAAATCTGACAACAATTAGATTAACATCATCTGAACTGCCTAATGGGAAGTGTGCATGAGAATTTAAAAATATTTCTATTTTTAAGAAACACATTTAAGGAGTTCTGTGAAGATGGGGGAGGAGAAGCTGGAGGCTAAACATGCTCTCACATAGGAAGCAGTTTTAGTGTTCCAATGAACAATCCTAGGCCAGAGAATTTCACCAAGTGTGCCATTACAGTACAGAGAGTTTGGCCAGAGAGGGAAAATACAGGCAAGGAGACAGACCTGAGCATGTGTCAGAGGCCATGGCTGCTGTTGTGTTGGCAGCGGCAGCGACGGCTGTAGCCATCATACTTACAACAGAAAGAGTCCGGGACAAAGGCGCCAGAGGCAGCAGGTGAGTGGATTCTATTCAACAACAGCAAGAACTGACAAGTATCAGATATCTTCATCCTGCAGATTGCAGACCAGAGACAACCCAGGAAACAAGACTCTCTTGAGTAGAACCCTGACATTCTCACTCCTTCTCAGAGAGCAGAGGAAGGAAGGCCACCCCTCCGTCCCCCCCACCCAACTACCGGAGATCTCTGTCTTTGATACTGACAAAGACCAGAGAAAACTCTGCCCCTGTGGGAGGGACTTTCTTCACAGGGTAAACAGAGCCAGAGGCAGCCACTCCTTACAGAAGCCAAGAAAATCAATTGAAATTCAGTAAACATAAACCCTGAGAAAGGCTACAGGCTAGGCTCTGTGAGTGTCTCAGAAGCTAGCCCCTCAGGAAAAAGCTACTGTTTGCTGAAAGGCCTCAACACTACCCAGAACCTAGCCTCATCACAGCATCTCTAAACTAGAGGAAACAGCCATCTCCCTCTTTTGTGATGCTCAAAGCAGATCTCCCTCCCTCTGAACTAGCCTGGAAGGAGGAGGATCACAAAATCCTGGGTAAAGCAGTGCATTTTTCTGCCTGCCCAAACAAACTGACTTAAGTAACCAATCAAGCCACAGGAAAACCAAACACCACAAGCAGACCAGAGACTCCAACAGGACACTGGTTATGGACACAAGGGAGATACAGGATCTTCCCACCCCCCCCCAAAAAAAATCAAAGAAATCTTTTCTTTGTACCTTTTTAAAAAACTTTTTAAATTTTTTGTTAAAATTTTACTTTTTAATTTTTTTGAAAAAATTGTTCTTTATTAATCTCTTTTTTCTTCCTCTTACAATTTTTATTTTAGATTTTAGGTGTATATGTGTGTGTGCTATTTTTTAGCTCTATTGAATTTTTGATCCTTTTTTCTTTCTTTCTCATTTTTTTCGTTTTTCTTCTCTTTCATTCTTTTTTGCATGACTTAATTGTTGCTCTGCTCATCCCCAGATATACCCGACATTGATTATTAGACCTTATCCCATGTTGTGTACACACTTAATCCAAAAATTTATTACTCAATTCAAAACCTTAGACTTAAATTCCTTAGTAGCAGTATTAACGCTTTATACCTATAAAATATTTTAAGCATTTTTTAGTTTTTAATTTTTCAACTCCTTTCTATCCCTCACTTCCTCTCTTCCTATCCCCGTTCTTCTTAGAATACTACTTCTTTAAACTTGCATAATTCTAAGTGTTTCACTTTTTAATTTTAAATTTTTGTTTTTCCATTTTTTCTTGTCTTTTTTTCTTTTTCTTCTTTTTTTCTCTCTACTATCATCCTGTCCAATCCATTTCCCTCCTTGAGATAAGGACCTGGTTAATTACACTCTCCCTTTACCTTTCCACATCCCTTTAGTCTTATTTTTACCCACATTTCTTCCTAATTTCTGCCAAATTCTTCTTTGTTGTTTGTGGACGATTAATACATAATTGTTTGGTATTTAATAAATTGTATCTTTTGAATTAGATTGTATCTGCAGACTTTTGACTGTGCAACTACGGACATTGGTTCATGGTTGCCTTAAAATAGTGTTCTACCACAAAGCTGATGTTACTCTCATCCCAAATGGGCAGAAGAAGCTGGAAAAAAACACAAGAAAAATGGCAAGTCCGGGGAGCTCAACTCCCACTCATGATAATCAGGGGACAGAACAGATCATGAATAATCCAGACAAGAGTTCCCAAAAAGCTCTACAAATAATAATGGTAAACATGGTAAATGAAAAGATTGAAAACCTGCAAAGGATCAGTAAGAGCATGATATGGAGAAAGAGGAGGCAAACTAAAGATCAGTACAGGAATCTCATGAGCGTGAGGATGCTACTCAAAGACTGATACAGGAATTACATGAGCAGATTGAGAACACTAAATGAGAAATAAAGGAATTACGTGAGCAGGCCAAGACCAGACAAAGAGAAAGTCAGGAATGGAGTGAGCAGGCTGAGAACACTTAAAGAGAACTACAGGAATTGGGCTCATATGAGGAAGCTAATCAGAGTAATACAGGAGTTGAGAGAGTGGGACGAGAATAGACGAAGATCAATAGAGGAATCTATGGAACCCATAAACAGAGAGCTGAAAGAAGTCAGGGAGACTACAAAGGGAATGCTGAATGGAACACAATAGAAGGAATGGAAGTCCAAGGAAACCATAACCAATTAAATAAGTGATTTGAGAATAAACACTGAACACCAAATTTAGGATGTAAAAGAGTTCATACAATTTCTATAACAAAGCTTCAACAAAGAACTTGAAGCCATCAAAGGCGACCAATTAGAAGGAATAAACAAAAGAAACAAAGTAGAAATTTCTGAATGTAGGTGAGGCCATCCGGAAGATCGAAACTTGGGGATTGAAGACAGCCTAGATATTATAGAGTAAGAACCTACAACAATCGAAGACAAATCCAAGATATATGATAGATCTATTCAAAATTTGGAAGACACCATCAGAAGCATAATGGTTGTGGAGGAGCACCTAGAGACAGAAATTAATGGTCTAGGAAATTTTTTTAACAGGATCCTAGCAAAGAACTTCTCAAATTGGCAAAAAGATAGGCCTATTCAGATACAAAAGTTTTTAGAACTCCAAATAGGCTAGACCAGAACAGGCTATCCCACTGTCACATTATAATCCATACAGGATCAATTCAAACCAACAAAATGATCCTGAAAGCTGTCAAGGAGAAAAGATTAACCATCTATAAAGGGTAACCAATTAGAATCACCAAAGATTTCTCAGCAATTAAAGGAAGTAGATCTTGGAATTATGCATGCGATGCCTTAAAGACAAACAACTATCAACCAAGAATACTGTACCAGTCTAAACTCTCCTTCATAACTGAAGGTCAAATGAACACCTTCCATAGCAAAGAAACACTGATACAATATATCTCCACAAACCAGACCTACAAAAGATTCTTAAAGATGTTCTACACATAGAAAACCAACAAGACCACAATGAAGGTCAAGAAACTGCACTGAAAATGAGAATCCAAGAACCATAGGAGAACCTAGTTGCCACAGCCCCCAAGAAGGTGGATAAAATGGCAGGAACTCCCAAATACTTCTCAGTCCTATCTCTCAACATTAACAGACTTAACTCCACAAGTAAGTGGCATAGACTGTCTAGTTGGATTAAAAAGCAAGATCCTTCTATTTGTTGCCTTCAGGAGTCACACCTTGCCCATAAAAACAAACATATTTAAATGTGAAAGGCTGGAACAACATCTACCAAGCAAATGGAACCCATAAACAGGCAGGAATTGCAATCCTAATATCAGATAAAATAGACTTATATTAAAATTCGTGAGAAGAGATAAAGAATGTTGCTACATACTAATTAGGGGATCTCTCCTTCAGGTGGATATTACAATTATAAATATCTATTTGCCAAACAACGAGAAACACTACTTTCCCGCAAATCTCACATAGATCCAAAGACATTAATTGTTGGGTGTCGGGTCTTTGTCCGTCCCACGAAAGATGGATGTGGTCTGAGGAAAGGTAAGTGCGGCTGCGCGGCCGATCGCCAGCCTCCCTCAGCCCAGGAGACAATCAGAAGCAACAGCAGGGAGTCAAGTCAAGTAGGAAAACTCATTTATTAACACAGAGCAAGCCCTTTTAAAGGAAAAAAGAGCAGTTGGCATGGCAGGGGAGGAAGAGGAAACAATCACTGTGAAGGTCACACCCTATCATGCACCTAAGTTGGCACGGGCTAGTTTCGCACTGAACATAAAGCAAATTGGGCTCTGCCCACTCAACTCCCTTTCAGTGCCATCTTTGCTGTCCATGTGCTCTACAGATTCCCCTTTTTTGTTTTAATGGCAGACCCCCCTCCCAGTTAGTTATCGTTTCCCCCCCCCCCTCTGTAAAGGTTATTTTAACAGGATTACATTGGTAAGGATAGCATTGGCCACACAAGGGGTTTGAGGCAAGTCTGGGGGTGAGATTCTCTAGACAAGGATAGGGAGGGTCCGTGTGCATGATCCAAGAGTCCGTCCCAGTTACCTCACATCCCCACATAGCACTGAAATAAACATCTGTCCCACCACAGTTAGAAATGTCAAAGCAGTTCAATTAATTCCTGGGCATATATAAAAGTCAGTATCTCATAAGGTCTTCCTCTTCAGAACATGGGAGCAACCTGGGTATTGGGAGTTCCACAAATGCAGCAAGGTGCATCCTCGTGGGCCCCCACACTCAGGCCATTCTACTATAGTCCAGAAAAACAAGGAAAATTTAAAACAAACTGCAGACAAAGCAAAGCAATACTGGGCATCTGGTGTCTTTTAAGTAAGCCAGTTCCTTTTACATGCCTTTAAGTGAGCACAGGGGTCAAGATGATGTTGAGCTTTACTGTCAGCTCCCAATGGCTCCCAACATCTCTACCGTCTTTCTTTAAAGAAGTGAACTGCCTGCCTTAGGTTGGGTGGATCGCCTTATATGCCTGACCCATCATCGGGACTTTCTTCAGAGCAAAGCTGAAAGCCCTGTCTTAGGTTGGTCAGACTGACACCCCCTCTTACCCATCTCTGGCTGCAATTCCTCTCAGGGGAAATTCATTCACTTGGAGCTTGATCTTATGTAACTGGCTGGCTAAGCTCATAAGAGGTTTGCAGTGCACGTATAATGCAAGGAAGGCATAGAAAAACCATCAGCAAATGCATTACCAGGCCAAGAAATGTCATTAGCAGTCCTTGAACATTAGTCAAGGATGGGATAGCAGTCTTTGCCACTTCAGAGTCCCGAGCTGGGGCTTGTTCTAGAGCAGGTTTTAGACATGTTTACAGGAAAGCATATCAAAAGGTGGTTGTACAAGCAATGAGTAAAAGAACAATTAGAGCAGGTAGCATTAAAATAAATAGCTCCTACAGAAATATTAAACGGTCCATACATAATGACATAGGGTGGTGATCAAAATGAAGGTCAGGCCAGCAGGTAGACGGGACAGCTTTTCTTGTAGTACTATTGATGATTTCTGCATTGCCACCACTGATCACTGCCCAGGTCACATGTTGAGGTTGATGTAGGTTCCGTAGGGCCATTACCGGGACTGGGAGGGTCAGGACAGACAACAGCTGGACTATCGCCATCTGCAATTGCTAAAGAACACAACAGATTCTCAAGGGCTGGTTGTCCATGGGGATGGTTACTAGTTATCTTTCTGGCTTTCCTCTTTTAAACACAAGCCTCAGTCACCATAGCCGTTTTTCTTTCCTTGTTGATCAGCTTATCCTTGTACATCCTCCTGTATAGAGATGATGGGTAAAAACTTAAGGTTCCTGGCAGGGATCCAAATGGGGGCTCTCTCCCCTATGGGAAAAACACATCCAAATCCTCTGCCCATGGTAACTAGGGGGTCAGGTCCTCTCCATTGTTGTGTCAGGGGGTCCTTCCACCTGACTTTCACTTGGGGCTTAGGGTTTAGTTGTCCCCAGTTCTTCTGAAATCTGGATTCAGTTGCCCCTTTTGAAAAATTTAAAATGTTAATTGTAAACAAAGCTATCTGTAACTGTATATGGCGGCTAACTCAACCCTTTTTTGTTTTATAGGTTATCATAATACAAATTAAACGGTTTTTGAATGTCCTGAAGGGCCATAGTTATGGCCAGCTTTTCTTTCATATTGTGCTGACCCTTGACAAGGTTGAAATCTTTGTTGGCTTCGGGTCTTTTGTTTCTCCTCAAAGGCTGCATACACAGAGCCTTTACCTTCGTCAGTAGAAACATGGAGAGGGCCAGGAATAGTCGTAGGAGAAAACAGAGATAGCATTTTGAGGGGAAGTCACCATAACATGACAGTCCATTTGGATGACACATAATGGCAGTCAATTTGGCCTAGAAACCTCTCCAAAGAGAAAGGAAGATGAGCATTGGCTAGAGTGAGCCACTCAACGTCTGCCTTCCAAACATGAAAAACAATGAAGTGAGGATCAAGGCCATAATGCCCTTGGGCTTGGGTCCTTCCCTTGAGGATAGCATCTGCAAGTTGGTTTGCCTGAGAGTACACCCAAGGTGTGCCCCCCATTGGAGTGTGAACCCACTCTAATGGCTCCCCCCCTTGAGTTAAAATTGCAGGTATTACTGTGACACCTGCAAACAATCAAAGGGAAATGGGCTTAAAAATAGAATACCTCTTTAGGGAAACTTCATCCAGGGCTTTTTGGAACTGAAAAAATATTACCCGATGGCTGTCTGTAATTGTAATAAATTCTTGGGGTATCCTGTCTTTTAGTATGGTGAATAAGGACACAAAACTATCTTTAGGGACAAAAACCCATGGCAACAGCCAATTGATTTCCCCTAAAAGACTCTGAAGTTAGGTTAAGGTCAGAGAGCCTGGAAATCCAGCAAAGGCTTAAGGGGGCTGGCCTGAGTAAAGGTAAGGTGGGTTCTGAGCACCTTAAAAGGAGGTACCTTTTGAGCTTTATTGAGGGCTATGGTAAAACCCCCCTTTTTAATATGGCACAAACCTGGACCAGAAGACTCTCCAGGCGGCTCCGGTCTTGGTGCCCCAGAATTATATCATCCATGTAGGCATAGGCAAGGGAGGTATCTGAACCCAGCACAGGCCCTAAAAGTGTGGCCAAGTATTGTTGGCAAAAGGCCTGGCTATTGGCCATTCCCTGTTGCAACACGGTCCATTAAAACCTCCGATCAGACTGGGAAAAATTAAGAGAAGGGATGGAGAAAGCAAACTTCTCGCAGTCATCTGGATGCAGGGGGATAGAAAAAAAAATCTTTAATATCAATCACAACTAAGGTATATTCTGAAGGTATAGCAGGAGTCCAGGTCATGCCTCTTAGGGGCGTTCCTACTAGCTCCATCCTTTCATTTACCTTACATAGATCTTGGAACATAAGCCAAGTCCCAGAAGCTTTTTGAATAATAAATACGGTGTGTTCCAAGGACTCATAGAAGGGTGTGTGTGCCCAAGGTTTATCTGTTCCTTTACCAAAAGGTGGGGGGCTACAAGTTTAGGTTTGGTCAATGGCCACTGCTCCACCCAGATAGGGTTTTTCATCTAAATCAAAATTGGATCGACAGCCGGGCGCTGGTGGCTCACGCCTGTAATCCTAGCTACTCAGGAGGCTGAGATCTGAGGATCGCGGTTCAAAGCCAGCCCGGGCAGGAGAGACCGTGAGACTCCGATCTCCAATAAACCACCAGAAAACCGGAAGTGGCGCTGTAGCTCAATTGGTAGAGCACTCGCCTTGAGCTGAAGAGCTGAGGGACAGCGCCCATGCCCAGAGTTCAAGCCACACGACCGACAAAAAAAAAAAAAAAAATTGGATCGACAATCCTTTTTTCTAAGGTATCCCTTCCTGCGCCTTGGGCAGGGTATAGGGGGCAGTTTGGCTCCCCCTGGGCAAGTTGGCTGGGGATTGTTATGAACAGTCCCTCTCAAAGTGCCCCTCCTGCCTGCATTTAAAATAAGCCCATCTCCCCAATGGTCTTGGGGTTCCTAGGCCCTGGGCTGCTAGCACATGGGTAATAGCCTCAGTCACTGCAGATGTCTTAGCCTGTAAAGCTAAAACTAGTGATTGGGACTGATTCTGTTGCTTTCCTACATCCTATGAGGCCACCTCCCATCTGCCCAGGAAACTCTCTCTCAATCCCATGCGGTGGTCTGCATTCATCCCTTCCCAGACCAGCAGCTTTACAAACTGACCTTGAAGGTTCCCTGCCGGCAGCTTGCAGACTGCTGTACTCAGCTGACCAAGTTTTTGTCTCACTCCTGCTATGCGGGACTCAGTAGGCCCATCATCCAGTTTGTACCACGCAGCAAGTCAAGCCTGTCTCACCTGGTCATGGTATAGGCCAGGTATTGTGGCATGTTGGACGGCAGTGGAATACCCAAACCATATCTCTGTTAACATGTCATAAGTAATAGGTATCGCTGATTGAGCCTGCCGGTTATTCTCCTCCTGCACTCTGCATTCCTCCTTAAGGAAAGCACACCATTTAATAAACTGAGAACTAGTAAGGATGACTTTGGCCACATCCAGTCAGTCCTTAGGGACACATGGGTGATAAGCAATGTCCTGTAATAGGGTCTGGGCCCAAGGAGAGTTTGGACCATCCTCTGCCACCGCCTTTTGGGGCTCTTTAAGATCCTTAGCTTCCTATGGATACCATTCCAAGGGCCTGTTAGACCCTGGTGCCAGACTGACTAGATACCCTTGGGAAGTGAATCCTGTGGCCTAGGGTTCGGGCTCCCGGGTGGCTCTTCCTTTCCAGGGTAGGCCTCAGAGTAGGTTATTTCGCCAGACTTCGGCCCCTCCATGGAAAGTTGGTAGAGATACTGGTCTTGCAGGTTGCGTAGGATGCTGTACTTCCCCCCCCAATCAGGGGAATAGGGAGGGGACCTATGACCGTCATGGTCACCTGAGTCAGAGGGAGTAACTTTCACCATCGTTTTGACTTCCACTGTGCATGTTTCAGTGCGTTCTCGGTAGAATTTGGCCCATTCCTTTTCCTTCTCACTTCCCAAGTCCTCCTTTACTCCCTCTTGGCATAATGTTGCCTCCTCCTCCTTCTTCTGTGAGATAGCATTACCCATAGTAAGGGTTTCTCTTACCCTGAGAGACTGCATAGCATAGGCTGGTAGTTTTTCCTTTCATGGCCCACGTTGGGTGCCACAAGTAGGGTCTTCATCCATTCCACGAAAGACGGACGGGGTCCGAGGAAAGGTAAGTGAAACCACCCGCCCCATCCCCAGCCTCCCTCAGCCTGGGAGACAATCAGACTCAGCAGGGAGTCAAGTCAAGCAGGAAAATTCATTTATTAACACAGAGCAAGTCCTTTTTAAAGCAAAAAACAGCGAGGGGCATAGCACTGGGGAAGAGGAACCAATGACTCTAAAGGTCATACCCTATCATGCACCTAAGTTTCTACAGGCTGGTTATGCACTGAACATAAGGCAAATTGGGCTTTGCCCACTCAATTCCCTCTCAATGCTATCTTTGCTCCCCATGTTCTCTACAGTTGGGGACTTCAACACATCAGTATCCACACTAGATAGATCAACTTGACAAAAATTCAACAGACAAACTGCAGATCTAAACATCTGCATAGATCAAGTAGATTTTACTTACATCTACTTAATGTTTCACCCAACAGCATCAGAATACACGTTTTTCTCAGCAGCACTTGGAACATTTTACAAAATAGACCACATTTTAGATCGCATAGCAAATGTGTACAAATTCAGAAACATTGAAGTTATTCCTTGCATTCTCTCAGACCACAAGGGAATAAAATTAGAACTCTACACCAAAAGCCACCAAAGAAAGTCCTATAATACATGGACGCTGAACAACACACTGCTTAATCACGAGTGGGTCATGGAAGAGATTAGAAAGGAAATTCAAATGTTCATGATATTCAACAAAAATGAACACACAAATTGCCAGCTCTTCTGGGACAAAGTAAAGGCAGTATTCAGAGGCAAGTTTATAGCTCTGAGTTCCTACATCAACAAATTGGAGAGACCTGAAACCAACAACTTAATGAGACATCTGAGCCTCCGTGAAAAGAGCAGCAAGATAAACCCCAATTCAGTAGATGGAAAGATATAATTAAAATTAAATCAGAATTAAATGAATTAGAATCCAAAAATCATAGAAAAAAAAATCAACAAAACAAAGAGATCGTTCTTTGAAAAAATTAACAAAATTGAGAGACCCTTAGCAAATTTTATCAGAAAAAGAAGAGAACACACCCAAATAAATAAACTCAGAGATGAGAATGGAAACATCACCACAGAAACAACCAAGATTCAGAACATTATAAGGGAATATTTCTCAAAACTTTATGCCAATCAGTTTGAGAACTTTGCAGAAATGTAGCTTTTCCTAGCAAATATCGACATGAAACTAAACCAAGGTAAGTTAAACCATCTTAACAGGTCCATATCAAGCACTGAAATAGAAACAGCACAAAAAGACCTCCCATCTAAGAAAAGCCCAGGACCAGTTGTTTTTACAGACGAATTCTTCAAGATTTTCAAAGCACAGCTAACACCGATCCTCCTCCAAGTCTTCAATAAAATTGAAAGAGAAAGTCCACCACCTAATTCATTCAATGAAGCCACCTAGACCATGGCGCGCCTCAGTGGGAGCCATTATTCTTAAAAGTGCTAAAAGAATTACAAACAGCAGTAAAAACTATGGGTCCTTCTGCCCCTTTTACTTTAACAATCCTTGATTCCATAGCAACTGATTGGCTAACTCCTTATGATTGGTATCAAACTGCAAAATCAGTGCTAACCCCGGGGCAATACGTATTATGGAGAACAGAATATGAGGACCTTGTTAACGGAGAGGTGCAACGGCGATTATTCACTACTTCAGGCCCTAAGCCTACAGTCTCCATGTTAACTGGTCAGGAGGATTTTGCAGACATTAGAAAACAACTTAAATTCTCAAAGGAGATTTTAAAAACCATCACTAAGCTTGCTGTTATGGCCTGGAAAAAGTTACCATCAGGGGAAGGAAAGACCACTGTTCTATCAGGAATTAAGCAACGGCCTGAGGAGCCATATGAGGAATTCATAGCTAGGTTGGAGGAAGCTATTACAAGAATGTTCCTTCCTTCTGAGGGATCTCAAATCATTCTCAAACAATTGGCATGGGGGAATGCTAATATTGTGTGTCAGGAATTAATCAGGCCAGTAAGAAAAACAGGAAGCCTACAAGACTATGTTAAGGCTTGCATAGATGCTTCTCCTGCTATGATTCAGGGACTTGCATATGCTGCTGCCATGAAAGAAACGCCTTTTCAAACATATGTGAAAAAGGTAACCAGAGGCTCAGGATATAATCCTGAACAGAGAGTATGTCATAATTGTGGCAAACCAGGCCACGTTCAAAAGGAGTGTAAAGCTCAAAAGCAACAGAAGGGATCAGGAAAAGCACCAGGCTTATGTCCTCGGTGTCAAAGAGGGAACCCTTGGAAAAGTGATTGTAAATCTAAGTTCCATAAAGACGGAACTCCTCTTCAAGAGGAAACAAAAAACGGACAGAGGGGCAACCTCTCAGCCCCTCCCCAAGAGAGGAACTAAAGCAAACTATTCATGACTTGCCTAGAGCCACTCCAGGGAGTGCTGGATTGGACTTGGCTGCCGCTCAAGATCATATCATATCCCGAAATAATGGGGTTGTACTGATAAGAGACAAACATAAAAGGGGAATTCCCTTCCGGAGTAATGGGCCTAATCATAAGCCGGAGTTCAAACTATAAAAAGAATTTTGAGGTTTTACCAGGAGTAATAGACTCAGACAGTCCTACCACTATAAAAGTCATGATAAGGTCTCTAAAAGAGACTATTCAAATTCATAAAGGGCAGAGGATAGCCCAAAAACTTTTACTTTCATATCTAAAGTTGCCTAATCCCACCTTGACTCAAAACAGAGAAGGAGGGTTTGGCACCACCGATACTGTAGCCTGGGGTCAGGAAATTACAGATAAAAGGCCTTACAAGGCCATTAAGGTCAATGGAAAACAAATAACAGGACTCTTAGACACAGGGGCTGACAGATCCTGTATAGCTGGAAAAGATTGGCCTACGACCTGGCCAGTGCAGGAGACTTCTTACTCCCTAATTGGATTAGGGATGGCTTCTAATGTAGCTCAGTCAGCTCAGAAACTCAAATGGGTATGTGAAGGGCAGCAAGGCCACTTCAAACCTTATGTTATCCCCAGCTTGCCCTTTTCTTTATGGGGCAGGGACATCATGCAGGACATGAATATACAAATAGGACAAATAGACTCCTCATCAAAGGAGCAAAATTTTTCATAGGGGCCGCTGAGGAACAGCTTTATGCTGACAAAATAATATGGAAAAGTGATGATCCTGTATGGATTAATCAGTGGCCCCTAACTCAAGAAAAGATTCAAGCCATACAGGACTTAGTTCTAGAACAATTGAGTCAAGGAAGGATAGAAGAGAATACCAGTCCATGGAATACTCCAATTTTTGTAATAAAAAAGAAGTCAGGAAAATGGAGGTTATTACAAGATTTAAGGGCAATTAATGAGACCATGCATGACATGGGAGCCCTTCAACCAGGCCTACCCTCTCCTGTTGCAATCCCACAGGGTAGATATATAATAATAATAAACTTACAGGATTGCTTTTTTACAATAAAATTACAACCAGAAGATTCCAAGAGATTTGCCTTCAGTGTCCCTTCGGCTAATTTTAAACAATCTTATGATAGGTACCAATGGAAAGTGCTACCTCAGGGCATGAAAAACAGCCCTACCTTTTGTCAACAATATGTAAAGAGGGCTATAGAACAAATTAGACAAAAATATCCAGAGGCATATATTATTCATTATATGGATGATATACTTATGACCGATGAAACTAGAGAAAAGACAGAGAAAATATTACAGGATATGGTAGAACAATTAACAAAATTCGGGTTAATAATAGCTCCTGATAAAGTTCAACATGAACGACCTTTAAATTATCTAGGAAAAGTGATTCGACATGATTATATTATGTCCCAAAAGACAGAAATTAGAATAGATAAACTAAAAACATTAAATGATTTCCAAAAATTATTAGGGACTATTAATTGGATTTGGCCTAGTTTAAAAATAACTACAGGACAATTAGATCCTTTGATGAAAATGTTGAACGGAGATCCTAATCCTAAATCTACCAGGGAAATAACTCCTGCAGCCCTATCCTGTATAAGATAGGTAGAAGAAGCATTGAATACAGCTAAAATACAGCAAATTAATATTACACAAACATGGTCCTTTATAATTCTGGCTACAAGCTTCACTCCCACAGGATGTTTTTGGCGGGATGGGATACTGGAATGGATCCATTATTCCCATAACCCTGGAAAAATAGTTGCTTCATATCCCTGCTTATGTGCTAATTTGATTCTAAAGGCTAGATTAAGAGCTAGAGAATTATTTGGCCAAGAAATACCTAACATTATTGTCCCCTATAATAAGAAACATTAGATCATGTGATACAATTTGATGATGATTGGAAAATTGCTGTATTAACTTATACAGGTAAAATAAGCTTTCATATGCCCCAACATCCTTTGTTACATTTTATACTGAAACTCCTGTGATATTTCCAAAGGTTGTGGTTACAGAACCTTTGGCGGGGCATTAACTATTTTTACAGATGGATCTTCTAGTGGAAAGTCTGTGGTTTATTGCAGCACAAGACCACCATTAATATCTTATGACCCAAGTGTATCTGCACAACAGGCAGAACTCATTGCAGTTCTGCTAGCATTTCAAAATTATTCAGAGGAGTTTAACCTTTACACAGATGTGTGTGGTTTCCTTGTTTCCTGCCATTGAAACAGCCCTAGTTACTGGTCAATCTAAAGTTAAAGAATACTTAGTAAAATTACAACAGCTATTACAACAAAGAACGACAAAGGTATTTGTGGGACACATCAGGGGGCATACCAATCTCCCTGGACCTTTGTCTCAAGGGAATAAGTTTGCAGACTTATTAACTAAGGAAAGTCATGTAATGTCAGCTTTAGAAGAAGCTCAGGAAAGTCATAGACTACATCATCAAAATGCTAATGCCTTAAGAAAGATGTTTCAAGTGTCCTGAGAACAGGCAAGACAAATTATCAGGGAATGTGAGGCATGCCCAGAAGTTTTTCATCCACAAAAAATGGGAGTTAATCCTGAGGCTTAAAGCCTAGAGTGTTGTGGCAAATGGATGTTACCCATGTAACAGAATTTGGGAAAATCTCCTTTGTCCATGTTACTATAGATACTTATTCTCATGCCATGGTTGCTACAGCCCATTCTGGACAGGCTGTGAAAGATGTTATTCAACATTTGATTAATGCCTTTGTGGACCTAGGAATTCCCAAGGAAATAAAAACAGACAATGGACCAGCATACACCTCCAAAGCTTTTGCTAAATTTTGTGCACAATGGAAAATCGTGCACAAAACAGGGAATCCGTATAATCCACAAGGCCAAGCAATAATAGAACGGGCTCATCAGACCTTAGAAAACCAATTGACAAGAATTAGACGGGGAGGAGGGAAGCAATACTCCCCCCATTACACTCTTAATCATGCTTTGCTGGTCCTTAATCATTTCAATGCTGATGAGCAAGGAATAACCCCGATGATGAGACATTGGGGCATGGAAAAAACTACAACTTTCCTTTAGTAAAATGGAAGGATCTACTCACTGGAACCTGGCGTGGGCCAGACATCCTGTTAACATCTGGGAGAGGCTATGCTTGTGTTTTCCCACAGGATGCAGAATCCCCCATTTGGGTCGCAGACAGACTCATCAGGCCTTTCTTGGTCCCAAAAAAGAGCCAGGAAGAAAGTGAAAATACATCGGGAGAGAAAACTGGTGCAGAAGATGAAGACATTCTCTCTATCACCACCGCAGGGTGATTCTACAAAAATCGCTGCACCACCTACGTGGGAACAGATCAAGAAGTTGTGCGAGGAAGCTCGACACACTGTTGAGATCACCGGAAATCAACCCAATCCGGAAAACATGTTTTTAGCCATGCTTGCCCTTGTTTCTTTACAGGTGAAGTACGCTTTTTGTACAATGTATTGGGCGTATTTTCCTGATCCACCTTTGCTTCACCCCGTGGGTTGGACTCACCCATCTAACATAAAAGTACTAATGAATGATACCTCTATACTAGGGGGCATTCCAGTGGGGTCAGAAAAGCCTATGATCTCCACGTATCTAGATTATGAGGGAAGATCTGATGTCACCCCTATATGCTTGGCTTTAAAAGGCCGTGCTCCCTTTGCATGCTTGCCTGTTCAATACAGGACCCTTTATGCTGATGCACCTGATAAGACTAACACTGCTTCTAGCAGTAAGAGGGTGATGTGGGAATTGAGTTTTCAAATACTTGGGTATTTTAATTACAATGAGACCTTTGACAAAGATAACAATGTTAGCATGCCTTTTCCAAATTGTTTAACAGCTTACCGGGATAAAGATCAATTTTGGGACAGCAAAACAGAAAAAGAACTTCCAACATGGTTGGATTGTGGATTTCCACATTCTGCCTCTGTACATTGGCCTAGGGGTACTACAGATTTGGTATTTGATTTTTCCATTGCCAACCCAACTTATGACTATAAGAAATATTTAAAAGAAAATGAGAAAGTAAAATTCACAAGCTATAAAGCTCCGGTTGGCCCGGAACCGGTAAGGCGTTGGTTCACGCCTGGGTTTGTCACCCCAATGTGGGTTGCTAAATCTAGTCCTTATGGAACCACCGTTACCCATAAAAATTTGTTTAGATTTGCTGCAGCTGCAAATATGATATTGCTAAAAAAGCCCAAAGCTAACCTACCAGAATCCATTGCATTAAGAGCTTGTTTGTCTTATCCATATGCAGCTTTAATTGGAAGTGATAAAAGAATTAATATTACACAAGTAGGGAATTCCTTTTTAATTCAATGTTACTCTTGTCGGTTGACCAACTGTGTTGATGCTTCCATAGATAAAGAATTTTCAGTAGTAATTATTGTAAAAAGACCTGAATATGTAATGCTTCCTGTAAATTTGCATAATGATCCTTGGTTTGATAATTCTGCTTTGCAAACACTTCGTGTTTTGTATGAATTAATACGACCAAAAAGATTTGTTGCAACATTGATCTTTGGAATTGCTTCCCTTATAGCATTAGTAACCTCGCTTGCTGTATCCACCACTGCACTAATACAACAAGTGCACACGGTGCATTTTGTTAATGAGTTAAATAAGAATGTTTCTCTAGCATTAACAGAGCATCAAATCATTGATCAAAAGTTAGACAGCAAACTAGAGGCTTTGGAGGAAGTAGTCTTAAAGTTAGGGACTGAAGTTAATAATCTTAAAATCCAGCTGACCACTAGATGTCATCAGTCATTTAAATGTATTTGTGTTACCCCATTGCCTTATAATGACAGCTTAGATTGGGAAGCTATCAAAGTGCATCTACAAGGAATCTGGAAGGACAATAGCTTAACTCATGATATAGGACAGCTACAGAAAGACATTTCAGCCCTTAGTCAAGCTCATTTGGAAACCGCAGGGATAAATTCTTTGGCAGAAGACTTACAGAAAGGATTAAAAAGTCTTAATCCTTTAGATTGGTGGTACTACTTGGTTACATTTGGAGTCATAACACTAATTGTTATATGTATTCTTGTTGTCTTTCCAGTCCTCTTCAAACTAGTCTTCCGCTCCATCTCCTCTATACGAGAAGAAATTTCTCTGGCACATCTAAAAAATAAAAAAGGGGCAAATGCCACGCCTACTCCAGTGGAGTCTGCTTAGCATGGGAAACCATCTTTCAGACCTGAGAAAGGGGCTTTAGAGACCTATCTCTGAGTATTGGGACTTCACCAAAGTCTACCTCAGAGAATGGGGCTTTACAGAGACCTATCTCCGAGTTTTGGGACTTCACCGAAGTCTACCTCGGAGAATAGGGCTTCTAAGAGGCCTACTCCTGGAAAGGCTGGCAAACCCCTGGGAAAGATGTGTTTCTGCCTTTCTTTTCCTCATAAGAGTGCCTATTAATCTTTTACTGCTTCTACTGCTCTTTGTACTTACTCATTGTCAATGTTCCTTTATTCAAAGCTCTTAAGAGTGTTGACGACTCCAATATCTGATGAGTATCTTAAAAAATATGACTAACTCACCAGAGTTAAGTGCTACCCTGAAACCCCTCTTATGGAGGCTAGTAGACAAGTTATAAGTAAATATAAAAGTATTGGGGGTTTCACGAAGTCACTTCAGCAGAAGGAATTGTTTGTAAGGGACTTACAAGAAGCTGTAGGCTCAGCTAGAGCAGAAAGAATGTATGGCAATTGCTGAGATAACTATTTAGGAGAAAGAATTTCCTGCTACTCTCTTTTATTTACTAAGAGACTTGCTAGATCTAGGTCTCCTTGAGGTTTACTATTAAAGAAGAAACAGGAAAGATCTTATGGGAAAGTTAAGGCCTCTATAAAGATAGGTAATGGTTAATTGGTGACAAACATTGTATTTGTATTTATTAGAGATAAGCCGGAAACAAGTGCCTATCAGGTGACCAGCTGGTGACCACCCAAAAATGAAGCCATGCAGCAAGATTGTGTAACCTTTTGCCCTTTCTCATGAAGACTTTTGCTATAGAAGTTTGTTATCCTCTGCATTAAATCACACTCAGCATCCACTCCTCTTGTGTGTGAGTTGTCTGTTTGCCATCTCCCCATCCTATTCTAGGTTCCTCCCCTAGGTGTCCTCCATCGTCCCGACAGAGCCCGGTCTGCGGCACCATGTCTTGATTTTGAATGGTTAATTGGAGATCAAAGTTTCAGTGTTGTACATGTTCATTCTTTGTCCCTCCTTTTCCATGACCCCTTTAACTTCTGAAAGAGAGATAAATGTGAAAAAAGGACAAAAATGAAATCAAATAAATATCATCTTGTTTCTGTTTCCTGGTAACTGATTATTTTTGAGATAGTGCTTCTTACTAATAAGAATTATTGGTAGAATCTGAAAACATATTTGAGTAATAAATAGACGAGGAAAAATGTTGTCTCCTATTTTTTATCACTACATTTCTTTTTGTCTAAGTATAAATGCCATACTTACGCTAAGTGCCTAGAATAAGCAAAATGACTTATAGAGCTCAGATCATATCTTTCCACAGAAGATGACAGCCCCAGAAGACAGGGCAACAACTTGCACAAGAAAGAGAGAGTTTGATGTCTCCTTAAATCTTAGGATCAAATGCTCATGAGGAGCCCTCAGGACTGATGACAGCTTAAGGACCTAACATTTCCTGTGTCATTCCATCCAAGGAAACAGTCACCAGTCTCCCATTACACTGTAGGTGCCACGCCTGACTGTTGACCTTGGCTGTGTCATGAGAACGTGCAGCAGGGCTCTGTCATGGTCACTGGAGAGTCAGGATTGCACACTAAGAGGACATTCATGAAGGTGGTAACAAGGCCTGAGTCAGGGTTTTGTCAGATCTAGATGATTTGTAACAGGCACTACTGTCTTCTGGCTAAGAATGTGGATATATCATCGGGGTCTTGCACACAAATTTATCAAGTGTTAGCTTGCAACATTTCCGTATGAAAGCCAACAAAATGTCATCAATGCCCTCTGAACATATTCTCATCAATATTTAGTAAGTAAAAAGCTATAAAATCAAGTTCATCATGAGGAAAATACCGATATGAAAACCAAATTGCAGGAGCATTTACAAAAAATGTTTTTCTGTATGTATCAAATGTGACAAAATATTAAAAGTTAATGAAGCTGGGAAAGTTAAATTGATTTCCTTTTTTATTATGGTTGCAACTATCTTTTACATTTCAACTACATAACAAAAAGAAGGTAGGCCAATCACCACCGGTGGCTCACACCTGTAACTCTAGCTATTTAGAAATCTGAGATCTGAGGAAAGTGAATTGAAGTTAGACTAGTTAGGAAAAACCAGTGAAACTTTGATATCTGATTAACCATTTAAAATCAAGACATGGAAGTTTGGTGCAAGTAGTAGACTCTTACCCTTGATTACAAAAGCTAAAGGTCAGCTCCCTGAATTCAAGCTCCAGTATTCACACACACACACACACACCACACACACACACACACACACACACACACACACTCTCTCTCTCTCTCTCTCTCTCTCTCTCTCAAAAATAACCAGTGACCAGGAAAAAGAAACAAGATATTTATTTTCTTTCATTTTTGTCATTTTTTTTACATTTATCTCTCTTTCAGAAGTTAAAGGGGTGATAGAAAAGGAGGGACAAGGAATGAACATGTGTAACACTGGTATTCAATTGGTACTATGTTGAAAATGACCTATGTAATTTGTTTTTTTGGAAGGACGGGAAAACGGAAAAAGATAAAGTGAAAGATTAACATTGTCCAAAACAAATGCATTCAGTGAATTAGAGCTATGGCTCAATTTGAGTGCCATTATTCAGCAAAAGAACTCAGAGAGAGACTCCAGGCCCTGGATTCAAGCTACATTACGGACTAAAACAAAAAAATAATCATTACCACAAGATTGTAACTAAACCCTTTACAGCATAATAATAATAATACTAATAATAATGATAATGATAATAATGATAATAGAAGAAGATGATGAAGAAGAAGGAAGTTAAAAAAACCAAACTAGTGAGAAAAATTGATAGAGCAAGGGAAGGACTGACCTTTCAAAAAGAAATATATCCATACCTGACTTATATGACTGCAACCTCTGTGTAATTCACATTTATAATAATAATACAAAAGAAAAAACAGAAATTTAGTGCTGGAGTCATAACTCAAATGGGAGGTCATACTAATATGTATGTGATACCAAGGTCAAACCCCTTATAAATTTCTCCTTCAAAAATGGCTCTTCTCATCACTTGTGCTTTCCAGAGCTTATGAAAGGGGGTGCAGCTAAAGAAAGAGAAAGATAATCTGTCAGGCACAGAACTGTACTTGCAAAGAGCAGTACTCAATAGAACACGTGTTTACTAGACCACATGATGACTCCATGTTTTCTGAAATAAACAGAACTAGTTGGGCTTGAATACATTCTCCACTGTATACTAGATGGGGACTCAAAATTAATGAAACTCTCTGGATCTCAAATTCTTTACAGGTAAAGTGAGCATAACAATACATATCTTATGGGATTATGAGACCTGGTTGTCATCAAACATGGAGTGGATTTTATCTTAGGTGTGTGTGCAACACTCGAACACTGCTGGAAGGAGTATAAACTGGCATGATGTTTACTATGTTACTTAACAGTAATACAACATGCCTGTAATCATACTTACAAAAGAGGATGAGAAAAGAGGATCAAGGTTTTAAGTCTGGACAGGAAACTGGATCAGACTCATCTCTAATGATCTCTAAAAAAGCTTGAGGTGGTGTTTGGTTCAAGTGGTAGAGTGCTAGACTGGAGCATAAGCCTCAGAAACATTGCCCAGGCCCTGAGTTCAAGCCCTAGGACAAGCACAAGCACACACACACACACACACACTAAATTTTGTGTGTTCCTACCCCCCGATTAACAATATATTCCCTCTTCCAAGCTCACCTGATTTTTTTGTTTTAAAAGGGACTTCCTGTGTAGCACAGGCTGCTCCTAAACTTACAATCCTCCTGGGTACTGGGAGTACAGGCATGCCTACTATAATTGGCTTCACTCAGCAACTCTATTTATAACATATTTGCAAGAAATTCATTCATACTCATGAAGATATTTGGCTTAAAGCTGCTCACAGTAATATTATACTGCACAAAATGTAAATAATATAACTGGGCATGGTACTATCTTACCATATGGTAATACCAGCCAATAATTAGGAACCTGACACAGGAGAATAAGCAGATGAGGAAAGCCTGGTCTACACTGCAAAACCTGGTCTCCAAAGGAAAGAAATTCTATAAATATTAATCTACGATGAAACATACAATATGTTAAATTTATATAATGTAACAAATAGACCATTGTTAATAGAAATAAAATCGTGGCAGAAATTTTAAATACATACATATGCATATATATTTAAACTTAGAGAAATAAAATTTCAAGTGCTTCAATCTGCATCTTTCAGTCTTCCTGTCACCTACTTATTTACTGACACATTGATTTCTATTTAGTCTTCACAAAACACTGTTCTCACACATTACACAAAATTGTAAATCAAAAAGTACAAAACAAACATTATCATAAATACAAATATAGTTAAATCCCTACCATAATAATTTGGAGAAAACATACATTAAGTTAATGGCATTGTATACTGCTCAGGAGGGGGAGTCAAGAAAACGTAGATTGTGTGTGTGTGTGTGTGTCTGTGTGTGTGTGTGTGTGTGTGTGTCTGTGTCTGTGTCTGTGTCTGAGTCTGTGTGTTTTCCATGAGTAAATAATGGAGATAGAATTAGACCTATTATTCTTGCTTGGTCTTTTT
Source organism: Dipodomys spectabilis (assembly GCF_019054845.1). Taxonomy (NCBI): domain Eukaryota; kingdom Metazoa; phylum Chordata; class Mammalia; order Rodentia; family Heteromyidae; genus Dipodomys; species Dipodomys spectabilis. The sequence goes on from NW_024871123.1 coordinate 518,935, forward strand.
GCTCAAAGGTGACACTATACAACGTGAGCCACATCTCTGCTTCTGGATTTTGGTTTCTTTTTTTTTTTTTACATTACTTTTTTATTGTGAACATACAGTACAGAGGGGTTACAATTAAATGGGCAAGATAATAAGCACATTTCTTATCAAGCATTGCAGCCTCCTATTTGTTTACCCTTCACATCCCTTCACAGCCTCCCCCTACCCCCCCCACCCAATCCTAAACACCCCACCGAAGTTGTAAAGTTCGTTTTCAACATAAAACTTGTATTTCCCATTGTTGCAACGGGTCCACCTGTATCCTTATTTAAACGACTTGTTTTATCCCTTCCCCTCCACAAGATATACTGACATCAAATACAGTGAAAGCAGGGGTTATACTGTGGGGGAGGGACATTAAAAACAACAAAGAAATAATCATGTAAATGCGTTAGAAACAAATGGATGAAAGAAAAAATCACATTTAAGTACATATCTTAAGGTTCATTTTCCTAACATCACATTATTTGACCTTTTCTACTTCACTCATACATATAATAGATATTGGAAATAAGGGAAACCATGGGACCTCTGTTTCTTTGGGCTTGGCTTACTTCACTTAATATAATTTTTTCCAAGCCTTTCCATTTCCTAACAAATGGGGCAATGTCATTCTTTCTGATGGAGGCATAGAATTCCATTGTGTATATAGACCACATTTTCTTGTTCCATTCATCTACTGAGGGGCATCTGGGTTGGTTCCATATCTTACTATGGTAAATACTGCTGCAATAAACATAGTTGTGCTGGTAGCTTTAGTGTGGTCTTGTTTGTAAACATTTGGGTAAATGCCCAAAAGTGGGAGTGCTGGGTCATAGGGGAGCAATATGTGAAGTCTTTTGAGGAACCTCCATACTGCTTTCCAAAGTGGTTGAACAAGTTTACATTCCCACCAACAATGAAGTAAGGTTCCCTTCTGTCCACATCCCCTCCAGCGTCTGTTGTTATTAGAGTTCTTGATTTTTACCATTCTAACTGGGGTGAGGTGGTATCTCAATGGTGGCTTGATTTGCATTTCTTTTATGCAACCTCTAGGGAGGCTGAGCATTTCTTCATGTGTCTATTTGCCACCCTTTCTTCTTCAGAGAAGTTTCTCTTTAAGTCTTTAGGCCACTTATTTATTGGGCAGTTGTTTCTTTGAGGATTTGTTGTTGGGGGATTTAATTTTTTGAGTTCCAATTATATTTTAGATATGAGACCCTTGTCTGTTGTATGGCTAGTGAAGATCTTCTCCCAATCCGTACGCTTTCTGTTGATCTTGCTAGCTATGTCCTTTGCCATAAAGAAGCTCTGCAAATTCATGCAATCCCATTTGTCCAAACTTTCCTTGATTTTTTTGTGTTTCTGTGTCTCTATTCAGAAAATTTCAGCCTTAGCCAAGGAAAACTAGGGTTTCTCCTATTCCATCCTCTAATGTTTTCAGAGTGTAAGCTTTGACTTGTGTTTAAAGGATCCCATAGACTCCACTCCCAAATTACTCAAGCTGATTCAAAACTTTGGCAAAGTAGCAGGGTATAAAATTATCCCCCCAAAGTCAATGGCTTTTCTGTATGCCAACAATGAGAAAAGTGTGGCTGAAATTAGGAAAGCATCTCCATTTGTAATAGCCTCACAAAAAATAAAATACCTAGGAATTAACTTAACCAAAGAAGTGAAGGACCTCTATGATGAAAACTTTAAAAACTTGAAAAAGGAAATCAAAACGGAACTTAGAAAATGGCAAAAACTCCCATGCTCCTGGATTGGAAAGATTAACATCGTGAAAATGGCAATACTTCCCAAGGCTACTTACAAATTCAAAGCGATACCCATCAAAATTCCACCCTCATTCTTCAAGGAAATAGAAGAGGCAATCCAAAAATTCATATGGAACAATAAAAGATCCCAAGTAGCAAAAACACTCCTCAATGGAAAGAACACTGCTGGAGGAATATCAATACCAAATTTCAAACTCTACTATAAAGCCATAGTAATCAAAACAGCTTGGTATTGGCATAAGAACAGACCTCAGGACCAATGGAATAGAATTGAAAACCCAGAAATGAACCTACAGATCTATAGCCATCTAATCTTCCATAAGGGAGCTAAAAAATAGAATGGAAGAAAGACAGTCTCTTCAGTAAATGGTGCTGGCAACATTGGTTAACTACTTGTAGAAAACTAAAGCTAGATCCTTATATATCACCCTGCACCAGAATCAACTCCAAGTGAATTTTGTTTTCTTAATTGGAGAAATATCTCGGATTTACTGCATGGGCTGCTTTAAACCCGAATCCTCAGTTTTTGACCTCTAAAATAGCTAGATTTTAAAATATGAGCCACGGGTGGAAAGCAACTATGTTAACATTTTTTCATGTTTTAATGAGTTTTAAAGTAAGACATATATGTTACTTTTGAGAATGGCTGGAAATAGTAATTAAAATTTAACAGAATTTAAAACATACAAAGCTGAGGATGGCAAGTAGCTGAGAACAGAATGGAATAAATCAAAATTACCTATGACAGTTTTCAGTCTGTGCACAGAAATGATTATATTGTTGGAGCCCAAGGCCATCAGATAGCTGAACTTCAGCTGGCTGCTATGCTCATGAGGCCATTCTTGTGCTATTCACAAGAATGTGATGTTGTTGGATGGTAGGGATCAGCTACAAGTTCAGAACCTGAAATATTTCTATTGATTTAGAAGGGGAAAAATACCAGGACAAGAAATGTGATTAAAATTGCTGAATGCAAATTCCATCTAGTCAAAGAAAGACAGAATAACTGTTCCTATATCTGAAAAGAGTATTCACTCACAAAGAATCATGAGCTGAATATAGTAGTCAATGTTTGTAGGCCAGCCTAAGTTTTAAGCCTTCAGATGGACATATAGGTAAATGCTATCTTAAAACAACAACAACAACAACAAAAGACCCAATGACTGGGAATGTGTTTACTGGTAGAGTGCTGGCCATATATGCAAGAAGCACTTGATTTGATTCCTAAGTATGACGTAAGCAGAAAAACTGGAAGTGGTGCTGTGACTCAATTGATAGTGTGCTAGTCTTGAGCAAAAGAAGTTCAGGGAGAGTGCACAGACCCTGATTTCAAGCCCCAGCTCTGGCAAAATTAAAAAAAAACCAAGTGCAAATTGCTGTTCGTTGAAATAAATATGTTGAAGAATTTTTATACTCTCTAGAAAATTGTGCTGTTGGGAATTCATAGTGAACTTTGTTAGGAAAAATTAAAATAAATTAATGAAATATTATCTGGCATTAGAAAGTACACAGTGAGATGTAAAAATGAGTGCTGCCTATGGTTACTTGATACAACAATGTTATAGATACACTTGCCAGATTGTGATTTTTTTTAAGTATACAATCGTGGGGTTTTTCTTTTTCAAAATAATTTTATTGCTGGGCCTAGAGACTAAGGAGACTGAGAACTGTTCAAATCCATCCAGGGCAGAAAAGTCTGTGAGATCTTTATATCCAACTAAAAGTTCAGAAAATGTGAAGTGGCACTGTTGCTCAAGTGATAGAGTGCTAGTCTTGAGCTGAAGAGTTGAGGGACAATGCCCAGACCTAGAGTTCAAGCCCCACAACTGACAAAAAATAATAATAGTAATAATAATAATGTTGTTGTTACTATTAAGGTGTTATATATAAAGGCTACCAATTCATAAGTTTTTTCTTTGCTAAAAGAAATACATATCCATCTTCATTGCCAACAGCCAGGATTTGGCCATCTGCTTTCCAGCTGATCTCTGTGTGTAGAGGCAATGTGTAGTACAAAGCAATACAAAACATTTCTGACTATAAATAATTTTTCTCTGCACATCTTAAAAATCAATGCTGATAACATGAAATAAAAAACCCTAAGTTTAAAACATTCTTCTAGACAAGTTAAAGAAATCCTGATAACAAGTATTTTAAAAATAATTTCAGAGAGCTTGAACTCAGGGCGTGGGTTCTGTCTCTGAGATTTACTACTCACGATTGGGTTGCCACTTTGTGCCACAGTGCCTCTTCCAGTGTTCTCGTGGTTAGTTGAACAGAAATGTCTCACCAACTTTCCTCTCCAACCTGGCTTTGAACTAGATCTAGAGATCTGAGCCCTCTGAGTAGCTAGAATTATAGACATGAGCCCCTGGCACCTGGCTTATTGCTTACCTGAGACAGAGGCCAGTTAATATTAAATTCAATCATGTTTAACTTTGTAAAATAAGGCTAACTGAAATGCATTCCACTAGAAATAAGGAATCAAATGTGTAAGTGGGTTACAAAGATCTTACCAAAAGCTACATATTTTCCTTGTGTTTTTTTTCTTCCAAAATTGTGTGCTTTCCAGAATCATACCTTTTCTTTCCTTGCTGGTTTCTTTATTTTATTTCATCAATGTCCACAGCTTCTTCAGCCATCATTTATTTATGTGAAGAGCTTCCAAACATCTATTTTCAGTCTAAATTCCTTGTATGCACCTCTCATCAACTGCCATAAAAACTTGTGAAACAGTAATCATCTCTTATCATTATTGGATATTAATGTGTAAGTAAAATTTAAGAAAATAAATAATAATATCAATAATTATAACGATCTTAATAGTAATGCTGAACATAAATACAACGTTGATTATATTCTGAGCAAAATAAAAACCTCAAGGAAAACAAATCACTTTTTTTAGTGCTGATATTATGGTTTAAACTCAATACCTTACCTTCTCACATAAGCACTTTCCCTCAAGCATGGTGCTCTGTATTTGAACCACAGCTCTCCTTCGAATTTTATTTGGGGGATAATATAGAGATAAGAATCTCATGGAATAAAAAAAAAGATTTGTGTCCCTATCTTGGGGTTCATTTCACATAACATTCTCTTATAATGTTATATGGTATCATGTAGCACTTACTGCAAGTGAGGTTAACCATGGGACCAATGGTTATTTGAGCCTCGTTTATTTCACTTAATAAAATTGTTTCCGCGTCTTTCCATTTCCTAGCAAATGGGGCGATGTCATTCTCTCTGACGGAGGCATAGAATTCGATGGTGTGTGTGTGTGTGTGTGTGTGTGTGTGTGTGTGTGTGTGTGTGTGTGTGTGTGTGTGTATCACATTTTCTTGATCCATTCATCTACTGAGGGGCATCTGGGTTGGTTCCATATCATAGCTATGGTAAATAATGTTGCAATAAACATAGTTGTGCTGTTAGCTTAATATGGTCTTCTTTTTGAACATTTGGGCAAATGCCAAAAATGGGATTGCTGGATCATAGGGGAGCTCTAACTGGAGTCTTGGAAAAATTATATCAAGTGAAGTAAGCCAAACCCAAAGAAACATAGGTCCTATGGTTTCCCTTACGTGCAATAACTATTATATGTCTCAGACAAGCATACAAGTTCAAAAGCTATGTACATACAACCAGATAAGATGATGTTAAACGAAATAAACCCCAAGATAGGGTTTATAGTTTACCAAGGTTTTTTTTCTTTTTATGTTCCTCCCCCCATGGTTTAACCCCGGTTTAAACTGTATTTAATGTTGGTGCCCTGCATCTTGTATACACCCTTCTCTAGCTTGGGGAGGGGAAGGGAAAAAACAAAATGTTTAAATAGGGCAGGCTGACCCGTTGTAACAATGAGATGCACAAGACACTATGTTGAAAAAGGAACTTTACAATATGGGCGGGGAAGCAGGGAAGGGAGGAGAGGGGGAGTGTAGTTGTGGAGGTGGGAGGGAAGAAATGGTAGGGGAAAACAAAGGAGGAGGTAACAATGCTTGATAGAAAATTTACTCATTACCTTGCTCATGTAACTGTAACCCCTCTATACTATATTTTACAGTAAAAACCCCTTTTATAAAACAGAAGGTGTCATGTACACCAAGTATAGTAGCCCACATTTATAATAACTGCTGATTGGGAAGCAGAGATGACAAGGATCATGGTCTGAGGCCAGGCCAGAGAAAAAAATGCCAAGATAGCCATCTCAACAAATGAGCTTTCCATAGTGGTTCACATCTGTAATCCTAGCTAATTATGTGAGAGGGATAGGTAGCAAAGTCTCAGTCAATCTACGATCAGACCCAGACAAAAAGTTCAAGACCTCAAGTAATTAAATGGACTAGAAGTATGGTAAAAGTAGTTGAGTTTCTTGATGCTATACAACCAGAGTCGTGTCTAGCAAGCAGAAAATCCCTGAATAGAACCCTTCCACCAAAAAGCGTAAATAACTTTATCCTATTTGAACATCTAATTTCAAGGCGACTGACAGATCCGAGATGGTGACATTCTCTTTAAAATTAGCTATTCAAAAGAGACAAAGTTATTTAGGTTTTGAAAAACTTGAAAAGGAAAATGCATGTGATTTTTGTTAGCTCTGTAATTCTTGAATACATGAAATGTAATCAAGTATTTAATATATATCCATATGTGTGCATATGTCCATGTAAGTATGTATATCTATGTATGTATGTATATATGTATGTATATATATATACATACAAATGGTTCATCTCTTTTCCGTGTAGCCAACGGTACAAATGAATCTGTATAATCACTACTCAAATGCATGAATAGACAAAGAGAATGAGCAGAGAACTCATATTCAGGAAATTATGGCTAGCCCATAACCCTGAAAATCTTTTACAACAGTTTGCATATTTCTGTGACTGCAGTACAAGGACCATACGATGACAGTGGGATACCAGGCAGATGAATTGAGAAATGAGAGATACAAATGTTAAAAATATTCTTTCTGATGGTTAAGTAGAATTTCTTGTATGTGTGTGTGTGTGTTTGTGTTTGTGTGTGTGTGTTTGTGTGTGTGTGTGTGTGTGTATATTACATTTTTTGATTAATTTTTCTCTTGAGGGTTATCTGGGCAGATTCAATAAGAATGGTTGGGCTGAAACCTTTACTATATCCTGGTTTGTAATCTTTCGGGTAAATGACCAGGAGTAGAGTTGTTGGATCATATGGTAGTGGGTAGTCAAAAGAGGCGTGAAGGTTTAAAAGGTAGAAGAATGAACAGGAGAAAAGGGGGAAAATGCAGAGAGGAATCCATAAATATCCTACAATATTAAGAAGAGTGAAGGAAGAAGTGCATAGATGAGGGGTGGATGAGAATATTGAAAGGGTTGGCATTGATCTAGGTATATTGTAGGCATAAAATGATCTGTTTAATGATAATTCCTATGCTACTTAAAATAATAATTAAAAAATCATGTCCCTAAACTGTTATGCAATTAGAAGCAAAGAAGGAGAATTTGGTCAGATCAACTCCCGGGTCCATAAGTCTTTTTTGTTAGGATAAGTTTTAAAACAATACTAATGATACATATCACTGAAGAAAATTTAATGATTTTCAGCTATTTAAAATAATCATTTTTGGAGATATGGCTCAAGTGGCAGAGTGCTACTTAGTGAGCAAAGCTGTCAGATATTGAATTAAAGTCTCAATCTCGAACAAAAGTACAAACAATCAGTAAAATTCAGGCACTTTCCTGGGCTCTGGTATCTTTAATCCTACCTTTAATCAGAAAGCAGAGATCTGGGGATCTCAGTTCAATGTCAGCTTAGATAGGAACGTCTGTGAGACGCTCATCTCCAATTCACTGCCAAAGAAAGCTGGAGTGGACTCATGGCTCAAGTGGTAAAATGCTAGACTACAGCAAAAAGCTCAGGGGCAGAACCCAATCCTTGTGTTCAAGCCTTAGAATTGTGCATATACATACACAAGGAAGTCAGTCACTCAAGTTCTCAATCTTCCATTTCCCTAATCCTAACTCAAATCTTGGACAGAACCCTAAGAGCAACCTTGATGATAATAGTAACCCAATCCTAAAATTAATGGAAAATATATCCTAACAGATTCTCATTGTCTTTGAAATGATTTATTTGCACTTTGCTACAAATCCTACAGATTCCCTAACTTGGACTCTGAAATCGTTCCCTATTATGAATCATTAAGCTCAAATCTTCATATCATGAAAACTACCATAGTTTCCACTGATCTTAACTTTTTCTGAACTCCTCTGTCTCCAAAAAGAAGTTGCAGGTTTACTTAAAATCTACTCTAGTGCCTAACCCTAACTATATATCTAAACCTTACTAGAGACCTAACTCTAAATTTAACCCTATTGAACCCTGAATAGGAAACTTAGGAAAACTCTGGAGTATTTGTTAAATTTCAAACTTATTTTACTTGAAAGTGTTAGCAGAAAACTCAGTTTTACCTTAAAGCTTACCCTTCCCTAATCCTAAGTCTAACCTGAACTAGACAAGCAACCCTAGCCCTAGAACTAATAGCCTCTGGATTCTAAAAGCCATACAAATACATTAGTTTTTATTCATCCTAACTTTGATTCAACTCATCTCTCAAGTAGTTTGTAGTTTTTCTCATTATCTTGCCATTTTTGTAACCCTAGCCCTAACTGGAATATTGAGGCTAACCCTCACACTAACCATACCCTAATCTTAATAATTATTAGCAGTTTCTTACTTCACATTCATCCTAATTCTAACTAGGCTTGTTATTCGAAGATTTACTTTCAGTTTGACCCTAAACTTTCCATTTCCCTAATGCTAACACTAACTCCAGCTGGAACTGAAACCTAACTTTCACCCTAATGATAGTCCAATTCTAATGTTTAAGAAAAATACTCTGTTTTTATTCATTCTAATGAATACTCCAGTTTGCACTCTGGAAATGAGCTTCAGTTTGCCCTAATTCCCATAAATTTTCTGACTCTTCCTCTGAAGTTATCTTGTTCCCTAACATGAACCTTTATATTATTTGTCCTCACATTCTCTTATCAGGAAAAATACTGTAGTTTCCAGTGATCCTACCTTTTCCTGAACCCCTGTGCCCTAAAACAATTTCAGATTTACTTACCATCTATTCCATTAATTAACTCTAACTCTCAACCTAAACCTGGCTGGAAAACTCTCATTAATCATTACGAGAATGATCACTGAGAAATAAATATAATGGTAATGCTCTAGTTACTGTTCAATCTCATATTTTTGCTTCCACATGCTAGTGAAAACTGAATATTATACTAAAAACTTTCCTTTTCATAACACTCTTCATAATCAGAACAAAATACTGACCCTAATGTTAATCCAAATTATATGTCAATACTAACACTAACACAAGTACACTAGTTTTCACTCATCCTAACTTGATTCAAATAAGCCTTCCAAAATAATTTTCAATTTTTTTCCAATATCTTAGTCATTTTCTAACCCTAAACTTAATCTTAACTAGAACATTGAGAATAACCATAACCCTAATTGCAAGTAGATTTTAATATTAATATCAATACTCTAGTTCACATTCATGCTAATTCCTGACAGGCTTATTCTAAAATTTACCTTCAATTTGACTCTCATTTTTTCTCCTTCACTCTAATCCCAATCATGTCTAGAATCCTAACCATATCCTTGACACTAATGTTATCTTACTTCTAAAATTTATGAAAAATGGTTGTTTTGTGTCATCCTTACTGAAATTCCACCTGTAATTCTTGAAATAAATTGAAGGTTTTCCTAAACGCTACAGATTTTATCACTCTTAACTCTGAATCTATCTTGTTCCTTAACAGGAATCATTATATCCATTGATCTCAAATCCTGATATTATGAAATACATTGTACTTCCACTATCCAAGCTTTTCCTGAATTCCTAGAACCTAAAATAAGTTCAGATTTACTTAACATTTAAAACATTTGTTTTCTTTTTCTTTTTGTCGAACGTGGGGTTTGAACTCTGGGCCTGGGCATGATCCCTGAGCTCTAGGTCATGATCCCTGAGTTTTTTAGTTCTAGGTGTGCACTTTACCACTTGAGCCACAGCACCACTTTTGAGTTTTCCGGTGGTTAATTGGAGATAAAAGTCTCATGGACTTTCTGCCCCGGCAAGCTTTGAACTGCAATCCTCAGAAAACAGCTTCTTGATTAGCTAGGATAATAGGCATGAGAAACTAGTTTAGCCAATTTCTTTATCCTATTCTCAACCCCCTTTAACCAGAAACCTAATCCTAATCACAATCTAATTTAACACCAAATAGTTACTGTAAGGAAAATTGTCTAGATTCTATTCAATCACACATTTTTTTTGCTTCTACTTCTTATTGGAAAACTAAATTTTACACTAAAGCGTATCCTTCCCTAAACCTAAAGAGAAAAAAATGTAATTCACCCTTTAAGCCAAATTATGTCTGAATGTTCAAAGTAACACAGACACTGGTTTTCATTCATTCTAACCTTGATGCCATTCATTCTTCTTAAAATATGTTACTGTTTTACATCTTTTTATATCTTACATCTTTTTCTCATGCTAACCCCAAATCTAACTGGAACACCTTGCCTAATCCTAAACCTACATATAACCGAATCATAATGTTAATAGCAAGCTTCTATTGCACTTTTATTCTCTTGCTCAACATGTAGGTCTAAATTTTACTTGCATTTTGAGCCTACATTTTTTTTTAACTGTATTTTTTTGTCTTTTCTTTTTTGGTACTGGGGATCGAACCCAGGACGTTGCACTTGCTAGACAAGCGCTTTGCCACTGAGCTACATCCCAGCCCGAGCCTACATTTTTAAGTGTTTTTCTATTTCCTGTCAGGTTTTCTTTTTCTTTATCTTTCTATTTTTTTTTTCAGTCATGGGGCCTAAATTCTAGCATTGGGAGCTCTCCCTCCACTCTTCAGATCGAGGCAAGCGATTTACCACTTGAGCCACAGCGCCACTTATGGTTTTCTAGTGGTTTATTGGAGATATGAGCCTCACAGACTTTCCTGCCTTGGCTGCTTTGAACTCCGATCCTCAGACATCAGCCTCCTGCGTAGCAAGGATTACAAGCGTGAGCCACTGACACCCATCTTAATTATTTTTTTAAATTTTATTTTATTGTAATGATGCTTTAAAGTCAAATTAGTTACACGAGTAAGGTAATGGGTATATTTCTTGTTGAGCATTGTTAAACACTTCTTTGTTGTTCTCCTACTACCTCACCTCCCTTACTCGTCGTTCCCCATGGTGTAAAGTTCATTTTCAACATAGGGTCTTCTAAGTATCATTGTTGCATCCTGCATTGAACCTATTTCACTAATCCTAATTCTAATTCTGTCTGGGTTCCTAAACCTAAACATAATAATAATGATAGCTCAATTCAGAAGTTAACAAAAATATTCAAGTTTTTGTTCATCCTGTTAATCCACAATACAACTTGAATTAATTGCAGTTTAGCTCATTTTTTTCCCAAATTAGATTATATGTGTAAATAAAAAGATGAAACTTTATGTGAAATACAGAAGATCTTTGGAAGAAGAAGTAATGTAAAGAAAATAGAGGCAGGGAGTATAATCAAATGCTTTAAACATATTATGGTATTGCCACTTCTGACAATTAATAACCATTAACAAAATACCTAGTATTTTTTAAGAGAGCCATTGATATATCTGGGGAATAAAATACTTGTGTTAGATAAACTTTGTTCATGCATATTTTATATTGTTATTGGTCAATTATTTAACTTAATGAACAAAAATATATCAAATAAGATTCCATGAAAAATACACAAAACAGTTTTTTAGTAATTGAGAATAAGTTATAGTCATGAATTTTAGGAAACTAAATTTCTATTTCCCTATGAAGCAATGATTTAAGTTTACTAATCTACTTACTTTAGACATCATAATTGGCATGAAAAACAACTAACTGTACATCTTGTTTCTTGAATGAGTGATGTTTAAACATGGTCTTTCATTCAAATGAATACTTAGGTTTACTTTCAAAATAAACGCAATTTTATCTCCTTTCACAACAAGTACTTACCCTGCAATTAAATGTATTAATATATTCAGGTATTTAAAAGCTAAAATTTCTATTTTTGATATGTAGCTCTACATATTCAGAATGACACGTTTTTTGTATTCGTAAATGTCTAACCTCTGGGATTTTTGCTTCATCAATATAAATTATCTCATGAGGTTGTTGCAAAGGATCCAGTAACCAGTGTGGTCAAAAATATTTCCTAAATTCTAAATTTAAGTCTAATCATTTTTAGCCTTTGATTATATCATTTATTGTCTCTTCAGAGCAATTAAGCTAAAATAATTACTACTTTTTAAACATTTTGCTCACATTGTAAATAATATCAACACAGGTCACAAAGAGACTGATTATTTCAGACTCATCATATTTGGTAAAGTTAGTGTGAAGAATGTAGAGAGCAGAAGGTTCTTATACTCAATAAATATTTTTGGTTAATTTAAATTAAATTAAATATCTGGATTTCTAATTTGGAGTTTAATCACATGGAAACAGGAAAATAATTTTTAAAAAATAATTACTTTGGGACCATTTTTCTTCTTAAAATATGAAGCAAAAATATCTCTAAGAAATGTATTTTTTTCAATAAAATGTTTCAACCCTTAATAAAGTGCTTTATACTTTAATAAAAGGCTGTCTCAAAATAGAAATTCTGCAACTAATCTAATGTATGTTTTCATGCAAAAAATTCTGTGGCTTCTAGTCTTATGTGATTTTAATTATATTTTACATTTGTGACATGATCCCTACTTATATTTATTACAAACTTCTGTAATTATACAAATCATGCCCGTACACACTAACTTACATAAGATAATATTCAAACAAAATTATCTTTTTTTGATGTCTCCAACAGGGATGGATGCTGTGCTGAAGTATATTAAATGAAAGCACTCTAACAAAGAGTCTTTATGAAATGGAAATTTGCAACATGAGGATGGGAACATGAGCACTTTCTACTTGGCTGAACAGGAATTTTTGTTTCTACAGTACTTTCTTACCTTTTAATCACACAGGGAAAGCCATAAAATTTGAAATGCATATGAAGGAATTGCATTCATAAAAGATGTGGCAACCCTGCTCAAAAGGTCGATCTTATCACTGGTTCTTTGTGCTTGCTGCCTGATCTATTTCTCTATCATATGTTTCATATTATTAAACATATTAGTAATTCAGCAGTAAGTATATTACAGGAAATTCCTGAAAATCACAGCTATTGCAGTTTAATAATCAGAAGAGAGGAAAAGGATTATATTAATCTCCAATTTCTCCCTTTGGCCTTCAATTTGTCAATCAATTTTCAAAACAATCATGTAAGATGTTAGTTTATTTTTCCCTTTTTAATTAGAGATTAAGCAAGTGTTTTTTGCAGTAAAAAGTCATGACAGTGGCATCAGAGCTCTGGTAAGGGCACCTTCTCCTTAACAAGTAATGCTCTATGGACTGTAAACATAGAAGCCACACTAAAATTCTCTATACACACACACACACACACACAAACATGCACACACACACACACATACACACACACACACACACACACACACACACACACACACACACACACACACACAGCTGCCACCCAGACACATCAGAGATAAGTTTCATTCCCTTGTAATGATAGTTGATTGATGTTTGCTGCATTGCTTTATCTCAGCTTCAAGATCTTGCTTGGACCTTTAACTTTCCCCGAGATCAACTCCCTAATTCTTAGTATACCGTGTGTCTGTGTATTCACAATAGGTTCCTGGCTGCTTCAGGCCAATTAATACCCTGAATAGAGTATCCTCAAATTTCACATCCAAGTCAAAACTCCATGAGTTTATACATCGTTGCAAAACACTAAAATTTATTGGATATAGAAACCAAGAGAAAACCCACCTTGTTACTTTAGTAGCAATTGACATCATGAAAGTAGAAGAATATTAATCAAGAACTGAGGTAAGAGAATGGGAGTATGTCTAAAATGTTGAATACTGGATGTGTGTTACAGATACAAAATCATCATCTATAGGCTTATTTATTGAAAAGGTCATCATATATTGAAAGCACTATTTACAAATACAGTTTTCCAGTTACTTTGCTTACCTATCACTTCTGATGACAAATCTGCTCATGAATTTTTATAGGATCTTTGAATAAATGACACGATTTGCATGTATGTATCATCTTAAGGAAAGACAGTATGCTTTTACATCTTTCTTTCTATATGACAAGCCCTTATTTTTTGTTTCCCTGTTTGCTGAATAAATGTATTTCTGGAAACAGAATAGTCACATCAAATCTGGGTGTAATTTTTATTTTTTAAATTTGAAATATAAACTTTGTTGTGACTAGTCATTTTCTAAAGATGAGTGATATTCATGAACACTAAAATGTTGGTGCCTTTAAGTAAATTGAGACTTGATGTGGTATTTGTCTAATTGACTTAACCAACAACAATAACAACAAACATTTAGTTAGTAAATGCAAAATAAACAATTCATACTTGGAATATATAATTGCTCCTTCCATACTGATACCTGTACTTTCCCTATATTAGTATACTATTTTGAAAAAAAAACTTTTAATCATTAATTCACGGCAATTAATGCCAGGAATGTGCTTAGATGTCAGGTGAAGATTAATTCTGGAAATTCAAAGATTCCAGGCTTTTGAGTGGTCACTGTTAATCACAATTAGAAGTGTAGTATAAGTGAGATTTGGAAATCTTTTTGGTAAGTCATGGCACCAAAAAGGCAGAGGCTAATTAATAGTTTTTACAGAAGAGAAGGAATAACTCCAGATGGAAGGAATAAATGATAATAACTATGTTATACCACAAAATGTTCTAGGGAACCATTTTTGGTTATTAAAGAACTAGTCATCAACAAGGCTTATTCCTCATCGCCTTTAGCATTGTAGTAATTAGTCTAATTCTTAATCTCTGTGTGATAAGTTGTATATCCTTCTATGCTGTACTTTCATACCTGAACTCCTTTGCTTTCTAAAAATCACAGTCTTTTATATTTCTCTATGAACAATTTCTGATATTAAGTCGACAAATTCAGACAGCAGAGGATGCTAATGTAAGAGTCCCTTAACACATGAATCATTAATGTAACAACATGGAAAAGGAGGATAAATTTATTGCTACCTCGATTTTTCTGAAAAGTTGCAATGTCATCATTTGATTCAAATTTCCATTCTTTGTCTACATAGTGTCAATAAGTAAACATAATTGCAAATATAAGACGGATGCTGGTGGCTCACACCTGTAATCCTAGCTACTCAGAAAGTTGAGACCACAAGATTGTGGTTCAAAACCAGCCTGGTCAGGAAAGTCCATGAGACTCTTATCTTTAATTAACCACATAAAACCCAGAAGTGGTGCTGTACCAAAAGTGACAGAGTGCTCAACTTGAGCTGAAGAACTGAGGGACAAGGCCCAGTATCAGAGTTAAAGACCCAAGACCAAAAAAAAATTGCAAATATGACTTTCAGTTTCCCCAGAAGGAACGACAAAGGCAATAGTAATCTTCCCAAGCAGAAAAATAATTCCAAAATGATTCAGTGCACCTTCTTTTATGGTTTCTTAGCTGGACATATTCTCTTCTTTTAAAAATTGTCAAATATTAGCTTTATAATAAACTTCATCTAATATTTCTTGGTTCAAAGGAGAAGTCCATACAGTTGAAGTCACTTGAATTTATTACTATCTCAGTTCAGACAACCCAGGCAGGACAGTCTGTCTAACTCTTATCTGTCATTAAACACTAAAAAAACCAGAAGTGGAGTTTAGGCTCAAGCAATAGAGTACTAGGTTTGGGGGAAGTTGGGCACGAAAGACAACTGTACTGGGACAGGATCCATCCTCTGGGTTCAAGCCCCAAAACCAGCACAAACTAAACAAACAAACAAAGAAATAAAAAAAAAAAAACACATGTTTCTTTGAGACCATCCTTAAAGCACTGGTTTGAGAAAAGGCTCCTTTCGCTGATTGTACTCACTGGATCCTGCTTTGTGGAATCCTTATTGCTATGGAGAACTCGGGACAAGACTAAAGAATTGGGTAACTGACTCCTGCAACAAGAGAATTATCTCAGGAGTGAAATATCTGTCCATAAGTCTCTTTAAAACTCTCATAACTTTGTTTCTTTGCAGGAGAACACTTTTAAAACAAATTTATTTCCTTTTATTCTATGCTGGCCTTAAAATGGCATATTGTTTCCTTTTGTTATACTCTTAACTAGAAGTTTACAGACAAGGTTTATATAAGTAAAGGACACACTTGAAAAAGTCAGGAACAGAGTTTCCTTCAGGCCTTGGATTCTTTTCTTGTATCATAAAAATGACAGCACAAATTACCATGATCTTGTCATTTTCCTATGTTCAACTCCTCTCTTGGGATCAGTTTTCACTTGCAATAACAGTTCCTTCCACTTACTTCCAGTAACAATCTATGGTGCTGCTCCAGGTAAAATGAATATTTTCTGGCTTCATTGAAATAGCACAAGTATATCTTTGAACATGAGGTAAAATGTGTTTCAGAGATAACTTTATAACGAGAAAATATTGAATTTGCATGGCTTATGAAACCTTATTCATGTACATATGGCCATATAAGATGATGTTAAGTGAAATGGAACCCAAGATAGGGACACAACTTGCTTTTTCGTTCATGCTATTTTTTTTAAAAGTATCTAACATGTAGTATGTGAATTATTGTTTCTCTTCTATTTTCTTCCTCCATGGTATAACCCCTGTTTTCATTATATTTATTGTCAGCGACTTGCATCTTGCATATACATTTTTCTAATGTGGGGAGGGGAAGGGAAATAACAAAATGCTTAAACACGTATACAGTGTGACCTATTGTATCAATGAGTTGTACAAGGCACTATGTAGAAAATTAGCTTTACAACTTGAGGAGGGGAGAAGGGAGTTGGGTTTGTGGGGAGGAAAAGGATTGTAGGAGAAAAACAAAAGAGGAGGTAACAATGCTTGATAGATAATGTACTCATTAACTTTCTTATGTAACTCTAACCCCTCTTTAAACCATTTTTACAATAAAAAACATGAAAAAAACATCCTGGACTACTTTAAGTTCAAATTTCCTAAGTGCTCTGTAATTAAGACCAATTTTATGTGGGAAGAATGTTCTCAGAAACATTTTTTGTGTTTGTTTTGTGCATTATTTCCCAAGTGTACATAAGTTAGAAGTAGGAAAAACAATAGGAATAATAAGAGAAAAAGAAGTTTTGTGCTTAAGTATAATGGTTCAATACACTATAGAAGACTCTTTCAATAAGATAACTTTGAAACAATAAAATCCAAGGCCAGTATGTAGATCTATGGGAGTGATATAGGGAAAGCATTACTACTAAGTGGAAAATGGACGATGAGGCCACTCTTGTTTTCTACTAGGTCTAAATCATGGTAGCTAATCATGCAAATTTGTAAAAAGTAGAACAGAAGAGCAATTCTGGTTCCAAAACAAGTCAGATATAAGAGCATGGACTTAACTGGAAAAAAAATGCCATATTGAGAGAGCAGGAAATATAGTAGCAATGAACTGGTGGATAAGATCACATTTCTTTTTCTTTTTTAGTTTTTTTTTTGATGGTTGTGGGTCTTGAACTCTGGGACTGGGCGATGTCTCTCCTCTCTTCAGCTCAAGGCTAGAGCTCTACCATTTGAGCCACAGTGCCAATTCAAGTTTTCTGGTGGTTAATTGGAGATAAGTGCCTCAGAAAACTTTCATACTGGTGCTTGATCTGAACTGCAATCCTCAGATCTCAACCTCCTGAGTAACTAGGGTTATATGTTTGAGCCACCAATACCAGGCTTAAGATCACATTTCTAGCAGTATACACTCAGGATATGTAATGTGTATGTTCATCTACCTTTGTATGAAATCTTGAGTTAAAAATCTAGGCTACAAGTCAGACTTTACATTCACAAAAATGTTTGTAGTTTAAAACCATACTCCTGAAAAAATAAAAACTAAGAATGTAAAAGAGTCTGGAAAGTTAAGTTTGCATCCAGCTTCGGCAGAACAGTCTTTGCAACACTGCCTATAATTAACCACCCAAAAACTGCATTGGATGAATGGCTCAAGTGATGGGATACTAGTTATGAGCAACAGTGCTGAATAATAGCATGAGGTTTCTGCATACATACATACAAACATTTACACACGCACAGAAGCACTTATATGTGCAAACACACATATGAAACAACTCTCACAATGTGTAGAAAAGTTAGAAAATAATAGATAATATGTCCTGTGTAAGACTAGAAGCAATTGATAATTTTTAATATTAGAAAGTCGTCACGTGAACTTTCCCCCAAAAGCTTGAGACTATTACATAGGTAGTGACCAGAGATAGTAAAAGAGCCAAGTAATAATTATTAAAGGGATCGGATCCATGGAAGAATGAATCAGAGACCCCTGCAGGTGCATCTGAAAATGTTCATCTCCTGTGTCAAATGTTAGAACATCTTTGAAAATTGTACAGAAACAGTTTGAGCAGTCAGTCTAGTGGATAAGATCATCGGAGAAGTTCAGAATTACTAGTATGTTTCTCGATTAAATAAACCAACAAACTATGGCAGGGCAATGCGATACAAGTCTGGAATTCTAGCACTCTAATACAGGAGATTAGAGAGTGGATAAAATAGTAATATCTTCCCTGGACTAAGTAGTATAATTTTGCCTCAGTAAAACAAACGAAAGGACAAGAAAGAATTCACAGTTGGAAGCTTGGGCTAATTTTGTCATTACTTTTTGAGAAGTCATTTTTCTGTTGAAATGCAACTCATATATCATCCTCAGTCATGTTTTGAATGCTCTCTTCATTACAAAATACTTCTAGATGCAAAATAGTTCATGATTCCGAACCAAAAATTTGAAAAATTTAGCATCATTATGTTGGATTCCAAAGAAATAATGAAGGATTACAAAAGCTTAAGCCTGGAGAAACAGCAAAGTTATCTAATGTAGGACTTTGTAGACCCTACTAAATTAGAATTTAGATTTAAAATAAATATCTATTTCTTGTAATTTCATATTCTATAGGATACTATAAAATACTTTTTAGTTAGAAGTTTTAATTTACAAATTCACAAATGATTCTGGCCTTCTATTTGTCTAGAATATTCTTTCAAAAGAGTTGTAATTAGGACTTAGTTAATAGATAATTCCAAAAGTTCATGTATAACATGATAATGTGAATAATCTAGAAAGAGTTGACAATAAATGGATGCTATTAATTTATAAATTTAGTAAAAGAGCAATATTTGAGACTTCGGTGTAACATGGTATGAAGAGAGATATTGTTTGAAATCTTTTTTCTTCTACCTGTACATAACAAAGGAAGAAATTTCCTTAATTGTATACCTCTGTATACAATGAGAAAAATGCTAGGTTTGGGGTTTGTTTTCATTTTGTTTTTGTTGTTTTGTGTGTCCTAGGGCTTCACGTCTGGGCCTGGGCACTTTTCCTGAGCCTGTTTTTTGCTCAAGGATACTGCTCTACCACTTGATCCTCAGTGCTACTTGTGTCTGGCTTTTCCTGAGCAGTTTATTGTAGATAAGAATCTAAGGAACCTTCCTGCCTGGGTGGGCTTTGAACCATAATATACAGATCTTTGCCTCCTGAATATCTATGGTAGACGAAAATATATGTATAAATAATATTTTCAAGTTTTCTGATCTTAAGATCACCACTTGAGGGAAAATGATGCAGCAAAGTTTAGTGTAGTGTTCTTTCAATAGAAAGGGCATAACATTAGCAGAAGTGTAGAATTTTTTCACGATACTGATAAGCTAGTCATGCTGTGAATTTAGGGAATTTTAAGGTGCACCTTACAAGGTGGAAACTGTTGGGTTAGAATGACTTTACTGCATAAAATGTTGGGATGGATTGTCATTGAAATAATAGCTTACTATGATAAACAAATGTTTACTCTAGAGGAATTAATTATTATAGATACTTCATAGTTTTATCTTCTACCAGAATGTGGCTAGTTTCTCTGTTGACCTTTAAATATGTAATGCCCCATTGGAAACTGCATCTATTGCAGAATTAAATAAAATGCATACAGGCACTGTTTTAAATGTCTCTGGTATGGCATGCTCAGAATTTGAAAATGAGTTGTTAGTAGAACACATACATTCTGTCCTCTTAACAAATATTCAGTTTTAAAAATTAGGAGTTTCCAGAGAATTGAACTATTTTCTATTTAGTATGAGACAATACTAAAATAATGCTTTTTAAAAAAATAATGGCAAGTATATTCTGAAAATTTTTATAGTTTGATAGCATTCAAGTTGATGATCCTCTGACAAAGACAGGGGAAATTAATTCAAATTAAAAGACAAATATTGTTCATTTTTTAAAAAATTTAATACACATAGAATATCATTTACTATAGAAATACCGTGAAATTATATTTTATGTAGCTTATTTTTAAATTTAATTTTATTGTCAAGGTGATATATAGAAGGGGTTGCAGTAATTGTAAGGTAGTGAATATCTAACAAGTAGAACTTTTTATGCCCTCCCTCATTTTTCTCACACTTTTACTTCATCCCAATACGCCTCACAAGTTGTAATGTGAATATCCTACATCTTTTCTTGTGAGTATTACTATTGCATTGGTTGTCCCTTTGTCCTTTGTCTCGCCATTTTGTTGTTCCTCTACCTTTGCCAAATTAAGATAAATGTGTATATAATACACAGGATACTGAAATCAAATACAGCAGGGAATAAACCATAGGGGAAAACACAAAAGAAAAAAGAAATAATGTGGTGATTGAAGGTGTTTAATGAGAAATCAAAATGTATAAGTAGTCCTTTGCTATAAGTTAAATCTCACTTTTTCTTTTTGGAGAATATAATGATCAAAGTAATATTTGAGAATCAGCAAGCAATTGTTCAGAATCATGCTTCCAGTGCAAGTGGATCAACAGTAAGTAATCCTCAATACCATTTTCCACAAAGTTTTGTCACAGATACAATCGGCCTGCCTTCTCTTGCTGCTTTCCTAGCCTGGACCTATTCCTTCATTATACATGAAAAGTGTGATTCAACTGATTTCATTCATATCTGTTCCTAGAATTATCAAGGATTTAGATTCTTGTCTGCAATATGATTAAACCTACGTCTCTTCATGTAGGCTGCTAAAAATGTATTTACCCAATTCAAGTAAATACATAAATTCTATTTCCATCTTTTTTAAACCATAAAATTCTTCTTCCTCTATAAATTGATCAGAGGCATGCATTTGTGGCTATTTGGGTCATTGCACATCTGTCTCTCTTCCTCTCTCTTTAATATTTCTCATAGATAATAGGATTGCTCTATAATTATCATAATTCATTTTGCTTTTATATTTTTGGTTGCATTATTTTACTTTCTGCTCTGCCATTTCCCAAATCACTTATATAGAAGGCATTATTTCATCTTTTCTCATTCCTAGAATAAGCTGCACATGAAGACACCACTGGTCCTTATTTTCAGTCTGTATCTTTGAATACGGAGGAAAATCTTTCCTCTGCTCTCCATCAATACCCTACTCTCCAGTTAGAATAATTTTGAATAGTAAAAATGGAAAAAGGGAAAATAAATCATGGTGAAAACACAGATGCAGAAAATTCACCGGATTTTTCTGAACAGTTCAACTAACCTGATCTATTAGGGAAATACATGGACACCTCATTCCCATCGTCACTCAAAGTCTCAGGTTAGGCAATTCTAATGAAGACGAGGAACATGATGAAAAAGTGAGGAATGGTATCAATTGCAAGAAAAATGGAGAAGGATCCATGCAAATTTCTTCTTTGGGCTGCTGAAAATAATCAGGTTATTACACTGCAGAGACTACTTTCCAAAAAGGCCACTCGTGTGAATACTAGGGATGACGATGATTATACCCATATTCATCAGGAAGCCTACAGTGGACACTTAGACACTGTCCGTGAGTTGGTGACTCAAGCGGCAGATATTCATGCAATAACTGTAGATGGCTGAACAACCCTGCGCAGTGCTTATATGTGGAATAATATTAGAGAGGCTTTCTTCTTACTTCATCATGATGCAGATACCAATGTCCCCCTTGCATCTTGCTGCTGGGAATAGAGATAGCAAAGGCATGTTTGATCTGCTTCTGTTGAACCATTATGTCTGAAGATCAACTTGGAAGAAACTGTATTTGATATTGCCAAAAGGATAAGTATGTATCACTACCTCTTTGAAGTTTTGGAAGGCTGTACCAATTGCTCTCCTAAGTCATAATGGTTTGGTTAAGTTTCTTAAATTTCAAAAATGCCATTGCATTTTTGTTTCCATACAAAATATTTTCACAATCCAAATAACAATAATAGCTTACTATAACATTTCATAGATTCCATGGAAGTCTTCCAAGTGAGTTGCCTGACATTGATGTCAAAATGTATTCAAGAGTTAGTTGTATACATCTATAATGATTTCTGGAGAGTTTGTGCTTTTTTATTGTAATTAAGTGGTTACATAATTTCCCTAATTTCACAGTATTGTGGGATAGTGATGCTCAGTTAAAGTCACAAACACATTCTAACATTTCTGGAGCAAATTGTCTATCACAGTCTATAACATTTATGAGTTCTATGAGCTTTGCGATACAGTTATTACTTCCACATTGGTTGGTATGTACATTTCTTTTGTTTTGCATAACATCAGCTGTTCCCTTTTTCCCACTTGTTTTCTCCCTCCCATCCCTGCCATTAACTTGCTTAGTTCATTTTGGTCAATGTCCAGTGCAGCTGACGGGGTTTTTCCTGATTCCCTCTACTTCTATGTCATCTTCCTGGTTCTCCTCCATTGTACACATATATACCATACATGTGATCAGCAGCATGGGGTTATTTAGTAGAGATTCGACCAGATGAGTGGAAGTCCTTTGTTTCTTAAGTCCTGTTAATTTTGTCGTATTGGCTAACATTTTGGTTTTAACATCCACTTATCAGGGAGAACATGTACTGTTTGTCTCTTTGCTCTTGTCTTACCTTGCTCAAAATGATCACCTTCTAGCTCCATCCATTTCCCTGCAAATGCCATTATTTTATCATTTCTAATTTCTGCATAATATTGCATTGTGTATAGATACCACAATTTTGGGATCCATTCATCTGTGGTCGGACATCTGGGTTGTTTCCATATCCTGGCTATGACGAACAGTGCGGCAATAAACATGGAGGTGCATGTGTCCCTGTATACTGGTTCCTGTTGTTCAGGATGGATGCCTAGAAGTGGTATGACTTGGTCATAAGGGAGGTCAATATTTAGCTTTCTTAGGACTCTCCAGACTGTTTTCCAAAGTGGTTGTATAAGTGTACATTCCCACCAGCAGTGTAGTAGGGTTCCTCTTTCTCCGCATCCCCTCCAGTGTTTGTCATTGGCTGACTTGAAGATGTAGGACATTCTGACTGGGGTAAGGTGGTATCTAATGATTGTCTTAATTTACATTTCCTTCACAACCAGGGATAGTGAACATTTCCTAATGTGTTTCTTTGCCATTCTTATCTCTTCTTCTGAGAAGTCTCTCTTTATTTCCCTTGCCCATTTAGTAATTGGTTTGTTAGGTTTTTGAGGTCCTAGTTTCTTGAGTTCCCTGTACATACTGGATATTAACCCCTTTTCGGATATAGTGCTGGTAAATATTTTTTTCCCAATTAATTGATTGTCTTTCTAGCTTGGTTGCGATAGCTTTAGCTTTGCAGAAGCTTTTTATTTTAAGGTAGTCCCATTTGTCATGTCTCACTCCAATTTGTTGTGACCCTGGGACTCTGTTCAGGAAATTCTTTCCTGGGCCTATAAGTTCAAGTGTCTCTCTTACTCTGCCTGCAGAGGTTTCAGAGATTCAGGTTTAACGTTAAAGTCTTTAATCGATTTTGAGTTGATGTTGGTGTATGGTGATATGCTGGAGTCCACTTTTATTATTCTGCATGTGGCTGCCCAGTTTTCCCAGCACCAGTGGTTGAAGAGGCTATGTTTCTTCCATTGTCTGTCTTTGGTTCCTTTGTCAAATATCAGCTAACTGTAGGCATGTGGATTTATTTCTAGATCTTCTATTCTATTCTATTGGTCTTTGGGTCTGTTTTGGTGCCAGTACCATGCGGTTTTTGTTATTATAGCTCTATAGTAGAGTTTGAAGTGCGGCATGGATATCCCTCCCATGTTGTCTTTATTCACTAGAATTGTTTTGGCTATTCTAGGTATTTTGTGGCTCCATATGAATTTTTGGACTGTTTTCTGTATTTCAGAGATGTACATCATTGGGATTTTAATCGGAATTGCATTGAATTTGTATATTAATTTGGGCAGTATTGCCATTTTCACTATATTGTCTGCCTATCCAAGAGCATAGGAGGTCGTTCCATTTCCTAGTGTCTTCTGTAATTTTTTCTTTAACTTTTTTATAGTTTTCATTAAATAGTTCTTTTACATCTTTGGTTAGGTTAATTCCTAAATATTTTATTTTGGGGGAGGTTATTGTGAATGGGGTTGCTTCCCTTATTTCCCTCTCTGCTTGTACATTGTCAGTGCACAGGAAGGCAACTGATTTTATTGGATTAATTTTTGTATCCTGCCACTTTGCCAAAGTGATTTCTGATTTCTAAGAGTTTGGGGATGGAGTTTTTGGGATCATGAAGGTATAGTATCATGTCATCTGCAAAAAGGGATAGTTTAATTTCTTCTTTCCCTATGCAGATCCTTTTAATGTATCCCTTCCACTCCTCAAATTTATATATATATATATATATATATATATATATATATATATATATATATATATATATATATAAGATACAGAACACTGGAATCAAATACAGTGAAAACAGGTGTTTACCATGGGGGAATAACATACAAAAGAATCACATAGTGCATTATAAGCATATTAAAAACAAAAGAAAGAGAGGAAAAACCGCTTGTGTCTCTGACTTGGGGTACATTTCACTTAACATCATCTTGCATGTTCATATGTACCTAGCCTTTGATCTTCTCTGCTTGTCCTAGACATGTACTAATCCTTGTAAACAAAGTTAAAACAAGGTAAACTATGGGACCTATGTTTCTTTGGGTCTGGCTTACTTCACTCAATATAATTTTTACCAAGTTTTTCCATTTCCTAACAAATGGGGCAGTGTCATTCTTCCTGATGCAATCCTAGAATTCCAGTGTGTGTGTGTGTGTGTGTGTGTGTGTGTGTGTGTGTGTGTGTGTGTGTGTGTGTGTGTACCACATTTTCTTGAACCATTCATCTACTGAGGGGCATTGGTGTTGTTTCCATATCATAGCTATGGTGAATAATACTGCACTAAACATGGTTGTGCTGGTAGTTTTGTGATCATTTGGGTAAGTGCGCAAAATTGGGGTTACTGGGTCATTGGGGAGCTCTAGGTGGAGTCTTTTGAAGAAATTCCATTATGCTTTCCAAAGTGGTTAAACAACTTTGCACTCCTACAAGTAATGCAGTAGGGTTCCCTTTTAGCCACATCCCCACCAGCATCTGTCATCATTACATTTCTTGATTATAGCCATTCTAACTGGAGTGAGGTGTAATCTCAATGTTTTGATTTGCATTTCATTTAGGACTGGAAAAATTGAGCATTTCTTCATTTTTCTAATGGACATTTTTTATTTCCTCTTCAAAGAAGTCGCTCTTTATGTCTTCAGCCCACTTAGTTATTCGGCAGTTGTTCCTTTGAGGAATTGTTTTTGTGGGATTTATGATTTTGAGTCATAAGTATATTTTAGATATAAGATTTTGTCTGTTTTATGACTCATGAAGAACTTCTCCCAGTAAGTGGGCTTTCAATTGATCTTACTATCTATGATCTTTACCTTGCAGAAGCTCTGCTGTTTCATGCAATCCCATTTCTACAACCTTTTTGTGATTGGTTGTTTCTGGTTCTCTATTAAGAACATTTTGGCCTGTGCTAAAGAGCCCTATTTTCTCTTATCCTTCATGTAATGTTTTCACGGTGTCTGCTTTTATTTTGAGGTCTTTGATCCATTTTGACTTGATTCTCATGCAGGCTGATATATATATATATATATATACACACACACACACACACACACACACACACACACACACACACATATGGCTAGCTTTAGTTTTTATTCAGGTGTTTAACCAATTTTAACAGCACCATTTACTGAAAAGGCTGTCTTCCTTCCATTCTATTTTTTTTAGCTCCCTTGTCAAAGATTAGGTGGCTATAGGTCAGTGGGTTTATTTCTGAGTCTTCAGTCCTATTCCATTGGTCCTCAGTACTGTTCTTGTGCCAGTACCAAGCTGTTTTTATTACTATGGCTTTTTACTATAGTTTGAAATTTGGAACTGATATTACTCCAGTGCTGTTCTTTCTGCTAAGAACTGACAAACCTACAGCCAGCATTATACTTATTGGTGAAAAGTTAAAGCCATTTCTTATTAATTCAGGGAAGAGATAAGGATGTCCCCTCTCTCCACTCCTCTTCAACTTAATATTAAAATGCTAGCTGGGACAATAAGACAAGATGGAAAATTAAAGGGAATCCAAATAGGGAAAGATGAAGTAAAACAAGATGACCAATGGAGTAGAATTGCAAACCCAGAAATGAACCTATAGTCCCATAGCCATGTAATTTTCGATAAGGGAGCTAAACAAAATACAATGGAAAACAAGAGCATGTTCAGTAAATGGTACTGGCAAAATTCGTTAAGTACTTGTAGAAAACTAAATCTAGATCCTTATTTATTACCCTTTCAGAATCAACTCCGAATGGATTAAAGTCTTCAGAGTCAAAGCAGACACTCTGAAAATATTACAGGATGGAATAGGAGCAACCCTAGATCTCCTTGGCACAGGCCTTAATTTTCTTAATGGAGTCCCAGAAACACACGAAAAAAATCAAAAACAGTTTGGACAAATGGGATTGCATGCAATTGCAGAGGTTCTGACTGGCAAAGGACATAGCTAGCAAGATCACTAGAAAGCCCACGGATTGGGAGAAGATCTTCACTAGCCATAAAACGGACAAGGGTCTCATACCTAAAATATACCTGGAACTCAAAAAATTAAATCCCCCAACAACAAATCTTCAAAGAATCAACTGCCCAATAAATAAATGTGCTAAAGACTTAAAGAGAATTTCTGTGAAGATGAAAGAAGGATGGTCAATAAACACATGAAGAAATGCTCGAACTCTCTGGCCATGAAAGAAATGCAAATCGAAACAGCATTGAAATACCACCTAACCCCAGTTAGAATGGCTATAATCAAGAACTCTAATAACAGATGCTGGAGGGGATGTGGACAGGAGAGAACCTTACTGCATTGTTGGTGGCAGTGTAAACTTGTTCAACCACTTTGGAAAGCAATATGGAGGTTCCTCAAAAGACTCCACATAGAACTCCCCTATGACCCTGCAATCCCACTTTTTGGCATTTACCCAAATGTTCACAAACAAGACCACACTAAAGCTTCCAGAACGACAATGTTTATTGCATCATTATTTACCATAGCTAAGATATGGAACCAACCCACATGACCCTCAGTAGATGAATTGATCTAGAAAATGTGGTATATATACACAATGGAATTCTATGCCTCCCTGAGAAAGAATGACATTGCCCCAATCGTTAGGAAATGGAACGACTTGGAAAAAAATTATATTAAGTGAAGTAAGCCAGGCCCAAAGAAACATAGGTCCCATGGTCTCCCTTATTTACAGTAACTAGCATATGTCTGAGTCAAGCAGAATAGGTCAGATAAGTTGATGTTAGGGAAATGAACCCTAAGATATCTATTCAAATGTTTTTTTTTCTTTCATGGGATTGTTTCTAACACATTTATAAGATTATTTCTTTGTTGATTTGTATGTCCCTCCCCCATGGAATAACCCCTGCTTTCACTGTATTTGATGTTGGTAAAATTTGTGGAAGGGAAGGGAAAAAACCAATCATTTAAATAGGGATACAGTTGGACCCATTGCAACAATGAGATGTTCAAGTCGTTATATCGAAAACGAACTTTACTACTTTGGTGGTGGGGAGGAGGATTGGGTGGGAGCATGGAGGGAGGATGGGAAGGGATGTGAAGGGGAAACAAAGTAGGAGGCTACAATGCTTCAGACGAAATGTATTCATTATCTTCCCAGGTAATTTTAATCTCTTTGTACAATTTTTCACAATAAAAAATAATGAATTTAAAAATAGAAAAAAAGAAGAAAAAACATGAAAATGACATGATCTTTTATTTAATGGACCCCATGGACTCCACTCCCAAGTTACGTGAGCTGATCAGAAACTTTGGCCAACTAGAAGAATACAATTTTGTCTCAATAAAACCAAACAAGAAAGGAATAAAAAATAAACAAGAAAGGAATACACAGTTGGAAATTTGGGCTAATTTTGTGATTATGCTTTGAGAAGTCAAGTTTCCTATTGAAATGCAACTCATATATAATGCTCAGTTTTGTTTTAAATTTTGTCTTAATTACAGAACATTTCTAGATGCAAAAGAGCTCATGATTCCCAACCAAAAATTTGGAAAAGTAAGTATCATTCTGTTAGAATCCCAAGAAATGATGAAGGATTACAAAACTTTAAGCCTGATGAAATAGGAAAGTTCGTTTAAAGTAGGACTTTGTAGACCTGGCTAAATCAGAATTTAGATGTAAAATAGATATTTTATGTTTGTAATTTAATATTCTATAGGATACTACAAAATTCTTTTCAAGTAAGAGATTTAATTTACAAATTCACTAATGATTCTGGCATTCTAATTGGCTAGAATATTCTTTCATATAAGGTATAATAAGAACTTCGTTAATAGATAATTCCAACAGTTCATGTGGAAGATGATAATGTGAATAATCTAGGCAAATTGTCAACAAATTGATGACATTAATTTACAAATATAGAAAAGGAGCAATCTTTTGAGATTTTGGTGTAACTCGGTATGAAAAGAGTAATTGTGTGATATTTTTTTCTATCTGTACATAACACAGGAAGAAATTTCCTTAATTATGTACCTCTATACAATGAGAAAAATGCTAGGTTTGAGGTTTGTTTTTATTTTGTTTTTGTTGCTTGGTTTGTAGTAGGGCTTAACCTCTGTGATTAGGCACTGTCCCTGAGCCTGTTTTTGCTAAAGGCTACTGCTCTACCACTTGAACCTCAGTGCCACTTGGGTCTGGCTTTTCCTTATGAGTTTATTGGAGATAAGAATCTAAGGAACTTTCCTGCCTGGGTGGACTTTCAACCATAATCTTCAAATCTTAATATTAAGATATACAGATCTCCTGAGTATCTATGATAGATAATATATATAATAAAATAAAAAATAAAATTAAAAATAAATAATATTTGCGAGTGTTCTGATCTCAAGAATACCACTGCAGGGAAAATGATGTAGCAAAGTTCAGTGTAGTATTTTTTTCCAAAATAGGAAGGGCATCACATTAGCAGAAGTGTAGTATTTTTTCACAATAGCGATAAAGTAGTCATGATGTGAATTTAGGGAATTTTGAGGTGCACCTTACTAGTTGGAAATTGTTGGGCTACGATGACTTTACTGGATAAAAACTTGGGATTGATTGTCATAGAAATAATAGCTTACTCTGATGAACAAATGTTTACTTTCAGGGAATTAATTATTATAGATACTTCATATTTTTATCCTCTACCAGAACGTGTCTATTTTTTTCTGTTGACTTTTAAATATGTAATGCCTCATTGGAACCTGCATCTATTGCTGAATTAATTAAAATCAAACAGGTACTGTTTTGAATGTCTCTGGTATATCATATTCAGAATTTGAAAATGAGTAGTTAGTAATCATAGGAATGTTGAGGAACAGATATATTCTGTCCTCTTAACAATTAGTCAGTTTTCAAAGTTAGGCGTTTCCATAGAATTGAACTGTTTTCTGATTTAGTATGAGACAATACTAAAATAATGTTTTTTTCAAAATAATGGCAAGTATATTCTGAAAATATTGTGTAGTTTGATAACATTTCAGTTGATGTCCCTCTGATAAAGAAAGAGGTAATTCAAATTAGCAGGCAAAATGTTCATTTTTAAAAGGTAATACACATAGAATAATATTTACTATACCAATACAGTGAAATTATATTTTATGCATCTCATTTTTAACTTAATTTTATTTTCAAGGTGATATATAGAAGGGTTGCAATCATTGTAAGCTAGTGGATACATAACATGACAAAGTTTTTACCCCCTCCCTCATTTTTCTCACACTTTTCCTTCACCCCAATACTCCTCACAAGTTGTAATGTAAATTTCTAATGTTATCTTGTGAGTATTGCTATTGCATTGGTTTGCCTTTTGTCCTTTGTCTCACCGTTTTATTGTTCCGCTTCCCTTGCCAAATGAAGATAAATGTATATACAATACATGGGATACTGAAATCAAATACAACAGTGGACAAACCATAGAGGAAAACACAAAAGAAAAAAGGAAATCACATCGTACATTAAAAACAACAACGACAAAGAAAAACCTCTCTTTCCATATCTAAGAGTTTATTTTGCTCACCTCATTTTATGTGGTCATTTATACATAGCTATTGAGCCATTCTGCTCATCTGCTAGGACTATCCTAGATATTTCCTAGTTATTACAAATGAGGGAAATCATGGAAACTGTTACTTTGTGTCTTGCTTATTTTTCTTAGTAAGATTTTTCGAAGTCTTTCCATTTCCTTATGAATTGGAAGCATAGAATTCCTCTGTACATATATAAACAACATTTTGTCAATTCGTTCATCTACTGAGTGGTATATTGGTTTAAAACATGATTGCATGTAAGTATCAATTAAGGCCATGCAAAAATGGCAGATGCCAACTCACCAAATATACTAATATCATGATTTCCAAGGAAGATAGTATTTTATGGTAGTACAAGTGTTGAGATATCTGGATGGGTCTAAAGTATATCTTGCACTGAATTAAGCAGGAAGATATCCAATATCACATAGGATAAAAATGGTAGTGACAAAATATTTCCCTTGAGAAATATATAGGAGGCTGCCAGAAATATGAAGTAGTTGAGATAATTTTGAAGAATTTAGAAATGCAAGCTCAATTATGTCTCTTTAAATAATAATTATGTAAGTAGAGGGGCAAAAAAAGGGTAAGAGAAGAAAATAACTGACAGCAGATAATTGTCCCAAGTTAAAGTATAAAAAGACATAATCTATAACTTCCAAGTTAAAGAGACACCAATATGATATTATCCCACTTAGTTTAGGTTCATGCAAAATACTTACTTGGCTTTTTCCTACTTAAATGCTCCCACAATAACAAAGAATTGAAGCCAGAAGCAGTGGCTCACGCCTGTAATCCTAGCTACTCAGGAGGCTGAGATCTGAGGATCGTGGTTTAAAGCCAGCCCAGGCAGGAAAGTCCATGAGACCCTTATCTCCAATAAATCACTAGAAAACTGGAAGTTTTGCTGTTGCTCAAGCGGTAGAGTGCTCACCTTCAGCTGAAGAGTACATGGACAGCGCCCATGCCCAGAGTTCAAACCCCATGACCGACATACAAACAAACAAACAAAGGATTGAGGTAGTAGTCTAAGATCATTCTTTAAATCTAGAGAGGCAATAGTGCCAATACAACCATTTAAGATTCTGTTTTTATTTCATAAAGTCATAGCATCCTTTTCAAAATCTGTGGACCATAAAATTAAGAATTTATTTTTGACAAATCTGTTACCTTCTTCTATGTGTCTGTTCTTATAGTAGAACTACGTTGTCTTCACTACTAAACATGGTAATACTATTCAAAGGTAGTATGGAGGCTGAAGCTACACCATTTTACAAGATTTCTGTGACTGACCTGTATTCCTTGAATTTACATAAGAGATTATTGAGCAGGTGGACCAATATTCTACAGAGATATCTAAATATTTCATAGTCACTCATATTTCACACCTTGTGAAAATACAAACCCCTGATATTATATATACAAAATGTCTTTAGAGACTGCTCAGTACAACTAAAATTAATTTAGGAATGAGTTAAGATTTAGATAACAGTACAGCATAATATAGCTCAACGATAATGACTTGAGCTGTTCTGCAGAAGAGAGTGAGTGGGGGAAGAATGGTGGACCACATAGGAGCTGTATGTCATTGGTATTGTTTCAAAAAACACAAAGACTTCAGAGAAGAGAAGGAGAAAAATAAAGTGTCCTGAATCTAGTTTCTTTTTAATCAACTTGATAGTTTGGACTGAAAGTCAGATAACAAAGGAAAAATAAAATAGAAAATAAAGCATTGTATAGAGCTGTTACAATGTAAGGAAGTTGTAATAGGAATATAATTAATTTCCAAAGAAATAAGAGAAAGAATAACACTAAGAATTGCTAACGTGGATAGAAGATGGATCACATTTTATCATATATAATTTTTATTTTATTTTATTTTATTTGTGAACATACTGTACAGAGGGGTTACAATTACATGGGCAGGATAATGCGTACATTTCTTACCAAGCATTGCAGCCTCCTCCTTTGTTTACCCTTCACATAGCTTCCCAGCCCCCCCTCCCCCTCCAATCCCAATCCTTTTCTTTCCCCCCCCCCCCCCCGGAACCGACGTTGTAAAGCTCGTTTTGGACAGGACAACTTGTACTTCTCATTGATGCAATAGGTCCACCTGTATCCTTAAACGACTTGTTTTTCCCCATCTCCTCCACAAGTTATACTGACATCAAACATAGTGAAAGCAGGGGTTATACTGTGGGGGAGGGACCCACAAAGCAACAAAGAAATTATCTTATAAATGCGTTAGAAACACATGCATGAAAGAAAAAAACATTAAAATACATATCTAAGGGTTCATTTTCCTAACGTCACATTATCTGACATTTTCTGCTTGACTCATAAATATACTAGATATTGCAAATCAGGAAAACCATGGGGCCTATGTTTCTTTGGGCCTGGCTTACCTCACTTAATGTAATTTTTTCCAAGTTTTTTCCATTTCCTAACAAATTGGGCAATGTCATTCTTTCTGATAGAGGCATAGAATTCCATTGTGTATATATATATACCACATTTTCTTGATCCATTCATCTACTGAGGGGCATCTGGGTTGGTTCCATATCTTAGCTATGGTAAATAATGCTGCAATAAACATAGTTGTGCTGGTAGCTTTAGTGTCGTCTTGTTTGTAAACATTTGGGTAAATGCCCAAAAGTGGGATTGCTGGGACATAGGGGAGCTCTATGTGAAGTCTTTGAGGAACCTCCATACTGCTTTCTAAAATGGTTGAACAAGTTTACATTCCCACCAACAATTAAGTAAAGTTTCCCTTCTGTCCACTTCCCCTCCAGCATCTGTTGTTGTTAGAGTTCTGGATTTTTGCCATTCTAACTGGAGTGAGGTGGAATCTCAATGTTGTTTTGATTTGCATTTCTTTATGGCTAGGGATGTTGAGCATTTCTTCATGTGTCTATTGGCCATCCTTCTTTCTTCTTCAGAGAAGATTCTCTTTAAGTATTTCGCCCACTTATTTATTGGGCAGTTGTTTCTTTGAGGATTTGTTGTTGGGGGATTTAATTTTTGAGTTCCAAGTATATTTTAGATATGAGACCCTTGTCCCTTGTATGGCTAGTAAAGATCTTCTCCCAATCCGTGGGCTTTCTATTGATCTTGCTAGCTATGTCCTTTGCCATGCAGAAGCTCTGCAACTTCATGCAATCCCATTTGTTCAACCTTTCTTTGATTTGTTGTGTTTCCTGGTCTCTATTCAGAAAATTTCGGCCTGAGTCAAGGAGACCTAGGGTTTCTCCTATTCCATCCTGTAATGTTTTCAGAGTGTCTGCTTTGTCTTCCAGGTCTTTAATCCATTTGGAGTTGATTCTGGTGCAGGGTGATATATAAGGATCTAGCTTTAGTTTTCTACATGTAGTTAACCAATTTTGCCAGCACCATTTACTGTAGAGGCTGTCTTTCTTCCATTCTATTGTTTTAGCTCCCTTATCGAAGATTAGATGGCTATAGGTCTGTAGGTTCATTTCTGGGTTTTCAATTCTATTCCATTGGTCCTGAGGTCTGTTCTTATGCCAATACCAAGCTGTTTTGATTATTATGACTTTATAGTATTGTTTGAGATTTGGTGTTGATATTCCTCCGGCAGTGTTCTTTCCGTTGAGGAGCATTTTTGCTATTTGGGGTCTTTTATTGTTCCATATGAATTTTTGGATTGCCTCTTCTATTTCCTTGAAGAATGAGGTTGGAATTTTGATAGGTATCGCGTTGAAATTATAGAAAGCCTTGGGAAGTATTGCCATTTTTACAATGTTAATCTTTCCAATCCAGGAGCATGGGAGGTTTTCCCATTTTTAAAGTTCTGTGTTGATTTCCTTTTTCAAGATTTTAGTTTTCATCATAGAGGTCCTTCACTTCTTTGGTTAAGTTAATTCCTAGGTATTTTATTTTTTGTGGGGCTATTACAAATGGAGTTACTTTCCTAATTTCAGCCACACTTTTCTCATTGTTGGCATACAGAAAAGCCATTAGCTTTGGGGGGTTAATTTTATACCCTGCTACTTTGCCAAAGTTTTGAATCAGCTTGAGTAATTTGGGTGTGGAGTCTATGGGATTCTTTAAATACAAGATCATGTCGTCTGAAAAGAGGGAGAGTTTTATTTTTTCTTTCCCTATTTGGATCCACTTTATGTATGCATCTTGTCTTATTGCTGTAGCTAGGTATCTAATACTAGATTGAAGAGAAGTGGAGAGAGTGGACATCCGTGTCTTGTTCCTGAGTTAAGAGGAAATGGCTTCAGTTTTTCACCATTAAGTATAATGCTGGCTGTAGTTTTGTCATATACAACCTTTATTGTATTGAGGAATGTCCCATGGATTCCTAATTTTTCCAAAACCTTCATCATAAAGGAGTGTTGGATCTTGTCGAATGCTTTTTCTGCATCTATTGAGATAACCATGTGGTTCTTATTCTTGCTCCTGTTGATGTGATGAATAATATTAAGTAATTTGCGTCTATTGCACCAGCTTTGCAGCCCTGAAATTAATCCTGTTTGATCATGGTGTATGATTTTTTGAATGAATTGTTGAAGTCGTTTGGCCAAAAGTTTGTTGAGAAGTTTTGCATCAATGTTCATCAAAGAAATGGGTCTATAGTTCTCTTTCTTTGATGATTCCCTGCCTGGTTTTGGGATGAGGGTTATGATGGCTTCATAGAATGTGTTCCGTAGTGAACTTTCTCTTTCAATTTCATTGAAGAGTTGGAGGAGTATTGGTGTGAGCTCTGCTTTGAAGGTCTTGTAGAGTTCCGCTGTAAAACCATCTGGTCCTGGACTTTTCTTAGCTCGCAGGTCTCTTATTGCTCTTTCTATTTCAATGCTTGATAGGGGCCTGTTAAGCTGGTTTAACTCATCTTAGTTTAGTTTTGGAATGTCAATATTTGCTAGGAAGAGGTCCATTTCTGTCAAGTTCTCAAACTTATTAGCATAAAGTTTTGAGATATATTTCTTTATAATGTTTTGAATCTTGGTTGTTTCCATGGTGATGTTTCCATTCTCATCTCTGATTTTATTTATTTGGGTGTGTTCTCTACTTTTTCTGATAAGATTTGCTAAGGGTCTGTCAATTTTGTTAATTTTTTCGAAGAACCAACTCTTTGTTTTGTTGATTCTTTCTATAGTTTTTTTTGGATTCTAATTCATTTAATTCTGATTTAATTTTAATTATTTCTTTCCGTCTACTGGATTGGGGTTTATTTGCTTCTCTTTTTCAAGGAGGTTTAGATGTGTCATTAAGTTGTTGGTTTCAGACCTCTCCAATTTGTTGATGTAGGAACTCAGACCTATAAACTTGCTTCTGAGTAGTGCTTTTGCTGTGTCCCAGAGGAGCTGATAATTTGTGTGTTCATTTTTGTTGAATAGCATGAACTTTTGAATTTCTGTTCTAATCTCTTCCATGACCCACTCGTGATTAAGCAGTGTGTTTTTCAGCCTCCATGTGATAACAGACTTTCTTTGGTGGCTTTTGGTGTTGAGTTCTAATTTTAATCCCTTGTGGTCAGAGAGCATACAAGGTATAACTTCAATGTTTCTGAATTCAGGCAAATTTGCTTTGTGGCCTAAAATGTGGTCTATTTTACAAAATGTTCCATGTGCTGCTGAGAAAAATGTGTATTCTGATGCTGCTGGGTGAAATGTTCAGTAGATATCTGTTAAATCTAGTTGATCTATGCAGCTGTTTAGATCTGCCGTTTCTCTGTTGAGTTTTTGCCGAGTTGATCTACCTAGTGGGGAGATTGGTGTGTTAAAATCCCCACAATTAATGTCTTTGGATTTATATGTGATTTGAGGGAAAGTAGTGTTTCTTGGATAAATTTGGGTGCTCCATTGTTTGTCGAGTAGATATTTAGAATTGTACCATCCTCCTGATAGAGAGATCCCTTAATTAGTATGTAGCGACCTTCTTTATCTCTTCTCACGAATTTTAATTTGAAGTCTATTTAATCTGATATTAGGATTCCAACTCCCGCCTGTTTATGGGGGTCGTTTGCTTGGTAGATTTTGTTCCAACCTTTAACATTGAAAATGTGTTTGTTTTTATGGGCAAGATGTGACTCCTGAAGGCAGCAGATAGAAGGGTCTTGTTTTTTAATCCAACTAGACAGTCTATGTCGCTTAATTGGAGAGTTCACTCCGTTAACGTTAAGAGAAAGGACTGAGAGGTATTTGGGAGTTCCTGCCATGTTATCCACCTTCTTGGGGGCTGCAAAAACTGGGTTTTTCCTATGGTTCTTGGAGTCTCAGTTTGTGTGCAGTTTCTTGGCCTTTACTTTGGTCTTTAAGAATCTTTTGTAGGGCTGGTTTGGTGGAGATGTATTGTTTCAATTTTTGTTTGCTATAGAAGGTTTTTATTTGGCCTTTAGTTATGAAGGAGAGTTTAGCTGGGTACAGTATTCTTGGTTGATAGTTGTTTGTTTTTAGGGGATGACATGCATTATTCCAGGCTCTTTTTGCTTTGATTGTCTCTGTTGAGAAATCTGAGGTGATTCTAATTGGTTTCCCTTTATAGGTGATTAATCTTTTCTCCTTGACAGCTTTAAGGATCTTTTCCTTTTTCTGAGTTGATCCTGTGTGGTTTATAATGTGAAGGTGGGATGTCCTATTCTGGGCTGGTCTGTTTGGAGTTCTAAATGCTTCTTGTATCTGAATAGGCCTATCTTTTTGCATGTTTAGGAAGTTCTCTCCAAGGATCCTATGAAACAAATTTCCTAGGAGATTAACTTCTGTTTCTAGGTGCTTCTCTACACCCATTATCCTTAGATTAGGCCTTCTGATTGTGTCTTCCAAGTGTTGGATAGATCTATCATATTTCTTGGACTTGTCTTGGGTGGTTGTATGTTCTTTCTCTATAATATCTAGGCTGTCTTCAGTCCCTGAGATTCGATCTTCTGCATGGTCTAACCTGCTGTCTAGATTTTCTACTTTGTTTTTTTATCTCTTTTCCTTCTAATTGGTCAGCTTTGATGGCTTCAAAATCTTTGTTGAAGCTTTGTTTTAGATCTTTTATGAATTTCTTTACTTCCTTAATTTGATGTTTAGTGTTGATTCTCAGATCACTTAGTTGATTGGTTATGGTTTACTTGGACTCCCATTCCTTATGTTGGGTTCCATTCAGCATTCCCTTTGTGGTCTCCCTGACTTCTTTCATTTCTTTGTTAATGGATTCCATGAATGCCTTTAGTGATCTTTGTGTATTCTCTACCTGGTCTCTCAATTCCTGTATTACTCTTTGATTAGCTTCCTCCCATTCTTGGGATTCCTGTAGTTCTCTATGAGTGTTCTCAGCCTCTTCAGGCCATTCCTGCCTTTCTCTTTGAGTATTCTCAAGCTGCTCATGCAAATCCTGTGTCAGTTTTTGAGTAGCTTCCTCACGTTTATGATATTCCTGTATAAATTTTTGGATTGCCTCCTCTCTCTCCCTATCACGCTCATACAGAGTCCTTTGTATGCTTTCAATCTTTTGATTTATCATGTTTGCCAACAGTGTTCGTAGAAGTATTTGGGAATTCTCCTCTGGATTATTCATTATCTGTTCTGTTCCTTGATTATCGGTATTGGGAATTGAGATACCCGGATTTGCCATTTTTCTTGTGTTTTTCCGGCTTACTCTGCCCATTTGAGATGAAAATAGCACCAGGTTTGTGCTAGAACACTATCTTAAGGCAAGCATCAACCCAAGTCTGAATTTGCACAGTCAATAGTCTACAGATGCAGTCTAGTTCAACAGATACATCTATTCAACACCAAATACCTATATGTTAATGGGCTACGAACCGCAAAGTAGAATTTGGAAGACCAGAAATTATTAGGGTTAGGGAGAGATGTGGGTAAAAAAATAGGAATAGATTGATGTGGGGAGGCTCAGGGAGAGTTAAGTAAGTCCTAATCTCAAAGCAGGAAGTAGGTTGGGTAGGATGAAAGTAGAGAGAGAGAAAAAAAGAAGAAAGGGAACAGGAAAAGAAAAGAGACCAGAAAAAATAGAAAGGTAGAAATTAATAAAATTATGTAGATCGATAACAATCTATTTAGATAAGAACGGGAATTTATTGAGAGAATGGGAGGGATATAAAGGAGATGTGAAAAACTTAAAAATAAAAATACTTAAAATATTATATAGTTATAAAGAGGTAGTACTGCTATTAAGGAATTTAAGTCTTAGAGGTTTTGACTTGAGTAATAAATTTGTGGATTAAGTGTGTACACAATAGGGGATAGGGTCTAATAGTCAACTACAGGTTTATCTGAGGATGTGCAGGACAAGAATTAAGTCACATAAGGAAGAACGAAAGAGAAGAGAAGGTGAAAAGGATAAGAAAGGAAGAAGAAAAAGATGAGTAGTTCAGTAGAGCTAAACAAAAAACAAAAAGATAATTAAAAAAGAAAAAAAAAAGAGAAAGAAGACCAGAAAAGAAAGAAAAAAAATTATAAGGGGAAAAAAAGTTTCTGGAAAACAATTTTTTTTCAAAAAAGGCAAAGATTAAAGATTAAAAAAAAGTTTTAGAAAAGAAAAAAAAAATTTATACAAGGTACCAAAAATAAAAAATAAAAAAAGAAGACGAAGAAGAAGAGAAAAAAAAAAAACAACAACAACAAAAAAGAAAAAAAAAAACTTCTTTGATTTTTTTGGGAGGAGTGGGAAAAATCCTGTATCTCCATTGTGTCCGTAACCAGCCTCTTGTTGGAGTCTCTGGTGTGCTTGTGGTCCTGTGCCTTGGTTGGTTTCTTAAGTCAGTTTGTTCAAACAGGCAGAAAAATGCTCTGCTTTACACAGGATTTGGCGATCCTCCTCCCAGGCTCGTTCATTGGGAGGCAGATATGTTTTGAGTATCACAAAAGAGGGGGATGCAGTGATGAGGCTAGGTTCTGGGTAGAGTTGAGGCCTTTCAACAAACAGTAGCTTTTCCGGGGCTAGTTTGTGAAAACCTCACAGAGTCCAGCCTGGAGCCATTCTCAGGCTTTCTGTTTACTGAATTTCAATTGATTGTAGAGGCTGCTAGAGGGAGGGGCAGCCTCTGGCTATGATTACCCAGTGAAGAAACCCACTCCTAGGGCTGGTGCCCGAGCTGGGTGACTTTTCCATGGGTGGAGCTGAGTCTGGCAGGTCACACCGCCGTTAAGTTCTTGTGACCTGCTAAATGACTCATTTTATTCCAAGGCCTGAGTTGGAGCTAGCAGCTCCTCCGAGCTTTGTCGGTATCCAAGATGGAGATCACCGGTGCTGTGGTGGGGAGGGGTGGCCTTCCCTCCTCTGCTCCCTGAGAAGGAGTGAGGACGTCAGGCTACTACTCATGCCGAGTCTTAGTTCCTGGGTTGTCTCTGGTCTGCGAACTGCAGGATGAAGATGTCTGCTCCTTGTCAGTTCTTGCTGGTGTTGAGTAGAATCCGCTTGCCTGCTGCATCTGGCTCCTTCGTCCTGGACTCTCTGTTGCTCAGGTATGACTCCTGCGCTCACCCACCGCCGGCTGCTGCCGCCGCGGCGGCTGCTGGCAAGAGCTCAGAAGTGTCTTCTTGCCTGGGTTTCCTTCTCTGGCCTAACTCTCTATCCTGTGATGGCACACTTGGTGTAATTCTCTGGCTTAGGACAGTTCACTGGAACTCTAAACTGCTTTCTATGCAAGAGCTTATTAGACTCCAGATTCTCCTCCACCATCTTCCCCCGTCCTATCATATATAATTTTGAAATAACATACTAGGAATGAAAATACAAAAGTCATAATTTAAAATACAATTTGTATTATAACTAGATAGTATAGCTCAGTGCTAAAACATTGGCCTAACATATGTGAAGCAATTGTGTGATCTCCCAAGCATTACAAAGTACACACAAAACTCACACACAAAAAACACACATAAACACACACACACCGCATACACACATTTGTTATTATCATATTAAACAGAGAAAATTATCACAAATAGTAAAAGTATTTTAATATATGAAATCATAATATTGCCCATACAATTTAAAAGTTTAGAAGAAATAAAATATTCACAAGATACTTGGATTCTTATAGATTAAGTAAATTGAAAATTAATAAATAAAAGATATGAGAACTTTGCAAACAAGTCTTAAATAATAAACATTTTGAAATATGTGTCCTTTTATTTTGACAAAAGATTGATGTTTCTGGTGTTTTAACTCAAGATTTAGAATATGATAACCAAGTGCTCTATATCTTGCTAGGGATGGCTATATCTCTAATCATTTCACTCTGGAAATTTTATGATAAAGTATCATAGTTTTTCAGTCTCTCCCGAATTACAAACTCTATTTACACTTCCGACCATAGTTAGAAAATAGAAAACACAAACCACTATGCCTAGCTCAAACATTTTTTTTTTATTCAAGTACAAATATTTCCAAAAAGTGACTAAGTAATAAAGCCTTTTGCAGGCCCAGAGTTCAAGCCCCACGACCGACAAAAAAAAAAAAAAAAGATATAAAGCCTTTTTTAATAAAGTATATGCTTCTTGAAAATGCAGTATTTGTTACCTGGACAAATATCTTTAGAAATAATAAGAAAATAAATTTATTTAAATTCACCAACCATATAAAATTTAAGAAAATAATTTTTACATATTCACATGTTAACTATTTTGAAAGCAAAATATATGTCTGAATAATTTACATGTGTTAAAATTATGCAAAACTAAATTAACTAATTCTACAAGTCTGAAAAAAGAATTACCCTAAAGAAACAAAACAAAATAAGTTCAAAATTTGAAATTCAGAAAATAAAATGAAGTGTAATCTTTAGTTGACTTAAGTAACTGTAAACACTCTGTATATCAATTTTATAATAAAAAATGCATGAACAAAGAAAGAAAAGTACCCATTTGACAATCGCTACAGGAGATACCTTAGTAGTTTTTTTTTTTGAGTGTGCAAAGAAAACAATGGAAGAGATAACAATGTTCCTTCCATAATAAATGTACACATTACCTTAATTATGTAACTGTATCCCCTCTGTACATTACCTTTACAATAAAATTATATTGAAATTAAAAATAAACTAATTAATATACCAATTATAAATTCGTAGAGAGCTAGGAATGTGGCTCAGTGTTAGAGCGCTTGCCTTGCATGCTTAAGGCCCTGGGTTAGATTCCTCAGCATCACATAAACAGAAAAAAAAGCCAAAAGTGGCGCTCTGGCTCAAGTGGTAGAGTGCTAGCCTTGAGCTAGCCTTAAGGGA
Organism: Dipodomys spectabilis; assembly: GCF_019054845.1. Lineage (NCBI taxonomy): Eukaryota > Metazoa > Chordata > Mammalia > Rodentia > Heteromyidae > Dipodomys > Dipodomys spectabilis. The sequence goes on from NW_024871123.1 coordinate 560,572, forward strand.
CAGCACCCAGGACCAGAGTTCAGGTTCCAGGACAGAACACCCCCCCAAAAAAAACAACAGAATTACTAGAAGACATTCGTTAAAACCTTTTTAGAAATTGACCCAAAGTACCCAAGTAATATAATTTGATGATACTATTTAAATACTTCAACCTCAGCCAAGAAGCCAAAAGTTTAAAAAGTGTTACAAAGTAATAAATCAGAATATGTTACAATTAATAATAATCATAAGATGAATTTATAGTGGTAGTCAAATATGTAAGAAATGAGGCAATTTGCCATTCGTTTGCAATGAATAACTGAGAAAGAATTTTCTAGGTCTTTTAAAATATATAAAAACTTTAATGAAGAAACTATTGTCACATCATATGATAACCAGATGAAGCTGATATTAGAACAAAGAGCAGATTATACTAAGTTTTGGATGTTAATGTCCATAAATATTTTGGTTGTGGGAAATTGTGTTCAACTTGGGGTACTGTTTTTGTTAGACTGGTGTCATATCAGTAGTAAATTTTAGGATAGGGGTTCCCTTTTCACAAAACATGCACTTGATCTGTCTTTTTAGCCTTCCCATTATCAATGGCATAAGAGTTGCACACCAACTTGTCTAGATTCCTACCTTGGCTGGCCTGGATTCTGCAGTCCTTCCAATCTTAACATATAGATAGTGCTGGATGGTAGAAATAACCCAATGCACCAAGCTATAGATTGAGAAGGAAGTCCATTAAAATTTTGGCCTGGGTTCTGTTCTCAAGCTTCCTCAATAGTTTAGAGTTCAGATGGGAGACCCTGGTGCCAAGCAGTAAGAGTATTTTTTAAAGCAAATAGACATATATATAACTTAAGCATGTGAACACCTCAGGACAAGAATAAAAGAGCAGTGAAGCATAGAGGACAGGCCCAATTTTAACTAGCTACTTAGAGGCTGAAGAAGCTTAGCTAGCTACTCTGGAGGCTGAAATATGAAGACCACTATTCAAAGCCAGTCCAATCATGAAAATAAACGCGATTATCTCCAAAAAAACAGAAGTGGAACAATGGCTCAAGTGGTAAACCACTATCCTTGGTCACAAAAGATTAGGGAGAGTTCCCAGGCACTATCAAGCCTCAGGAATGATGAATGAATGAATGAGCACTAGCACATGCGTGTGCGTGTGTACGCGTGCATGTGTAAAAACACACTCTCTCTCTCTCACACACACACACACAAATGAGTATTTCAATGCGAAGTTCTTTTTTTTAACCGTGCTGTAATCTATTTCCCTGTATTAGTTTACAAGTATACAAAATCAGCTAAGCACCTATTTACATACAACTCATTATGTTTTTCTAAAGTCAACTCTCCTTTTGGAAGCAGACTTTTATTTGACCCAAAGGTAAATTATTCAGGTCGATTCATCTCCCTCAATTCTGTAGAATTAGATGATTGTTTAGCTTCCTCCAAGCAATATAATTTTGTGAAGCCTCTGTCAAACAATTAATAATAGGTTTTTTTTCTCCTTGCTACCATCTGTAGTTTTATTATCTTCATATATTTCGTGATCTGTCTGTGTATGACAAAGACTGCTGTGAAAATAAAAAGACACTTCGCAGCACTTATCATTTATATACAATTCATAGATATGAAGGTGTTTAAATATTATTGAAATTGCTTTGGAATAAATTATGTTCACATTGACTATCGTGAAAAATAAGAATTGGTTTCTCAGCACTTTAGGTAAGAACTTTATTGAAAGAATCAAAAGTAAAAGTAGGAACAACTCAACACATACATTCAAATCAAACAAAACAACCCAAGGAAACAAATTAATTGAGTACTCATGAACATGCAGGAAATGCAAAGTCTTAAAAATCATCAGTTATGACAAGCTTATGAAAATCCTGACTACATGGGAGTCTACTCTTGTGAGGATACAGGTTAAAGCCCAGACTGGACAGAAACATCTGTACACAATGCCATGTACCTGTTATTCTAAATTCCAGGAAGAATAACATAACATGGACTGAGAATAAGATCATACACAAGTATCTGAAAAATAATCAGGATAATTTAGGGCTGGAGACAGGACAAAGTGGTAAGAACACCCATTTAGGAGGCACAAGACACTCAATTCAAACTCTAATATTATGGGTATTAAAGTAAAAAGCTATGATTTTAAATAATTGGAATAATTGTAAGATTTGAATATTTGAGTGGAAAAATGCATGAGAGAGAAGAAAAATGCATGAGAGAGATAGAATGAACCCATGGTGCAATGCTTTCAACTTAAGTAAAAATCTTTTGTGGTACTTCAGACAAAACAGAGTTAACTTGCAAATGAGCACGGTTGTGCATTTGGGTGATGGAAATACTTTACTTACACAGGTGTAAATTAAATAGATATTATTTGGGTAGATTGTATTTCTTGAACTAAGAGCCTGGATGATGTCCCTGAGATTTTTCTCTCAAGGCTACCGCTCTACTACTTTGAGCCACAGTTCCAATTCTGATTTTCTGTTGTTTGTTTGGTGATAAGAGGCTCCTGGACTTTCTTGCCCAGGATGGCTTCAAACCATGATCATCAGATCTCAGCCTCCCGAGTAAACAGGATGCCAGACAATAGCCGCCGATAGTTTTAATAATTTAGTAAATTGTACAGTTACCGAAGTTGTACATTATCATTATAACCTGTGTAATATATGTGTGTATGTATATATCAATGCATACGGATAGAAATACTTTAACATATTTTTGTATCTACAGTAGATTTACGAAATCATCCTTATAAAATAAAATGGAAACAAAAGTTAATAAGGATCAAAAAAAAGGAAATTATCACGCTTCTTGTTTTTGAATGGAATACGAATTGCGAGAATCAATTTGGGAAAACCATCTCTACGTTAACAAAATGGATAAGAGGTATTAATTCCAATCCATCTATTTGCCCATATTGTGCAACCTCACACATGAGTGTCAAAATCAAACAACACTTTTTGCCTTTGCTTTTAACTCACCTGTTATAATTTACGGGTTAGATGAAGTAATCAAATAAAGATTAAAATAATGTTATGTGAGGCTATGAATTAGAGCCGAAAATTATTTAAAACATGGTAATACCTAATTAAATTCCATTTTTCTTACTTTTACTCTGTCATGTACCTCATTCCCATATTAGGAAAGTATATAGAAGGTTCTCATTGAATTATATGTACAATTATGAAAAAATGTATTGAAAGAATATGGGCATAATGTGGTTTTAGCTTATTGAGACATGTAGGGTGAAGTGTGTTTTTGAGGACTAGCAATATATTGTGATGAAGATGAAGGGAGGGATGTGCTTATTCTGGAAAACTGGCTAGAAGATTGCTCCCATAAAGGTAGTGATGAATTCTTCCAAAAGGTTACAGTAAAATCACTTTCACAAGCATGTTCACTGCTGCACAATTCACCGTAGCCAAGTTACGGAAACAGCCCAGATGCCCTTTGGTGGAGTGATGGTTGGAGAATGTGTGGCACATATACACAATTGGATTGCACCCATCCATTTTGAAGACTGTTACATTATTTGCAAAGAAATAGATAGATCTAAAAATTTATTAAGTGAACTAAGTCAGAGCCAGACACACAAAGGACCCATGTTCTGTCTCATATTTGGAAGCTAGAAATTTATACAAGTTTACACAAAAATATTAACCAAAGCATGTGATTTGCAGAGGAGTATTTCAAAGGTGTAATTTCTTAGAAAATTGAACTTTACTCCAACTAAATGAATACCAGGACACTATCACTTGAAAGATGTTAGTGGAAGTCAAAAGGAAGGAATAGAGTTATGGAGGAAGAGAGTGAAGGTATAATATTCAATGTAGATGTATGAAACTAGAAAAATTAAACTTCGATGAGCTTTGGAAGGGTTTGGAAATGTTATATAAAGATCCATTATATTTAAAAAAAAATGATTTGTTGAATGGAAATTCCCTTGTACAAGTATTTAAGATAAGAAAAATATAATTAAAAACAATGGAGACATCTGATCTTAAATTCTATTTCTGTCTCTTTTAAAAAATAAAATTATTTGCTCTATAATTTGATCAGAGGGATGGATTTTGTGGCTAGCTAGATCATTGCACATCTGTCTCTCTCTTCCTCTCTCCCTCTCATGGTTCTCACAGGTAATATTATCTTAATTTATTTTGCTTTTATGTTTTTTGGTTGCATCATTTCACTTTCTGCTCTGTCATTTCCGAATTCATTTACATATAAGGCATTATTTCCTATTTTCTCATTCCTAGAATAAGCTGCACATGAAGACACCACTGATCTTCATTTTCAGTTTGTCCCTTTGAATACGGAGGAAAATCTTTCCTCTGCTCTCTACCAAATCCCTACTCTCCAGATAGAATAATTTAGAATAGTATAAATGAAAAAAGAGAAAATAAATAATAGTGAAAAAAACAGATGCAGAAAATTCACCGGATTTTTCTGACTAGTTTATCCAATGTGAACTATTGGGGAAATACATGGACAGCTCATTCTCACTGGCACTCAAAGTGTCTGGTCAGGCAATTCTGATGAAGTTGAGGAACAAGATGAAAAAGTGAGAAATGGTATCAATTGCAAGAAAAAATGGAATAGAATCAAGCAAATTTCTTCTTTGTTCTGCTGAAAGTAATCACCCTACTACAGTGCAGAGACTACTTTCCATAAAGGCCACTCATGTGAACACTAGGGATAACGATGATTACACACCTCTTCATCTAGAAGCCTACTGTGGACACTTAGACATTATCCATGAGTTGGTGGCTCATAGCAGATATTCATGGAATAACTGTGAATGGCTGGACACCCCTGCACAGTACTTATACATGGGATAATATCAGAGTGGCTTCTTTATTTCATCATGATGCAGACACCAAAGGCCAAACCAAAGGCCTCTTGACCCCCTTGTATCTTGCTGCTGGGTATAGATATAGCAAAGATACGCTGGATCTCTTTCTGTTGACCCATTATATCAAACCAGATCTGAACACAACTTGGAAGAAACTGCATTTGATATTGCCAAAAGGATAAGTATGTATCACTACCTCTTTGAAGTTGTGGAAAGCTGTACAAATTGTTCTCTTAAGTCCTAATGTTTCCATTAAGTTTCTTAAATTTCAAAATTGCCAGTCCATCCCATGTGTCCATACAAAATATTTTCACAATACAAAGCAACAGCAATATTTTACGTTAGAAATTCATGGATTCCATGGTACTTTTCCAAGTGAATTGCCTGAGTTTGATGTCAAAATATATTCGACTTTTTTGTATACATCTGTAATGATTTCTATAGAGTTTGTGATTTTTTAAATCAGAAATAATTTTAACTTATCTGTTGAAATGAGTAGTATAGAAACTAAGGATATTTCTGGTGCTTGTCTGAAAAAAGTATATTTTAAAATATTTAGTATTCTGTTTATATAATGTCCATAATCTATTTCTTTCTCTCCTAGATATAATACTTTGAATTCGACATTGTTTTTATAATATATGGATTCATTACTAAATGTGTTCTTTCGCATTGCATTCCATATAGAAACAGTTTAAGATTCCTTTAATTCCTAGGTCCTTATAGAATTTTATTTATTTGGGATAAAATGACAATGTTATCTAATTTCAAAGTTTTATAAATGTTATGCTATGTAAAGGCCTTTCTGAAAAGGTGAAGATTGAATACACTGATGTCAAACTAACTTTTATTTCTATGAATTATATGTATTATTACACTTGTATATTTGTAATCAATTTTTTCATAACTGTTTTCCATTTCTTGCATCTGAAGAATGAAAAATATGGAATACTTCGCAAATTTTCATATCATTAACATGGCTCTCGTGAAAGAGCCATGTTAACCTCTATATTGTAATTCGGGTAGATGTGCTGCTAAAGCATGTAGTATCCTGTAAATTTAAGTAGTTAACGATGCAATCTTAAGACAGGCATATATCCTTGGTTGCCTATTTGTAACAAGGAAACCTTATTGTTCCCTAAATTGCTATTCATCTTATTTTTGTAAAATTTGTTTATGGTGGAAAAAACTTACATTGTTTGTTCAATTGCTCACATTTGCAATTTTTTGTCAATAGCCATTTTAAGTCTTTTTCATTTGAAATTTGATAATACTTTGAAGCCTTTATAGGTAGGTCCAAATAGATTGTTTTAGGTTATAAATCACCTATATCTGCTGTAAATATTTTCTTCTGCATGTTCTCTTGGTCTGAACTGGATACTCCAATCCTGAGCCACACTTGATAGCTTGTAAAGATAGAATGGAAGAAACAAGATCAAGAACCCATTACTCCACCGGAGAGGAAACAGTCCTCTCTGTTTTCTCTCATTTCTATTGACTACTTTCATTCATAAGTTTATGTCAAGTGATTTACATTATATATTTCCTTCTTTGTTCTGGCAAAGTAATTGTTCAAAATAATTCAGTAAATATTATATTCCACTTTTTTCTATGATGCTGTTTACTTCTCCAAGTGAGTCCATTAAACTTCTCACTTGCATTTCGGTGTCACGGAAACCCAGCATCAATGTTAATGAGGACAATCTCTAATGTAAAACTTTGTCTCCAAAATACTACTCCAAGAAGCTGTGATCACAAATATTTAGATATACTTTTTTCTTTTTTCTTTTACCTTGAAAGTCTTCTTATGTCTAAAGTGCCCTAAAAAATCAGTACTCCACCAATTTTTGGTTCAATCACTTTTAAACTCAAAGATATATTTTGCTAACAAGATGCTTAGAGGAAACCGAAGAATACTCCATTTTGTCTTCTCTCTTAAGACTCTCCTTACATACAATATCAGGATCAGTGAAGCTATTCTTTCCAAAATTATTTCAATAGATTATTTTTCTCTTGGACTTGCATTTGCTCAGCAGAATGTATGGAAAAGAATAGAGTATAATCACCCATACCTTGGATGACAGTGTCTGTTACAAAAGGACAATGCTCCTATGTGCTATTTCTCTGTCCTCCTCTTAGATCTTGCCTGATTTCCAACAAATCACAGATTCTTGGCTTCAAGTCTAGTGAAGGTGAAGGACTATAAGGCCTTCCCCACTTCTAAATCTTCATGGTTTCTCTTTTAAAACTCTTTTATTTTGATGTGGAATTTATTTTCATATCTTCATTCAATCCGTTCTAAATTGTAGTGAGGTAAATAGGCTCTGTAAAATCACTTTAGTTACCAAAACTATTAAACCAATCTGTATCAAAAGTTTGGCCTCCCTCCACTGCTGAAACCAAAATGCTTACCTTGGGCTTCTAAGAATCCGTTTTCTTGCCTTTTCAATTTGCTCAATTCTTTTCTGATTCCAAAACTTTTTGGCTTATGTAATAAGAGAAGTCTTCACTTTCTCATGTTAATAAGGAGCTACTAAGAAATGTGAAATCATCGGTTTCAAGTAACCAGTCAGATTTTTTCTGTGGTTCAGTGCTTCACGTGCAAAGTCATTGTAGAAGATATTAGAAACAGAAAAGTGTAAACCCAACACCTTCTTTCATTGTTGAGGGCACTTTCTCCTTAAATATTTTGAACCAATTATCTTTTTCAGAGAATTACTGTTTGGTAATTAAAGTCATTTCACAAATTTTGATGTCTATTTTTAAAGAACTTTGAATTTAAATTCCACTACAACGTTGTTTCACACAGTAAGAGTAGATTTCCTGGGTAAGGACAATTCTCAAGGGAACCTACAGGATTTATAGCAAGGTTTCTGAGGTTTGTTTTTTTAGTGTGAAAATGAGCCATCTTCATCCTCATTGCTCCCTCTCAGCTAAGTCTCCATGGATTACTTTGCATGAAAGCCTATTCTCCCAAGCAATTTTAAATTTTCATAATATGCTAAGTTGTTAAAAAAATTTGAACAAATTAAAATTTACCTCTCATAATTTTAAAACTCTTTTGAAATTCCTTTATTAGAACCGCAAATTCACCAATCCTAACTCCACCGTTACCATCAATAACAGTTAACATTTTGTTTTCATAATATAGTGTCCATGATACTATTATTTTCTTGAGGCTTTGTTATGCATATATATAACCCTATAAGCTGATTCTGAGCAAAATGACCTTCAAGACATGGAAGCAGAGATTATTGTTTGCGGTTGTTGTTTTTAATGTACTATGTGATTTCTATTTTCTTTTTGTTTTTTCCCCTATGCTTTATTCCCTACTGTATTTGATTTTGGTAGCCTGTGTATTGTGTATATATTTACCTTAATTAGGGAAAGGAAGAGGAACAACAAAATGGTGTGACAAAGTTAAAAGGCAAACCAATGCAATAGCAATACTCACAAGACAATATGTTGGAAATGTATATTACAAGTTGTGAAGGGTATTGGGGTAAAGGAAGACTGTGAAGAAATGAGAGATGTGGTAACAAGTTTGAAAAGTTATGTATTCACTACCTTAAAATTACTGTAACCCCATGGTACATCACTTTGACAATAAAATGAAATTTAATAAATACGCTGCATGAAATAAAATTAAACTGTATTGGTATAGTAAATATTCTTTTTGGAGTAACTTTTTAAAAATCAATACTGTTTGTCATCTAATTTGAATTAATTACCCCCTTTTTATCAGAGTACCATCACAACTTGAATGCTATCCGAATAGACAATATTTTTACAATATTTTTACCAATATTTTGAAAAAAGAATAATTATAGTACTTTCTCACACTAAAAGCGAAAACAGTTCAATTCTATGGAAACCTATAACTTTTAAAAGTAAATAAGTTGTTAAGAAGACAGAATATATATGTTCTTCAACATTCCAATGACTAGTAACTACTCATTTTCAAATTCAGAGAACTCCATATCTGAGAGATTCTAAACAGTACCAGCTTGCATGTTATGAAATTCTGTAATTGATGCATTGTCCAACGGGGTGTTACAGATTGAGAGTCAACAGAAAAATAACCACTTTCTGGTAGAGGATAAAACTAATTAGCATTGGTAATAATTAATTCTTCAAGAGTAAGCAATTGTTTATCACAATAAGCTATTAGTTTTATGAACATCAATACCAATATTTATGATATAGAGTCATCCTAGCCCAACAGTTTCAAAATTTTAGGGTACACCTCAAGCTTCCCTTAATTCACATCATGAATAGCTTATCTCTATTGTGAAAAAATACAACTCTGCTAATGGGATGCCATACATGTTCTGGAAAAAACACCACATCAAACTGGGTTGCATCATTTTCCCCCCACTGGTATTCTTGGGATCAGAACACTTGCAAATACTATTTATATTTATACTTTTTTAACTATCATATAAATTCTGGATGCTAAGTTCGGAAGATTACAGTTAAAGCCCACCCAAGCAGAAAGTTTCCCTAGATTCTTATCTCCAATAAACTTCTCAGCAAAAGCCAGACGCAAATGGCACTGAGGTTGAAGTTGTAGGGCACGAGCTTGAGCATAGACAGGCTCAGAGACAGTGTCCAGGCCCAGAGTTCAAGCCCTAGGACAAACCAATAAAACCAAAAATAATAAAAAATAAAAACAAACCCCAAACCTAACATATGTCTCAGTGTATACAGTAGCAAATAATTAAGGAAATTGCTTCCTGTGTTACATACAGGTAGAAGAAAGATGTCACACGATTATTCTCTTCATACCATGTTATACCAAAGAATCCGAAAATTGCTCTTATTCTAAATTTATAAATCAATATCATCAATTTGTTGGCAACTCTGTCTTCAACGTTCAAATTATAATTTTATACATGAACTGTTGGCATTATCTATTAACTAAGTTCTAATTATAACTCTCTTGAAAGAATATTTTAGGCAAATAGAATACAAAATCATTTGTGAATTTGTCAATTAAACACTCTACTTAAAAAGAATTTTGTAGATTCCTATCAAATATAAAATTACAAAAAAATCAAAATATTTATTTTAAATCTAAATTCTAATTTAGCAAGATCTTCAAAATCGTACATTAGGTCTGGGATGGTGGCTCAGTGGTAGAGTGCTTGCCTTGCATGCCTGAGGCCTGGGTTTAATTTTCCAACACCACATAAGCAAAAAGAAAAAAGCTGGAAGTGGCACTGTGACTCAAGTGGTAGAGTGCTAGCCTTGTGTTGAAGAGCTGAGGGACAGCGCCCAGGCCCAGAGTTCAGGCCCCAAGACCGGGCCCTCCTCCCCCCAAAAAAATCCTACATTAAATTAACCCCCAAAAATCAATGGCTTTTCTGTATGCCAACAATGAGAAAAGTGTGGCTGAAATTAGGAAAGCAACTCCATTTGTAATAGCCCCACAAAAAATAAAATACCTAGGAATTAACTTAACTAAAGAAGTGAAGGACCTCTATGATGAAGACTTTAAAATCTTGAAAAAGGAAATCAACACAGAACTTAAAAAATGGCAAAACCTCCCATGCTCCTGGATTGGAAAGATTAACATCATGAAAATGGCAATACTTCCCAAGGCTATCTACAAATTCAACGCAATACCTATCAAAATTCCACCCTCATTCTTCAAGGAAATAGAAGAGGCAATCCAAAAATTCATATGGAACAATAAAAGACCCCGAATAGCAAAAACGCTCCTCAATGGAAAGAACACTGCTGGAGGAATATCAATACCAAATTTCAAACTCTACTATAAAGCCATAGTAATCAAAAGAGCTTGGTATTGGCATAAGAACAGACCTCAGGGCCAATGGAATAGAAGTGAAAACCCAGAAATGAACCTACAGACCTATAGCCATCTAATTTTCGATAAGGGAGCTAAAACAATAGAATGGAAGAAAGACAGCCTCTTCAGTAAATGGTGCTGGCAAAACTGGTTAACTACATGTAGAAAACTAAAGCTAGATCCTTATATATCACCCTGCACCAGAATCAACTCCAAATGGATCAAAGACCTTGAAATCAAAGCAGACACTCTGAAAATATTACAGGATGGAATAGGAGAAACTCTGGGTCTCCTTGGCTCAGGCCGAAATTTTCTGAATAGAGACCCGGAAACATAACAAATCAAAGAAAGGTTGGACAAATGGGATTGCATAAGGTTGCAGAGCTTCTGCAGGGCAAATGACATAGCTAGCAAAATCAATAGAAAGCCCACGGATTGGGAGAAGATCTTTACTAGCCATACAACGGACAAGGGTCTCATATCTAAAATATACTTGGAACTCAAAAAATTAAACCACCCAACAACAAATACTCAAAGAAACAACTGCCCAATAAGTAAGTGGGCGAAAGACTTAAAGAGAAGCTTCTCTGAAGAAGAAAAAAGGATGGCCAATAGACACATGAAGAAATATTCAACATCCCTAGCCATAAAAGAAATGCAAATCAAAACAACATTGAGATATCACCTCACTCCAGTTAGAACAGCAAAAATCAAGAACTCTAACAACAACAGATGCTGGAGGGGATGTGGACAGAAAGGAACCTTACTTCATTGTTGGTGGGAATGTAAACTTGTTCAACCACTTTGGAAAGCAGTATGCAGGTTCCTCAAAAGACTTCACATAGAACTCCCCTATGACCCAGCAATCCCACTTTTGGGCATTTACCCTAATGTTTACAAACAAGACGACACTAAAGCTACCAGCACAACTATGTTTATTGCAGCATTATTTACCATAGCTAAGATATGGAACCAACCCAGATGCCCCTCAGTAGATGAATGGATCAAGAAAATGTGGTATATATACACAGTGGAATTCTATGCCTCCATCAGAAAGAATGACATTGTTCCATTTGCTAGGAAATGGAAAGGCTTGGAAAAAATTATATTAAGTGAAGTAAGCCAGGCCCAAAGAAACATAGGTCCCATGGTTTCCCTTATTTGCAATATCTAGTATAGGTATGAGTCATGCGGAAAAAGTCAGATAATGTGATGTTAGGAAAACGAACCCTCAAATATGTGTTTTAATGTTTTTGTTTCTTTCATGCATGTGTCTCTAGCGAATTTATAAGATTATTTCTTTGTTGCTTTTTATGTCCCTCCCCCACAGTGTAACCCCCGCTTTCACTATATTTGATGTCAGTATAACATGTGGAGGAGACGGGGACAAATAAGTCGTTTAAGGATTCAGGTGGACCTGTTGCAACAATGAGAAGTACAAAATGTTATGTCAAAACCAGCTTTACAATGTCGGAGTGGGGGGGCCAGGGGGGGTTGATTGGGTGGGGAGGAGGGGGGAGGATGGGAAGGGAGGTGAAGGGTAAACAAAGGAGGAGGCTGCAATGCTTGGTAAGAAATGTATGCATTATCCTGCCCATGTAATTGTAACCCCTCTGTACAGTATGTTCTCAAATAAAATAAAATTAAATTTTAAAAAAAAATCCTACATTAGAGGTACTTTGCAATTTTTCCAGGCTTAAGTTTTGTAATCCATCATTTCTTTGGGATATAACATTATAATGATAACATACTTTTTCAAATTTTGGATGGGAATCATGTGTGATTTTGCATCTAGGAATGTTCTGTAATTAAGAGAGAATTTAAAACACAAGTGAGGATTAAGTATGAGTTGCGTTTCAACAGGAAATTTGATTTCTCAAAACATAATGACAAAATTAGCCCAAACTTCCAACTATGTATTCCCTTCTTGTTTGTTTTGTTTTATTAAGACAAAAGTATACTACCTGGTCCAGGGAAGGTATCACTATGTGATTCCACTCTCTAATCTCCTGTCTTAATCTCAGTGCTAGAATTCTAGGCTTGTATCACATTGTCCTGCCATAGTTTCTTGGTTTATTTAATCTAGATACAGACTACCAATTCTGAACTTCTCCAGGGATATTATACACCAGAGTGACTGTTCAGACTGTTTATCTACTATTTTCAAAGATGTTCTAACATTTGACACAGGATATGAATATTTTCAGATGCACCTGCGGGGTCTCTGATTCATTCCTCCATGGATGCGATCCCTTTAATAATGATTAATTGACTCACTTACTAACTCTGGTCCCTACCTAGGTAATATCCTCAAACTTATTTGAAGGAAGTTTATTTGAGGACTTTTTAATATTAAAAATGATCACTTGATTCTAGTCTTCTTCAGAATATATATTCTGTTTTTTTCTAACTTTTCTACACATTCTGAGAGTTGTTTCATTTGTGTATTTGTGTGTGCACTTATAAGTGACTTTGTGTGTATGTGTATGTTTATATGTATGTATGCAAAAGCCTCAAGCTCTTATTCAGCAATCTTGCTCATGACTGGTATTCCATGACCTGAGCCATTCTTCCAATCCAGCTTTTGACTGCTTAATTTTATATACTGTTGCAAAGAGTGTTCTGCCCAGGCTGGATGCAAACTTAACTTCCCAGACTCCTTTACATTCTTAGGTTTTATTTCTCCAGGAATATCAACTTTTGAACTACAAACATTTTTGTGAGGGTAATGTCTAAGCTGTAGCCCAGATTTTTAATTCAAGAATACTTTTTTTGGTTTTGGTGGGGTGTCCGGTCATGGGGCCTGAACTCTTGGCCTGGGCTCTTTCCCACAGATCTTCAGCTCAAGGCTAGCACTCTACCACGTGAGTCACAGCGCCAATTTCAGCTTTTTTCTTTTTTGCTTAAATGGTGCTGAGGAATCGAACCCAGGGCCTCATGCATTCGAGGCAAGCGATCTACCACTGAGCCACCTTCGCACCCCCTAACTCAAGAATTTTTATAAAGATAGATGAACACACATATTACATATCCTGAGTCAACAAATATATATGTGTGTGTGTGTGTGTGTGTGTGTGTGTGTGTGTGTGTGTGTGTAAAGAAAAAAAAAGAAATGTGATCTTAGCCACCAGTTCATTGCTAGCATAATCGCTCCTCTCACAAGATGGACATTTTTTTCCAGTTAAATCCTTGCTCTTATATCTGACTTTCATTGGAAAAAGAATTATTCTTCCATTCTTCTTTCTACAAAGTTGCATGATTAGCAAGCATGATTTAGAATGAGATTGGCCTCATACTTCATGTTCCACGTAGGAGTGGTCCTTTCTGTTTATCACTCCCATAAATCTACATAATGGACTTGGCTTTATTTTTTCAATGTTGCCTTATTTGTAGTCTTCTATATTGTATTGAACCTTTATACTTAAACACAGAACTTCTCTTTCTCCTATTATTGCTATTGTTTCCCTTACTGATAGCTCATGTACACTTGGGAAATAATGAACAGCAGGTACACTCACAAAAAGAATGTTCTGAGAACCTTCTTCCCATTTAAAATTCGCCTTAATTTACAGAGAACTGACAAAGTTTTAACTCAATGTACTCATGCATAATGTATTAATAAGCAATATAAATTTCATATTTTCTCTTTACTAAGTTGTCTCTGAAACACGTGTTACCTCAGGTCCATAGGTGTTCTAGTGTTATTTCAGTGAAGCCAGAAAATATTCATTATACCTCAAGCAGCACCATCGATTGTTACTGGAAGTAACTGTTACTGGATGTGGAAACTGACCCCAGGAGAGGAATGGAACATAGAGGAATAACAAAGTTCAAGTTACCTTGTGCTTTCCTTTTTGCTGTACAAGAAAAGTATCCCAAGGCTTGAAGGAACCTCTGTCCCTGGCTTTTTCGAGTGTGTTCTTTACTCATATAAAATTTTTCTGTAAACTTCTAGTTCAGAGTGTTACAAAAAGAAATAATGTACCATTTGAAGGCCAGTGTAGAACAAAAGGAAATAACGTTGTTTTAAAAGTGTTCTCCTGCAAAGTAACGAAGACATGGAGGTTTCAAAGTGTCTTATCGATGGATATTTCACCCCTGAGATGATTCTCTTGATACAGGAGTCAGTTATCAATTCCTTTGGTCTGGTCCTGAGTTCTCCAAAGCAAAACGGATTCCAAAAAAGCAGGATCCATTGAATATAATCAACAAAAGGAGCCTCTTTTCTGACCAGTAATTCTTTAAAGAAGGTCCCAAAGAAATATCTGGGATTTTTATTTGCTTGTTTGTTTAGTTTGTGTTTGTTCTGGGGCTTGAACCCAGAGGCTGGATTCTGTTCTTGAACAGCTTTCTTTCGTGTCCACCTGCCCCCAAAGCTAGTACTCTACTGCTTGAGCCAAAACTCCACTTCTGGTTTTTTGGTGTTCAATTTGCGATAAGAGTTTGACAGACTTTCCTGCCTGGTTTGGCTTTGTATTAAGATAGTAAGAAAGCTAAGTGACATCAACTGTATAGACTTCTCTTTTGAAACAAGAAATACTAGATGAAGTTTATTGTAAAGCTAATATTTGACAATTTTTAAAGGAAGAGACTATGTCTAGCAAAGAAGCCATAACTTAAATAACTCAGCAAAATAAGTGCACTGAATCATTTGATATTTTTTCTGCTTGGCAAGATTATTGATCTTGTCCTAACTTTTGGGGAAACTTAAGGCTATAATTGCACATTTTGTTGGTTGTGGGGCTTGAACTCTCATCCTGGGCACACTCCCTCAGCTCTTCAGCTCAAGTTGAGTGCTCTACGGCTTAAGCTACAGCACCACTTCAGGCTTTCTGGTGGTTAATTGAAGATAAAGTTCTCATGGACATTCCTGACCAGGCTGTCTTTGAACCACAATCATCTGGTGTCCTGAATAGCTAGGATTACAGGTGTGAACCACCAGCACCCAGGTATTATTTGCATTTATGTGCACTGATATGACACTATGTAGACAAATGATGGAAATTTGAATCAAATGATGGCATTGCAGCTTTTCAGAAAATTTGTGGTAACAATAAATATGTCCTCCTTTTCCATGTTGTTTCATTAATGATTCATGAGCTATGGGACCCTTAAATTAGCATTCTCTGGCATCTGTGTAGGTGTATTTAGTATCAGGAAATGTTCATAGAGAAATATAGAAAGGCTGAGATTTTCAGAAAGCAAAGAAGATAAGGTAAGAATAAACAGCACAGAAGGAGATACATTTATTACACAGAGATTAACAAGTAGCCTAAGTGATTTAGAATGCTAAAGGTTATGAGGAATAAGACTCGTTGATAACTATTTGTTCAATAACCAAAAAGAGTTCTCTAAAACAGTTTTTGGTATACCTTAGTTACTATCATTTATTACTTAACTCTGGAGTTATTCCTTTTCTTCTGTCACAACTGTTACTTTGCCTCTGCAGTTTTGGTGCCATGACTAACCAAAAAGACTTCCAAATCTCAGACTACCCTTCTCATTGTGATTAGCAGTGACCATTCAAAAACCTGGAAGCTTTGAATTTCCAGAATTAATCTTCACCTGATATCTGAGCACATTCAAGCCATTAATTGCTGTCACCTAATGAACAAAACTTTTTTCAACATAATATCCTAATATAAGTAAAGTACATGAATTAGGGACTATTGTCAGGTGTCAGTATGACAAGAGCAATTATATATTCCAAGTATGGATTCTTTATTTTGCATTTACTAACTAAATGTTTTTTGGTTTTGTTTTGGTTTGGGTTTTTTTTTTTTTTTTTTGCTTTTTAGCTCAAGGCTATCACTGTACCACTTCAGGCACAGCACCACTTCCAGTGTTTTTCTGTTTATGTGGTACTGAGGAATTGAACTCAGGGTTTCATGCATGCTAGGCAATCTCCATATCGTGAAGCCACATTCCCAGATCCCTAAATGACTTTCTTAAGTTGAAATTACATTTTCATCCAGTAACTATGTACCATAATATTGGCCAGGTGCTAGAAAATGATGTAGAAAAGAAAACAATATAGTAAATCCAGTAAAGCTAGATGGACAATGAATAACACTCACAGTCTTTCAAGGGCATAGAGGGCTTACCTCATGGAGATGTATCAATACGCTGAATGAGACAGCTCCTGACCCACAGCTCACCTCAAGAATGAGTGAGCCATCTTGGGTTCCAGCCACCTGGGGACGTTGGACCACCTCCTATAGCACCCATTCTACCAGTTCCTGAGAACGAGAGTGAGAGAGAGAGAGACAGAGAAACAGAGAGAGACAGAGAAAGAAAATAAAAATTACACTTAAATCTGGTGCCAGTGGCATAAAACTCTAATCCTAACTACACAGGAGGCTGAGATATGAGGATCATGGTTCATAGACGGCCCAGGCAGGAACAACTGTGAGAATCTTATCTCCAAAGAACCACCAGAACATTGGAAGTGGCACTGTGGGCTCAAGTGATAGAGCACTAACTTTGAGATGAGGAGCTCGGGAACAGTGTCCAATCTTAGAGTTCAAGACCCATGACTGAAAAGAAGTGAACTTCCCACCACAAGAAGTGGACTGAATAGCATCCATTGTCCTAGGGAGCATGGTAGAGAAGTCAGGCCGAGCTTCCTGTGAACTTGAGGTCATAAGTAGGTCACCTGGCTTCTCTGTGCCTCTGTTTCCCCAGCTGCAAAACCGAACAAAGTGAAGGATCTCCTTCCTCATGGGGATAGTGTAATAATGAAAGAGAGCCATGTTTCGGTTCATAATCCCACACCTGTTCAATGATTTATAACAGGCCCCACCTGAGCCCTTTCTGGTATCTTCCTGTCATATGCTCACAGAATTGCCAAAACCTTATCTGAAGGCCTCTCCCTCTCTGCCTAGCCATTCTCCAGAGATCTCTCTGTATAAATCCCTTGTTACCTCACAACTCTCCTGTGAGGAGACTGAGGTCCAATGGTTGAGGGCCTACCAAGAGCTGCCCGTGTGGTCAAGAATCCACTGCTGTGGACTGAGTTTGGAATAATCCATCTAAACCGATGACTGAGCATGACACCACGTCTACCATCCCAACTACAGAGGACCAGGCTTGGTGGAGCATACCTTTCAGAGGAGAACCGCCATCCAGTCCAGCCTGAGCATATATTTAGTTTCTATCTCAGAAATGATCAAGACAGAAAAGTGACTCATCAGAGCCAGGGAGAGGAAACAAGTAGGGGGGGGGTCATGGTGCTCCCAGAGGGGTGTTTGACCCAGGGTAGGTTGGTGTTGGGACGCCCACTCACCTGTGATGCTGGGAGAAGCTGTTGGCAGCTGCTCCAAATGGGGCAGCAGCGATGGCAGCAGCATTGCGGACACATGGGCCCAGAGCAGAAGACTCGGGGCAGGGACCAGGTCGGGGATTTAGGCCTGCTGGCAGCACACCATTGCCTGAGGTTTGAAACCTGGCACCGTGTAAAGGGCCGGGTTGGGGTGGGACCATCAATTTTCTACTATACTTCAAAGTCACCTCGAGTCTCTTCCTCACCACTCAGCCACCTCTACCTTCCGCAACTGCTGGTAGTGGTGTAAACTAACAGGGAATCCCAGTGCTACCAGGCAGCATGGAATGTGGGTGTGACCACCATTCTTGCATCCCATTGGTCAGAAAGAAGCATGAAAGAGTGGGGGTGTGGCCAGAATCCTGTGAAGCAAGCAGAATGAGGGGAGTCAAGATGACAGCTGTTCTCAAAGCTCTTTTCCCAGGGTATTCTGCCCTATTCAGTTGGAGACAAGAGGGTGACCTGCTTTAGCTGGATGTCTACACAGATTGTTGTGTGTTTCTGTTTGTTGCCAGTCCCAGACCTTGGACTCAGGATCTGGGCACAATCCATACGCTGCTTTTGTTCAAGGCTGGTCCTCTACACTAGAGCTACAAGGCTTCTGGCTTTGTTGGCAATGAAGTTGGACAGGGGTCTCAAGGATTTTCCTGCTTAGGGTGACTTTGACCATGATACTCCTATCACAGCCTTGTAAGTAACAAGGAGGAGTGCTGAGAGCCACTGGTGCCTGCCTAATCACTGCTCTTGTTGATGTTCTTGGACAGACTTGTTAGTTCCCTATCCTCGGGTTGAAGTGGTGGGAGCTGGAGCCCACAATTCGAATCCTGGTCCTGCCACGTCCAAATGGTAGGAGATCCTAAGAAACTTGTTCCTATCCATATGACTAACAATGGAATGTGATGTAAGTCATGATTGAATGAACAGTTCTTGAAAGATTCTAGGATAAAATTATACACAATTATATTACACGACACTGATCAATTTTAGTTAATATTTTATTAAACATTTAAACAATCACATTCATTAAATGGAGGCATAATGAAGTACCCAAAAATTGGGCCTCACATACTATAAAGATGACATTTTTTCTACCAGGACTGGGATTGGAACTAATAGTCTGGGTAACTCTGTTGCACTGTGTGGGAAGGGGAAGCTTGCCTCCTTGAAATCAAGAAATTCATGTATGTTCCTTAGGCCTGAAATCGATCCCCAGCACTAGAAAACACCCTATTCATGTACAATTTACATATATGTTTTATATTTATATACATATGTTGACTCCATAGTGTGTTAAGTGTAGTTATTTTATTTTTGTTGTATTCATGTATGGACCATTTATTTTATTGACTATTTTAGCACATAGAACATTGATTACATAGGCTATAGGTCTACATATGTATTCTACTTCATAACTGACACACAGAAGATTCACAGTAAAGGAAAACGTGTGTCACCATCAGCTTCTTACTCCATGATTCATTGTTTGGCAGCACTGGCAGCTGAACTCATGGCCTACAAGGCCAAATTCATGAATGGTTGAGTGTAAACATGCCATCCTCGGGCAAATTGAGCTGACAGGTTGTTCCCAGGACCTGAGAATGAGCCCCAGGAGCGAACAAAATAAGAACAGATTGACATGCAGATGACAATATGCCAATAAATATATATCTTTATAGAGTGCCACAGATGTCTATACATTATTCAGTTATATAGACTACATTCCTACCAGTTCCTGGGTATTTCTTATGCGTCCATGTAATTAATGTTATTGTTTTCATCCTGAAAATATTAATGAATGCACTCAGTGTCCTGAAATTATTGTGTTCCTGTAAGTAATAATATTCTTTTAATGATTCATAAATATTAAATAAAATCAACCAGCCTTCTGAAATGCTGCTGTTTAATTCTATAGGATCATCATTCACAAACAACTCATTCAACTGTGACATTGACAAAATTCCAGTGTTATTCCTTTGGATCGGAACCAGTTTATTAGCCATTGGTTGGTGTCAGGATGGGGATTCGAAATGAGGGCCTATGTTGCCATGTGGGCCTATGGCTTCCCTGATAGTCTGCCAGCCATCAGAAATGCAAGGTGAAGTACCCTTTGCAACAGTGTCATTCAGACCCAGAAGGGTCACTGTGCAAAGGAATAAAACATAAAAGGCCACATTTTTTTCTGTGCATTGTTTTCCCTGCAACACTTGGGGTCTAAGATCACAGAAGCACCTGTGTGTCAAGTGGCTGCACACCATCCTAGCGTGATCGAAGCTGAGGCAGACTTGCCAAGACCTGAGTTCAAGCCCCACGCTGAGAAAAGTATTAGCTCCCTGGCTTGCAATTCACAGTTTATTCATACAGGCTTTGGATTTGAACTCAGTATCTGGGTAAATCTGCAGCAATGTGGATAAAACGGAAGATCACCTTAGATGAAGATAAAAAATCAGGCCTGTTCACTAGTCCTGAATTCAAGACCTAGCCCTGGAATACATATTATTTATATATATTGTAAACATAGGATTTATACTTACCTATAGATGTTCAGTCCATACATGTTTGGTGTGGTTGTTCCTTGTATCTTTTGTTTTATTCATTTATTTACCATTGATTTTACTATGATGAAACCCATTCTGTTTATTACATTGATGACAACCTATCACAGAACATCTAGATTTGTAGAAATGTTCTCCATCATGCCTGACCCCCAGGATTCTCAAAGAAAAGGAAAAAAAGTTTCAAACTCTCCTTCTTACTCCATGATCCACTTGTTGGTAGTGCTGGGATCTGACCTCAGGGCAGAGCAAAACCAATTGGCCAATCAGTCAAGGTGATCATATGAGCCTGTGAGCAACTAAGGAGTGTGGCCATTCCCAGAATCCGACATTGATGCCCAGGGTGGTCCACTATAGTCATAAATTCATAATTTAAACATAGGATCTATATTGACATACATGTGTGGACAGCATCTTGTGTTCAGTGCAATTATTCTCCTTATTTTGCCTCTAATTCATGGAGGTAGTGTGTATTTTAATAAGTATAGTGACAGGTATAACTGTGCTGACGTGGATGACAACCGGCTCCCATGTTGACAGGGTTGTCTATGCATTCTCCATCGTTTTTGAGACCCAGGACTTTCACAGGAGAGGATAAAAGGCACAACGACTGGCTTCTGACATCAGGATGAATATTTGGTCAGTGCTGGGATTTGAGCTCAGGTCTGAGTAAGTCTGTTGCACTGTGGGGGAAAGGGAAGCTCACCATCTTTGAAGACTAGAATGTCAGGCCTGGTGTAGGGCCTGATTTGAAGCCCCAGCACTGGACAAAATAACAAGCCAACCTTTTTTAAACATAAGATTTCTCTTTACCTACAGATGTGGCATGCATCTTGCATTCAGTGTAGTTATTCGTTCTATTTTTGTCTTATCCATGGATGTATAGTGTATTTTATTGCATATGGTGACAGAAATAACTGTGCTGACATGGATGACAACCTATTCCCTTGGCTAAGAGTTGCCTATATAGCATTCTCCATCCTCAATGAGACCCAGGACATTCACAGGACAGGAAAACATGTGCCACCATAGGCTTCTTACATCAGAATGAATCTTCTGGTAGTGCAGGAATTTAAACTCAAAGCCTAGCATGCCCAATTGGTGAATGGGTCATGGTGAGCACACCAGGCTGTGAGCCACTAAGGAACTAGGCCATTCCTGGGACCTGAGATGGAGTCCTGGTGGGGAGCCAATATAGTCATAAATTCATAATTAAACAGTGGATATATATTTCCAAACATGGATGGGAGGCATCTTGCGTTTGATGTAGTCATTTTCTTTGTTTTCTGTATTATTCATTGATGTATTGTGTATTTCCTTGAGTATATGATGACAGATATAACTGTGGTGAACTGGATGACAACCTATTCCCATGAGTATAGAGTTGCGTATACATTCTCGTTCCTAGCTGAGACCCAGAACTTGCACAGTACAGGAAAACAGGTGCAACGACTGGCTTCTCTCATCAGGGTGAATATTTGGCAGTGCTGGGATTCGAACTTTGGGCCTAGGAGGCCCAACTGCCCAATGGGTCCACGTGATCACACCAGACTGTGAGCTACTAAGGAGCTGGGATCGAACCCCAGGGAGGCCAAAGTAGTCTTCAATGATCATTGAAACAGGAGATGTATATCAGGAGATGTATATTCACATCCGTGTGTAGACTGCATCGTACATTGAGTGTAGTTATTCTCTTTATTTTGTATGCTATTCATGAGTGTATTATGTATTTTCTTGAGTATATGATGACAGGTATAAGTGGGCTGACATGGATAACAACTTATTCCCATGGCCACAAGGTGGTCCAAGCATTCTCCATCCTCGCTGAGGTCTAGGACATGCACAGGAAAGAAAACAGGTGCAACGATTGACTTCTGAAATCAAGATGAATCTTTTGGCACGGCGGGGAATCTGAACTCGAGACCTAGCAGGACCAAGTGGTGAATGAGTCCACATGAGCACACCAGCCTTTGGGAACTGCAATTGAGCACCCCCCAAGAGGGGGGAGCGGGGAGCACAACAGTCATCCATTCATAAGCTGAAAGTAGTATGCAAATAAGTACACATTTGTATGGAGTAGGAGAGATGGTAACCTGTGGTGGAATCCAATCTGTGTGACTACCGATTCTTGGATCTTTCCTGATGCTTCCATTTCATGACTGTGCTGATTATTGTCATGCTTCATCAACTGTTCTTTACAAATAATCAATACCCCATGAGTCTTGCCTATCATTTTCTGCTTGTACCCTGCAAGAACTACTCATTCAAGGATGAGATCGATCACATTCCATGACTCATCCCAGGTCCAGGAACAAGTATCTCAGGATCTCCCGCCATTCCCTCTGCATAGGGGGGCTGAATTCAAGCCTCAGGCCTGGAAAAGATATTCCTTATATACTTTATTTTTGGTCCACTCGTGGGACTGAACTCTGGGCCAGGGTACTGTCCCTCAGCTCTTCTCCTCAAGGCTAGTGCTCTACCTCTTGAGCCACAGTGAAACTGCTGGCTTTTTTTATCTGCTTATGTGGTGCTGAGTAATCGGGCCCAGGGCCTCATGCATGCACGGCAAAAGCTCTACCACTGTGCCACCTTCCCAACCCTCCATATATATATTTTAAAGATAGGATTTATACTTCCATACAGATGTTCAGTCCTTATTGTGTTTGGTGTGGTTATTCATTTTATTTCTTGTGTCATTCATTTTTTTAGAATTTATTTTATTGATTCTGATGACACCTATACCATTTATTACATTGTTTACATCATATTACATCACATCTAGATGTTAGATGTGTTCTCCATCATGCCTGGCAGTGCCAGGATCTGAACTTAGTGCCTAGCAGGCCCAATTCATGATTGGGTGAGTTTGAGCATGGCAGCCTCTAGCCAATGAAGATGTCAGGTAGTTCCCAGGCTCTGAGAACGACCCCCAGGTTTGGCCAAATCAGCGATACATGGATAGGCAGATGGAGGTATACAAATATATATATATATATATATATTATATATATATATATATATATATATATATTGCTAAAGGGTTCCATAGCTGACTGTCTATGATAGAATAACAACTACTATGTTCCTACCAACTCTTAGGTACTTATTATACTACAATTTAAGGAATATAATTCTTTTCATGCTTAATAAACTATTAATTAAGCTCAACCACCCTTCTAGGATTATTGCATCTAATTTTAGCATCGACCGATGTATAAACTACTCTTTCAATCAGTATTCCTATGCATAGGAATGAGTCTCTTGTGATCTCTTGTGATTGATGTCAGGACTGCGATTTGAACCCTGGGCCTATGTTGACAGGTTGGCCTATGGCTTCATTGATAGCCCACCAGCCACCAGCAATGGCAGGTCAGGTCCACTTTGCAGCTATGTCATTCAGACCCAGGATGGTCACTGTGCAAAGAAAATAATCGTAAACCCCAGCTCTCTGCAGCTCACCACTTTTTGTGCTTTCCAAATTTTTTCTTCCTGAAAGCACTCTGAGCCCAGGATCCCAGGATCGGCTATGAGTGCAGAGAATGCACCCAGCCAAGGGAGATCCAAGCTGAAGTAGAATTTCCATGACCTGTGTTCAAGCCCCATACTTGGCCCCAAAAAACGTATATGTATATATATATATATATATATACACACACACATACATACATACATATATATATACACATACATACATACATACATACATATATACATATATATATATATATATATATATATATATATATATATATAATTTAACTAAATTAAGAAAAATAAAGCTCCCTGGTTTGGAATTTCTGCCAGTTTTCTTTTCTAGCCTGGGGTTTGAACTCAGGGTCTTGGTAAATCTGTAGCCATGTGAGCAAAGAGTGGCCATTACTTGAGTTCAAACCCCATGCCAACCAAAAATGAAAAACTAAGTCACTGACCTCGTCAGGAGGAGGAAGTTGTGAAGATGGGAGGGAAGGGAAGGTAGGGGGAAAACACAGGAGGAGTAAACAATGCTAAATAGGAAATGTACTCATTAACTTGCTCCTGAACTGTAACCCCTCTGTAGAACATTTTTACAATAACAAAACATAGATAAAAAGAGAAACAACGTAGTTCTCAGAGAAGCACTTTGCAGGTCAGGGAAGGATGTTTGAATAGCTGTACAAAACTCTACACTGCTTTTTTTAATGTTCAATATGGAACTGAATAAACATAACTGGTTCCATTAAAAAAATTAAGTCACTGTCGTGGAACTGGGGCCAGTATTTCTGCCATTGCTAGTTTCTGAGCTCACCATCCAGGTAACTCTTTTGCACCATGGGTGAACACGAAGCTGATTGTCCTTAAGGTAAAGAAATTCAGGATAGAGTTCCCTGGGCCTGAATGAAGGCCCTGCAATGGAAAAAATATTTCTATACATGTGTAATACATGATATATATTTATATATGTATATTAATTTCATATTATGAATTTTATTATTGATTTTGTATTTTATTTTCCTTTGATTCATTTATTGATTATTGTAGTTAGTATTATTATACACATAATATTATATTTTGCACATCTATTATAAAATTATACACAATAATTTAGGGCATTGACTCCTTTTAATTAACATTTTATTAAGTGTTGAAACATGAAACATAATTAAATGGAAGCATTTGTCACAGTCTTCACGTGTTTAGAGATTCTGCCAAGTATGAGCTTTGAGTTCAAGCACCAAGAATGGCAAAAAACAAATTGAGCCTGAGGAGACATATTCTTCTGTGACTCAGAGGAGGGTTGAGGTTATAGGTAAGAGGTAGTGTGGAGGGCAGGTGCTGGTGGCTCACCCCTGTTACCTACTCAGGAGGAAGTGATCTAAGGATCCCAATTGCAAGCAGGAAAGTCAATTTAAGACACTTTTCTCCAATTAAACACCCAAAAAGCCAGAAGTAGAACTGTGGTTCAAGTAGTACAGTGCTAGCCTGGAGCACAAAACCTCAAGGATAGGATAGCATCCAGGCCCTGAATTCAAACCCCAGGATTGACACACACACACACACACACACACACACACATCAATATAGAGCATTTGCCAGTCAGCCTGCACAAGTTCCATATCTAGTAACTCAATATTAAAAAAAAGGTGGAAAAGGGAAGGAAAGACTTGTTCCAGGAAGTGATATACCCAGTGACAAAATTCCACAATAGTTCTAATATGTGGGTACAAGGCAGAGAGCCTCAGGCAGAAAGTATAGCATGGGCAAAGGTCCTGAGGTGTGCGGTAGAGCAGGTGGTGTGTGTGGTATGAAGGTTCTATGGCTTCAGAAAAGTCTGGCAGAAAATTCAAGGCTGGGTCAAAGTTGACTTGAGTCAAAGAGCAGAGGATGAGGTCCCAGAATGGCGCCCAGGGGGAAGATTAGCTTGGCTTTTCGCCAGGGACCCAAAGCCATTTCCTGTGGCTGGAAACCTGTTTTCACAGCTCCTGACCCTCCGGCCTCCTTTGCATGGAGGAGTCAGGGCAAATGCAGGGAAAAACTCTTGCTTTAGAAAAGCTTCTAGCCCAATGCCACCAGTGGCTCAACTCTTGTAAAACCTAGCTACTCAGGAGACTGAGATAGAGATCGAGGGTCAAGCCAGCTCAGTAGAGGAAAGTTAATGAGAGTCTTCTTGCCGATTAACTACCAAAATCCGGAAATGGAGCTGTGGCCCAAGTGTTAAAGTGGTAAACTTGAAGGAAAAAGTTTAGAGACCAGAGCTCAGACCGTGAGTTCAAGCCCCAATACTAGCACAGGAAAATTAAAGGAAAGATTTCAGGAGCTCCTAGTCCACTGTGGTGTAAGGCCAGATCATCCAGGCACAGGTGGCTCAAGCCTGTCCTTCTAGCTCCTTAGGAGGCAGAGATGTGAGGATCACATTTCAAAGCCAGCCCAGGCAGGAAAGTCTAGGAGACTCTGATCTCCAAGGACCCTACAGAAAACCTGAAGTTGCTCTGTGGCTCAAGTAGTATGGTGAAGAGCTGGGGGATGGGAGACAGTGCCCAGGCCCAGAGTTTTAGCCCCATGGCAAACACCTTGCCTGCTTGGACCTTACTCTGTGGCTCTAGGCACAGTACTTTCCAGTGGGCCACTGAGGGTCTCCTAATGTCTAGGTGTCCTACAAGTCTTGATAGCAGCCTGTTTGGAGGCCATTGCCTACAGAGCAGGCCACAGTACCAGAGAATTATCGAGCCTTGGGGCATGAAGATCATCAGAATGGCATCTGTCATGGGTGCAATGTGGATCGGAGTAGTAAATTACTGTCTCAGACCACGGTTCTGGGTCAGGAGGGGCAGGAGCTGCAAGATAATACCCACTCATGGGAGTATCACAAGAGTGCAAATTTGTCAGTCAGTCCTTAGGCAGGTGTTGAGATGGGCTCAAGAAAGTTTGTATGCTCAGATATCCACAGCCAACTGTCTCCAGCCTGTAGCAGTCACTATCCCAGGAGTCCGAGGGCTTGGAGCCATGCTTTCTTCACTTGTGCTTGGGGAAGGGGGGCAGATGAAGGTCTGCAATCATGGGCTGACTACAAAGGAGCATCCCTAGTGTCATTCCCTTGATCCTGTTGCCCCGTGTTGAGATCGAGGGACAGGTTCCTTGGAACTTACTGCCATGGTCCAAACCCCTCAGCCCAAGAAGGACTTAGGGAGAAACCACTTGATCTGGCTTGAGAGTTTACTGTGACTATGACTCAGGACTGCCCCCAGTTCTAGCTCAGCTCATCCAAGTGAAAACTAATGCCTCAAAACATTGAGGTACTGGCCATACCAATCTCTCATCCCCCAGTTCCGTGGCCGTGGAATCTAAAGTATATGCCTCTCTGTTCTGGGCATCCGGAATCTAGAAGGACATGGGAGGCCCAGTTGGTGCCAGAAGATAGATTTGCCTACGATAAGGTATATTGACATTTCCTAGACATCGAACAGTACATCCCAGCCACCTCTTATGTAGCCACAGATCTTCCTTGTTTGGGGAGCCTTCAGTCAGCTATCAAGGTCGAGTTGGCCAGAGCCACTGGCAACCACTTTTCCCCCACTCCACTGGCACCCTGCTGGGAATGGGTCATGCAGCCAGTGGCCCAACTTAGAAAAGGACAGGACACAGCATGACTGACCCTGTCCCCCCAGAGGCAGGAGAGAACATAAGCCAGCTGGCACTGCTGACCCAGAATCCCCCTGGATGAGGACAAAGATATGGACAGCCAGACTTGGGTCCCAAGGAAAAGCTGGAATTTGCAGGTCTCTAGCAATTTAGGACTCATTGTAGACCATGATACGGGGCTAAAGACAAGGTTGCTATTGAGGAAGGGCACCATCCAAGGTCAGTAAGAGGCAGACAAGCATCCAGGAAGTGGGCAGAGAAAGATGAGGGAAATACACACACACACACACACACACACACACACATACACACACACACACACACACACATACACACACACACACGGTTAGCCCAAGTCTTCAGCAGTCCCTGAGCAACTGAACATCACAACCTCCGAGAAGATGGCACTACCATCCTCAGACCAAATGTTTATAAAACTCAGAGTCTCTCACACATCTGGAATGGCTCATAAAACAACATGGCATTTCCTACTGTACACACCGCTATGAAGAAAACTCAGCCACATTATTTTTGGTCGTCTGTCATGGGGTTTGAACTTTGGGCCTGCGTGCCATCCCTCAGCTCTTCAGCTGAAGGTGTGCACTCCACCGCTGGAGCCACAGCACCACTTCAAGTTTTCTGGTGCTTCACTTGAGTTAAAATCTCACAGACTTTCCTCCCAAGCTGGCTTTGAACCGTGATCCTCAGATCTGAGCCTCCTGAGTAGCTAGGATGACAGTTGTGAGACACTGGCAGTGCCTGGTTTCAGCCACCTTCTTACAACCAGGGGAAACTCAACTTGTCTGGCCATAAAGCACATGTAACCCCACACTTTCAGACTTTGACACCAGCATCAAAAACATTCGTCCTTGGGTTGGAGAGAATATAATTGACACTACTCTCCCACACCTGCTCCCATTCGCCCGCTCCCTGCCTAATACAGGCCACAACTTCTGCAGTTCTTGGTAAAACAATGCACTCCCTGCTGTAAATTCACACTCAGGCAAACTTGGGGAGTTCTTAGAAATGGCTGTACACTGAGGCCAGAACCTGGTGTCCCAACCACAGCAACCCCAGAGATAGTGAACATCTCTGGCAAGCAAGGGGTATCTTTCTTACTTGTTTTTTTGGATGAGGGGATTGAACTTAGGGCTTGGGTACTGTCCCTGATGATGAATTTTGCTGAAGGCCTGTGCTCTTCCACTTGAGCCATGGAACCACTTCCGGTTGGGGATTGGAAATGAGACTCTCATTGGACTTGCCTATCAGACGTCATGATGAGAAGACCCATGCCAATACGTTCCATACTAACAGGACTCAAACCGTACTAAGTGCTGACCACGTTCTCTATCCCCCTGGGTATCCAACCCCTGTGTGCCCCACCTCCAGATCCTCCCAAACTCCCTCTGCCACCAACCAGGCCAATGGGAATAGACAGTTCCAGGGCACAAAGTTCTCTTGCTCTTATAATTGAACGTTGCTGAGTCCCTTTCAAGGGTCTCACACTTCCAGGCCCCCAGACCTCAGACTCAAAGCCCATGCTGCCCCCAAAGACAGCATTTAGAAGTTACCAGAAGAGACCTCAGGACCAATGGAATAGAATTGAAAACCCAGAAATGAACCAACAGACCTATAGCCAACTAATCTTGGATAAGGGAGCCAAAATAATAGAATGGAAGAAAGACCAACTCTTCAGTAAATGCTGCTGGCAAATTGGTTAACTACTTGTAGAAAACTAAAACTAGATCCTTATATATCACCCTGCACCAGAATAAACTCCAAATGGATCAAAGACCTCAGAGTCAAAGCAGACACCCTGAAAACAGTACAGGATGGAATAGGAGAAACTCTAGGCCTCCTTGGCTCAGGCCAAAATTTTCTTAATAGAAACCCGGAAACAAAACAAATCAAAGAAAGGTTGGACAAATGGGATTGCAAGAAGTTGCAGAGCTTCTGTATGGCAAAGGACATAGCTAGCAAGATCAATAGAAAGCCCATGGATTGGGAAAAGATCTTCACTAGCCATTCAACGGACAAGGGCCTCATATCTAAAATATACTTGGAACTCAAAAAATTATATCCCCCAACAACAAATCCTCATAGAAACAATTGTCAAATAAATAAGTGGGCTAAAGACTTGAAGAGAAACTTCTCTGAAGAAGAAAGAAGGATGGCCAATAGACATATGAAGAAATGCTCAACCTCCCTAGCCATAAAAGAAATGCAAATCAAAACAACATTGAGATACAACCTCACTCCAGTTAGAATGGCTAGAATCAAGAACTCTAACAACAACAGATGCTGGAGGGGATGTGGACAGAAGGGAACCTTACTTCATTGTTGGTGGGAGTGTCAACTTGTTCAACCACTTTGGAAAGCAGTATGGAGGTTTCGGAAAAGACTTCACATAGAGCTCCCCTATGACCCAGCAATCCCACTTTTGGGAATTTACCCAAATGTTTACAAACAAGACCACACTAAATCTACCAGCACAAATATGTGTATTGCAGCATTATTTACCATAGCTAAGATATGGAACCAACCCAGATGCCCCTCAGTAGATGAATGGATCAAGAAAGTGTGGCATATACACAAGGTAATTCTATGCCTCCATCAGAACGAATGTCATT
Source organism: Dipodomys spectabilis (assembly GCF_019054845.1). Taxonomy (NCBI): domain Eukaryota; kingdom Metazoa; phylum Chordata; class Mammalia; order Rodentia; family Heteromyidae; genus Dipodomys; species Dipodomys spectabilis. The sequence continues at coordinate 590,870 of NW_024871123.1, forward strand.
TCCCCATTTGTTAGGATATGGAAAAGCTTGGAAAAATTTATATTAATGAAGTAAGCCAAGCCCAAGGAAACATAGATCCCATGATTTCCCTTATTTGCAATATCTAGTATATGTATGAGTCAAGCAGGAAAGTTCAGGTAATGTGATGTTAGGAAAATGAACCCTTAGATATCTATTTAAATTTTTTTTTCTTTCATGCGTTTGTTTCTAACTCATTTATAAGATTATTTCTTTCTAGATTTGTATGTCCCTCCCCCACACTATATTTGATGTCGGTATAATTTGTGGAGGAGATGGGGAAAAAGAAGTCGTTTAAGGATACAGGTGGACCCAATGCAACTATGATTGTCAAGTTGTCATGTCAAAAACGAACTTTACAACTTTGGTGCGGGGGAGAGGATTGGATGGGGGGGGTGAGGGGAGGCTGGGAAGGGATGTGAAGGGTAAACAATGGAAGAGGCTGCAATGCTTGATAAGAAATGTACTCATTCTTGCCCATGTAATTGTAACCCGTCTGTAATGAAATAAATAAATAAACAAAACACACACACACACACACACACACACACACACACACACACACAAAGCCATCACGGGTGGCTCCTGTCTGTCATCCTAGTTACTCAGGAGGCTGAGGTCTGAGTATCACTGTTCAAAGCCAGCCATGTAGGAAAGTTTGTGAAGCTCCTATCTACACTGAACCACGAAATAGCCACTGGTGGAGCTGTGGCTCAAGTGTCAGAGCTCTAGCTTTGAGCAAGAAATCTCCAGAACAACATTTAGGGCTTGAGTACAAGGCCCAGTTCTTCTACCTCCAAACACACACAGACACAGACACAGATAGACAGATAGACTGACACACACAGACACACAGACACAGACACACACACACACACACACACACAAACACACACACACACACACACACACACACACACACAAACGGAGAGCCCAAGGATTCAGCAGTCCCTGAGAAAAGAATCATGAACTCCCTCAATTAGGATCACATCCCACCCCTGAGAAGGTGGCAGTCCTGACATCAGACCCAGTGTAGACAAAACAGTGAGCCTCACACATATCTGGAATGCCTCATAGAAGAGCATGGCATTTCCTACCATACTCACTGCTATGCGGAAAACTTAATCACCTCTTTTTTTTGTTGTTGTTGGTTAAGGTGCTTGAACTCTGGACTTTGTTGCTTGCCCTGAGCTCTTCAGCTTAAGGCAAGCACTCAATTGCTTTAGCCACAGCACTGCTTCTGGTTTTCTGGCAATCCCTTAGAGATAAGAGTCCCAGGGTCTTTCCTGAGCAGGCTGACTTTCATCCATGATCCTCAGATCTCACCTCCTGAGTACCTAGGATAAAAGCCATGAGATACTGGCACTCAGCCAAACATACTTTTCCATTCCTGTTATGAGGACTGCAGTTGGATGCCACTTAGCAGCAAAGCCCATGAGAACCCTTTATCTCCAATTAAACACCCAAAAAAGCTAGAAGTGGAGCTGTGATTCAAATGGTAGAGTGCTATCTTGGAGCATAAAAAATAAGATCCACGCCCTAGTTTCAAGCTTTTTCTAGCGTAGACCCAACCAAGGAAGGGAAGCAGGTGGGCATATGGGAACTCAAAGCTAACACATAATACTCAGGACTCCCAGAACAGACCCCATCCAGCTCTTATTCTCTAGCTTCTATGTCCTACCTCATGGCAGTCTTAGATGGGACTGACCATGCACCAAATTGGGACATTCAAGTACAATCTCATACTGAAAATCCTCTGACCTTATCAAAGACTCAGGCTCTTTCACTGTCCTGCCTCAGCACTGGGCAGTGAGGTAAGGTCTAGTTATTCAACCACTAAAGGGAACTAAAGGGTTTCCTGGTCAAGTGATGGAGACTGGGGAGATCTAAGTCCATCTTGGGGAGGTGAAAAGGGCTGCTCTATCCCAGAAATTTTCCTATGTTGTGAGTATTATCAAAGAAACCACCCTGCTCAGAGCCCAGTGGCTTTGGTTTTCCCACCAGCCTCTACACAGCTCTGCCCCACCTTCAGCCTACCCTCTCTGAATCCCAGATCTGCCATCTAGACTAAAGACTGAGCCAGACAAGAGACCCATTTCCTGCCCTCATTCCCACGCTGTCCTGTGGCAGTGGCATGCTTACCTCAGTCTTTGGTGGAGGAATGAATACCGGGGGTGCTATCCTCAGATTGAGCCCTGGAAAGTCCTTGTTCCCAAGGATGTACTGCACAGGCATCCTGCAGTGAACGGCAGCCAGGTTGTCAATGATGAACCCAAGGTGCCAGGACTTTTAATAGCATTTTGGCTGGATCAAAGACTGGTAGTTTATGTTGTCAGGCGCGGTCATGGTTCCAATTTCCTGACACACCTGACCTGTGACCATCCTCCCTCTTCAAAGTCCTTACCCCCCGTTGAAACTTTCTCACCCCAATACCTCCCTAGCCCTTGGAAACTTTCTTCTTATCTGACCAGAAAATAAACTCGATGAGGCTGGGGATAATTTAAACCTGGTGACCCACCCTGAGCCCTAGGTTCTACCCGAGGCTGGTTCCCTCTACCTCGGTGACCACACAGCTCCTTGCTGTCATGAAGTTGCTAAGGGTTCAGTGGCTTGGTCCTACAGTATGTAGGCTTTAAGTTCTGAAACTGTCCCCACAGAGATTGTGAATAGTTGGCTCCCTTGGTCCAGGGACTCCAAACCAAGGCTTCCATATTCTCCCTTCTTCCTTCCTTTCCTCTTTTTCTCCTTCTGTCCTTCCCTCCTCTCTCTCTTTACTTTCTTTGTGTCAGCCCTGGGCCTTGTACTTGGAGCCTAGGTGCTGTCCCTAAGCCTTTTTATTCAAGGCTAGCAGTCTACGGCTTGAGCCACACATCCACTTCTGGCGTTTTGTTTTTGGTAGTTAATTGAAGACAAGAGTCTTACAGGATTTCCTCCCCGGGCCAAAAGCCTCAATCCTCTGAACTCAGCCTCCTAAGTAGCTAGGATGACAGGCTTGAAGCACTGGCATCCAAATCAATCCAAGGTTTCTTCATGGGCTGTGGAACCAGTCCTGGAACTTTTGTCTGTGACCCCCACCCCCAGAGACTGTTGCACACTGTAATGGTTTGTTGAATAAATAAATGAACATCTGTCTATGAAAATACTACAGAAAAGACCCATCTGATTCAGATAAGAATCATCTGTGGGGGAGGAGGTACGAAGCCTGATGTAGCTCTCCCTCAATTCTCCCTCCTCCTTCTTCCCCCTTCCTGATGCCACCATACATAACTGTTTTGGCTCTGAGCATGTGAACCACTATGTACTCGCTGGACTCCAGAGCCTCTGGGATGCCTGTCTTCTCAAAGATCTCTGTCCAGTAGCTGACCAGCTCTGTGGCACTCAATTCCCCATGTAGGTGTAAATGAGGTTGCTGTGAGCTGAAAGCCTGGCTCAAGGGGCCTCCTCTCCTCCCCCTGGGGTCAGTCAGGATTACCACATCCAGCCCCCAAGTTTCATGTTGCAGAGAAAGGATCCTCGAGGTATCCCTGGTTTCTGAATCTCCCAGAGTCTAGTTCAGGTGCTGGGAATCATCTCTGCTCACAGCTGGCAGGCTAGGGATGGTGAGGTCACAATCTCTGCTCCTCACGACATCCTTGACTGTGGTGGTCACCCTAGAGAGAGCCAGAGGAGAATCAACAGCTGCCGAAGAAAGTCAGTCAAGGCATGACGTTCTTTAAAGGAGACCATCTGGCTTGGGAACTCTTCCTGTGCTGCTTTGAACGTCATTGTTTGGAGGCTGAAATCGTCTGTCTAATTTGACCCATCATCCCAGGCGTTAGTGGAAATGGCCAGCTTCAAGGAAAAAAAAATACCTGGAAAATTTGAAGGGTTCTAAATTCAGTGGTCTGTATTTTCTTCCAGACAGCCTACAGTAGATTACAGAAAGTGGCATTCCGAGAGCCCTAGCTAACTGCCACAGCAGTTAGCAAGCAGGTTCCAACAGGAGGAATGAACTTGCTTACCACTGCCCAGCTGGTAATGGCTCAGGCCAGACAGAGACTGGAGTCTGCAGGACTCCAGGGAGAACTGCCCACCAGTACATTGCCCCAGGAGGGAATCCGTGCCACCAGTGGGGGCCTGGAGTCCCCTGCCCAGATGCCCATGGACACAGTCAATGCCATGGGTAAGTTTCCCCTCTCATTCTCGGTCGTGGTGAACCATCTACCATGTCACAACATTCACTACCCCACATACCCTCCTAGCCTCACAGCCCCTGCCCTACTGCCCCTCCCAAACTCGTTCCCTAATTACGTTTGGAGGACACAATCCCAACCCTTGACTTTGCTCCAACTATACACACTAGAGCAGACTGTCTGGCAGGAAGAGTATGGCTGTGGTCACAGTTGCCGCAAGAGCCTTCTGGCTGAAGACAGATGGACAGGTGTCCACTCTGGTCTGGAGTTCACAGAAGCATACTAGGGGAGACCCACGCAGCCCCAGCAGCTACTGTGGGCTACAGGAAAGGGAGAACAGAAAGGTGGAAAGGAACGTGTACTGAAACCTTCTCAAAAGGAACCATGAAACTGTAAAGGAGAAAACACAAATTATCGCTAGACTCATACTTGGCATTGATGAAAAATGAACAACACACACACACACACACACACACACACACACACACAAATAAAATGCTTTTGCTCTTTTTAGACACGGTGCCTTAAATATGTTTTATTGCACTCATCTCCCCGCTCTCCCAACACACACACACAAACACACACACACACACACACACACACACACACACACACACACACACACACACACAAAATACACAAACACACGCAAATCCAGAACTCTGACAGAAGATTAGTCCATGCAGCACCTGCAATTTGCCAACGGATCACTCACCTGAGCACAGTCAGGCTGTATAAGGAGAAAGATGATCTGTCTGTCTATCTGTCTGTCTGTCTGTCTGTCTCTCTCCTTCCCTCCCTCCCTTTCTCTCTCTCTCTCATGTTCTCTCTCTCTCTCATGCACACACACACACACACACACACACACACACACACACACACAGAGTCAGAGCAGTCCCTCTCCTGAGTTTGTTGGTTCCTTCTTTGGGACAAGATACAAGCTGGAGCATAGGGGTTGCCTGGTCAGAACAGGGGATCCAACCAAAGGGAGCACCACTCTAATAACGCAGAACATCCCTGCCTCTCCCTTTCTCCAGGGCCAGACACTTTCCCTTGGGAACAGCCAGCCTTGACTCCCCATTGAACAAAACCCTAGGCTAGGACACTAGCTGAAGGTGTTCCGAGATAGATGCCTACTCAGAGCCGGGGCTGAAAACAAGCAGGAGGTCATGGTGCCCCAGGGAGGTGTCTGACCTGGGTTTGGTTCAGTGTTGGGGAAACGGATGGGGTCTTAAAGGCTACATACATGGATGGACTCCCTACTTCCAGCCTAGATGCTTCTGGGTTACTTGGTGGATTCTTGGGGAAGACGAGGAGACCAGATGGACAGGGAGCACCAGCAGATGCTGGGAGAGCTGGGAAATGTGATCACCCTGTGAGTACTGTTGACAGCTGGGATGGGTGGAGGGCGGACAGGCTGGGTGTATGTGGATCGGAGTGGATATATTCTTCCCAGATATTCACCTTCTGTCTGACTCCAAGTGCCCTCACATACCTAGTGGGCTCTTCTGGGACCCTCCTCAGGTGAAAGGGTGACTGAGCACAGAAGACAAGGGCTCACACAGCAAGGAGGGCTTATCTTCTGCATCCAACACCCACCACCCCCAGCAAAAAGAAAAAGACTCGAGAAGACAGGTGTGAAGGTGCTGCTCCCCACCTCTAATTAAAGCCACCAGGTTCCCACCAGAGAGAGGAAGGGTGCAGGTGTGTGGCTGTGTAGCTCCCAATGCTCCAGGCCAGGAGCTCTGTGGCACACCTCCTCACCCATTCCTGCATCTTCCTGTTTCCTGGGACACTGGCCACTAGGGATGGGGGTGGGATCTCCAGGTCAACACACACCCCTACCCCTTACCCCTGGGGCACATTTGTGACAGGACCATGGCAGACTGGGGGGGGGGGGGGAGGATGGACTTGAGGAGGAGACAGGAAAGGGGAGGCAGGAGGTGCAGGTCCGTTTCAGTGGTTGGTTGGCCGGAGTGTTTCCAGGCTGTGGGCCCTCAGAGCCACCACTCACATGTACTAATCAGAGAAGCTCTCAGTGGAGGCCCCGGGTACACATGGGCCCAGAGTCCTAGGACCAGGGCCTAGCGACCAGTTCAGGACCACAAGCCTGCCAGGGGCAGGCCATCTCCTCTGGGTGACTTTGAGAGGTGCAGCTGGTCGGATTCGAAAGTGCCATATTTGAAATGCAATGCTGCTGGGAGGGGGCAGGGGCATCTGCGAACGCATGGCAGGGCTGCTTGTGACCTCTACTCCTCTTCTTCAGCCAGCACCACCCCCACTTCAGCCGTTCCTGTGCCCCCCTTGTGGGGACATCAGTCTCAGGACTGCCATGGGCACCTTGCCTCCACGTGGCTGCCCGTGGCGATGTGCCTGCTGTGCCAGCTCCACGTGCTCTGTGCTCCCCACCAGAACCTGCACTATGATCAGCGAGGCCGCCAGCTGATGAAGCCACTTGCCCTTATGTGTACTCGCTCTTCTCTCTGCTCTCTATCTGCCCCCACTCCTCTCCTGGGCTGTGTTGCACCCGCCGGGCATGCCCACCTCCTCGCCCTCTCCTGAGTCGTGTCCCTGGCCACTGCTGCCATGGGAGTGTGCCTTGGGCCCAGCTCCCTCCTCCTCTTGCCCCCCTCCCCCTCTTCGCCTCGGTCCTGGCCCCCACCCTTTGCTGCAAGCCAAGCCCTGACTGGGACCAAAGGCTTCCAGGCCATGGAAATTGTAGCCTCACCTCTGTTCATCACTCCTTCCCAACCCCAGTACCTGTCTGGGGTATCAAATCTCCCCTCAGCCCCATCGCTGGAGGAGACTCTCCTCCATGCTCCTCCAATCCACACACCAAGAAGGTGTAAGGTGACCCTTGTGTGTATGTTTGTTTGTGTATGTTTGTTTGTGTCTGTTTGTGTGTGTGTGATTGTTGGGGATAACTACCTCTCAAGGACTCAGAATATAGTACCTTTTGAGATGAGTCAGCACACAGAACACTTCAAAAAACAGCACAAAGCACCCTGTGTAAAGGATTCAGCACACAGCTCCCTTTGAAGGACTCAGCATATAGTACCTTGTGGAGAGTACTCAGCACACAGCACCCTTTGAAGGAGGGAGTCCATAGCCCACAATGTAATGGACTAAGTGCATGGCATGCTTTGAAAAACTCAACACGTACCATTCTTTCTCAGGGACTCAGTACATAGCACCCTGTGTTAAGACCACACACAGCCCCTTTTGAAGGCCTGAGTACGTAGCACACTGTGTAAAATAGTGTACAGTACCCTTTGAAAAACTCAGCACATAGCACAATTTTGATGGACTCAGCACATACTGCCCTGTGGAAATACTCAGCACATACCACATTGTCAAAGGACTCGGCACATAGCACTTGAAAGTTTCACCTTATCCATCTCTTCTCAAGGGCTCAGCACATAGAAGTATACCCTTTGGGATGAATTAGCACACTGTACCTTTTGAAGGACTCAGTATACAGTAGCTGTGTAATGGACACTGCGCACAGCACCCTTTGGAATAACCAGCAGGGCCCACTCTTCTCAAGGATTCAGCACATAAGGCCCTTTGGGATGACTCAACAAACAGGACTTTTTGAGGACTCAGCACAAAACCCCCATGTTGTAAGGATCCATCAAACAGGATCCTGTGAAGGACTCAGCACATAGCTGTATGTCACAAGTTCAGCTTTCATTAGAATTAGGATGCTTTCTTCAGTATCACCATTCTTCAGAAATACTTCACAAATCCTACTAGTTCATATTTAGCTAAACTTCAGGAGGATCAGCTGAGGGTCTTGAATTCAAAGCTTGAGGGCCCTGTCCCTGAGCTCTTTGGTTCAATGCGAGAACTCTAGCACTTGGAGGCACAGCTTCAATTTTTTTTTTGGTTTATTCTTTGACAGGCCTTACGGTGATCAGGAAGGCCAACTTGGGGTATCCATGGGCAAAGGCTCTTAGCTCGGCCTGGAGCTGACCTCTACCTTCCTTGTGCCTCTGGGAGCCTCTTGCCCTAGGGTGGAACAGACCTGCTCTGGCATCAGCACTCAGAGTAGGCAAAAGTCAGCTTGGCCTTGCTCACTTCCCCCAATTGAACTCTAGAAGACGATGACACGGGGCTGCATGTCCCGTGTCTAGCCTTGAGGAGGCAGGAGTCACCTAACATAGGGATTGTACCTGTGAGTTATGTTTACTCTTACTGCCCTGGGGCCCTGTCATGCTTTGAAGCCAACCTGGACAGGAAAGTCCTTGAGACTCTTACATAAAATTAACCATCAAAAAGCAAGTGGGGCTGTGGCTCAAGTGGCAGAGCACTAGGCTTGAGCAAGAAAACTCAGGGATAGAGCATAGGCCCTGAGTTCACACACACACACACACACACACACACACACACACACACACACACACCACATACATGCAAAATCAGAGATTTCTATATTGCAATCTTTAGGTATTCTCCACGTTTTCCCCACTAAGCCTCAAGGCTGTTGGCCTAGGTATTTGATGCATACAAAACCCTCTGGCACCTTTAATTTTGGGGAACAATATGGTTAGAAGGTCACCCTTCCCCCATCCCAGCTCCTTGATTGGGTTGTGGTCTATCCAGGCCCTTTGGGGCTCCTTATACAGACTTGCCAAGATGCCTTCAAAAGCCATCACATGCTGGGCACAGGTTGCTCATACCTGTCATCCTAGATATTCAGGAAGCTGAGATCTGGAGGATTATGGTGCCAAGCCAGCCTGGGTAGGAAAGTGTGTGAGACTCTTATCCTCGATGAATTATCAGAAAACAAGAAGTGTCCCTGTGGCTCAAGTGGTAGAGTGCCAGCCTTGAGAAAAAGAGCTCAGGGACAGTGCTCACAGCCAATAATACCAAGGAGAGGCTTTGCATGTTGGTTTTGAGATTGGTATGGGTCAAATATAATTGGAATTTTCAAGTGCTCCAAGACAAAGCAGTACCTCCTTTAGTCCTGTGTTCTTCCATATCATCTCACACTCTGGACTTGGCCATGCTTTGGTTAGCATGGCTCTGGCTTGACAGGAGGGCTCCAAGGAGGAAGATCTCAGAGCAATCACCCCCACCACATACTTCTGCCCTGCTCACTCTGTTGCTTCTGTCTTTGCTAGAGACCATCTTACTGGAATCCATACATGAGGTCATTGCCAGAACATTGTAGTGAGTGGTGGGTCTGGCCTATCTCGGGGCAGTCAGAGAAGGAAGTTGGTCTGGGACTAGGAGCTTCTACCCTGTGTGTGGGCTGGGGCCAGGGTGACATTTATTTCATGCTGAGCATTGAAGAGGTGAGGAGACAGTGTAGAATCCACATTGAGTCAGCTAAGTTTGGAATCTAGAGGACCATTTGTGTGAGGTAGGCTGTGGAGTCAAGGGGCCACTGTTCTTGGTACTCCTCTCTCAAGACTCCCCCCTCCCTTTTTCATCCCTCAAAGTTAGAAGAGAAACTTCAACTAAGTGGGTCCAAGAGGGGGCAGGGGAGTATTTCTGTGTGAAGCAGACTTGTGCTTCATATTTATCCTAGCCCCTACTTCCTATTTAACTGAGGAATGGCCATATGGGTTTGGGCCGGGGGGGGGGGAATAATCCTAGCTGAGAATGTGGCTCAGTGGTAGAGTGGTTGCCTAGCATGCCTGACACCAGGGATTTCATTCCACACAGAAAAAGCTGGAAGGACATGTGGGGCTCAACTGGTAGAGCACCAGCCTTGATCAAAAAGATCTCAGGGACAGTGGCCAGGTCCTGAACTCAAACACCAGGACTGGAAGAACAAATCTTTGGTGGAGGCTTTTCTTCCCTTTGAAAACAATATATTCTTTGCGATAAGTATAACATGGTTCTCTTCCCTGGCCACCAATGGGCCATTAGATGTCCCTTGAATTTGGGCCTCTTCCCGGCAGCCTCTGCCCTACCTGACCCACAGTTTACCCCCATCTTGTGGCAGATGGAGACCTGAGAGGCCACCTGCCTCCTACTTCTGGTGGCTGCCGAGGCTTTTGAGCGTCAGTATGTCACATAGAGTGTTATCATCCACATCAGTCTACAGAAGAAAGGGAGGGAGTCCTCCTTGCCTGAGCCCTCAAGCTGTCAGTGGCTCTGGATGTGGGGCATTTGCTGCAGGATGTGCTCCATGAGGGAGTCATCTACGGGGTTGGAACTCCAACTCTGGCAGTTTCCAAGCTGTCTTGAAGTTGCAATTCTTCAAACCTTTCTGCTCCTCCCTCATTTCGCCCACCCAAAACCCTGAAGCGTCTGAAGCAGTGTGGGGGGGAGAAGCTCAGCCTGTGCTGGCATCTGGAGGCCGCTGTCCACGCCTTCCCATGCGAGGACCCACAGCAGCTCCTGCAGCCCTCTCTTCTTCTCCATCTTCTCCTGGTAGAGCCAGCACACACGCTCAGCATTCTCCTGACACTGCTTATCCAGGACAGACATCTGCTCTTTACATGCCATGAGGGACTCCTTGGTGGTACGGATGTGTGCCAACAGGTGGCTACATTGATGGTGGAGCTCATCCACTGGACTCTAGAAATCCACCTCATCAGATAGGTCGTGGATGAAGCAGATTTTCTTCTCAGATGTCCACATGTCCCACTTGTCATCCCCATGCCAGCTGTGGTGGCGGCTCAAAGTGCAGGTGCCATGTGGCTCCAGCTCTGTCTGGCACTGCGCTGCAGGTAGGCCAGACACCTGCAGCAGGGCCGCTGCTCCTGCAGCAGGAGTTTTCCCCTGTGGATCTCAGCCTCTGAGAGGGCTCTCAGATCCATGTCCCTCTAGGTCTGGGGCATGTCTCCATCCTCTGGGGTGGTCATGGCGGGGGAAGTAACCTCCTCTCCTTTTCTTCCCCAGGGCTCACACTTTCCACTTCCCTAGGGAAAGCCAGGAAGCTCAGCTGGGCCTGCAGGCGCTCCTCTTATGTTCTGGTCACTTCCCGGCACTTGAGAGTGTCCTGCCACTTTGGGGGCACCACCTGGTCCCCCCAGGTGTTCGGGCCCTGCACTTGCTTCAGCAGCTCCAGCAGCTGGGTCTGCCTCTGCAGGTGCTGCTGCAGGGCCTCTTTCTCACAGTTCAGCCTCTCATTAGAGGCAATGTGCTGCTCACAGGTGGCTCTGAGCACCTGCAGCTGGGCCAGAGACTGCTCTTGCTGCTCATATAGCTCCCATGATGCTTGGCTCTCTCTCTCTCTCTCTCTCTCTCTCTCTCTCTCTCTCTCTCTCTCTCTCTCTCTCTCTCTCTCTCTCTCTGCCATCTCTTTCCATTCCTCTATCTTCTCCTCTGAGTGGTCTAGGTGTTCCCGCAGTTCTTTCTTCACTTGTTGCTATGAGTCCAGGATGCTGGTGAGCTCCTCCTTCTCACCGCTCCCCCTGTGGTGAGTGTCCCACAGCAGGGCAGCTCTTCCTCTGGCTATGGATCACACAAACACACATGTACCTTGTGGGGTCTAGGGTATCTCTTGTAGATCCTTGGCCTTATCCTCCAGTCTGCAGTTGCTCCTGCTGCTCTGTGTTCTGGAGACAGAGCTTCTGGTTTTCCTGGACCTGGTTGTGAAGTTGTTACTCCAGGTTTTTCAACTCCATCTGTGTGCAGTAGGCCTAGGCCTGTAACTGCAGCTGCACCTGAGATGGTCCTGCGGGGGGCCATGGCTCTGTCAGCTTCTTTCTTAGTTACCCCAGCTCATTCTCCAGCACCTGCCTCGCCCTTTTCTCCTTCTCCTCTGTCAGTTGGTTCACCTGCTCGGGCAGCCACTTTCAGTCTCCTCTTTCCATGCGGACCTCTCAATGCTCAGGTCCTCTGTGAACGTGTCTCTCACCAGACTTGCTGAGGTCCCCAATCAGCTCAGGTTGTCCAGTAGTCTCTTCAGTAACTCATGCCCCACCAGCACTAGTTGGAACTTGCAGATTCTGTTCTTCGGTGGTGTTCTGTGTCCAGAGCACTTCCAGCTTCTGAAACTCTGTGTTCACTTGCTGCAGGTCATCGAAGCTTCTGGTCTTTTCCTCAAGCTGAAAGGTCACATCATTCAGCCGTTCAAAGAACATTTCAGTCTCCTTCTATGCAGCAGTGACCGCAGAAGCCACCATATCCAGCTCTGCCACACACCGCTCTGTGGCCTGCAGGTGGCTGGTAAGAGCTTCGTGCTCCATTTATCTGTCATTGGCCACCTGCTTCACTTGGACTGGTGCAGATTGTAAATCTCTTTCTGCTGAAACCAACCTCTCTATGGGTGACTTGTGGATCTCTAGCTCTGTTTGTGGTGCTTCATGCAACTGGCCTATCTTCTCACTCTCTTTCTCTGGTCGATCCTGCAGGTCTGTATTCTCCTGCTTCAGTGGTGGAATTTTGGCACTGAGTGCCTTGTTTCTTCTTTTGCTGCAGTCCAGTCGGCACCACATGTCACTAGCATCTCTGCAGATCCTTGATGGTATCAGGACCCTTGACACTCTGGCTCCTGGTGGCTGTGACTGTGTGCAAAGGCAGGGAAGGCCCATGGTCTGCATCACCTTTGGCCAGCGTTGAATCACTCTCCCCAGTGGTGTTTGTCTTGGGGATCCCTCCCTTTTTTGTGTTCTTTGTTTTCGTGAATGTTGCAGGTCTGATGGGAGGATACTTTTGCTGGTGTTCTGGAAGTAGTTTCTTGCCTGTAGCTCTTTCACGGAGTCCTGTTGTTTCAGACATCTGAGCACTGGGATGGCAAAGATGGGCTGGCCATTTCCCAGGCTCTGGGAAATACTCTATTCTCTCGCTATCTGACTAGGACATCAATTTTCCACTCTACTCCAATGTCGCCTCATGTCTCATGCTCATCACTCAGCCACCTCTTCCTTCCTCAACTGCTGGTGGTAGTGTCAACCACCAAAGGGAATACTGGTGCTGGGCATCATGGAATGTGGGTGTGGCCACCATTCTTGTATCCCATTGTTCTGAAAGAAACATTAAAGAATGGGGGAGTGGCCGGAATCCTGTGATGTAAGCAGCATGGGTGGAGTCAAGATGACAGCGGCTCCCCCAACCCCTTTCCCAGGGAACATTGTCCAATCCAGCTGGGGACAAGAGGGTGACATGCTTTAGCTGGATAGCTGCACATATTGTTGTGTATGTCTGTTTGTTGCCAGTCCCGAACCTTGAACTCAGGATCTGGGCACAGTCCATGAGCTGCTTTTGCTTAAAGCTAGCCATCTACCACTGTAGCAATATGGCTCTACTTCTGGCTTTGTTGGAACTGAAGGTGGACAGGAGTATCAAGGACTTTCCTGCCTAGGGTGACTTTGACTATGATCCTCCTATCACAGCCTTGTAAGTATCAAGGAGGACTGCTGAGAGCCACTGGTGACTGCCTAATCACTGGTCTTGTTGATGTTCATAGACAGACCGGTGAGTTCCCTGTCCTCAGGTTTAAGTGGTAGGAGGTGGAGCCTATAGTTCGAATCCTGGTCCTGCCATCTCCAAATGGCAGAAGATCCTAAGAAACTCATTCCTATCCATATGAATAGCAGTGGAATGTGATGTATGTCATGATTGAATGGGCCGTTCTTGAATGATCCTAGGATAAAATTATACACAATTATATTATAGGACACTGATCAATTTTAATTAATACTTCATGAATCATTTAAACAATCACATTCATTAAATGGAGGCATAATGAAATACCTAAGAATTGGGCATCACATAGTATAGAGATGCCATTTTTCTGCCAGGACGTTCATTAGTTAATTGGTATATACTATTTTTTTAATGTAGTTTGGTATATGAATCTAGGATATATTATACCTGACCTGAAAATGAATTATTCAAACAGTTGTTTTTTTTATCAGAAATGCTTATATCCAAATGTAGAGGGTAATCCAAATTATGTATATTCGAAGACAATGCTTGGTTAGTCCTCTTTTCACATTACCCATTCCCTTCATGAGAACAATACACATTGTAAGGAAATGCTTAGAATGTTTTGGAGAAATTAGTTGACTTGAAACCAGTGAGTTAATCTATGCTGAATTTTGTTTACTTTATATCCCGAAAAACTAAATTCTTACTTTATCATTTTCCTTAGGCTTTACCCTCAGATTTAATCTCTGATCGGTGACAAATAAAGATATATTTTTTTTTTTGTCAGTCATGGGGCTTGAACTCTGGGCCTGGGCGCTATCCCTCAGCTCTTCAGCTCAAGGCGAGCGCTCTACCACTTGAGCTACAGCGCCACTTCCAGTCTCTCTTGCCCGAGCTGGCTTTGAACCGTGATCCTCAGATCTCAGCCTCCTGAGTAGCTAGGATTACAGGCGTGAGCCACCAGCGCCTTGCTATAAATATTTTTTTAACAGTAGCAAAATTCAGGCTGAGGAATCTAGGTACAATGATACTCATGCAGATAGGCCTCATCAGTCGTGAGACCATGATATCAAAATGTTAACCAATGCTTACTAGTGTCATGCTTATGAGATTTTGTGTATTATAAACAGTGGTTATTAGAATTTATTTTTGTAATCAACATCATTTCATGGGTTAGGAACTGAAGTGAGACATTATACTCAGAACAAAATTTAACGAGGCATCCAAAATTAGTTACTAAGATATACATCATGTTACACAATGTTTTAAAAATGCAAGCTAAAGGAAATAATTTGTGTAAAAACTCAACATTTACAATAAATACAGAATCAGTATGACTGATTTTTCTTTTACCTAAGTTGCAATATGGCTTACATGATAACTTTTCTGGTTATATATTTAGTTAGGTCTTGATATTTACTTGGAGAAGTTCTTTCATATATTCATTTGTCAGAACGAAGAGGAAGTGAATTCCTTGCCAGAGTCAACTCCCATAATAATGTTACAAATGTATACTGATACTTTGCCAAAGTTTCAAATCTGCACGAGTAACTTGGGTCTTTTTTGGATCTAAATAAATAGATATGCAATTTTCTCAGTACTAGAAAGATTTTGACCACCATTTATTAAACTATTATTTTCCAGAAACTACTTCTCTCTTTTCATGAGACTTTTATTTTCATTCATATTATGTGTTGATGTTTTCCTTTAGATAAGCCACATTCAGTCTTCTACAAAGTGTAATTTGGAGTAGTTTAAAATTATGTACACTCATGTACAATGCTCAGATTCTACTATTTGCATATTTTTTCTTGTTAAATCAGTAGGAATTAGTTCTCAATATGGATACTATTGGAGTTATTCATTACATTTCTGAATTTTTTAAGTATGTCATGATTTTGTTATTTTATTCTTTTAAATATGTGCAGATCTCACTCCGCATACAGTCACATTTGTTTTAAACAATTTGATCCATTCAAGGGTTTTGCTATATTAGGTTCATCTAGATGAATTTAATTACAAATTAACACAACCGTATTTCTGAGACACAGTTATCTTTTTGGCTCTACGCCAAGTTAATGTGTATTTGAGGTTTTTGTGCTTAAAAAAAACTGGGCACAACATACTTTTGTTCCTGGGGGAGTTCTATTTTGTTGGTTGTTTTTTCAGTTGTGACTTCAACATATGTGTGCATTTTATTTCAATTGTTTTGTGTCTATATTTTGTTTCCTATAACAGAAACTACAAAAAGAATCAAAGATTTAGAACTTTTCCAAATGGAATTCTAAGATACACACTTGAAATTTTGTGACAACTGGGAATAGGCAGGTCTTCATACAAAGACATTGTTTGATATGATTTGAATTCTTCCTCCTTTTTGGGCACCAGTGGCTCACACTTGTAACCCTAGCTCCCTAGCTACTCAGGAGGATCACGGAGATCTGAGGATCACAGTTCAAAGCCAGCCCGGGCAGGAAACTCTGTGAGACTCTTGTCTCCAATAAACCACTAGAAAACCAGAAGTGGAGCTGGGGCTCAAGCGGTAGAGCACTCGCCTTGAGCTTCAGAGCACAGGGATAGGGCTCTAGCCCAGGATACAAGCCTCACGACTGACAAAAAAAAAAAAAAAGATTGAATTCTTCCTCCTCTTGCCTCACTATTTCCAATAGTATTACTGCAAAGTCATAAGTGGAAAGAAAATAATTTTGTCTGTATGAATTCAGAAGTTTTGTTTCAATTGGGACACACTACACATTCATACTTCATTTTAACTAAAAAATCTTTCCTTTTAAATCTTCTTTTAAAATCACAGATGTGAATTTATAATGCTAAAATAGCAGCTACTAATTTATCTTAAATGATCCAAACTATTTTCACTTCACATTATATGTAATATAGGGTGTAATAATAATAGTAAGTAATATAGTATGTAATAATTGACTTTGGGGAAAGTCAATAACTATGGATTTTTGTGAGATACTGAGTAATAGTAAAACATATATAATTCGATTAAAAAATTCACAGTTACATCTAAAAATAAATCATCGATATAAACTAATGCTGAAAAAGAAAGGTTGTTTATTGGAAAAAGCCAGAAGTTTCAATAAGCTTACTTTTTAAAAATTTTCTTAGATCTGGGCTTTGTTGGCTCATGCCTGTAATCCTAGCTACCCAAAAGTCTGAGATCTGAGGATAGTGGTTCAAAGTCAGCCTGGGCAGAAAAAGCTGTGAGACTCTTATCTCCAAGATATCTCTTGAAAACTAGAAACGGCACTGTAGGTGAAGAGATACAGTGGTATCCTTCAGCGGAAGAGAGGAGGGACAGTGCGCAGGCCCAGAGTTAGAGCCCTACGACCGACAAAACAAAATTGACATGAGTTTTAATTTATTATTTTATGATTTTTTATGTTGAAAATACAGAGGGTTTACAATTACATGAACAAGGTAATGAGTACATTTCTTATCAAGCATTTTTGCCTCCTCCTTTGTTTCCCCTTCCCATCCCTTCATATCTCCCCTTCTACCACCCCACCACCCCCTCTGCACCAAAGTTGTAAAGTTCATTTTTCGACATAATAGTTGTACATGTCATTGTGGTAATTAGTCCACCTGTATAACAATTGGATTTTCCCTTGCCATCCCCAAATTATATGAACATCAAATACAGTGAAAACAGGGGTTATACCGTGAGGGAGGGACATAAAAAGCAACAAATAAATCACATCATAAATATGGCAGAAACAATAGCAAGAACGAAAAAAAATTGGAGTCCTTATCTTATGGTTCATTTCTCCTACCATCAACTTTTCTAACAGTTTCTGTTTGTCTCAGACATATACTAGTTATTGCAAATAAGAGAAACAATGGCACTTATGTTTCTTTGGGCCTGGATTACTTCACTAAATATAATTTTTTCCAAGGCTTTCCATTTCCTAACAAATGGGGCAATGTCATTCTTTCTGATGGACGCATAGAATTCCATTGTGAATATAAACTACATATTCTTGATCCATTCATCTACTGAGGGGCATCTGGGTAGGTACCGTATCTTAGCTATGGTAAATAATGAGGCAAAATCATAGTTGTGCTGGTAGCTTTAGTATGGTATTTTTTGTAATCATTTAGTTAAATGCCCAAAAGTAGGAGTGCTGGGTCATCGGGGAGCTTTATGTAGAGCCTTTTGAGGAAGCTCCATACTGATTTCCAAAGTCGTTGAACAAGTATACAGTCCCACCAATATCTCCACCAGCTTCTGTTGTTATTAGAGTTATTGATTATAGCCATTCTAACTGGGGTGAGGTGGTATCTCAATGCTGTTTTGATCTGCATTTCTTTTATGGCTAGGGAGTTGGAGCATTTCTTCATGTGTCTATTCGCTATCCTTATTTCCTCTTCAGAGAAGTTTTTCTGTAAGTCTTTAGCCCACTGTTTTTTTATTGGGGAATTCTTTCTTTGAGGATTTGTTGTTGGGGGATATACTTTTTTGAGTTCCAGGTATATTTTAGATATGAGACCCTTGTCTGTTGTACGGTTAGTGAAGATCTTTTCCGAATCTGTGGGCTTTCTATTGATCTTGCTAGCTTTGTCCCTTGCCAGGCAGAAGCTCTGCAATTTCATGAAATACATTTATCCAACCTTTCTTTGATTTTTCATATTTCTGGGTCTCTATTAAGAAAATTTCAGACTTTGCCAAGGAGATGGAGGGTTTCTCCTATTCCATCCTGTAATGTTTTCAGGGTGTCTGCTTTGACTCCGAGTTCTTTGATCCATTTGGGGTTGATTCTGGTGCAGGGTGATATATAAGGATCTAGCTTTAGTTTTCTACAAGTGATTAACCAATTTTGCCAGCACCATTTACTGAAGAGGCTGTCTTTCTTCCATTTTATTTTTTTAAGCTCCCTTATCGAAATTTAGGTGGTTATAGTTCTGTAGGTTCATTTCTGGGTTTTCAATTCTATTCCATTGGTCCTGAGGTCTGTTCTTGTGCCAATACCAAGCTGTTTTGAATACTATGGCTTTGTAGTAGAGTTTGGAATTTGGTAGTGATATTCCTCCAGCACTGTCCTTTCTGTTAAGGAACATTTTTGCTATTCGGGGTCTTCTATTGTTCCATATGAATTTTTGAATTGCCTCTTCAATTTTCTTGAAGAATGATTTTGGAATATTTATAGGTATCACATTGAACTGGTAGATAGCCTTTGGAAGTATTTCAATTTTCACGATGTTGATCCTTCCAATCCAGGACCATGGGAGGTTTTTCCATTTTCTAAGTTCTGTTTTGACATTGTTTTTCAGGTTTTTAAAGTTTTCATCATAAAGGTCCTTCACTTCTTTGATTAAGTTAATTCCTAGGTATTTTATTTCTTTGTGGGGCTATTATGAATGGAGTTGCTTTCCTGATTTCAGCCACACTTCTCATTGTTGGCATGCAGAAAAGCCATTTATTTTTGAAAGTTAATTTATACTATGCTTCTTTGCCAAAATTTTGAATCAGCATGAGTAATTTGGGAGTGGAGTCTCTGGGATTCTTTAAATACAAGACCATGTCATCTGCAAAGAGGGAGAGTTTTACATCATCTTTCCTTATTTGGATCCCTTTTATGTTTGCATCTTGTCTTATTGCTGTCGGTAGGCATTCTAATACTAAATTGAAGAGAAGTGGGGAGAGTGGACATCCTTGTCTTGTTCCTGAGTTAAGAGGAAATGGCTTTCGATTTTCACCATTAATCATAATGCTGGCTGTAGGTTTGTCATATACAGCCTTTATTGTATTGAGGTATATTCTCTGGGTTCATAGTTTTTCCAGAGTCTTCATCATAAAGGGTGTTGGATCTTGTGAAATGCTTTTTCTGCAACTATTGATATATCCATGTGGTTCTCATCAATGCTCTTGTTGATGTGATGAAGTATATTAACTGATTTGCATATATTGAACCATCTTTGTATCCCTGAAATAAATCCTGTTTGATCGTATGTATGATTTTTTGGATGAATTGTTGAAGTTGATTGGCCAAAATTTTGTTGAGGTGTTTAACATCCATGTTCATCAAAGGAATGGGTCTATAGTTCTCTTTCTTTGATGAGTCCCTGCCTGGTTTGGGATAATGGTTATGTTGGTATCATAGAATGAATTCGGTAGAGAACTTACTCGTTCAATTTTATTGAATAATTGGAGGAGGTTTGGTGTGAGCCCTGCTTTGAATGCCTTGTAGAATTCCACTGCAAATCCATCTGGTCCTGGGCTTTTCTTAGATGTGAAGTCTCTTATAAGCTGTTTCTATTTCTATGCTTGATATGGGCATGTTAAGTTGTTAACTCTTGGTTGAGTTTCAACATGTCGATATTTGATAGGAAAAGGTCCATTTCTGCCATGTCTCAAACTTATTAGCATACAGTTTTGAGAAGTATTCCATTATAATGTTCTGATGGTGATGTTCCCATTCTCGTCCCTGAGTTTGTTTATTTGGATGTGTTCACTTCTTTTTCTGATAAAATTTGCTAAGGGTCTGTCAATTTTGTTATTTTTTTGGGGGGGTGGTCCGGTTGTGGGGCCTGAACTCTGGGCCTGGGCGCTGTCCCTCAGCTCTTCAGCTCAAGGCTAGTGCCATACCACTTGAGCCACCACACAACTTCTGGCTTTTTTCTTTTTGCTTATGTGGTGCTGAGGAATTGAACTAAGGGCATCATGCATGCAAGGAAAGCACTCTACTTCTGAGCCACCTTCCCAGCCCTAATTTTGTTAATTTTTTCAAAGAACCAACTCTTTGTTTTTTTATTCTTTTTAGGGTGTTTTTGGATTCTAATTTACTTAATTCTAATTTAATTTTAATTATTTCTTTCTGTCTACTTCATTGGGGTTTATTTTGCTGATCTTTTTGAAGGAGGTTCAGATGTCTTATTAAATTGTGGTTTCAGATTTCTCTAATTTGTTGATGTAGGAATTCAGAGCTATAAACTTGTCTCGGAGTACTGTTTTTGTTGTGTCTGAGAAGAGCTGGTAATTTGTGTGTTCATTTTTGTTGAATATCATGAACATTTGCATTTCCTTTCTAATCTCTTCCATGACCCACTAGTGATTCAACAGTGTGTTGTTCAGCCTCCATGTGTTAGAGGACTGTCTTTGGTCGCTTTTCATGTGGAGTTCTAATTCTTTTCCCTTAGATGCCATTTCTTGGCCTTTGTCTTGTTAGTTTTCTATCTGTAGGATATCTTTAAGTACCTTTGTAGGGATGGTTTTGTGGAGATATATTGTTTCAATTTTTCTTTGCTATGGACAATTTTTATTTGATCTTCAGTTATGAAGGAGAGTTTAGCTGGGTACACTATTCTTTGTTGTGGTTTGTCTTTAGGGCATGGCCTACATCACTCCAGGCTCTTCTTGCTTTAATCATCTTTGCTGAGCAATCTGATGGTATTCTAATTGGTTTCCCTGTATGGGTGATTGGTATTTTCTCCTTGACAGCTTTAAGGATCCTTTCCTTGGTCTGAGTTGATCCTGTGCAGATTATAATGTGACAGTGACATGTCCTGTGCTGTTCTGGTCTATTTGGGGTTCTGAAAGCTTCTTGTATCTGATTAGGCCATAGGTCTATCTTTTTGCATGTTTGGGAAGTTCTCTGCTAGGATTCTGTTAAATAAATTTCCTAGACCATTAACTTCTGTCTCTAGGTGCTCCTCTATGCCCATTATCCTCAGATTAGGCCTTCTGATGGTGTCTTCCAAATATTGGATAGATCGATCATATTTCTTGGATTTATACTGGATATTTGTATGTTATTTCTCTATAATATCTAGGCTGTCTTCAATCCCCGAGATTTGATCTTCTGCCTGGTCTAACCTACTGTCAAGACTTTCTATTTGTTTTAAATTTCTTTTCCTTCTAGTTGGTCGGCTTTGATGGCTTCAAATTCCTTGTTGGAGCTTTGGTTTAGATCTTGTATGAGCTTTACTTACTTAATTTTGTGTTCAGTGTTTATTCTCAGATCACTTAGCTGATTGGTTATGGTTTCCTTGGACTCCCATTCCTTTTGGCAGGCTCTATTCTGCATTCCCTTTGTGGTCTCCCTGAATTGTTTCAGCTGTTTCTTTATGAATTTTTTGAATGCCTCTACTTATCTCTGTCTATTATGATCACACTCTAGCAATTCCTGTATTACTCTTTGATTAGTTTCCTCACATTAAAGCAATTCCTATAATTCTCTATAACTGTTCTCAGCCTGCTTATGCAATTCCTTTATTAATTTTTAAGTAGTTTCCTAATGCTCACAAGATTCCTGTACAACTCTTTGGATTGCCTTCTCTTGGTCCCTTTCACGCTCACACTGAGACCTTTGCAAATTTTCAATCATTTCATTCACCATGTTTACCAGTAGTGTTTGTAGAGCTTTTGGGGAAATATTAATTATTATTTTACTCATTAACTATTCTTCTTATTATTACCATTAATTATTCAGTCACCTGATTATCATTAGTGGGAGTTCAGATACCTGGACTTTCCATTTTTCTTGTGTTTTTCTGGCTTGTTCTGCCCATTTGGTATGAAAGTAACAGCAATTTTGTGCTAGAACACTATTTTAAGGTAAGCATCAACCAGAGTCCTTTAGTTGCACAACCAAAATGGTTGCAGATACAATCTAGTTCAACAGATACAATCTATTCTAAATCAAACAACCATGGATTAATGGGTTAAGAACAACGAAGAAGGATTTGGCAAACCAGAAATTATTAGCTTCAGGGAGAAATGTGGGTCAAAATAGGATGTGGAGAGGTAAAATGAGAGTAAATATAACCAATTCCGGACAGAATCATAGGAGAGAATTTTTTTAAAAAAAGAAAAAAATGGAGAAACAAAAATTTAAATTTAAGAAATGAAACACGTAAAAATTATGTAAGTTTAAAGAAATGATATTGAGAGAAGAAAAGGACAAGATGAGAGGAGGGGAGGGATAGAAAGGAAATGTGAACACTAAAAAATAAATTTTTTAAAATTAGTTACTTGAAAATTATGTAAGTATAAAGAGATAATACTGCTATTAACGAAGTTAAGCCTAAGAGGTGGTGAACTGAGTAATAAATTTCTGGCTTAAGTAAGTACATAATGGGGGAGAAGGTCAAACAATTGACAACAGGTATGTATCTGGAGTTGAGCAGAACAGCAATTAAGTCATGCAAAAAAATAAAGAAAGAGAGAAAAAATGAAGCCAATAAAAAGGACCAAAAGGTCAAAGAGATTAAACACACACACACACACACACACACACACACACACACACACACACACACACACACTCACACACACACACACACACACACACACACACACACACACACACACACACACACACACACACACCAAAAATAAAAATATGAGAAAATAAAGATCAACAGAAAACACTTTAAAAAAATGAAAAATTAAAAAATATGTTCACAAAAGAGTTCTTTGTTTTGGGTTTTTTTTTTTTGGAGGGGGGATGGGAAGAGCCTGTATCTCCCCTGTGTCTATAACCAGTGTCTTGGTAGAGTCTCTGGTCTGCTTGTGATGTTTGGTTTTCCTATGGCTTGATTGGTTTCTTAAGTCAATTTGGTCAGGCAGAAAATGTCCGGTGTAAAGCAGGATTTTGTGATCCTCCTCCCAGGCTAGTTCAGTGGGAGGGAGATCTTTGAGTATCACAGACGAGGGAGATGGTGGTTTCCTCTAGTTTGGAGATGCTGTGGTGAGGCTAGGTTCTGGGTTGGGTTGAAGCCTTTCAGCAAACAGTAGCTTTTCCCTGAGGGGCTAGCACCTGAGACATTCACAGAGCCCAGCTTAGAGCCATTCTCAGGGTTTATGTTTACTGAATTTCAATTGTTGTTTAGGCTTCTGTAGGATGGGGCAGCCTCTGGCTCTGTTTACCCGGTGAAGAAAGTCTTTTCTCCGAGGACACTCTGCCTGGGCAGAGTGACTTTTCCCTGGGTGTAACTGAGCCTGGCAGGTCACTTCTAGTTCCTGTGACCTGCAAAATGACTCTTTTGTTTTTTTTCCAAGGCCTGACTCGAAGCTATCTGCTCAACCGGGCCTTTGTCAGTATCAAAGATGGAGACTTCCAGTGGTGGTGAGGGGAGGGGTGGCCTTTCCACCTGTGCTCCCTGAGGAGTGAGGAAGTCAGGGTTCTACTCACACCAGAATCTTGGTTCCTGGACCCACTCTGGTCTGAAATCTGCAGGACAAAGATATTTGCTCCTTCTCAGTTCTTGCTGGTGTTGAGTAGAATCCACCAGTCTACTGTGTCTGGCTCCTTTGTCCTGGACTCTAGGTTGTAGGTATGGTGTCTATGGCCGCCACCGCTGCCACCACAGCCCTTGCAGTTGCGGCTACTGGCAAGTGCTCAGATCTCTTTCCTTGCCTGGATTTTCCCTCTCTGGCCATACTCCTTGTACTGTGATGGCACACTTGGGTATGATTCTATAGCCTAAGACTTTTCACAGGAACACTAAAACTGCTTTCTATGCGAGCACTTGTTTCAAATCCTACCTCTCCTCAGCTATTTTCTTCTGAACTCCCTTAACACATTATTATGACATGATATTGTGACATCACATTGACATTGTGATATCACTGTGCCATTCTCTTTTCACAAACCTATTATGACATCTCATGTTAGAAAAGTCATGGGTTTTAGGACTTTTAGCTCCTTCCTTGAACTCTTGTCCTCATTGTAACCTAGTAGCAATTGAAATCAGACATGTGATTTTAATATTACAAACTAGAAGTGACATCACTATTCTATGGGTGACCTCATTACCAACCTGATATCACAAACCTATTGCAGCACCGCATTGCCATTGTGACATCACAATCACATTGTGACATTTCAATCGGTTATGACCTCTTAGCTCTTTTGAAAAAGTATATGGCCTTTGCGACATCAAAGTTCACTTGTTTACCCATATAATCATTGTGGTCTAAAAAGATCATTTATACTATTGTAATATTACAAACCCTTGGAGGCAGGATCACCAGTGTGACATCATTAACCTGTCCTTTCCTCATAACTTTGACACGATACCCTTGTGATACATAGGCCTTTGTGATCTCATAATGTTTTTGACTTCATATTTCAGGTATGATGTGTGATATTAGAAACGCACTCTATCATAAAAATTGTGTCATCATTGTCAGATACCATGAGCATGTGTTACATTGTGATATCACATACCTGTTGGGAGTTCATCACATTTGGGCCAATGCATGACTGTGTAGATCTCACAATCCCATTCTGAAATCATATTCTCATTGGGAGTTAATGAAAATTGAAGTCCAGTATGCCATTGTGGCATCATCAACCCAATTGTGACATCATAAACCTATTGTGACCTCATCACCATTATGGAATCACCAACTAATTATTATATCAAAATATTATTATGAATTAATATTGTGACACCATATTGCCATCACTGTCCAATTCGGATTTGAAAAACCAATTATGACCTCATAACATTTTACAAATTTCGTGGCCTTTGAGGTTACTAATGTGAACTCTTATACTTATGATGAATAAAACACAAGACAATCCAATAAGGCACATTGAAAATAACTTTATTTACACTCAAAATGGGCCTGCATTTAACTTGTCCTGGTCTGTACACTCAGTGACAAGCCAGCACCAACCACGAAATCTCAGACCTCCAGTGAGTGGGCAGCCACACATAGTTAATTGGTCTACAAAGCACCAACTCCCCAAATTATCATCTCCAAAGCTCCAAACTTCAATAGGTAAGGCTTTGTCCATTTCCCTTACTCCCTCCTTCTTTATAGACTTTCCTTCATTTTCCTTGTCCCTTCCATCACTTCCTTTTTCTCCACAGGCCTACACTCCTCTGACCTGGTGGCCAATTGGCATACTTTCCCTCCTACTCTCCCTCAAATTCCTCTTCTCCCAAGTCTTTCCCCTCCTGCTGTCTCACCACTTCCTTCCCTTGATTTTCTCCAATTTCATTTCTCTGACCATGCAACGTATACATAGTTTGAACACCTCCATCACTCCAGTGGGTCTCCTGCCTAACAGTTTTCAACCATCACTTCACAAACTGCCCGTTCCCCAATCACTTCTTCACAGCTAATCAAGTGAGGATGACATCCTACCCCTTCCAACAACATACCCTGGCCCTTTATTGGTATGTCCCATGCACTCCAGTGGGCCAGGACATGGGGCCACATTGATTAGTGGGCCCTGCTGATTATTAGGGCCTCGCTGCTTTATACACCCCCCCACTGGTTTTCATGTCCAATCAAATCCTTGATTCCTTCTTACCAAATCCTAAAAATTCCCTTCTCTCCACCCAATGAACAGGCTTAAAATGTAAATTTAATAGAAAACAAGTAAATTATAGAAACACACTAGTTAGCAGTAATTAACACTTAGTAAGTCTTATCCTTAAAGGATCATCTGAGTTTCTCTGAACAGTTCATCTTGCAGCCTTCTCTGTATATTGGTTCCAGCACCACCAAATATGGTCCTTGTCACTTTGGTTCTAATTCAGGAGCATGATGAATTTTTACACCAGCTGTCCCGGCAAGAAAGAGTGGGTGAAGTTTTTTTTTTTTTTTTCATCTCCATTTCTTAGTTTATTTCACTTACTTAAGGTCTAGCTTTTGAATTTATTGTTGAAGGAGACTTGCTATAGAATAAACTACATCACTCTCCCCAAAGAAATTTGCCTTCCAATTGGATTTAATTTCTTATTTTATATTTGAACTTATCTGTTGCCATCATGATTATTTATTTTTTAAATACTTTGTATTGTTATTATTTTTAAGTAGTTGTAGAAAGAAGGTCCCATTCTACAAAACAGTACATGAATACAAGCTGTCCGACAACATTGTCACCCATCCCTCATAACCCTTCCCTTCTCACACTTTTTTGTAAAAATTGCGATAGGTGATTACATATATTTCACAACATTGTGGAATTGTGATACTTAGTTAAAGTCACAAACACATTTTAAACTTGACAAGGCAAAGTATCGTTATCATGGTCTAAAGTTTGTTAATTCTATGAGCTTTGACAATCCAAATTATTTTTCCTACCTCAGGTGATGTTTACATTTTTTCCCTTTTGCTTAGTGTAAGCTATTCCCTCTTTCCCTCTCATTCCTCCCTTCCCATCAGTGTGTTTGGGTTACTTAGTTATTTTTCTTCTATGTCCAGTGCAGCTGATGGACACCTTTGTTGTATGTTGTTCCATTTCCCACTTATTCTGTTCCTCCTCCTGGCTTCCCTCCATTGTGTGCATATTTCTACCATCTACATAGTCAAGAACATGAAGTCATTAACGGTGATACAACAAAAAGAGTGGCTGTCCTTTTTTTCTCTAGTTCTGTTTACTTTGTCATGCCTTCTTGCATTTTGGCTTTAGAATCCACATATCAGGTAGACCCTGTGCCATTTGTCTCTTTGTTCTTGGCTTACCTCACTCAAATAATTTTTTCTAGTTCCATCCATTTCCTTACAAATGCCATCATTTTATCGTGTCTAATCGCTGCATAGTATTCCATTGTATATAGGTACCACAATTTTTGGATCCACTTATCAGTAGTGGCTCATCTGGGTTGTTTCCATATCTTAGCTATTGTGAACAGTGCTGCAATAATCATAAAGGGGTGTGTGTCTTTGTATACTGGTTCCTGTTTTTCTGAGTAGATGCCTAGGAGTGGAATGGCGAGTTCATAGGACAGGTCGATATTTAGCTTTCTGAGGTACCTCCAGACTTCTTTCCAAGTGGTTGTATTAGTATACATTCTCACCAGCAATGAAGTAATGCATCTCTTTCTTTGCATCCCTTCCAGCATCTGTCATTGGCTGAATTTAGGATGTGGGCTATTCTGACTGGGGTAAGGTGGTATCTCAGAGTTGTTTTTTATTTGCATTTCCTTTACGGCCAGGGATGATGAACATTTCCTCAATGTTTCTTTCCTGTTTTTACCTCTTCTTCTGAGAAGTCTCTCTTTAGCTCCCTTGACCATTTCAAAATAGGTTTGTTAGTTTTGTAAAGGGTTAGTTTCTTGAGTTTACCATATATAATGGATATTTGACCCTTGTCTGATATATTGCTGGTAAATATTTTTCCCAATTATTTGGCTTTCTTTCTAGTTAGTTGCTACTTTTTATCTGTGTAGAAACTTCTTATTTTAAGGTAGTCCCATTTATCGAGTAATTTTCCAATTTGTTGTGACCCTGGGAATCTGTTCTGGAAGTTCCTGCTTTTGCCTATAAGTCCAAGTCTCTCTCATACTCGGTCCTGCAGTATTTTCAGAGTTTCAGGCTTGATGTTAAGGTCTTTAATCCATTTTGAGTTGATGTTAGTGTATGGTGATAGGCTAGGGTCCACTTTTAGTTTTCTACATGTGGCCAGTTTTCCCAGCACCAGTAGTTGAAGAGGTTATGGTTCTTCCACCGTATGTCTTTGGCTCCTTTGTCAAATATCAACTGACTGTACATGTTCAGCTATACTTCTGGGTCCTCTAACTTGTCTCTCTGATTTTTGGGTCTCTTTTTGTGCCAGTACCAAGTTGTCTTTGTTATTATGGCTCTATAGTAGAGCTTGAAGTCCTGTATCATGATCCCTCCTGCATCCTTTCTTTTGCCTAAAATTTTTTGGCTATGTTAGGGCTTTTGTTGTTCCACATGAAATTTTGGACTATTTTCTCTATTTCAGTAAAGTAAGTGGTTGAAATTTTAATGGGAATTGCATTGAATGTGTTTATTATTTTTGGCAGTATGGCCATTTTCACCATATTAATTCTGCCTATCCAGGAACATGGGAAGTCTCTCCATTTCCTGGTATCCTCTAAGATTCCTTTTTTTAGGCTTTTATAGTTTTCATGAAATAGACCTTTTACATCGTTGATTAGGTTACTTCCTAAATACTTTTTTTTGAGGTTATTGTGAATGAGGTTGTTTCCTTGATGTCCATTTCTGTTTGTACTTTTTTGGTTTACAGAAAGCCGACTGATTTTTGTGGGTTAATTTTGTATCCTGTTACTTTGCCAATTTGGTTTATAAGCTCTAAGTGTTTGGTGATGGAGCTTTAGGAATCGTTAATTTATAAAATAATGCCATCTGCAAAAAGAGAGAGTTTATATTCTTCCTCTCCTATGTGGATCCCTTCAATGTATTTTTCTTGCCTTATTGCTCTGGCTAAAAATTCCAGAACTATATTGAAGAGGAATGTAGAGAGTGGGCATCCCTGCCTTGTTCCTGTTTTTTGGGGAATTGGTTGTAGTTGTTCCCTATCAAGCATAATATTGGCTTTTGATCTACTATGTAAGGCTTTTATTGTCTTATGAAATGTTCCTTCTATTCCTATTTTTTCCAGAGCTTTTAAGATGAATATGTGATGAATTTTATCAAAATCCTTTTCCAAATCAATGGAGATAATCATGTGGTTCTTGACCTTGGAACTGTTGATGTGATGGATTACATTTATTGACTTACATATGTTAAACCATCCCTGTATCTCTGGGATGAAGCCTACTTGGTTATAATGTATGATTTTTTGATATGTTTCTGGATTCTGTTGGTTGCAATTTTATTGAGCAGCTTTGCATCTGTCTTAATCAAAGAGATGGGTGTGTAGTTCTTTTTTTGTTGGGTCTTTGCCTGGTTTGGGGATGAATGTGATATTGGGTTCATAGAATGAGTTTGGGATTACCTCCTCTGTTTCTATTTCTCTGAAGAGATTGAGGAGTATGGGTATTTGTTCCTCTTTAAAGGTCTTATAGAATTCTGTAGTGAATCCATCAGGTCCTGGGCTTTTCCTGTTGGAAGATTTCTTATTACTTCTATCTCATTGTAGGTTATTGACATTTGTAATTGATGTATTTCTTCTTGGTTCTGTTTGAGCAATTTGTATTTTTTTTTTCATGCAGGAAAAGAAGTTTATTTACCAAAAGGCTGCCCCCACCATGCATGGTGGAAAAGCATGACTGAAAAGGAAGGGGGTAGACCCACCTATGATCAAGTCTTATCTAGGCCAAGGACAGGAAGAGGTGTGGCCAGGTGCTGGAAAATTGTGACCACATCGGATCTGGATGAATAGTAGAGAGCAAAGAGATCCTGAAGGTAAACAGACTTCTCACAATGTACCATTGCAGAGACATTAATTGTCTAAATCTGAGAACAGCGAAAAATATTAGGTTATATGGCTATCCAGGGAGCGCAGGAGGCTTGTCAGCGGGGTTTCACAGCTCGGGAATGACTCACAGGACCCCATTAAATGTGTTAGAGAGTCAGTTTGGTGAGTGAAGGAGAGCTGACTAGGAAGAAGCGGTGTCCCGGCTTGCCCCAGACCCCTATAGAGAGAAATGGCTAAGCCCCCAAACCAGGCATTCTCCGCTTCAGAGATGACCATCCTTTCTGATAAAGGCCATTGGAGCTTTGTGGAATGGTGCCACATCTGAGCAGAGATTGAGCAACAGAGAGCCGTGGAGAGTAGTTTCATTCACCAGAGTAGAGAAGTGGTGTGCACATGGATGTGAAGGCCAGCAATGGTATTGACTTTTCACCAATTGCTGAAAAGTCTCATATGGTTTATCAAGGCAGTTTGGTTTGCAGAAATGGGGTGGTTAGGAAATTCTAGCATTTCCAATTCAAAAACCTCATCCCAGTCATGGCACCATTTGTAAGGTATATGAAATAGGTAGATTTCATTAAGTAGCCCATGAAGAGAACACCACACGCTATTCAGGCATGAAAAGAAGTTTATTTACTGAACTGCTGCCCCCACCATACATGGTAGAGAAGAATGGCTGAAAAGGAAAGAGGGGGGGGGGATAGCAATTTGTACATCTGTAGAAATTCATCCATCTCTGCTAGGTTTTCCTTCCTTTGTGAGTAGAGTCTGGAATTATTTCTTTATGATTGTTTTGATGTCTTGGATGTTTGCTGTAATTTTTCCTGTCGTATCTCTGATATTATTGATTTGGGACTCCTGTCTTATTTTGTTAGTTACTCTTGCCAGTGGTCCCTCAGTTTTAGTGTCTATTTTTTAAACAGCTTTTAAAAATTAATTTTATTTATAATTTTCATAGTCTGTCTCATTAATTTCAGCTATTATTTCGGTTCTCTTTCTCTCTAGCAACTTTAGGTTCAATTTTTTCTTGTTTCTCTAGTAGTTTTAGTTGCATCATAAGATCGTTTACTTGTTCTATGTTTTCTTGATGTGTGCACTGAGAGCAATGAATCTGCCCCTCAGGACTGCTTTCGCTGTGTCCCATTGGTTTCTTTGTGATGTTTCTTCATTTTCACCGAATTGTAGGAACTTTTAAATTTCTTCTTTAATTTCTTCTGTGATCCATGTATTGTTCAACAGAGTGCTGTTTAATTTCCATGTGTTTTTTTCTATTTATGCCTTGTTCTTGAGAACGAGTTAGATTACACTATGCTCAGATAGAATACAGAGTATTATGTCGATCCTCTTGTATTTGCTTAAATTCCATGTATGAACTAAGAAATGATCTATTTTAGAAAAAGTTAGGGGGGTTGCAAGAGGAAGACCCTACTGGTGTGAATACCTGTAATTCTAGCTACTCAGGAGGCTCAGATCTGTGTATTTAGGTTCAAAGCCAGCCCAGGTAGGAAAGGTCATGAGGCTTTTCTGAGGTTGCTCAGCACCACACCCTGCCTCAAGTCTGGGGTTGTTCACCACTTTTGCCACCATGAGCTGCTTATGCATGCCAGTATGGAGAGGCAGAAACCACCACGGGTCTGGACTTGTTCACTGCAGCTGTCCCCACCTCAGCCACTGCTGCCACCCCTGGCTGGTCTGGGCAAGTGCCAAGAGGCATTGTGCCCCAATTCTGGGTGGTTTGCCACCACTGCCAGCTGCTGCTGCTGTTTCAGGTTAGGCAAGGCTATTTACACCAGCAGGACAGAGGTGCCACCCTGAGAGTTCAGGATCCTTTGCCACTGTTGACAGCTGCTACTGCTCCTGACTGGGCTGGGCTACTTGTACCAGCCAGGCAGAGGCGCTGTTCCAGGGAGGTTGAGGGGAGTCTTTGTTCCAGCTCTGCCTTCTGAGATTTCTGTTTGTATATTCTGGGTTGGCCCAGCTCTTGGGAGTTCCTGGGAGACTTGGGAAGCTTGTGGGTGTGTGGTCCTCAGAGGGTCCAGACCTGGGGCACTTAAGCAACTTGGCACAAAACCCTGTCACTTAAGCTCTGCAACGTGGAGCCCCATCACCAACAAAGAGTGAGGGAAGGGTCTTCCCACTTTACTGTCTGTGTAGGATTTTCCCTTTTCTTTTTGCACTTCCTTTATCTCTCTGAGTAATTGCCTTTTTTTGTGGGTCGCTTGGAGAAACAGAGCATTGAAATACAAACTCTTCATTTGGTTGGAGAGAGCTGTGGTGTTTCCCTGCTGTTCCATCACCTTCTTGGTCCCTCCCCTTCAGGTGGAGTTTTTCTTAGCCAGCCAGTGGACCTTGGTTACCAAAAGAAAGGTACATAAAAGAATATGTTGTAAAGCCTGCAGATTGAAGTTAGACACTTCTGTTAATATAGCCTTCCTAATTTTAGGAAGCCAAGGGGGTGTTCTACACTAAAGTATTTCAAAGGGATTGAGTCCTTTAACATAAGGGCTACATCTTGCTCGAAAGAGAGTGAAGTGGAGGAGGCTTACCTAGCTATGGCCAGTCCCTGTATTTAATTTTGTTAAAGTTTCCTTTAAGGTCATTTTCATTCTTTCTAATGCTTGAACTCTGAGGCTTATAAATGAGTTGTAACTTCCAATTTATTCCTAGGGCATTAGTTAATAATTGAGAACTTGGGCCATGAATGCTGGGCCATCTTTTGGACCCCACAGCTAAGGGTAAGTCAAATCAAAGTATTATTACATGCCTCAGCTCAGCCTGAAAAAATGTCCATTATTACTAACAGATACCAATAGCCATACTTTCCAGGCTTTACCT
This sequence comes from Dipodomys spectabilis, assembly GCF_019054845.1. NCBI lineage: Eukaryota > Metazoa > Chordata > Mammalia > Rodentia > Heteromyidae > Dipodomys > Dipodomys spectabilis. The sequence continues at coordinate 623,340 of NW_024871123.1, forward strand.
CTGTGGAGTCCACTTTCCAAAATTCACCATCTGAGGTTCCTCAAATATGAATTATTTTCATATGTTCCAGCATTTCAGCATTTACCTGTTGGAAATTACCTACACACATTACAAAGTATTGTCAGGCTGAGGCCCCACCGGTTTTCAGAACAGTTTTAGGCAGTGTCCTCGGGCAATTTACCAGGCTGCAAATATCTACATGTAAACTGGCAGAAAGCTTGAGCCTGTATGCATTTTTCACAAGTTCAGTATCAACATTTGCACACTTATTACCACTGTTTATGCTTCTTCCTTTAATATTGATGACCAGTATTTCTAGAGAAACAACTAGTTTTAGAGTGGTCTCCCAAGATACCTCATCAGCTCAGATGTTTCCCTGTATCTTAGGGTCTCTACTTCTTTAACTCCTGTAAAGTACTCTGAAACTTGGAGACTTCTTCCATTTTATTCTCCTCCTTTTATCTTAAACTTGCTTTCATGATCCCACTCTCCCTCTCAATGTTCTCCTTAACCTACATGTGTTTTGGCAGGGTTACCGGAGAGTTCCCTTGACTGGCCAAGTGCTGCTCCTTCTCATAACAACTTTGCTTGCTCTTCAGCTCCTCCCTTAAGTTCACAAAGGTGCCATTGAGAGGTATTTTTCCCACCTCCACCTGTTCCACTGGGACACGATGCTTCTGCATTACATTTTTGGTGAAGATCTCAGCAGTCTTTTGGGGCTTTTACTCTAGTAGTTTCTCTTTCTAGTTTTCCACTTCAGTGTATTTTTGTGACAGATTTTTCAACTGTTTGTTTAGCATCTCTGCTTTTCTTCCTAATGGTCTTTCCCTATCCATGGCATTCTCTATCAAAGCAAGTGGTCTTTTAACTCTTTCTGAAGAGAAACAATCTCTTTCTTGAGCCTGATATTTTCCTGTTCTCTTTTCTTGGCCTCTTCTTCTATGACACAGCACTTTCCCGTCTTCTCTGCTAACTACTCTTTCCTACTTTCTCTGTTGCTTTGAATTTCTGGTGACACTTTTCAAAGCTTATAATCGACATGTACTTCAACCTAATATATTCTTATATCAGGTCCAGCTCTTTTCTTTTCTTTTTTTCTTTTTCTTTTGGGTCTGGTCGTGGGGCCTGAACTCTGTCCAGGACACTGTCCCTCAGCTCTTGAGCTCAAGGGTAGTGCTCTACCACTTGAGCCACATTGCCACTTCTGGCTTTTTTCTTTTTGCTTACGTGATGCTGAGGAATCAAACCCAGGGCCTCATGCATGCAAGGCAAGCACTCTACCACTGAGCCACATTCCCAGCCCCCCAGCTCCATTTTCATAGCCATAATTTCTTAATGGAATTCAGAGATCCTTTACATGTTTCTCCAGAGCAATGAACACATTTTCCTTGTAATTAATGTGATTACTTAACCTGTCATTTAAATTTTCCAGGTGGTGAATGTGTCCTCCTTGGACATTCCTTTTTCTAATGTCCATTTTGCTTGCATTAAGCTCACTGATCTAGTCCTAAAGGTTCCCTACTGCCATTTGCAAATGATCTGTACTGTATTTGCCAAAGGTTTCTTGAACCCTATTCTGGTGCTCCTACCAAAACTCAAACTCTTTTTTTAGACTCGTTCTTTTTCAGGGTGTCTCTGTTATCAAACACCAACTGAGTAACCACTTTACCTCAAAACCTTCTAACTTTTCAAGCTTTATTCTAATATCTGTGGCTGACTGGGTAACAAAGGCCATATTTAGGGCTCTTTGATTCTCCAGGATTTAAAGATCTATAGCCTATAGGTTCTATAGGCTTCTGGCAGAATTTCCAGAAAAAGCATTAGGGTACTCACTGGGGAACAGTACCATCTCACTCACCTTAGATTGAAGACTGGGCTTTCTAGCCACTGCGGTATCCCTGCTAGCTGTACCTGGAAATAATTGGTAAACACCTCCATATCTCGACTGCTGTAAGCCTCAGCTTGGGTAAGTCTGGAGAAAGACTTGTTCCAAATAGTCTGGGTCAATAGTGGGTCTACTGTCTGGTTCAAGGACCACCGTCAAGTCAACGACAGTATTCACTCCCTTTTCTACCAGGTGAAAAACACCTGTAAAATTTGCTGACAGTCATCCCAGATGTGCTTTTGTGTGAAAATTACTGTCTCTAATGAGGTAATGAGCCCCTGTTTTTTTTTTTCTGAAAAGGATGGATTTTTCTGTTTCCAGTTACACAGGTAATTACTTGTAAAGGGAACATATATTAGAAAGGGGTCCTGCCCACCATCTCCTCCATGTTCCTGTCTCAAGGGTAATAAGGGTAACATACCACATTGTACCACCTCAGTCTGGTACAAGTAACCACTTTTAGTATGGGAGGACTCATTAAAGTTGCTGATGAAAAAGAATAGGAGAGAGAGTACATCAGTGCATCTTCCTCTGACGGATTCTGTAAACCTGGGGAAGAATATTTTTTGGATATGACAACCTAAGGCCTTGTTCTCCCATCCTGAGAAAATGAGTAAACAGGTGCATACAGGACATAGATAGAACTATCAGCATACATACAAAGACCAAGATCCATAGACACTTAACCCACATGTCCCATACCTCTCAATGTTGACCTCTACAGGTGGTCCCAGATGACAGAGAGAACGTCCCAGATTGCCTCTTGAGGAGGCTGCAGATGACCTCTGGAGGATGTCACATATATACTACCTAGGAGGCCCTAGATGACCTCTCATGGAGGTTCCAAATGGATTCCCAAGGAAGTGTCAGATGACCTCCAAAGGAGTTTCCAGATGTCTTTTCAATGAGACTGAGATTACCTCTCAAGTAGCTCCCAGATGGCCACTCAAGGAGGCCACATGAACTCCAGAGAAAGTTCCAGATAACCCTCTTGAGAAAGCGACAGATGACCTCCAGAGAAGGTCTTATATAGCTTCTCAAGGAAGTCCCAGATGATGTCCAAAGATGGTCATAGATTTCTCATCATGGTAGGCTGAGGTGACCTCCCAAAGAGGCTCCAGATGACCTCAGGAGGTGGTCCTAGATTGCCTCTTAAGAAAGCCCCAATGACTACTTTTGAAGAGGTCTCAGGTGACCTCCTGAGGAAGCCCCAGGTGACCTCTGGAGATAATCCAAGATGGCCCCTGGAGAAGGACCCAGATGACCTCCAGTGTAGGTCTCAGAGGTCTTCTCAAGTAAGTCGCAGATGTACTCTTTATAAGGTTCCAGATGGCTTCCCACAGAAGCCCTACATTATCTCTCAAGTAGGTTCTAGATGGCATCACAAGGAAGCCACAAATAGCTTCCAGAGGGGTACAAAACAAGCTGGCAAGCTTGCGAAGATGCACCTCTAGAGGTACATAAATGACTTTTGTCCATGTTGGACCTCCGGAGACAAACACTCGAGGTAGACTCTCAACCCTGAGGGCTGACGCTCTCACCTATGGGTATTTTTCCGTGGCGCCAAGGCCTGATGCAATCCGAATGGATTATCTCGATAGTCTTCAAAAATAAGGACCTCTGTAGTTCAAGAAAATCCATCGAGACACGTTTTATATAATAAATGTTCTCCAAACCACCAACCCCCAAAATTATGATATCCAAAGCTCCAAACATCAAAGAGAAAGCATCTTTTCCCCTTCTCTTTGTCTCTCCTTCGCTACAGACAATACTTCTTTTGAGGTCTTTTCCTTTTTCCCTTCTACCAGTTCTTTCTTCTCTTTAGGACTCTCCACTCTCCACAGACCTGAACTGCTTTGCAAGGCTCATCAGTTGCCATCCTTCACCTTCTGCCCTCCCTCAACTTCCTCTCCACCCAGGTTTTTCCCCTTATGCTATCACACCACTTCCTTCCTTCCAAGACTTTTTCTTTTTCTCTCACCTTCTATTGCTCTGAACAAGCAGCCTACATAAAGTCTGTACCCCTTCTCCATTCCAACTGCCTGTTTTCAAACTACCTACAGCCAATCACTTCTTAAGAGCTCAATTCGTGGTGATTAATGCACCAGTCCCTCCCACAGGATGCCTCACCTTCTTTGGTGGCATTCTTTGTCCTCTCCAGCTGGCCAGGAAATGGGCCCATGCTGATTATCACACCCTATAGATTATTGGGCCCTGCTGATTATTACAGTATCCTCCTTGTGAACAAGTAGCAATTGAAATTGGAAATTTGATTGTGGTATTACAAACTCATTGTGACATCACAAACCCATTTTGACATCATCACTACCATGACATAACAAACCCCTTGTAACAACATTGTCATTGTGACATCATGATTCCATTTTGACATCTCAAATCTATTATGATCTCTTAGCTCCTTGGAAAAATAACATGCCATTTTCAACATCACTGTCCCTTTGTGTACACATATCCTTGTTGTGAACTGACAGTTGAGATCAGACATGCCATTATAAAATCAAAAATTGTTTGTGACATACTTAACAGTGTGACATAACATTTTCATTATGAGAGCATCAGCTCATTGTGACATCACCAAACTTAATGACAGAATCGCATTATGACAACAATTCTTGTGAAATCACAGACACATTGGGAATGCCTATTCTGTGATTTCATTGTATTTCAACTGTGGCATGAGAGTTGATATCAGAAATGCATTTTTGTGCATACAAACCATTTTGACATCATACTAACTTTGTGACATCACAGTACCATTGTGGTATCACTAACACAATGTGACATCAAAAACCTCTCCTGTCCTCCTAACTTTTGTGACATGCTGACATTGTGATATGTTAGACTTTTTGCCCTCATAATTTTCAACCTCATATCTCATTTATGACTTGAGATAACAGAAATCAACTCTGACATCATGACTATTGTGACATCACACTGACAGATGTCATGATCATCATGTCACATTGTGATATCACAAAAGGTTTTGATATCACAATTAATTGGTGATACCATAGAGTAAGGGGGCTATGATGAACAATTGGTTAATGATATCCAAATGGCATAATGGATCTCAATTGTTATAAAATCACAGAGAATATGAGTTCACAACAGACTGTGGTATCTCCAAAGTCATGTGTTTTCACAAATGTTATGAAGTCATAGGAGGATTGTGATGTCACATTGTGACACAATGTTTACGATGTCTGTCAGTGTGATGTCACAATGGTCATGATGTGACAGTGGATTTCTGATATCATATATCATAACTGAAATATTATAAGGTTGAAAACTGATTATGAGCTCATAAAGGGCCTAATTCATCTGAATTGCTGCACATCACAAGACTTATGAGGTCTGGGCAGGTTTTGGATGTCACAGTGTGTTAGTGATATCACCATGGCACTGTGATGTCACAAAGTGATTGTGATGCCGTATATTTATGAGATCACAATATATTTCTTACATCAACACACATGCCACATATGAAATAGAATGAAATAAGAGAATAGGCATTTACAATGTGTCTATGACATCATAATGACAATATAATGTCATAATGCTATGAGATCATTGTAAATTGGTAATGTTGCAAGGAGGTAATTGTGTAATAATGAATATGTATTGTCACACTGGCGATGGGATCACAAGGGGTTTGTGATGTTACAATGGCATATATGAATTCAATAGTCATGTGTTCACAATGAGGATATGGGTACACAAAGGGCCTATGATGTCACGTATGCCATGTGTGTTTACAAAGTTACTTGGGGTCATGATAGCTTTATGATACACAGTTGTGATGAAGTCACAATGGGCTTTTGATATTATAATGATTTGTAATATCTCAAACACAAGTCCATTTTCAATTGTTACTATTTCACAATGTGCATACAAGTTCACAGAATGAGCTGGAAGTCATAATGGGCATGAATTTTTAAAAATGTTAGGAGGTCATTTTGGTTTGTGAATATACAAAGGGACAGTGATATCACCATGACAATGTCAACTCATTATTATTGTTTTGCTGTCACAATTAGTTGATGATTCCACAGTTGTGGTGAGGTCACAAAATATTGTTGTGTTGGGCATGTCACAATGACATGATGATTCTCAATTGTCTTAACTTTCAATGTGTATATTAGTTCACAAAGGGACTGTGGTTTCTCCAAAAGTATGTGTTGTCACACATATACTGAAATCCTAAAAGGTTTGTGATGTCAGAATTTGACACAATGGATATTACATCTGGCAGTGTGATGCCACCATGGTCATGATGTCACTGGGAATTGTGATATAAAATATCATCTGTGAAATCTAATGAGGTCAACAACAGATTCTGAGGACAAAAAGGCCTAAGGTATCAGAATTGCAGCATGTCACAAAAGTTATGATGAGAGGATAGGTTTGTGATATCATGGCGGGTTAGTAATATCACAATGGAAACATGATATACAAAGGGATTGAGATATCACAATGGTTATGAGTTCCTGATTTGTTTATGATATCAATGTACATGCCACATTTGAAATAGAATGAAATCACAGAAAAGGCATTCATAATGTGTCTTTGATGTCACCATGACAATGTAAAGTTTTAATTCTATCATATCATTTTAGTTTTGTGATTTCACAATAAGAAGATGGTATAAAAATGATAATGTGATGTCACAATTATGATGATCTCACAAATTGTTTTGGATGCCAAAATGTCATGTCTGATTCTCAATTGTCAATATTTCACAGTGGGGTTTTGTGTACACAATGAGACTCTGATATCACAAAGCTATGTATTTTTCAAATGTTATAAGAGGTTATAATAGATTTGGAATGTCACAATGTGATCCTGGTATCAAAACAACAATGTGAAGTCACAATGGGTTTGTGATGTCACAGTGGTGATGAGGTCACAATGGGTTAGTTATGTCAACAGTTTGTAATATCACAATTATTTGTCCAATTTCAATTGCTACTAGTTCACCATAAGGACACAGTAATAACCAGAAGTGTCCCTATAATCCACGGGAACAGATAGTCATCATGGCACCCTAGTCTGGACCAATGGAGAGAGGGGTGCATGACACTGGAGGGGGCAGGGCATGCTGCTGAAGGAGATAGGATGTCAAGCCCCACATGGTGAGCTGCCAAGAAGTGATTGGGAATGGACATTTGGTAAGTGATAATTGAAAACTGGAAGGCAAAAAACATATTGTAGTTGGGGAAGGGTACAGCCTTTATATAAGCTGCATATTCAGAGCAAGAGAAGGGGAGAGAAAAAGGTTAAAGGCCTGGATGGAAAGAAGTGATGAGACTGCTGGAGGGCAAAGACCTGGGAGGAGAGGAAATTGAGAGAGAGCAGGAGGTGAAGGACGGCAATTGGCCACCTGGACAAGGCAGGGCAGTCCTGTCAAGAGCAGAGCAGCCTGAAGAGAAGAATTGAATGGTGGAAGGAAAAGAAAAAGAACTGAAAGGTAGGACAGATCTGTAGAGAAGGATAATGAAGAGAAAGGAAAAAGCCTTGTCCTTTGAAGTGTGGAGCATTGGAGATCATTATTTTGGGGGTTGGTTGTTTGCAGACCAGTTAACAAGTGGCTGAACTGCTCTTTGGAGGGTTTATGGTTGAGACTGAATTTAGCTCTCAGCATCCAGCCCAGGCCAAGGTAGTCGGTAGTCGTTTGTTACAAAATTTATGAGGACAAGACAGGTTTGTGAGTTACATTGCATTAATGATATCACAATGTCAATATGAGGTCACAAAAGGATTGTAATGTCACAATGATGATGTGGTCACAATGGATTTCTGAAATCAACCTATATGCCCCATTTGTGATAGAATGAAATCACAGAATAGGCAATTGCATTGTCTCTAGGACCTCACAATGAAAATTTGATGTCATAATGCCATGGTGTCATTGTCGTTTTGGGATGTAACAATGGGCTGATGGTATTATAACAACAATGTGATCTCACTCTGGAGATGATGTCACAACGCGTTTGTAATGGTACACAGGCATGTCTGATGTCAATTGTCTTTGTTCACAATGACGACATGATAACCCAAAGGGACCATAATATCACAAACACCATGTGCTTTTTCAAAGATGCTAAGCAGTCACAACAGGTTTGGTATGTCACAAGGTTATGATGATATCAATGTGGCAATATGATGTCATAATGGGTTTGTGATGTCCAGTGGTGATAAGGTCACACTTGGATAGGGATGTCAAAACGAATGTGTAATATCACCATTACATGTCCAATTTCATTCTACTAGATCACAATGAAGATAGGAGTTCACGTAAGGAGCTAGAAGACAGTAAGGCCATGAATTTTGTAAAATATGAGTATATAATAAGCTGGTGAAAATGCAATGAGACAGAAATAGATGCAGAAAAAGCATTCGACAATATCCAACAGCCCTTTATGATGAAGGTTTTGGAAAAATTAGGAATCCATGGAACATTCCTCAATACAATAAAGGCTGTATATGACAAGCCTACAGCCAGCATCATACTAAATTGTGAAAAACTAAAGCCATTTCCTCTTAACTCAGGAACAAGACAACGATGTCCACTCTCTACACTTCTCTTCAATCTATTATTAGAATGCCTAGCTACAGCAAAAAGACAAGATGCAAACAAAAAGGGGATCCAAATAGGGAAAGAAGAAATAAAACTCTCTCTCTTTGCAGATGACATGATCTTGTATTTAAAGAATTCCATAGACTCCACTCCCAAATTACTCAAGCTGATTCAAAACTTTGGCAAAGTAGCAGGTTATAAAATTAACCCCCCAAAATCAATGGCTTTTCTGTATGCCAACAATGAAAAAAGTGTGGCTGAAATTAGGAAATTAACTATATTTGTAATAGCCCCACAAAAAAATTACCTAGGAATTAACTTAACCAAAGAATTGAAGGACCTCTATGATGAAAACTTTAAAAACTTGAAAAAGGAAATCAAAACAGAACTTAGAAAATGGGAAAAACTCCCATGCTCCTGGATTGGAAAGATTAACATTGTGAAAATGGCAGTACTTCCAAGGTTATCTACAAATTCAATGTGATACCTATCATAATTCCAACCTCATTCTTCAAGGAAATAGAGGAGGCAATCAAAATATTCATATGGAACAATGAAAGACCCCGAATAGCAAAAACGCTCCTCAACGGAAAGAACACTGCTGGAGGAACATCAATATCAAATTTCAAACTCTACTATAAAGCCATAGTAATCAAAACAGCCTGGTACAGGCACAAGAACAGACCTCAGGACCAATGGAATAGAATTGAAAACCCAGAAATGAACCTACAGACCTATAGCCATCTAATCTTCGATAAGGGAGCTAAAAAAATACAATGGAAGAAAGACAGCTTTTTCAGTAAATGGTGCAGGCAAAATTAACTACTTGTAGAAAACTAAAGCTAGATCCTTATATATTACCCTGCACCAGAATCAACCACAAATGGATCAAAGAACTCGGAGACAAAGCAGACACTCTGAAAACATTACAGGATGGAATAGGAGAAACCCTAGGTCTCCTTGGCGCAGGCTGAAATTTTCTTAATAGAGACTAAGAAACACAAATCAAAGAAAGGTTGGGCAAATGGTATTGCATGAAGTTGCACAGCTTCTGCATGGCAAAGGACACAGCTAGCAAGATCAATAGAAAGCCTACGGATTGGAAGATCTTCACGAGCCATACAACGGACAAGGTTCTCATATCTAAAATATACTTGGAACTCAAAAAATTAAATCTCTCCACCAAAAATCCTCAAAGAAACAACTGCCCTATAAATAAGTGGGCTAACGACTTAAAGAGAAACTTCTCTGAAGAAGATAGAAGGATGGCTAATAGACACATGAAGAAATGCTCAACCTCCCTAGCCATAAAAGAAATGCAAATCAAAACAACATTGAGATACCACCTCACCCCAGTTAGAAAGTCAAAAATCAAAAACTCTAATAGCAACAGTTGCTGGAGGGGATGTGGACAGAAGGGAACCTTACTGCATTGTTGGTGTGAGTGTAAACTTGTTCAACCACTTTGGAAAGTAGTATGGAAGTTCCTCAAAAGCCTTCACATTGAGCTCCCCTATGATCCAGCAATCCCAGTTTTGGGCATTTACCCAAATGTTTACAAACAAGACCACACTAAAGCTACCAGCACAACTATATTTATTGCAGCATTATTTACTATAGCTAAGATATGGAACCAACCAGATGCCCCTCAGTAGATGAATGAATCAATAAAATGTGGTATAGATACACAATGGAATTCTATGCCTCCATCAGAAAGAATGACATTGCCCCATTTGTTAAGAAATGGAAAGACTTGGAAAAAAATATATTAATTGAAGTAAGCCAAGCCCAAAGAAACATAGGTCCCATGGTATCCCTTATTTGCAATATCTAGTATATGTATGAGTCAAGCAGAAAAGGTCAGATAATGTGATGTTAGGAAAATGAACCCTCAGGTATGTATTTTAATGTTTTTTCTCTTATGCATGTCTTTCTAACGCATTTATAAGATTATTTCTTTGTTGCTTTGTATGTCCCTCCCCCACAGTATAACCCTACTTTCACTGTATTTGATGTCAGTAAAATTTGTGGAGGGGAAGGGGAAAAACAGGTCGTTTAAATTAGGATACAGGTGGACCCATTGCAACAATGAGAATTACAAGTTGTCATGTCGAAAATGAACTTTATAAGTTTGGGGGGGGGAGCATTGGGGAGGGCAGGGGGAGGCTGGGAAGGGGTGTGAAGGGTAAACAAAGGAGGAGGCTACAATGCTTGATAAGATATGTACTCATTATTTTGCCCATGTAATTGTAACCCTTCTGTACAATATGTTCACAATACACAATAAAAATAAATAAAATTACATCATACTTAATTTTGGTATTAAAAAAAGAAAATACAATGAGACAGAGATATCCCATTGGCAATGTGATGCTATCATTACATGAGATAGTATTGTTTTGAAGTCACAAATGGTGATGCCCTACAGGTGATGAGGTCACTTAAGTTTGTGATTTCACAATGGATTGGTGATGTCACAATCTCATGGCAGATCTCTAATTGACAAAGACTATATAAGTTCACAAGGGATAATGATGTATCCAAAGGCCTATGTTGGCACAAGTGTAATGAGTCTTAACGTGTTTGCGATGTCCTCATGTGACTCAGTGGTCATGACATCTGGCAGTGTGATGTCACAGTGGTCATGATATCACAGTGGATTTTTGATATCACATGTCATGCCTGAAGTATTAGGAGTTAAAAAATTTATGAACTCAGAGAGGCCAAAGAGATCACACTGGCAGCATGTCAAAAATTTTATGAGGATAAGACTGTTTTGTGATGTCACAGTCGCTTAGTGATATCATAATGGCAATGTGGTGTCATCAAGATATTGTGATATTATAATGGGTAAGTGGTCACAATTTATTTCTGATATCAACCCACCTGCAACATTTGAAATAGAATGAGATCACAGAATAGGCATTCCAATGTATCTGTGACATCACAATTACATGTAATTTGATGTCATTGTTGTTTTATGATGTCATGTTGGGCTGATGTTATCATAATGACAATGTGATGTTACACTGGTGATGATGTCACAAAGGTTTTGCTATGTTAAAATGGCATGCCTGATCTCAATTGTCATTAGCTCAACATGAGGATATGAGTACACAAAAGGCTTGTCATGTCACAAAGGCCATGCTTTCTTTCAAAGCTTCTGAGGTCATAATAGTTTTGGGAATTCACAATGTGATCATGTTGATACAATGGGAATGTGATAACACCATGAGTTTGTGATGCCTCCGAGGTGATGAGGTCACAAAGAGTTAAGGATGTCTCATCAAGTTTGTAATATAACAATGACATATACAATTTCAATTTCTTCTAAGTCACTATGAGGATACTATAATAACCAGTGGGGCCAGAATTATCTGTGGGAGCCGATATTCATTGTAAATTCTTGGCTTGGCCCACCGGAGATTGTGGGGAATGCCGCTAAAGGTGGAGGTGTCAAGCCTCACACGGTGTGGTGTCAAGAAGTGATTGAGCATTGGGCAGTTTTGGAAGTGATGGTTGAAAACTGTTAGGCAGGAGATCCGTTGGAAGGAGGAGGGATACAACCTATATATAAGTGGCATTTTCAGAGCATTGTAATGGAGATAAAAATGGGAGTTACCCGGATGGAAGAAAGTGGTGAGACAGCAGGAAAGGAAAAGCCTGAGAAGAGAGGAAGCTGAGGGCGAGCAGAAGGTTGGCAAGTGGTCACTGGGTCAGAGTAGGGCAGGCCTGTGGAGAGTGGAGAGGCCTGAAGAGAAGAAGGAAGTGGTGGAAGGGAAAAAGGGAAAGACCAGGAAGGAATGACATGTCTGTAGAGGAGGGAAGAATGGAAAAGAAAAAAAAGCCTTGCCCATTGAGGTTTGGAGCTTTGGAGATCATAATTTTGTGATTGGTTGTTTGCAGAACAATTAAGAAAGGGCAGGGCTGCCCCTTGGAGGTCTGAGGTTTGGTGGTCAAGGCTGCTCTTGAACCTGGGTATCCAGTCCCGAATAAGGTAATCACAATCCCCTTTCTAGTGAAAAATGGTTTATTATATTAAATGTGACTCTATGATTTGTCTCCTTTCCTTAGAGGTCATATGTACATGAGTTCACAGAAAGAGCTTGAAGTCTCAAAGTCCATGAATTTTCTAAGATCTGATGAGGCAATAACAGGTTTGTAAAAACACAATGGGAGAGTGATATCACAAGAGCAATACTACAATATTATGAAAAATTATGATTTGATACAACAATTAGTTGTTGATGTCATTCTCATGATGAGGTCACAATAAGTTTGTGATGTCACAATGGGTTCACGATGTCAGAGTGGCATGGGAGATCTCAACTGTCATTAATTGGCAATGAATATATCAGTTCAAAAAGGGACTGTAATGTCTACAAAGGCATGTTTTGTTACAAATGTGATGCCGTTCTAACAGTCTTGTGAGGTCAAAATGTGACACAATGGTCATGAAATCTGGCAGTTTGATGTCACAGGGGATTTCTGATATCACATGTCAAACCAGAAATATGAGATTGAAAACATATTATCAGCTCACAAAAGGCCTAATATATGGCAATAGCAGTATGTCACAAAACTTATAAGGACAGGACTTGTTTGTGATGGCACAGCATGTTAATGATATGACAATGACAATGTGAAGTCACAAAGGATTGTGATATGACAATGGTTATATGGTCAAAATGGGCTTCTGAAATAGATTGACTTCACAGAATAGGCCTTCACACTGTTAAGTCACAATGTCACTGTGATTTATAATGCTATGATGCCATTGTCGTTTGGTTACATCACAATGAGCTGATGATGTCATAATGACAATTTGATGTCATTGGTGATTTAAGGTGTTACAATGGTTATGAGGTCACAATATGTTTCTGATACTAACAAATATGTTCACTTTGAAACAGAATGAAAAAGCCACGTGGCGGTGGCTCATGCCTGTAATCCTAGCTACACCAGAGGCTGAGATCTGAGGATCGTGGTTCAAAGCCAACTCAGGCTGGAAAGTCCATGAGAATCTTATTCCCAATAAAAAAAAAACATTAGAAAATCAGAAGTGGCTCTGTGGCTCAAGCGATAGAGAGCTTGCCTAGAGCTGAAGAGCAGGGACAGTACCCAAGCCCAGAGTTCAAGCCCCACGACTGACAAAAAAAAGTTAAAATTAGGCATTCACAATCTTTTTATAACATCACAATCACAATGGGATCACATAATGCTGTCTTGTCATTGTAGTTTTGTCATGTCAAAAGTAGTTGATGCTGTCATAATGACAATGTTATGTCACTGTGGTGATGTCACAAAGGGTTCATTATGTTAAATTGGCATGTCTGATATCAATTGTCAGTTCATAATGAGGGCATAGTTCCACAAAGGGACTGTGTTGTCACAAAGGTCATGTGTTTTTTCAAAGGTGCTAAGAGGTCCTAATAGGTTTGCGTTGTCACAATTTGATAGTGAGGCCAAATGGCAATGAAAGCTCACAATGCTTTTGTGATGACACATTGGTGATGAAATCAAATAGTTTTGTGAAGTCATATCTCATAATTACATGGCCAATTTCAGTTGCTACAATTTCACAATAAGGTATGAGTTCACAGAAAAAGACAAGTATAAAAGGCCATGAATTTTCTAAAATGCTATGAAGGCATACTAGGTTTTTGAAAACACAGTGGTACAGTGATATCACAATGGCAATGTGATGTTGCAATATGATGACTTAATAATATTTTGATATCACAATTTGTGATGCCACACTGATGGGTTCACAAGAAGTGTGTGATGTCACAATGGGTTGGTGATATCAAAATGACACATGTGATCTCTATTGTCATTAACGCACAATGAGTACATGAGCTCACAAAGGTACTCTGATGTCTCCAAAGGCATGCATTTTCACAAAAGTGATGAAGTCCTAACAGGTGTGTGTTGCCAGAATGTGACAAAATGCTCATAACATCTATCAGTGTGATGTCACCATAATCTAGATGTCACATTGGATTCTAGTATCACATTTCATACCTGGATTGGGTTTGAAAGCATTGCAATTTCACAGTGGGTTAGTGTTATCAATATGGAAATGTGGGGTCACAAAGGAATTGTGCTATCACAATGGCTATTAGATCACAATGTGTTTCTAGTATAATAGGTTTGTGCTGTCACAATTGGTTGGAAATGTCACAATAGCATGCTAGATCTCAAATGTCATTAATTCACAATGAAGATATGAGTTCACAAAGGGACTGTGTTGTCTCTAAAGTCATGTGTTTCACAAATATGAAGTCCTAACAGATTTGTGAGTTCATAATGTGCCACCATGGTCTTGATATCTATCAATGTGATGTTACAATGTTCATGATGTCACAGTGTTCATGATGTCAGAGTCAATTTCTGATAACATATGTCATACCTGAATTATTATGAGTTTCAAAACTGATTATAAGCTTACTAAAAGCCTAAAATATCCTAATGGCAGCATATCACACAAGTTATGACTAAGTTATGACCTCCACATCAGTATGGCATCACCAGTTGTGACATCAAACCATTATTATATCATGATGTTGAAACATCACATTGTCATTGTGAAATCACTGTCCCGTTGGGTTTTCACATAGTATGACCTCACACTATGAAGCTTCTTCTATCAACTGGTATCCTCATATTGAATTATGGGTAACTGAAATTGGATATATCATTCTGATATTACAAAGAACCTGTGATATCACAAAGCCATTGTGACCTCATCACCACTTTGACATCAAAAACCCAATGGGACATCTCATTTCCATTGTGACATTATGGATTATATTGTGCCATTACAAAACTATTATGACTTATAACCACCTTTGAAAACACACATGGCCTCTGTAACATCACCGAACCTTTTTTGGATCCATAACCTCATGGGGAACTAATGACAACTGACATCAGACATACCAAGGAAACATAACAAATGCTTTCTGACATGATAATTGTGACATCATGTTGCCATTATGACACCAGCAGCTCATTTTGACATGTAAAATTACAATGGCATCATAGCAATTCAACATCACATTGTTATTCTGATGTCATAGACATGTTGTGTTTGCCTATTATGTTATTGATTCTATTTCTAATGTGGCATGTTGGTTGATATCAGAAACCCACTGTGTGTTCATGACTATTTTGATATCACAATGCCTTAGTTCCATCACGTTGCCATTGTGATGTCACATTGCCAAATTGATATCACAAGGGATTTTGATGTGACAATGGTTGTGACATCACAATGAGTTTCTGATATCAACCCACATGCCACATTTCAAATACAATGAAATCACAGATTAGGCATTCATAATGTGACTATGATATCACAATGACATAATGGCAAATGTTATAATGTCATTGCCATTTTGTGATGTCACCATAAGCAAAAGATGTCATAACAACAATGTGATGTTACACCAGTTATGATGTCACACAGGGTTTATAATGTTACAATGGTTATGAGGTCACAATGTGTTTCTGATATCAACTGATATGCCACATTTTAAACAAAATGAAATCACAGGATATACACTCACAATATGTCTAAGACAGCAAAATGGCAATGCAATGTCATTCTATGTGGTCACTGTAGCTTGTTGATGTCACAATGTGCTGATTGTGTCATAATGATTGATATCAAACTGGTGATGATGTCACAAATGGTTTGTACATCACAATGGTATGTCAGATCTTAATTGCTATTAGTTTACAGTGAGGACATGAGAATGAAGTCACCATGACATACACAAATTAACTGTGATGTCACAAATGCCATGTTTTTTTGTCAAAAGTGCTAAAGTTCCTAACAGGTTTTGGTTGTCAAAGTTTTAATGATATAAAAATGGGTTAATGATGTCAAAACTATTTTGTAATATCACATATTATTTCAAATTTCAATTGCTACAAGTTCACAATGATACAAGTTCAGAGAAGGAGCTTGATGTCCCAAAGGCCATGCATTTTCTAAGATGTGATTAGGTCATAATAGGATTGTGAAAGCATGATGGTACAGTAATATCACAATTGCTATATGATGTCAAATTCTAATTAATTGGTGATACCATAATAGTGATGAGTTCAAAATTGTTTTGTGATGTCGCAGTAGATTGGTGATGTGACAATGGCATTCCAGACCTCAATTTTCTTTAACTCACAATAAGTATATAAATTTAGAACGGCCTTGTGAGGATTCTAAAGCATTTGTTGGCACAAATGTGATGAAGTCAGAACAGATTTGTGATGTGACAATATGACACAATGGTCATTACATCTAGTAGTGTGATATCACTATGCTCATGATGTCAAAGTATATTTCTAATATTTCATGACATTCCTGAAATAATATGAGGTCAAAAATAGATTGAGCTATCAATGGGCCTAACATAACACAGTGGCAACATGTCACAAAACTTTTGAGGAGAGGACATGTTTGAGTTGTCACAGTTGTTTAGATATCACAATTTCAATGGTACATCACAAAGGGATTGTGATGTCACAATGGTTATGAAGTCAAAATGTGTTTTTGATATAAACCCACATGCCACATTTGAACTATAATGAAATCACATAATAGGCATTCATAATGTATATATGATGTCACAATGACAATGTGATGTCATAGTGGTATGATGTCATTACAGATTTGTGATGTCACAATGAACTAATGTTGTCATAATGACAATGTGCTGTCACATCGATGATTATATTGTAAATACTTTGTGATATTTCTTTGGCATATATGATCTCAATTGACATTTCACATTAAGGATATGGTTACACAAAGGGACTGTCATGTCACAAAGACCAAGTGTTTTTTCAAAGGTGCTAAAGATGTCATAATGGGTTTGGGAGGTCTCTAGGTGATTGTAATGTCATAACAGCAACGTGATATCACAATGGCTTTGTGATGTCACATTGGTGATGAGGTCACAATGGACAGGACCAGTTTGTGATGTCACAGCAGGTTACTATCACAATGGCACTGTGATGTCACAAAGGGATTTTCATGTCACAATGGCTTTGAGGTCATAATGGATTTCTGATATCCAGCCAATATCGCTCACTTGAAATAGAATGAAATCACAGAATAGGCATTCACAATATGTCTATAATGTCACTATGACATATGATGTCATAATACTATGATATGTAAGTTTAGTGATGTCAAAATGGCATGTCTTATCTTATTTGTCATTAGATTACTATGAGGATCCCAAAGGTTGCTATGTGCTGAGTCCTTCAAAAGGCTCATTGTGCTGAGTGCATTACACAGGGTTCTTTGTGCTATTTTTTAAAATTGTTCTGAGTCCTTGAGAGGTAGGTATCCCAACAATCACACACACACACACACACACACACACACACACACACACACACACATGGAGGGACACCGTGTACCTGCTTGGTGTATGGGGTGGATGGAGAAGAGTCCCCCAGCGGTTGGGCTGAGGGGAGATTCGATGCACCCCCTGGACAGCTGCTGGGGTTGGGGGGAAGCCCTGACCTGAGGTGAGGCTTCTTCTGCCATAGCCTGATAGCCTTAGGGCAGAGTCAGGACAGCACAAAACCAGGGATGGAGGCGTGGCTGAGGGGGGAAGAGGCGTGACCCAGGGAGGACAGGGCATGGCTGAGGGGGCACATATCTGCTGAAACCAGTGGCACACAGGGGATGGAGCACTTGCAGAGATAAGATCAGGCCCATGCATCAGGGGTGGCAGCCTCAATGCCTCTGCTGCTGTAGGAGCATGGGTCTGGGCCAGGAGCACAGAGCACACAAAGCCAGCACATCAGGCACATTCCTCGCACCACCCCAGGGAGGCTCAAAGGCTAGCTATGCCCTAAGTCTTAGGCCCCTGGCTGGGAGCTCAACTGAAGAAGGGGCATGCTCAGCCCAGCCATCCACCAGCCCCTGCCCCTGCCCCATCTCCTGCGCTCCCTGCAGCATTGCATCGCCTCTGGCTCAGACCTGCGGCACCTCTTGGCGTCATCCAGTGATGGTGCGCCCTCAACTGGTTTAAGGCCCGGACCCGGTACAGACCCCTGGTCCTCTGCTCTGGGGCCAAGCGTCCACCATGCCACTGCCATCGCTGCAAGCTGCACACAGAACCACAGCCTACAGATCCTCCCAGCAGCACAAGTGAGTGGCCACCCGCAGGTCAGCACCTTGCCACCTCCCCCTACCACTACTTCTGCCACCCTGCAAATCCCGCCTCCCCTCTTGTGTCCCAACCATGCCTCCTCAGCACCAGGCAGGCCAGCCTTGACTCTGCCACAAATGCGCCCCAGGAGTGGGGGGGGTGGGGGATTGGGTGTTGACTCTGGGAACTCACACCCATCCCTAGTGGCCAGTATCCCTGGAAATGGGGAGATGCAGGAATGGGTGAGAAGGGGTCACCACTGAGCCCCTGGCTGGAGTAGTGGGAGCAACACATTCCCACATCTGCACCCTTCCTCTCCCTGGTGGGAACCTGGTGGCTTTAGGCAGAGGTGGGGAACAGCACCTTTGAACCTGCCTTATTGGGTCTTTTTCTTTTTTTCTGGGAGTAGGGGGTGTTGGATGCAGAAGATAGGCCTCCCTTGCTGTGTGAGCCCTTGTCCTCTGTGCTCAGTCATCCTTTCATCTGAGGAGGGTCCCAGAAAAGCCCACTAGGGAGGTGAGGGCCCTGGGGGTCAGATAGTAGGTGAATATATGGGTGGAATACAGGCCCTCAGACACACATATACCTGGTCTATCCCCCACCCCAGCTGTCAATAGTACTCACAGGGTGATCACATTTCCCATCTCTGCCAGCGTCTGATGGTGCTCCCTGTCCATCTGGTCTCTTTGTCCTCCACAAGAATCTGCCCAGTTGACCAGAAGAATCTAGGCTGGAAGTAGGAGTCTGTCCATGTATGTAGCCTTTAGGACCACATCCATGTCCTCAACACCGTCCCCACCCTGGGTCACACAACCCCCTTGGGACCCCATGACCCACTGCTTGTTTCAGTCCTGGATCTGAGGAGCCAGGGGATTCCTTCACCCAGCGTCCTTGCCTAGGGTTTTGGTGAATGGGGAGTTAAGGCTGATTGTTCCCAAGGAGAAAAGTCTGGCCCTGGAGAAGGGGAGAGGAGGGGTCGTGCTGTGCCATTAGAGTGGTGCTCCCCTTGGGTGGGAGCCCTTGGTTCTGACAAGGGAACAGAGAATGGGAACCTGCATGCTCCAGCTAATACATTGTCCCAGAAGAGGAATCAACAAACTTAGGAGAGGTACTACTCTGAGTCTGTGTGTGTGTGTATGTGTGTGTGTGTGTGTGTGTGTGTGTGTGTGTGTGAGAGAGAGAGAGAGAGAGAGAGAGAGAGAGAGAGAGAGAGAGAGAGAGAGAGAGAGAAAGAATCTTTCTCCTTGTACAGCCTGACCGTCCTCAGGTGAGTGATTAGTTGGCAAATTGCAGGTGCTGCATGGAAGAGTCAACTTTCACCATTCGGAGAGGTGTGTGTGTGTGTGTGTGTGTGTGTGTGTGTGTGTGTGTGTGTGTGTGTGTGTCTGTGTGTGAATGTGTGTGTGTGTGTGTGTGTGTTGGGAGAGCAAGGAAATGAAAATATATTTAAGTCACCATGTTTAAAACAGCAAAAGCATTTTCTTTCTCTCTCTGTGTGTATTTATTGTTGTTCTTTCTTCATCAATACCAAATACAAGCCCAGCCACAATTTTTGTTTTCTCCTTCACAGTTTTATGGCTCCTTTATGGAAGATTTCAGTAGACATTACTTTCCTCCCCTTTCCACCTCTCTCTTCCCCCTTTCCTGCAGCCCACAGTAGCTGCTGGGCCTGAGTGGGCCTCCCTTAGAAGAACAGTGTGAACCCTGGACTGGAGTGGATGTCTGTCCTTCTATCCCCAGCCAGAAGTTTGTTGAGGCAAAAGAGATCACAGCCACATTCTTCCAGCCAGACACTCTACTCTTGTGTGTTTAGTTGGAGATAATTCAAGGGTGTGGAATGTGTCTGCCCAACATAATTAGGGAAGGAGATGAGGGAAAGGATAGGGCAGGGGCTGTGAAGCTATGAGGTTTTGGGGACGGGCGTACGATGTGACATGGCAGATGGTTCACCATGAGAGTGGATGAGAGGAGAACCATATCTAGGGCATTAACAGTCTCTGTGGGCATCCGGGCACAGGGTTCTGGGCCCCACTGGTGGTGAGGATACCCTCCTGGGGCAGTGCCCAGTGTCAATCCTCCCTGGAGTCCTGCAGAATCCAATCTGTGTCCCGCCTGGGCTGTTTCTAGCTGGGCAGTAGTTGGCAAATCCATTCCCCCTGCTGGAGCCCGCTCGGTATCAGGAAGTGGCAGTTAGCTAGGTCTCGCTGAATGCTAGTTTCTGTAACCTGCTATAGGTTGTCTGAAGGAAAAGGGGACCACTGACTTTGGAACCCTTTAAGTTTGATTGGGACAAATTAAATACCACATTTTCCAGGTTTTTTTAAATTTAAGCTGGCAAGTTCGACTAATGCCTGGGATTATGGATCAAATTAGATGGGTGATTTCAGCCATCAAACAATGATGTTCAAAGCGACACAGGCAGAGTTCCCAAGCCAGATTGTGTCCTGCTTTGAACGTTGTGCCTTGACTGCCTTTCTCTGGCAGCTGTTGAATCTCTCTAGAGTGACCACCCCACTCGCGGACATTGAGGGGGGCAGAGACTGTGAGCTCACCATGCTCAGCCTGTCAGCTATGAGCATAGATGATTCCCAGCACCTGTACTGGACTCTGGGAGATTCAGAGAACCCAGGCTGCCTCAAGGATCCTTCCTCGGCAGCATGAAACTTAGGGGCCAGATGTGGTGGACGATCCTGACTGGCCCCAGGGGACGACAGGAGGCCCCTTGAGCCAGGCATTCAGCTCACAGCAACCTCATTCACACCTATGTGGGGAATTGAGTGCCACAGTGCTGGTCAGCTGCTGGACAGAGATCTTTGAGATGATAGTCATTCCAGAGGCCCTGGAATGTAGTGAGTACATAGTGGCTCACACCCTCAGAGCCAAAAACCATTCAGTGTGGTGGCACCAGGACGGGGTAAGAGGGAGGAGGGAGAACTGTGGGAGAGCTTCATCAGGATTCGTCCCCCCCTCCCCCACAGAGGATTCTTACCTGAATCAGATGGGACTTATCTGTAGTGTTGTCATAGAGAGATGCTCATTTATTTATCCAACAAACCATTACAGTGTGAAACAGACTCTGGGTGGTCATAGACAATGAAAAGTTCCAGGACTGGTTCCACAGCCCATGAAGAAACTTTGGATTGATTTGGATGCCAGTGCTTCAAGCGTGTCATCTTAGCTATTTAGGAGGCTGAGATCAGAGGATTGAGGCTTTTGGCCCAGGCAGGAATGCCTGTAAGACTCTTGTCTTCAATTAACTACCAAAAACAAAACACCAGAAGTGGATGTGTGGCTCAAACCATAGACTGCTAGCCTTGAGTAAAAAGGCTTAGGGACAGCACCTAGGCTCTGAGTATAAGGCCCAGGACTGACACAAAGAAAGTGAAGAGAGAGAAGAGGGAAGGACAGAGGGAGAAAACGAGGAAAAGAAGGAAGAAGGGGAACATGCAAGCCTTGGTTTGGAGTCCATGGATCAAGGGAGCCAACTATTCACAATCTATGTGGAGACAGTTTCAGAGCCTAAAGTCAGTATGTAGGACCAAGCCACTGACCCCTCAGCAACTTCATGAAAACCAGGAGCTGTGTGATCACCGACTATATAGGGAACTAGCCTCGGGTAGAACCTAGGGCTCAGGGTGGGTCACCAGGTTTCAATTAACCCCAGCCTCATCTGGTCAGATCAGAAGAAAGTTTCCAAGATCTAGGGAGGTATTGGAGTGAGAGAGTTTCAAGGTGGGGGGGGGGCAAAGTATAAGTAGGAATTTGAAGAGGGAGAAAGGCCCGTGGTAAGGACATTGGAGCCATGACCTCGCCTGACAACAAAGACTACCAGCCTTTGATCCAGCCACACTGCTATTAAAAGTCCTGGCACCTTGGGTTCATCATTGACAACCTGGCTGCCGTTCACTGCAGGATGCCTGTGCAGTATATCCTTAGGGACTAGGACATTCCAGGGCTCAATCTGATGATACCACCCCCGGTGTTCTTTCCTTCTCCAAAGACTGAGGTAAGCATGCCACTGCCACAGGACAGCCTTGGAATTAGGGCAGGAAATGGGTCTCTTGGCTGGCTCAGTCTTTAGTCTAGATGGCAGATCTGGGATTCAGAGCGGGCAGGCTGAGTGTGGGGCACAGCTGGGTAGAGGCTGGTGGGAAAACCAGAGTGACTGGGCTTTGAGCAAGGTTGTTTCTTTGATAAAACTCACAACGTAGGAACATTTCTGGGATAGAGCAGCCCTTTTCACCTCCCCAAGAGGACCTACATCCCCCCAGTCTCCATCTCTTGACCAGGAATCCCTGTGGTTCCCATATCATATGGTTGGATAACTAGACCTTACCTCACTGCCCAGTGTTTAGGCAGGACAGTGAGAGATCCTGATTCTTTGAT
The DNA here is from genome assembly GCF_019054845.1 of Dipodomys spectabilis. Taxonomy (NCBI): domain Eukaryota; kingdom Metazoa; phylum Chordata; class Mammalia; order Rodentia; family Heteromyidae; genus Dipodomys; species Dipodomys spectabilis. The sequence goes on from NW_024871123.1 coordinate 646,381, forward strand.
AAGGTCATTGGATCTTCAGTATGAGATTGTAATTGAATGTCCCAAATTGGTGCATGGTCAGTCCTATCTAAGACTGCCATGATGTAGGACATAATATCTAGGGAATCAGAGCTGGATGGGGTCTGTTCTGGGAGTTTTGAGTATTATGTGTTGGCTTTGAGCTCCCGTGTGCCCACTTGCTTACCTTTCTTGGGTGGGTCCACGCTAGAAAAAGCTTGAAACTAGGGTGTGGATCTTGTCTTTTATGCTCCAAGATAGCACTCTACCATTTGAATCACAGCTCCACTTCCAGCTTTTTTGGGTGTTTAATTAGATAAAGAGTTCTCACGGGCTTTGCTGCTAAGTGGCATCCAACTGCAGTCCTCAGATTTCAGTCTCCTGAGGGGAAAGGATGACAGGAATGGAAAAATTTTTTTGGCTGGGTGCCAGTAGCTCATGGCTGTTATCCTAGGTACTCAGGAGCTGAGATCTGAGGATCACGAGTCAAAGCCAGCCTGGTCAGGAAAGACCCTAAGAGTCTGACCTAAAAGGAATTTCCAGAAAACCAGAAGTGGTGCTGTGGCTCAAGCAATTGAATGCTTGCGTTAAGCTAAAGAGCTCAGGGACAGCACCCAGGCCCAGAATTCAAGCCCCACAACATAAAAAAGAAAGAAATTAAGACATCTTTGCCTGCAAATGATGGTGGAGGTGTGGGGGTGTGGGGAGGGTGCTGTGTTTGGGAGACTAAGTGCTGGCCTCGCTGTACAGACATTTTTAAGAACTCCCCAAGTTTGCCCCAGTTTAAAGCCACAGCTTCAAGAGGACATGTCCTGTGACAGGCAGGGAGTGGGCAAAGGGGTGCAGGTGTGAGATTGTTGTGTCTTTATTTCCTCCATTGAAGGATAGATTTGGATGCTGGGTATCAAAATCTGAAATGAAGGGTTGCAAAAAGTTTGTGGCCTGACGAGATGGGTATCCTCTGTTTATATGAAGGTGGCTGAAGCTGGAAGCCACCGGTGGCTCACAATTCTCATCCTAGCTACTCAGAAGACTGAGATGTGAGGACCGTGGTTACAAGTCAGCTTGGGCAGAATAGTCTGTGAAAATTGATGATAGACCACTCGAGAACAGGTATTGTTGCTTTGGCTCAACTGGGAGTATGCTCACCTTCAGCTGAATTGCTGAGGGACAGCACCTTGGCCCAGAATTCAAACCCCTGCAGCAACAACAAAAAAAGAGGTGACTAAGTTTTCCACATAGCAGTGTGTATGATAGGAAATGCCATGCTGGTGTATGAGACATTCCAGATATGTGTGAGGCTCAATGTTTTGTCTACAGTGGGTCTGATGTCGGTACTGCCACCTTCTAGGGGTTGAGATCTGATGCTAATTGAGGGAGTTCATGTTTCTGTTCTCAGGGACTGCTGAATCCTTGGGCTATCCTGTGTGTGTGTGTGTGTGTGTTTGTCTGTCTGTCTCTCTGTCTGTCTGTCTGTCTGTCTGACTGTCTGTGTCTGGGTGTGTTCGGAGGTAGAAGACCTGGGCCTTGAACTCATGGCCTAGTTGCTGTCCCTGAGATACCTTGCTCAAAGCTAGAGCTCTGACACTGAGCCACAGGTCCACCTATGGCTGTTTGGTGGTTCAGTGTAGATAGGAGCCTCAAACTTTCCTGTGTGGATGGCTTTGAACAATGATCCTCAAACCTCAGCCTCCTGAGTAACTAGGATGACTGAAAGGAGCCACCTGTTATGGCTCTGTGTGTGTGTGTGTGTGTGTGTGTGTGTGTGTGTGTGTGTGTGTGTGTAGATATTGGTTGAAACAAGGAGTGCTGGAGCCTTTGGTAACTTCTTATCACTGTCTTTGGGGGGTGCATGAGCTTTGTGGCTGAGTTCTAGGGGACTGGAAGGGTGAGACATTTGAAGGGGACTCAGCACCTATAAATTATAAGAGCAAGGGATTTTGTGACCTGGAACTGTCTACTCCCTTGGACCTGGTTGGTGGCAGAGGGAGCACGGGAGGACCAGGGGGTGGGGCCCATAGGGGTTGACTCCCCAGGAGGACAGAGAGCATGGTCAGCACTTAGTAAGGCTGTGAGCCCTGTTAGTATGGACCTTATTGGCATGGGTCAGCCTCTGGGTCATCTCATCATGACGTCTGATGGGCAAGGCCAAACCTACTTTAAATCTTGACCTGTGTTCTTCAGACCTCAGCCTCCTGAGTAGGTAGGGTTATAGGCATGAGACTCTGGCACCGGGCCTCAGATACTTTTTGGTATATTAGGGTTTGTACTCAAGAGCTTAGGCTTTCCAGTCAGGTCTTCTTCCATGGGAGCCAAGCCTTTCTGTCTTGAGCATTTCTGAGATGGAGACTCCATTTATGCTCAGGCTTGGCTGGATCATGGTCCTCTTGTGACAGGCATGCGCCACCATGCCTGGTCCTCTGTATTTGGGATGGTAGATATGTAGCACCATGCTCAGTCATCGGTTTAGATGGTTGTCCTAAACTCAGTCCACAGCAGCCGATTCTTGACCAGAGTTGAAGCTCTGGGTTCGGCCTCGAACCATTGGTCCTCAGTCTTCTCACAGGACAGTTGTGAGGAAACAAGGGATCAATACAAGGGGAAATCTGTGGCAGGGCCAGGCATAGAGGGAACGGTCATCATATAAGTTTCTTGGCAATTCTGTGAGCATATAACAGGAAGATACCTGGAAAGGACTAAGAAGGGGCCTGTTATTTATCATGCCACAGGTATGGGATTAGGAAACAAAACATGGCTCTCTTTCATCCTTACCCTATCCCCATGAGGAAGGGGATCATTCACTATTCAGCTTTGCAGCTGGGGAAAAAGCACAGAAAAGCTGGGTGACCTACTCATGACCCCCAGATGACAGGAAGCTCCGCCTGACTTGTCTGCCATGCTCCCTAGTACAATGGGTGCTATTCAGTCCATTTCTTGTGGTGGGAATTCCACTTATTGTCAGTCGTGAGTTTTGAACTCTGGGCCTGCACACTGTCCCCAAGCTGCTCAGATCAGGTTTAGGGCTCTACCACTTGAGCTACAACACCACTTCTGGGAGATAAGCGTCTTACAGACGTTCCTGCCTGGGCTGGCTATGAACCATGATCCTCATATCTCAGCCTCCTGTGTAGTTACCATTGTAGGCCTGTGCCACTGGCATCCGGCTTAAGTGTAATTCTCTCTCTCTCTCTTTCCCTTTCTCTCTCTCTCTCTCTCTGTCTCTCTGTCTCTCTCTCTCTCTCTCTCAGTAACATGTTGAATGTGTGCTGGAGGTTTTGGCTCAGCGTCCCCATATGGCTGGGACCCTAAGTGACACTCTCATTCTGGAGGTAGGCTGTGGGTCAGGATCATTTTGACTTGGACTGTGGAATTAGCTTCCTTAGGTAAGCCCCTCTGTGCCTGGGGTAGACCGTGATGGTTACTCATTGTCAGTCTGTCTGGTGAGTCCTTCCCCACTACCCTCTGCTAAGTCACTTAAAGGAAAGTGGATGAGGAGGCATCGCATTGTCCAACTGCACAGCACTATCCCGAGCCTCTGATCCTCACTGCCACTTATCTGGCCAGACCCTGATTATAAGAAACTGAATTCACTCTAGGTCTACCTTACATTGCTGCAGTGTGTCGTTTCGGGGATAGGGGACAGTGTGCAGAGGAAAGACCACAGATCCGACACTTCCTGGGGGACATTTGTTCTGTGACAGCACGAAGTCATTGCTGTGGATAAGGAGGAAGCCAGCATCAGACTGAGCCGGAACAATGCTCAAAGATAGGTAGGCTATTGAAGTATCAAACCGACCCATGTCTGCTTCCCAATCACAAAAAGGAGAATGCAGTGAAGGTAGCCCAGCACTGGCCCTAGGGGACTATAAATGGATGGTGGCGGTCAGGTGCCAGTGGCTCTTGCCTGTCATCCTGGCTATTCGGGAGGCTGAGTTCTGATGGTCGTGACTCAGAGCCAGCCTAGGCAGGAGAGTCTGTGAGATTCTTATCTCCCATAAACTACCTCCCCCCCCCCCGAAAAAAGCCAGTTGTGGTGCTGTGGCACAAGTGATAGAGCCTCAGCTTTACGTAAAAGAAGCTCAGGGATAACACCCAGTCCCTGAATCCATGACCTGGGACTCACAAAATATAAAATAAATGAATAGTGGGCACATGTTATCTTACTACCAAAAAGGATGGATTCATTCTTCTCTCCGGTACTTGTAGCCAAAGGTAAGTGGCGTCCCTTGATTTTCCTCTAAACATCTCCTTCTGTCTATTATTTCTCCTGGATTCAGTTGCAGGATAGAATTCAGATCATCCCACTTGATATGACCTTAAGTACCCTCCCCTGCCCGATTTTCTTGGGGTGGGGATCCTGGATATACTCACCACTGGGTGAAAGAAGCACTAGAGAGAGTGGAGTAGGTATCCCTGAAACTCATACACACACACACACACACACACACACACACACACACACACACACACACACACTCACCTAGGCCAACTCTGACTAGCCTTTTCCAAAGATAGTTTATCTCCTTGGGTTAACTGGCCTAGGAGAGGAACTTCATCCCCTATAAATGACTATTTTAAGTAGGGCTTGCTAGTTGATACAAGATAAACAGAAGCTTAAAGGAAAGGTTCTGGACCCTCTCTGGCTCAGGCTCACACTTGACATTCTGGCTCCTCGGTAGGCAGAGATCTGAAGATCAAAGATCAAAGCCAGCCATAAGCTGGAAAGCCGATAAGACTCTTCTGTGCATGGAACCACCAAAAATCCAAACGTGGAGTTTTGGCTCAAGTGGTAGAGTAGCAGCCTTGAGCGTGAAAACGCAGAGAGACAGCTCCCAGATCCTCAGTTCAAACCCACACAAGAAATGGCCCCATTTGTTGCCCCCAGACTGCCTGGGCATCAAGTGCCCTCTCACAGAGTGTGATACTGCACTGGTTCCTGGGTAGTGTATCAGAGTCTTCAGAAATTAGGTGGTGAAAGCCAGGCCTTCACCTTTGCACGCACTCAACCACACCAGCTTGAGGCAGAGCATGACAATGCTAGCAGCCTGCAGAGCCAAGAAGATCCCCGTCTACCAGGGTGATTGGAGCGGGCTTCTTAGAGGCAGCACTTGAAAGGATGTCCTGCTTAACAAGGAGGATGTGACAGGAAGCACAGAGAGAAAAGGTGCCATAGATCATGGACAACATAGCAGACCGTGTTCTTTTCCAGCCAAGGCTGCTGGTTAGATACTCGGTAAATATGTGCAAGACTGTCCTGAAACAGGCCCAAGGGGTCACAGAACAGCTATCCAATGTTGGGATTTTATCTTAGCAGTAGTGGGCTCACCTAGCACACAGGAAACCCTGGGTTCGATTCCTAGGTCCCACATACATAGAAAAAGCCAGAAGTGGTACTGTGGCTCAGGTGGAAGAAGCTCAGGGACAGCGCCTGTACCCCGATTTCGATCCCTAGCACTGTCAACGTAAAACTTCACTCCAAGAGACCTGGGTGACAGATGGATGGTGTGCTCTCTAGCACTTAGTAAATCCATCCATGCTTCGTGTCTCCTTCTATGACAGAGGGCATCTGGACCCTCCTTCTGCCCTGGGCACCCCTAGACACGGTTATCAGCAAACCTCCCAAAAGCTTCCACTGGGACATGGAGCGACTGGCCCCAGAAATTCTCAGGTACCGGTTGTGTGTGGCGGGGGTTACAGGGCAGGCCTAAGAAGTCCTAGTGGGTCTGATATGCCCCAGACAACCAGGCCATCCCGAGGAAGTGGATGGGAGCTTAGAAAAGGGAAGTGATTTGAAGGGGACTCTTTAATGCCCATGGCCCTACCCTGATTCTGAGCCTCCCTTTGCTGTCCCTGAGGGAGGTAGAGGAGGGTCTAGGTGGTAGTGTCTAGAGGAGGACTAGTTGGAAATTGTAAAGAATAAGACACCATAGGCCATGCGCTGATGGCTCATCCTGGCTACTCAGGAAGCTGAGATCCAGAAGGTCTTGTATCCTTGCACAGGGTGGAAAGTCCAATGAGAGTCTCATTTCTAATCTCCAACTGGATGTGGTGCCGTGGTGCAAGTGGAAGAGCACTGGCCTTGAGCAAAGTTCATCATCAGGGACAGTACCCAAGCCCTGAGTTCAAGCCCCTCATCCAAAAAAAACAAGAAAGAAAGGCACCCCTTGCTTGGCAGAGATGGTGAAGGACTGGGGTTTCTGTGGTTGGGACACCAGGTTCTGGCCTCAGTGTACAGCCATTTTTAAGAACTTCCCAAGTTTGCCCAAGTGTGAAGTTAAAGCAGGCTGGGCATGTCTTACCAAGAACTCCAGAGGTTGTGGCCAATCATAGGCATGGTTTGGGCAGGGTTGGAGGGTAGTGTCGATTATATTCTCTCCAACCAAGGAAGAATGGCTTTGGATACTGGTGTCAAAGTCTGAAAGTGAAGGGTTACATGTGCTTTATGGCCTGACAAGCTGGATTTCCCCTGGTTGTAAGAAGGTGGCTGAAACCTGGCATTGCCAGTATCTCACAACTGTCATCCTAGCTACTCAGGAGGCTGAGATCTGAGGATCACGGTTCAAAGCTAGCTTGGGTAGGAATGTCTGTGAGACTTTATCTCAAGTGAAGCACCAGAGAACTGGAAGTAGTGCTGTGGATCCAGTGGTAGGGCGCACACCTTCAGCTGAAGAGCTGAAGGATGTCACGCAGGCCCAAAGTTCAAACCCTATTACCGACAATCAAAATAATGTGGCTGAGTTTTCTTAATAGTGGTGTGTACAGTATGAAATGCCATGCTGTTTTATGAGCCATTCCAGATGTGTGAGAGGCTCTGAGTTTTGTCAACATTTGGTCTGAGGATGGTAGTGCCGTCTTCTCAGAGTTTGGGATGTTCAGTTGCTCAGGGACTGCTGAGGCCTTGGGCTACTTGTGTGTGTGTGTGTGTGTGTGTGTGTGTGTGTGTGTATTTTTCCCTCATCATTCTCTACCCACTTCTTGGATGCTTGTCTCCCTCTTCCTGACCTTGGATGGTGCCCTTCCTCAATAGCAACCCTGTCTTTAGTCATGGTCTACCATGAGTCCTAAATTGCCAGAGACCTGAATGCATATTCCAGGTTTTCCTTGGGACCCAAGTCCGGGTGTCCATAACTTTGTCCTCATCCAGGGGATTCTGCGTCCTCAGTTCTGGCTAGCATATGTTCTCTCCTGCCTCTGGGGGGGGGGCAGGGTCAGTCATGCTGTGTCCTGTCCTTTTCTCAACTGGACCCCTGGCTGCATGTCCCACTCCCAGCAGGCTGGTAGTGGTGTGGAGGAAGGGTGGATGCCAGTGGCTCTGGCCAGCTAGACATTGATAGCTGACTGAAGGCCCCCCAAACAAGGATAATCTGGGGCTACATGAGAGGTGAGGCCAAGGTGGCATGGATGTAGATGTATTGTTCGATGTCTAGGAAATGTCAACGTACCTTATTGTAGGCAAGTCTATCTTCTGGCCCCAGCTGGGCCTCTCAGGTCCTTCTAGACAATTCTGGATGCCCAGAATACACAGGCATATACTTTAGATTCCAGGGCCAGGGAAACTGGGGGATGAGAGATTGGTATAGCCAGTACCTCATTGTGTTGGGGCATTAGTTTTGACCTGGATGACCCAGCCTTGAATTTCCTGCCTGCCTTTGCTGAAGCCATAGAACCTTCATACCACTCACACCACCTGCTCTGCAGCACACCTCAGGACCTATGCCCATGCTTTGCCTTCTGCCTGAGGCGCTCTGTCTTGTACCCACATATTAGAACTACTGTGGAATTTTGGCACTGGCTATATCACTTCCTGGAGCAAATCTTTCCTTCCCTTCTCCATCTTTATTTTTTTTTAATATTGGTTTGTTAGAAATGGAACTTGTGCAGGCTGACTGGCAAATGCTCTATATTGGTGTGTGTGTGTGTGTGTGTGTGTGTGTGTGTGTGTGAGAGAGAGAGAGAGAGAGTATGTGTGTGTGTGCCAGTCCTGGGGTTTGAATTCAGGCCTAGATGCCATCCTATCCCTGAGGTTTTGTGCTCCAGGCTAGCACTCTACTACTTGAACCACAGCTCTACTTCCGGCTCTTTGGGTTTTTAATTGGAGAAAAGTGTCTCATATTGATTTTCCTGCTTGCAATTGGGATCCTCAGATCTCAGACTCCTGAGTAGATTACAGGGGTGAGCCACCAGCACCTGCCCTCTACCTCTTACGTATAACCTCGGCCCTCCTCTGAGTCCCAGAAGAATATGTCTCACCAGGCTCAATTTTTTTTGCCAGTCTTGGGGCTTGAACTCAAAGCTCATACTTTGGAGAGATTCTAAACATGTGAAGACTGTGACAAATGCTTCCATTTAATTATGTATCATGTTTCAACACTTAATAAAATGTTAATTAAAATGAGTCAATGCCCTAAATTATTGTGTATAATTTTATAATAGATGTGCAAAATATAATATGTGTATAACAATACTAAATACAATAATCAATACATGAATCAAAGAAAAATATAATACAAAATCAATAATAAAAATCATAATAGGAAATTAACATGCATATATATGTCATGTATTACACATTTATAGAAATATTTCTTCCATTGCAGGGCCTTCATTCAGGCCTTGGGAACTCTATCCTGAATTTCTTTTCCTCATGGACAATGAGCTTCGCATTCAGCCATGGTGCAAAAGAGTTATCTGGACGGTGAGCTCAAAAACTAGCAATGGCAGAAATACTGGCCCCAGTTCCAAGAGAGTGACTTAATTTTTTAAATGGAAGCAGCTATGTTTATTCAGTTCCATACTGAACATTAAAAAAAGCAGTGTAGAGTTTTGTACAGCTATTCAAACATCCTTCCATTACCTGCAAAGTGCTTCTCTGTGAACTACATTGTTTCTCTTTTTTTGTACATTTTTTATTGTAAAAATGTTCTACAGAGGGGTTACAGTTCCAGGAGCAAGGTAATGAGTACATTTCCTATTGAGCATTGTTTACTCCTCCAGTGTTTTTCCCCTACCATCCCTTCCCTCCCATCTCCACAACTACCTCCCCGTGCCGAGGTCAGTGACTTAGTTTTTCATTTTTGGTTGGCATGGGGTTTGAACTCAAGTAATGGAACTCTTTTCTCACATTGCTACAGATTTACCAAGACCCTGAGTTCAAATCCCAGGCTAGGAAAGAAAACTGGCAAAAATTCCAAAACAGGGAGCTTCATTTTTTAAAATTTAGTTAAATAGTTAATGTTTATATGTTCTTTTTTCTTTTTTTTGGCCAACCATGGGGCTTGAACTCAGGTCATGGAAACTCTGCTTCAGCTTGGATCTCGCTTGGGTGGGGTGCACTCATTGGAGCCATAGCCAATCATGAGATCCTGGGCCAAGAGGACTTTCAGGAAGAAAAAAAAATTTGGAAAGCACAAAAAGTGGTGAGCTGCAGAGAGCTGGGGTTTTACGATTTTTTTTCTTTGCACAGTGACCATCCTGGGTCTGAATGGCAAACCTGCAAAGTGGACCTGTCCTGCCATTGCTGGTGTTTGGTGGGCTATCAATGAGGCCATAGGCCAACCTGTCAACATAGACCCTGGGTTCAAATCCCAGTCCTGACACGAATAGCAGGAGATCACAAGAGACTCATACCTATGCATAGGAATACCGATTGAAAAAGTAGTTTAAGCATCGGTCTACTCTAAAATTGGATGCAATAATCCTAGAATGCTGATTGATCTTAATTAATAATTTATTAATCGTGAAAAGAATAATAATCCTTCAATGGCGGTTTAATAAATACCTAAGAGTTGGTAGAAACATAGTAGGTGTCCTTCTATCATAGAGAAACGGCTATGGAATTCTTTACCAATATATATTTATTTGTATACCTCCGTCTGCCTATCCATGTATCGCTGTTTGGGCCAAACCTGGGGGTCGATCTCAGAGCCTGGGAACCACCTGACATCTTCATTGGCTAGAGGCTGCCATGCTCAATCTCACCCAATCATGAATTGGGCCTGCTAGGCACAAAGTTCAGATCCTGGCATTGCCAGGCATGATGGAGAACACATCTAACATCTGGATGTTATGTGATAGGATGTAAACAATATAATAAATGGTATAGGTGTCATCAGAGTCAATAAAATAAATTTTAAATAAATGAATGAAACAAGAAATAAAATAAATAACCACATCAAACACAATATGGACTGAACATCTTTCCAGAAGTATAAATCTTATCTTTTAAATATATATAAGGAGGGCTGGGAAGGTGGCTCAAATGGTAGAGCACTAGCCTTGAGGTGAAGAGCTGAGGGACAGGGCCCAGGCCCAGAGTTCAGGCCCACGAGTGGACCAAAAAACAAAGTATATAAGGAGTATCTTTTCCAGGCCTGAAGCTTGAATTCAGCCTCCCTACGAGGAGGGAATGGCGGGAGATCCTGAGATACTCGTTTGTGGACCTGGGATGAGTCATGGAATGTGATCGATCTCATCCTTGAATGAGTAGTTCGTGCATAATGCAAGTAGGAAATGATAGGCAAGACTCATGGGGTATCGATTATTTGTAAAGAACAGTTGATGAAGCACGACAATAATCATCACAATCATGAAATGGAGGCATTAGGAAAGATCCAAGAATCGGTAGTCCACAGATTGGATTCCACCACAGATTACCATCTCTCCTACTCTATTCAAATGTGTACTTATTTGCATACTACTTTCACCTTATGAATGGATGACTGTTGTGATCCCCGCTCTACCCGCTGGGTCGGGGGCTCAATAGCAGGTCCTTGGAACGGCCTAGCTCTTTCGTGGGTCAAAGGCTGGTGTGCTCAATTGGACCCATTCGCCAAGTGGTTCTGCTAGGTCCCGAGTTCAGATTGCCCGCCCTGCCAAAAGATTCATCTTGATGTCAGAAGTCAATTGTTGCACCTGTTTTTTTTTTTTTTTTTCCTGTGCAAGAAGACCTGGATCTCAGCTATGATGGAGAATGCTTGGGCCACTCTGTGGCCATGGGAATATGGTATTAACCATGTCAGCCCAGTTATACCTGTCATCATATACTCAAGAAAATACACAATACACCCATGAATAGCATACAAAATAAAGAGAATAACTACACTCAATGCACGATGAAGTCCAAACACGGATGTGAATATACATCCCATGTTTAAATGATCATTGAGGACTATTTTGGCCTCCCTGGGGCTCGATCTCAGTTCCTGGGAATGGCCCAGCTCCTTAGTGGCTCACAGTCTGGTGTGATCACGTGGACCCATTGGGCAGTTGGGCCTTCTAGGCCCAAAGTTCGAATACCAGCACTGCCAAAAATTCACACTGATGTGAGAAGCCAGTCGTTGCACCTGTTTTCTTGTACTGTGCAAGTTCTGGGTCTCAACTAGGAATGAGAATGTATACACAACTCTATACTCATGGGAATAGGTTGTCATCCAGTTGACCACAGTTATATCTGTCATCCTATACTCAAGGAAATACACAATACATCAATAAATAAGACACAAAACAAAGAGAATGACTACACCAAACCCAAGATGCCACCCACCCATGTTAGGTAATACAGATGCTCTATTTAATTATGAATTTATGTCTATATTGGCCCCCACCAGGGCTCCATCTCAGGTCCCAGGAATGGCCTAGTTCCTTAGTGGCTCACAGCCTGGTGGGCTCACCATGACCCATTCGCCAATTGTGCCTGCTAGGCTTTGAGTTCAAATTCCTGCACTACCAAAAGATTCATTCTGATGTGAGAAGCCTATGTTGGCACATGTTTTCCTGTCCTGAGAATGTCCTGGGTCTCATTGAGGATGGAGAATGCTATATAGGCAACTCTTAGCTATGGGAATAGGTTGTCATCCATGTCAGCAGAGTTATATCTGTCACCCCATGTGCAATAAAATACACAATACATCCATGAATAAGACAAAATAGAACGAATAACTACACTGAATGCAAGATGCATACCACACCTCTAGGTAATGAGAAATTCTATGTTTAAAAATGGTGGGCTTGCTATTTTGTCCAGTGCTGGGGTTTCAAATCAAGCCCTAAACCAGGCCTGCCATTCTAGTCTTCAAAGATGGTGAGCTTCCCTGTCCCCCACAGTGCAACAGAGTTACCCAGTCCTGAGCTCAAATCCCAACACTGACAAAATTCCATCCTGATGTCAGAAGCCAGTCGTTGTGCCTTTTATCCTCTCCTATGAAAGTCCTGGGTCTCAAATACGATGGAGAATGCATAAACAACAATGTAACCATCGGAACATGTTGTCATTCATGTCAGCACAGGTATACCTGTCACCATACTTATTAAAATACACAATACCTCCATGATTTAGAGACAAAATAAGGAGAACATTTGCACTGAACACAAGATGCTGTCCATACATGTATGTCAATATAGATCCTATGTTTAAATTATGAATTTATGACTATAGTGGACCATCCTGGGAATCAATGTCAGATTCTGGGAATAGCCACACTCCTTAGTTGCTCATTGGTTCATATGATTATCTTGACTGATTGGCCAATTGGTTTTGCTCTGCCCTGAGTTCAGATCCCAGCACTACCAACAAGTGGATCGTGGAGTAAAAAGGACATTGTGAAACTTTTTTTCCTTTTCTCTGTGAGTTCTGAGGGTTAGGCATGATGGAGAACATTTCTACAAATCTAGATGTTCTGTGATAACTTGTCATCAATGTAATAAACAGAATGGGTTTCATCATAGTAAAATCAATGGTAAATAAATGAATAAAACAAAAAATACAAGGAACAACCACACCAAACATGTATGGACTGAACATCTATAGGTATGTATAAATCTTATGTTTACAATATATATAAACAGTATGTTTTCCAGGGCTGGGTCTTGAATTCAGGACTAGTGAACAGGCATGACTTTTTTATCTTCATGTAAGGTGATCTTCCCCTTTATCCACATTGCTGCAGATTTACCCAGATCCTGAGTTGAAATCCAAAGCCTGTAAGAATAAACTGTGAATTGCAAGCCAGGGAGCTAATTTTTTTTTCTCAGCATGGGGCTTGAACTCAGGTCATGGCAAGTCTGCCTCAGCTTCGATCACCCTAGGATGGGGTAAAGCCACTGGACTCGCAGGTGCTCCTGTGATCCTAGAACCCCAGGTATTGCAGGGAAATCAATGCCTTTTATGTTTTCTTCCTTTGCAATGACCCTTCTCGGTCTGAATGACACTGTTGCCAAGGGTACTTCACCTTCCATTGCTGAAGGCTGACAGATTATCATGGAAGCCATAGGCCCATGTGGCAACATAGGTCCTCATTTCAAATCCTGGTCCTGACACCAACCAGTGGCATGAGATACTAAGAAACTGGTTCCCATCCAAAGCAATATTACTGGAATTTTGTCAATGTCACAGTTGAATGAGTTGATAGTGAATGATGATCCTATAAAATTAAACAGCATCATTTCAGAAGGCTGGTTGATTTTATTTAATATTTATGAAGCATTAAAAGAATATTATTACTTACAGGAACACAATAATTTCAGGACACTGACTGCTTTCATTAATAGTTTAAGGACTTAAACAATAACATTAATTACATGGACACATAATGAATATTCAGGAATTGGTAGGAATATAGTCTATATAACTGAGTAATGTATAGACATCTCTGGAACTCTATAAAGATATTTAATAGCATACTGCCATCTGCATGTCAATCTGTTCTTATTTTGTTAAGCCCTAGGGCTCGTTCTCAGGTCTTGGGAACATCCTGTCAGCTCAAATTGCCCCAGGATGGCCTGTTGACACTCACCCATTCTACTTGCTTCACAGGATTCTGGCCACACCCCCATTCTTTCATGCTCCTTTCTGACCAATGGGATACAAGAATGCTGGCCACATCCACATTCCATGCTGCCAGGTAGCACTGGGATTCTCTCTGTTAGTTTACACCACTACCAGTAGTTGAGGAATGTAGAGGTGGCTGAGTGGTGGTGAGGAAGAGACTTGAGGTGACTTTGGAGTATAGTAGGAAATTGATGCTCCCACCCCAACCTGGCCCCTTCCTTCTGTTCATGTGGTGTCAGGTTTCAAACCTCAGGCAATGGCATGCTGCCAGCAGGCCTAAATCCCCGAACTGGTCCCTGCCCCTAGTCTTCTGCTCTGGGCCTATGTGTCCGCAATGCTGCTGCCATCGCTGCTGCCGCACTTGGAGGAGCTGCCAACAGCTTCTCTCAGCAGGTGAGTGGCCGCCCCAACACCAATTCAACCGGGGTCAAACACCCCTCTGAGGAGCCACCTTTCTGTCTTGAGCATTTCTGAGATAGACACTAAATATATGCTCAGGCTGGGCTGGATCACAGTCCTCCTGTGAAAGATATGCTCCACCGGGCCTGGTCCTCTCTAGTTGGGATGGTAGACATGTGGCACCATGCTCAGTCATTGGTTTAGATGAATTATCCCAAACTCAGTCCACAGCACTGGATTCTTGACCACACGTGAAGTTCTTTGTAGAGCCTCAGACATTGAACCTCATTCTCCTCACAGGACAGTTGTGAGGAAACAAGGGATTTATACAGAGAGATCTCTGGAGAATGGCTAGGCAGAGAGGGAGCGGCCTTCAGATAAGGTTTTGGCAATTCTGTGAGCATATGACTGGAAGATACCAGAAAGGGCTCAGGTGTGGCCTGTTATTAATAGTGTAACAGGTGTGGGATTATGAACCTAAACATGGCTCTCTTTCATTATTACCTGTTCAGTTTTGCAGCTGGGGAAACCGAGGCACAGAGAAGCCAGGTGACCTACTTATGACCTCAAGTTCACAGGAAGCTCGGCCTAACTTCTCTACCATGATCCCTAGGACAATGGGTGCTATTCAGTCTACTTCTTGTGGTGGGAAGTCCACTTCTTTTCAGTAGTGGGTCTTGAACTCTAGGATTGGGCACTGTTCTAGAGCTCCTCAGCTCAAGGTTAGCACTCTATCACTTGAGCCCACAGTGCCCCTTCCAGTTTTATGGTGGTTCTTTGGAGATAAGATTCTCACAGACGTTCCTGCCTGGGTTTTCTATGAACCATGATCCTCATATCTCAGCCTCCTGTTTAGTTAGAATTAGAGTTCTAAGCCACTGGCACTGGATTTAACTGTAATTCTGGTTTTCTCTCTCTCTCTCTCTCTCTCAGGAACTGGTTGAATCCGTGCTGTAGGAGGTGGCCCAACATCCCCAGGTGGCTGGAAGCCAAGATGGCCTACTCATTCTGGAGGTGGGCTGTGGGTCAGGAGCTGTCTCACTCAGCGTGTTGATACATCTCCATGAGGTAAGCCCTCTTTGCCCTTGCTAGACTGTGAGGGTTATTCATTGTCCATCTAGCCATACTGCATTTATTTTATTATATTCTTTCTACATCATTTTCTAGCATGTGGCCAATATTATGGTACATAGTTATGGAAGGAAAATGTAATGTCAACTTAAGAAAGTCATTTAGGGTTCTGGGAATGTGGCTTCATGATATGGTGATTGCCTTGCATGCATGAAACCCTGAGTTCAATTCCTCAGTACCACATAAAAAGAAAAAACACTGGAAATGGTGCTGTGCCTCAAGTGGTAGAGTGATAGACTTGAGCAAAAAAAAATTCAGGAATTATTCCCTAGCCCTGAGTTTAAGCCCCTTGACTAGAAAAAACCAAAACAAACCAAAACAAAACAAACGCAAAAAAAATTATTTAATAAATACAAAATAAGGAACCCATACTTGGAATATAAAATTGCTTCTCCATACTGACATGTCATGGCACATACACTTGGTTGAAACTTCTGGAATGAAAGTTTCTGGACAGGAGTGGAGCCTGGCATAGACTCAAGCCCCAGGCATCCCCCATGAGTTGGTGAAGAACCGGATTCCCTAGAGAAGACAATCTGGTTAGACTTAACCGGTTGTTCTCTGAGAAAGAGAAGTTCCAGTGTGACTGCTGCTCACCACAGTTACCCAGGGCCCAGTGGCAGGATGCCTGCCCTGTGCCCTGACAAGTCCCACCTGGGAGAGCATCTGTCCTGCCTCCAGGCCAGTTCAGGCCTGCCAATGTACACAACAACCCTTGTTTCCTCCTCTAACAAGCAGCTCAATATCCAAACACCGTGGGAACCCAGTCCGAGAGGCACAGGCACAATGGAGGGGAAGCTGCTGAAGCAAGCATTTGGAAAGGAGCAGAAATCACAGCAGGCAAAACAGCCATGAGGATGTGTCTGCAAAGAGTCCTTAGCTGGGTTCTGCAAAGAGAGGCTGGCGTAGGTGAGCGGGGCACTTCCATAACCAATTTGAACATCTAATAAAGCTGCCTGTGGTGGATAGATGGCTTCTTATTTGACATCGGCAACAGAATAAGGGGCTGCAAATTCAATGAATAGTCTCTGGCCAGAGAAACAAAGTCAAACGCTTAAGTTTCTGCTCTTCCAGTGGTTCCTGGTATCTCCAGCTGAGTGTACATCTTTCTGTGGCCAGTTAGTGCCATGCCACTTTCTGCGGAGTCTGCGTGAGAGATCACGTTAGACAAAGAGCTTCAAGGAAGCATGCCTGCAGGGAGGGGGTGTTGGTTCAAGGCTTCCCATACACTTCGCTGCACCTTTATAGCCTCTACCTTTATTTTTACTATATTCTTCTTGGCTGTACATTCGTTGCCTTTATTCTCGTTTCGGCTATTTTTCTACTGATCCGCGAACAGAGCATGTTGTATCTTTCCAGTCCAATAGAGATGGCTTCTCTAAGTGACAAAGACTAAGACCAAAGTTTAAATGTGGGCAATGCCCCAATCAATCTATCATCTGATGTTAAGTTGCCTCCAGAAACTCCTACAACTTCATAAGCGGTTTTGCAGCTCACGCATAGTAAATATATAGACTTAAAATTTCCAGATATGTCCAACAGACAAAATCAATGAATTAAACTAAGTTAGAAAGAGTTATCCCAGTAGTTCAGAGAGTTCTAAAAAAAAGGGACCTCTGTTTATAAAAGAAAAAGAAAGATTCTCCCAACAGTTAATATTAAGTTTAGTCCAACTTACATTATAGGGAATAGATGGTGGTTTCACACAAAATATAACCAACCAAAGAACCATTTCCTTATACAGGAGCTTATAAAGATGAAAATTGTTGGATAAAAATAAAAATAAAAAGAGTACAATATAAGTACATCCCTGCCTTAGGTTTCTTAATTATTAAACATAAAAAGGCTGAATAGATGACGCATTCTATTAAACAATATGCTAGACTTGTTTCACATCACTTAGCTTAAACTGTTGGTGGGATAGTCATCAATTTTCATGTAATTCATCAATGCTTTGCCTTTAAAAAAAATTGATTACGTGCTTAAATAAACAAAGAATCTATGTCGCAATCACACACTGTATAAAAATGTTAATTCTCCTCAATAAAGATACACTCAGATGCAACACTTTTGAGTCTGTGTCTGTTTGTCACTTCGCCGACTCCTTGCCCACCTATCCCGAGATCCCTGTCCCATCGGTCCCAGTGCTCTGGCCGAGCTGGTCTGTCACACTGACACCTGACTATAGTCCCTGATTCATGTACTTTACTTATATTAGGATATTGTGTTGAAAAAAAAGTTTTGTTCATTAGGTCACAGCAATTAATGGCTTGAATGTGCTTACAAGTCAGGTGAAGATTAATTCTGGAAATTCAGAGTTTCCAGGTTTTTGAATGGACACTGCTAACCACAATGAGAGGGGTAGTCTAAGTGAGATTTGGAAATATTTTTGGTCATTCATGTCATCAAAACGGCAGAGACAAATTAACAGTAGTGACAGAAGAGAAGGAATAATTCCAGAGTTAATGAACAAATGACAGTAAATAAGGTATACCAGAAATTGTTTTAGAGAACCATTTTTGGTTATTGCAGAAATAGTTATCAACTAGTCTTATTCCATATTGCCTTTAGCATTCTAAATCTCTTAGGCTACTTTTTAATTTCTGTGTAATAAATGTATCTCCTTCTGTGCTGTTCTTTCATACCTTATCTTTTTTGCTTTCTAAAAATCTCAGTCTTCTATATTCCTCTATGAACATTTCCTGATACTAAATACAACTACAAAGATGGCAGAGGATGCTAATGTAAGGGTCCAATAGCTCATGAGTCATTAATGAAACAACATGGAAAAGAGGATATATTTATTGCTACCTCACATTTTCTGAAAAGCTGCAATGCCATCATTTGATTTAAATTTCCATTATTTGTCTACATAGTGTCATTCAGTGCACATAAGCGCAAATATGAGCTGGGTGCTGGTGGTTCACGCCTGTAATCCTAGCTACTCAGGAGGTTGAGACCAGAGGATTGTGGTTCAAAGCCAGCCTGGTCAGGAATGTCCATGAGACCATTATCTTCAATTAACCATCAGAAACCCGGAAGTGGTGCTGTAGCGTAAGCGGTAGAGCGCTCAAATTGAGCTGCAGAGCTGAGGGAGTGCCCCCAGGATCAGAGTTCAAGCCCCACAACCAACAAAAAGTGCAAATATTACTTTAAGTTTCCCAAAAGGACGGACAAGATCAGTAATCTTCCCAAGCAGAAAAAATAATTTCAAAATGATTCAGTGCACCTATTTTTGCTGAGTTATTTAAGTTATGGCTTCTTTGCTAGACATATTCTCTTCCTTTAAAAATTGTCATATATTAGCTTTACAATAAACTTCATCTAACATTTCTTGTTCCAAAAGAGAAGTCTATACAGTTGATGTCACTTAGCTTTCTTATTATCTTAATTCAAAGCCGAACCAGGCAGGAGAGTCTGTCCAACTCTTATAGTAAATTGAACACCAAAAAACCAGAAGTGGAGTTTTGGCTCAAGCAGTAGAGTACTAGCTTTGGGGGCAGGTGGGCAGGAAAGACAACTGTTCAGGGACAGGATCCAGGCTCTGGATTCAAGCCCCAGAACCAGTACAAACTAAACAAACAAGCAAACAAAAATCCCAGATATTTCTTTGGGACCTTCCTTAAAAGAGTACTGGTCTGAAAAGAGGCTCCTTTTGCTGATCATACTCACTGGATCCTGCTTTTTTGGAATCCTTACTGCTCTGGAGAACTCAGGACCAGACCAAAGGAATTGATAACTGACTCTTGCATCAAGAGAATCATCTCAGGGGTGAAATGTCCATCCATATGACACTTTAAAACCTCTTTGTTCCTTTGCAGGAGAACACTTTTAAAACAACGTTATTTCCTTTTGTTCTATGCTGGTCGTCAAATGGTACATTATTTCCTTTTGTAATACTCTCAACTAGAAGTTTACAGAAAAATTTTATATGAGTAAAGAACACACTCGGAAAAGCCAGGGACTTGGGATACTTTTCTTGTACAGTAAAAAGGAAAGCACAAGGTAACTTGAACTTTGTTAATCCTCTATGTTCCATTCCTCTCCTGGGGTCATTTTCCACATCCAGTAAAAGTTACTGCCAGTAACAATCTATGGTGCTGCTTGAAATATAATGAATGCTTTCTGGCTTCACTGAAATAACACTAGGACACCTTTGGACCTGAGGTAACACGTGTTTCAGAGACAACTCAGTAAATAGAGAATATGAAATTTATATTGCTTATAAATACATTATACATGAGTACATTGAGTTCAAACTTTGTAAGTTCTCTGTAAATTAAGGCGAATTTTAAATGGGAAGAAGGTTCTCAGAACATTCTTTTTGTGAGTGTATGTGCTGTTCATAATTTCCCAAATGTACATGAGCTAACAGTAAGGGAATCAATAGCAATAACAGGAGAAAGAGAAGTTCTGTGTTTAAGTATAAGGCTTCAATACAATATAGCAAACTACAAATAAGACAACATTGAAACAATAAAGCCAAGTCCAGTATGTAGATTTATGGGAGTGATATACTGAAAGCAAGACTCCTACATGGAACATGAATTATGAGGCCACTCTCATTCTAAATCATGCTTGCTAATCATGCAATTTTGTAGAAAGTAGAATGGAAGAATAATATTGTTCCTAAAGCAAGTCAGATATATGAGCATGGATTTAACTGAAAAAAAAAATGTCCATCTTGTGAGAGCAGGGATTATATTAGCAATGAACTGGTGGCTAAGATCACATTTCTTTTTTTTTTCTTCACTTGTATATGTATATTTTTTTGTGGGCAGTGGTCTTGGCACTTGAACTCTGGGCCTGCGAGCTGTCTCTCTACTATTCAGCTCAAGGCTAATGCTCTACCACTTTATCCACAGTGCCATTTCCAGTTTACTTTTAGTTAATTGGAGAAAAGAGTCTCTGGGACTTTCATACCTGGGCTGGCTTTGAACCCCAGTTCTCATATCTCACCACAACCCAGCTTAGATCACATTTCTAACAGTGTAACTGAGGATAAGTAATGTGTGTGTTCATCTATCTTTATAAGAATTCTTGAGTTAGGGGCTGGGAAAGTGGCTCAGGGGTAGAGCAGTTGCCTTGCATGCATGAGGCCCTGGGTTCGATTCCTCAGCACCACATAAGCAAAAAAGAAAAAAGCCAAAAGTGGCGCTGTGACTCAAGTGGTAGAGTGCTAGCCTTGAGATGAAGAGCTGAGGGACAGCGCCCAAGCCCAGAGTTCAGGCCCCATGACCGGACCCCCCCCACCAAAACAAAAAAAAAAAAAAGAATTCTTGAGTTAAAAATCTGGGCTACAGCTTAGCCATTACCGTCACAAAAATGTTTGTAGTTTAAAAGTTGATACTCCTGGAGAAATAAAACCTTAGAATGAAAAGGAGTCTGGGAAGTTCAGCTTGCATCCAGCTTGGGCAGAACAGTCTTTCCAACAGTACATATAATAAAGCAGCCAAAAGCTGGATTGGAAGAATGGCTCAGGTGGTGGAATACCAGTTATGAGCAAGATTGCCGAATAAGAGGTTGAGGCTTTTGCATGCATACATAGAAACATACACAAACACACAGAGGCACTTATATGTGCACACACAAATACACAAATGAAACAACTCTCAGAATGTGTAGAAAAGTTAGAAAACAACAGAATATATATCCTGATTAAGACTCGAATCAAGGGATAATTTTTAATATTAGAAAGTCCTCAAGTGAACTTCCTTCAAAAAAGTTTGAGAATATTACGTAGGTACTGTCCAGACATAGTAAGAGAGTCAATTAATCATTATTATAGGGATCGCATCCATGGAGGAATGAATCAGAGACCCCGCAAGTGCATCTGAAAATATTCATATCCTGTGTCAAGTGTGAGAACATCTTTGAAAATAGTAGATAAGCAGTCTGAACAGTCACTATGGTGTATAATATCCCTGGAGAAGTTCAGAATTGGTAGTCTGTATCTAGATTAAATAAACCAAGAAACTATGGCAGGGCAATATGATACAAGCCTAGAATTCTAGAACTGAGATTAAGACAGGAGACTAGAGAGTGGAATTACATAGTGATACCTTCCCTGGACCAGGTAGTATAATTTTGTCTTAATAAAAAAAACAAACCAGAAAGGAATACATAAC
The DNA here is from genome assembly GCF_019054845.1 of Dipodomys spectabilis. Taxonomy (NCBI): domain Eukaryota; kingdom Metazoa; phylum Chordata; class Mammalia; order Rodentia; family Heteromyidae; genus Dipodomys; species Dipodomys spectabilis. Next base: position 667,861 of record NW_024871123.1, read on the forward strand.
TGGATGTTTGGGCTAATTTTGTCACTATGTTTTGAGAAGTCAAATTTTCTGTTGAAATGCAACTCATACTTAATCCTCACTTGTGTTTTAAATTCTCTCTTCATTACAGATCATTCCTAGATGCAAAATGACTCATGATTCCCATCCAAAATTTGAAAAAGTAAATAATCATCATTCTGTTGTATCTCAAAGGAATGATGTAGGATTACAACAACTTAAGCCTAGAAAAATAGAAAAGTTCGTCTAATGTAGGATTTTGAAGATCTTGCTAAAATAGAATTTAGATTTAAAATAAATATTTTGATTTTGTTTTTAATTTTATATTCTATCGGATGCTAAAATTTCTTTTTTAAGTAGAGGGTTTAATTGACAAATTCACAAATGATTTTGCATTCTATTTGCCTAGAATATTCTTTCAAGAGAGTTATAATTAGAACTTAGTTAATAGATAATTCCAATAATTAATGTATAAAATGATAATGTGAATGGTGTAGACAGAGTTGCCAAAAATTGATGATATTAATTTATAAATTTAGAATAAGAGCAATTTTTGGAGTCTTTGTTATAACATGGTATGAAGAGAATAATCATGTGACATCTACTTTCTTCTACCTGTATGTAACACAGGAAGCAATTTCCTTAATTATTTGGCACTGTATACAATGAGAAAAATGTTAGTTTTGAGGTTTCTTTTTATTTTTGTTTTTGTTTTATTGGTTTGTCCTAGGGATTGAACTCTGGGCCTGGACATTGTGTCTGAGCCTGTTTATGCTCAAGGCTCGTGCTCTCCCCCTTCAACCTCAATGCCACTTGTGTCTGACTTTTGCTGATAAGTTTATACGATAAGAATCTAGGGAATCTTCCTGCCTGGATGGGCTTTGAACTGTAATCTTCTGACCTTAGCATCCAGAATTTATAAGATAGTTAAAAAAGTATAAATATAAATAATATTTGCAAGTGTTCCCATCTCAAGAATAACAGTGTGGGGGAAATGATGCAACCCAGTTTATTGTGGTGTTCTTTCCAAAACATGAATGGCATCACATTAGCAGAGTTGTATTTTTTTCACAATAGAGATAAGCTATTCATGATGTGAATTAAGGGAAGTTTGAGGTGCACCCTAAAATTTGAAAACTGTTGGACTAGGATGACTCTATGTCATAAATATTGGGATTGGTGGTCATAAAAAAAATAGCTTACTGTGATAAACAATTGCTTACTCTTGAAGAATTATTACCTATGGTACATAGTTTTACCCTCAACCAGAATGTGGTTATTTTTCTGTTGACTCTCAATCTGTAACACCCCATGGAAAATGCATCTATTGCAGAATTACGTAACATGCAAGCCGGTACTGTTTTGAATCTCTCAGGTATGGAATCTTCTGAATTTGAAAATGAGTAGTTATTAGCCATTGGAATGTTGAAGAACACATATATTCTGTCTTCTTAACAACTTATTTACTTTTAAAAGTCATAGGATTCCATAGAATTAAATTGTTTTCGCTTTTAGTATGAGAAAGTACTATATTTATTCTTTTTTCAAAATATTGGTAAGTATATTGTGAAAATATTGTCTAGTCAGATAGCATTCAAGTTGATGGTCCTCTGATTAAAAAGGATAGTTAATTCAAATTAGACGCCAAACAGTACTGATTTTTAAAAAGGTACTACATAAAGAATAATATTTACTGTACCAATACAGTGAAATTTTATTTCATGCAGCTTATTTTTTAAATTTAATTTTATTGTCAAAGTGATGTACAGTGGGGTTACAGCAATTTTAAGGTAATGAATAAATAACTTCGCAAACTTGATACCCCTTCCCTGATTTTCTTCAGTTTTCCTTCACCCCAACACTCCTCACAAGTTGTAATGTATATTTACAACATATTGTCTTGTGAGTATTGCTATTGCATTGGTTTGCCTTTGTCCTTTGTCTCACCATTTTTTTGTTCCTCTTCCCTTCTCTAATTAACGTAAATATATACACAATACACAGGCTACCAAAATCAAATACAGCAGGGAATAAAGCACAGGGGAAAAACCCCAAAGAAAACAGAAATCACATAGCACATTAAAAACAACAACCGCAAATAATATTCTCGTTTTCATATCTTGGAGTTCATTTTGCTCAGAATCAGCTTATCTGGTTTTATATACGCATAACAAAGCCACTGGAAAATAATAGTTTCATGGACACTATATCATGAAAACAACATGTTAACTGTTTTTCATGGTAAAGGTGGGGTTAGGATTGGTGAATCGCAGTTCTAATAAAAGAATTTCAAAAGTTTTAAAATTATAACAGGTAAATTTTTATTTGTTCAAATTTTTTAACAACTTTGCCTATTATGAAATTTTAAATTTGCCTGGGAAAATAGGCGTTCATGCAAAGTAATCCATGGAGACTTTGCTGAGAGGGAGCAATGTGGGTGAAGATGGCTCATTTTCACACTAAACAAACCTCAGAAACCTTTCTATAAATCCTGTAGGCTCCCTTGAGAATTGTCCTTACCCAGGAAATCTACTCTTACTGTGTGAAACAAGGTTGTAGTGGAATTTAAATTCAAAGTTCTTTAAAAAAAAAGACATCAAAATTTGTGAATTGACTTTAATTACCAAACAGTAATTCTCTGAAAAAGATAATTTGGGTCCAAATATTTAGGGAGAAAGTGCCCTCAACATTGAAAGAAGGTATTGGGTTTACACTTTTCTGTTTCTAATACTTTCCACAATGTCTTTGCACTTGAAGCACTGAACAACAGAAAAAAATCTGATTGGATACTTGAAACCAATGATTTCACATTTTTTAGTAGCTTACAATATGTAATATCCTTATTAACATGAAATATTGAGGACTTCACTTATTAAATAAGCCAAAAAGTTTTGGGATCAGAAAATAATTGAGCAAATTGAAAAGGCGAGAAAACTCATTCTTAGAAGCCCTAGCTAAGCATATTTACTTCAGGAGTGGAGGGAGGCCAAACTTTTTGATATTCATTGTCTTAATATTTTTGCTACCTAAAGTGATTTTACGGAGCCTATTTAGCTCACTACAATGCAGAACAGATTGAATGAAGACATGAAAATAAATTCCACATCCAAATAAAAGAGTTTTAAAAGGAAAACCATGAAGATGTAGTGTGGGTAGAGCCGGTCAGATCTGGTTGAGTCAGCTAGAGTAGCAGTTGAAGCACACTTCCTGCTAATAGAGACGTGACCCCCAGGCATGTCTGCCTAGCTTGCCAGCCATGAGCTGTCCATGCTCCCTACAAGCCCGGGAAGACCAATCAGTGCCTGTCACCAAGCAGTGCCCATCACAAGTGCCTTACATCAACTCCCCACTAAGTAATTGGCTGGGAAGGACTCAGGAGGTTGGGAAAGCTGGGGCTATATAATCCCCCCCTTGTGCAGAAATAAACAAGACCTGCATAAGCCTGTTCTCCCAACGTGTGTTCCTTGTGTGAGTCGTTCATACTTACCTCCTGCTGGAGATCTAGCCCTACAAATGGTGCCCAATGGGTGGCTAGATCGCTTTCTGCAGATGGACGGTCGAGGGTCTAGTGCAAAATTAGTGCCTCCATGGGCAACCTTCCCCCAGCAGCAGGAGAGCCTCAATCACAAGCATTTGTTGCCCTGCTCCAGAGTAGGCAGATAAAAGTATTACAAAAGGAAGCTAGATTAATATGGGAAATAGTAAATGAATTGTATCCCTGGATTGACTCCGGGGCCATTTGGGATCCAGACAGGTGGACCCTCCTCCTTCAGGCATTTCATAAAAAGGAAGTCCTTGACGGCTCTGAGCTGCCCCTAATCTTTTACCCCATTGTAATAGCTATTCAAGCCTGTCTATCAGGGAAAGAAGTGGAAACTCTGCAAGCGTTTAACATCTCGCTGCAAGAAGAAACAGAACAAAAGGAAAATTGCGAAGCTGCTTTAGCACTCCCATCTTTCTTGTGACACAGCAAACAATTCCAGCAAGAACACAGATAACCAACAACTTCCACTAACAGGTGACCCAGGGGGCCAGCCAGCTACTCTTGTACAACCGCCTCCCCCACACTATCAGTCACAGGAAGCCTGCCCAATCACTTCTTTTGGCTGTTTAGGCAAGCCTGGGAATTCTCCTCAGAAAATTTTGTATCCTTGGGCAGAGATATCCAACTTTGCCCAAGAACAAAAACTCGTTGTTCCCCCTGTAATACAACAGTGTTCACAGGCCCCACATCTACCATGGCAACGACAGCCAAGCCTATAATTGAACCCCAGTTCATGTTCCCTGAAAACGTCCACCGAACATCTGCACGACCTAACCAATGGTACCCCCATGACCCAAAAATACCGGGCCGCTGTCAAGGAAGATGGGTTACACTCCCTGAATGCTCAACAGATGCTCGAAACCCTTAGCATTGATCTTAACTGCCCCCATGATTGGAAGAGCTTAATGAACTGTAGTCAACCAGAAAGTTTAAAAAATGCTTAGAATGTATTCCTAAGTACCAGTTTTATAAATGGCTTTGCACTGTGGTTTGTGGTTATTTTATTTTACATGAGATAATATTTTCTACTACCAATAAGTTTTGGAAAAAGAAGAAAACTAAAATTTACTATTGTAGAGGAATATGATAGAAGTAGAAGAAAGATTTTATGTTTGTCAAATCTCTGATGAGTACCCGTATTCAAGACTTAAAGTCATATTTCTTACTATGTTAGACAGATAGGAAAAACAAAACACCATATGATAAGGCAACTATTTGTGATTTTTTAAAATGTCCTTAGTATGTGATGAAATTTACTTTATTAGCTAATGTTTTGGTTTGAAATATGGGAGGCTGATCTATTTAACAAATTTTTGAAGTCACCTACTGAAAAAACAAATGATGGGGGTTATAATTTGTACACTTTAATGAATGGATGAACCTGTTTGGCATTAGTGCTGGGTAAATAAATAAACTCTATTGTAACTTGCTCCCTACCCTTGAAAAACTATTTATGTCACTAAATATCATCTACTTGTAAAGTGTTATTTGGCAAATGTGATTTTTAAAAGTTTATTTGAAAAGGAATATACTTTCAGGAGATTAAATGTAGGTTATCATTTGTTTGACAATGACAACATTTTTATACTACAGAACCAAGTTTTACTGAAGTACCAGTGTTTTGAAGCACTAAGGATCTTCTCAATTAATGTTTTTCTGAATTATATTTGACCTCTGTGTCAAGTATTCCTAGCATTGGTAGACCAAATATGGATCTATTGTTCCAGGAACTATTTTTTGGCCTGCTGATGCTGCAATGAAATTATTCATTAATCATTAGGAGAGGGGTATTACAAATGATCTAGTGACATTTGTGGTCTTGTTCAATCATATATGATGGTCATCTGAAAATTAAAATTTGAATTACTGTACTTTCACATTTTGTGATTTCATCTTGCATTTTAAGTTGCCTTGCATTTCCCAATTGCTTACTGATAATTCCTGCATTTCAAGGAATTGGGGCCCTGAAATATAGAAAATGAGAAATTGAGATGGGTCTTCAATTACTTTCTGTTGGCATGTTGCATGGATGTAGGTGAGAACTCTTGCCTTAGTTATCTGATGATGCGGATAACTGGGACCTGGGATCCTAAGACCTGTGGATCCTGTAGAAGAATAATAGCTTTTAGACATCATATCAGAAAAATTTGAGTATAATCAGTAGGAATGCTTCAGAAACATGGAGAAAAACAGTTTGGGACCAGCGAGTTATAACAATAAACAGAGCAGCAAAGTAAAATCCCTTATAGATTAGATGCAAACAACATTGTTTTTTTTACCATGTGAATTCAGAAGACCAAGAACACTTAGAAGTTATCACAAGTTTATACCGAAACATTGCATTGATAATTTTTATATTCTAATATATATTCTAATCCTGATTATTTATATTCCAATCTATTTATTGGAATAAATATCAATTAATTTTTCAAATTATCAATTAATTCTAATAAGATTCACTGTGTGAAATATAAAATCAGCACATATAAATATAAAATATATAATAATATATAATATTAGAAAATGTTTGGCATTGTTCTGTTGTGGTAAGGGTATCAAAGGCAACAGTTTTTTTTTCTTTCTGCTTATGTGGTGATGAGGAATCAAACCCAGGGCCTCAGGCATGCAAGGCAAGCACTCTACCACTGAGCCACAAGAGGCAACGGTTTTAAAGTATTATTCCATTACCTCTACTCAGTGTTTGGTAGAATTAGAGCTAAAGCTTTACCATTCCGAGATATACAGCCTAGAGGCAAGAGGAAACACTGTGATTAAAACATTACCAATTTAAGGCCTAATAACGAGGAGAAACATATGGACTTCTTTTGGAGCTATGGAATATATTTGGTGATAGAAAATCAGTGGTGTAAGTTCCTGCCTGCTTGGATGGTAGACAGGCCAAGACATTAGGTAATCATACATATGAACAATTTTTTCACCTTCTTGGCTTTAGCATCTTTTGAAATGTTATGGTGTAATAAACAATTATATTTTGAAAAAATACCTTCTAGTCTGAACAGTACTGTCTGAACTGTTTGTCTCTTTATGATCCCTTGTAACAGATTAGTTTTGCTCCAATAAGAAAATCTATGCTGTCAGGGTAAGATTCTGGTTGGTCTGTTCCTACATGGAGCAAGGTTAAAGGGTCAGGAAGACATTTGTGCCAGTAAGACCTCATTTGGGAGATATTAAGCTGCAGAAGTTTAGAAGTAGCTTTTAAGCAAGGCTTATTTTGACTCCATTATCTCCACAAAGCTAAATCAGTTAATAAATAAATACTTGAAAATCCATCATCTTTGGACCTAGATATAAAGACTGCAAAGTATGATCCAATTTCAAATGAAAAAGACTTAAAATAGTCATTGAAAAAATTGCAAATGTGAGCAATTTGAACAAACAATATATGTTTTTTCCACCATACACAGAATTTTACAGAAATAAGATGAACTGCAATTTTGGGAACAATAAGGTTTCCTTCTTACAAATAGGCAACCAAAGATATATGCCTGTCTTAAGATTGCATCATTAACTACTTAAATTTCCAGGATACTACATGCTTCAGCAGCACGTCTACCCAAATTACAATACAGAGATTTACATGGCTCTTGTACAAGGATGATACGAAAATTTGTGAAGTATTGAATATTTTTCATTCTTCTGATGCAAGAAATTAAAAACAGTTATTAAAAAGTTGATTACAAATATACAAGTGTAAGAATACATGTAATTCATAGAAATAAAAGTTAGTTTGACATCATTCAATCTTCACTTTTTACAAATTCCTTTACATAGCATAACCTTTATAAAACTTTTGAAATAAGATAACATTGTCATTTTATCCTAAAGAAATAAAATTCTTTAAGGACCTAGGAATTAAAGGAATCTTAAACTGTTTCTATATGGAATGCAATCTGAAAGGACACATTTATTAATGAACCTATATATTATAAAACAATGTCGAATTCAAAGGATTATATCTAGGAGAGAATGAAATAGGTTATGGACATTACACAAACAGAATACTAAATATTTTTAAATATACTTTTTTCAGACATGCACCAGAAATATCTTTACTTTCTGTATTACTCATTTCAACAGATAAGTTAAAATTATTTATGATTTAAAAAATCACAAACTCTATAGAAATCATTATAGATGTATACAAACAACTCAAATATATTTTGACATCAAAGTCAGGCAATTCACTTGGAAGAATACCATGGAATCCATGAATTTTTAAAGTAAGATATTGCTGTTGCTTTGTATTGTGAAAATATTTTGTATGGACACATAGGATGGACTGGCAATTTTGAAATTTAAGAAACTTAACTGAATCATTAGGACTTAGGAGAACAATTTGTACGGCTTTCCAAAACTTCAAAGAGGTAGTAATACATACTTATCCTTTTGGCAATATCAAATGCAGCTTCTTCCAAGTTGTGCTTCAGACATGGTTTGAAATAATGGTTCACCAGAAGGAGATCCAGAAATTCTTTGCTATATCTACTCCCAGCAGCAAGATGCAAGGGGGTCAAGAGGCCTTTAGTTTGGGCTTTTTATCTGTATCATGATGAAATAAAGAAGCCAACGTGGTATAATTCCATGTATAAGTACTGTGCAGGGGTGTCCAGCCATTCACAATTATTCCAGGAATATCTACCTTGAGCCACCAACTCATGGACAATGTCTAAGTGTCCACTGTAGGCTTCTCGATGAAGAGGGGTAATACTCATCGTCATCCCTAGTATTCACATGAGTGGCCTTTTTGGAAAGTCGTCTCTGCACTGTAGTAAGGCTGTTATTTTCAACAGAACAAAGAAGAAATTTGCTTGAATCCTTCGCCATTTTTTTCTTGCAACTGATACCATTTCTCACTTTTTCATCTTGTTCTTTAACTTCATAGCAATTGCCTAACCAGAGACTTTGAGTGCCAGTGAGAATGAGCTGTCCATGTATTTTCCCAATAGTTCACATTGGATGAAATGGTCAGAAAAATCCGGTGAATTTTCTGCATTTGTTTTTTTAACTATTATTTATTTTCTCTTTTTTCATTTTTACTATTCTAAATTATTCTAACTGGAGAGTAGGGAATTGGTAGAGAGCAGAGGAAAGATTTTCCTCCGTATTCAAAGGTACAGAATGAAAATGAGGACTAGTGGTGTCTTCATGAGCAGCTTATTCTAGGAATGATAAAATAGGAAATAATGCTTTCTATGTAAATGAATTGGGAAATGGCAGAGGAGAAAGTGAAATGATGCAACCAAAAATATAAAAGCAAAATAAATTAGGGTAATTATGGAGCAATCTTATTATCTATGAGAACCATGAAAGGGAGAGAGGAAGAGAGAGACAGATGTGCAATGATCTAGCTAGCCACAAAATCCATCCCTCTGATCAAATTATAGTGCAAATAATTTTATTTTTTAAAAGAGATGGAAATAGAATTTAAGATCAAATGTCTCCATTGTTTTTAATTATATTTTTATTATCTTAAATACTTGTACAAAGGAATTTCCATTAAACAAATCAGTTTTTTAAGTATAATGGATCTTTATATAGCTTTTCAACACCCTTCCAAACTTCACCCCACTTTAATTTTTTTCTAGTTTCATACTATCTGAATTGAATATTATACCTTCACTCTCTTCCTCCATAACTCTCTTTATTCCTTTCTTTTGACTTCCCCTCATATCTTCCAAGTGATAGTTTCCTGGTATTCATTTTGTTGGAGTAAAGTTCAATTTCATAAGAAATTAAACCTTTGAAATAATAATCTGCGAATAGCATGCTTTGGTTAATATTTTTGTGTAAACTTGTATAAATTTCTATCTTCCAAATATGAGACAGAGCATGGGACCTTTGTGTGTCTGGCTCTGACTTAGTTCACTTAATATATTTTTAGATCTATCCATTTCGTTGCAAATAATGTACCAGTCTTCAAATGGATGGGTGCAATCCAATTGTGTATATGTGCCACACTTTCTCCAACCATCACTCCACCAAAGGACATCTGGGCTGTTTCCGTAACTTGGCTACGGTGAATAGCGCAGCAGTGAACATGGTTGTGAAAGTGATTTTTTGTAACCCTTTGGAAGAATTCATCATTACCTTTATAGGAGCAATCCTCTAGATAGTTTTCCAGAATAAGAATATCCCTCCCTTCATCTTCATCACAATGTATTGCAAGTCCTCAAAACCACATTTCCCCCTACAGGTCTCAATAAGCTAAAGCCACACTGTGCCCATATTCTTTCAATACATTTTTTACATAATTGGACATATAATTAAGTGAGAACCTTCTATATACTTTCCTAATGTGGGAATGAGGGACATGATAGAGTAAAAGTAAAAAATATGTAATTTAATTAGCTATTATCATATTTAAAATCATTTTCAGCTATAATTCATAGCCTCACATAATATTATTTTAATCTTTATTTGATTACTTCATCTAACCCATAAATTATAACAGGTGAGTTTAAAACAAAGGCAAAAAGTGTGGTTTGATTTTGACACTCATGTGTGAAGTTGCACAACATGGGCAAATAGATGGATTGGAATTAATAGCTCTTATCCATTTTGTTAACGTAGAGACGGTTTTCCCAAACTGATTCTCGCAATTCGCATTCCATTCTACAACAAGAAACGTGATAATTTCCTTTGATTTGCTCCTTATTAACTTTTGTTTCCATTTAATTTTATAATGGATGATTTCATAAGTCTACTGTAGATACAAAAATATGTTAAAATATTTCTATCTGTATGCATTGATATATACATACATACATATATTACACAGGTTATAATGATAATGTATAACTTCAGTAACTGTACAATTTACTAAATTACTAAAACTATCGACGTCTCATGCCTGGAATCCTGATTACTCGGGAGGCTGAGATCTGACGATTATGGTTTGAACCCATACTGGGCAAGAATGTCCAGGAGCCTCTTATCACCAAACAACCAACAGAAAATCAGAATTGGAACTGTGGCTCAAAGTAGTAGAGTGGTAGCCTTGAGAGAAAAATCTCAGCCACATCATCCGGGCTCTTAGTTCAAGAAGTACAATCTACCCAAATAAACATCTATTTAATTTAAACATGTGTAAGTAAAGTATTTCCATCACCCAAATGCACAACCATGCTCATTTGCAAGGTAACTCTGTTTTTTCTGAAGTACCATAAAACATTTTCACTTAAGTTAAAAGGATTGCACTATGGGTTCATTCTCTCATTCATTTTTCCACTCAAATACTCAAATCTTACAATTTTTCCAATTATTTAAAATAATAGATTTTTACTTTAATACCCAAATATTAGAGTTTGAATTGAATGTCTTATGACCCTAAATGGGTGTTCTTACCATTTTGTCATGTCCCCAACCCTAAATTATCCTTATTATTTTTCAGATACTTGTGTATGACCTTGGGTTCAGTCCATGTTATGTTATTCTTCCTGAAATTTAGAATAACAGGTGCATGGCAATGTGTACAGATCTTACTGTCCAGTCTGGGCTTTAACCTCTATCCTCACAACAGTAGACTCCCAGGTAGTACGGATTTTCATAAGCTCGTCATAGCTGATGTTTTTTTTTAAGTCATTGCATTTCCTGCAGGTTCATGAGTACTGAATTAATTTGTTTTCTTGGGTTATTTTTATTTTTTTATTGTGTCTCATTTCAATGTATGTGTTGAGTTGTTCCTCACTTTTCCTTTTGTTTCTTTCAATCAAGTTCTTACCTAAAGTGCTGAGAAACCAATTCTTCTTTTTCACGATAGTCAAGATGAACATGATTTATTCCCAAGCAATTTCAATATTATTTAATCACCTTCATATCTATGGATGGTATATAAATGATAAATGCTGCGAAGGGCCTTTTTATTTTCGCAGCAGTCTTTGTCATATACAGACAGATCATGAAATATATGCAGATAATTAAACTCCAGATGTAAGCAAAGAGAAGAAAAACCTATTATTAATTGTAAGAGGCTTTCATTCCAGTGAAAGAAATGCGTTGCTTGATGCAGGATTTCACAATATTATTTTGCTAGGAGGAAGCTAAACAATCATCTAATTCTATAGAATTGAGGGAGAAGAATCAAACTCCTGAATAGTTTATATTTGGGTCAAATAAAAGCATGCTTCCAAAAAGAGAGTTGACTTTAGAGAAACATGCTGAGTTTATGTAAATAGGTGCTTAGCTGATTTTGTTAATTTGTAAACTAATACAGGGAAATAGAGTACAGCAAGGTAAAAAAAGAACTTCGCATTGCAATACTTATGTGTGTGTGTGTGTGTGTACACATGCACGTGTATACACGCACATGCATGTGCAAGTGCTCATTCATTCATCATCTCTAAGCTTCTGTGACCTAGGATAGTGGTTTACCACTTGAACCATCGTTCCACTCCTGTTTTTTTGGAGATAATCGCATGTATTTTCATGATTGGACTGGCTTTGAATAGTGGTCTTCATATCTCAGCCTCCAGAGAAGCTAGCTAAGCTTATTCATCCTCCAAGTAGCTAGTTAAAATTGGGCCTGTCCTCTATGCTTCACTGCTCTTTTATTCTTGTCCTGAGTTGTTCACATGCCTAAGTCATATATATGTCTAGTTGCCTTAAGAAATACTCTTACTGCTTGGCACCAGGGGCTCCTATCTGAACTCTTAACTACTGAGGAGGCTTGAGAACAGAACCCAGGCCAAAAGTTTTGTAGACTTCCTTCTCAATCTATAGCTGGGTGCATTGGATCATTTCCACCATCCTGCACTATCTACAGGTTAAGATTGGAAGGACTGCAGAATCCAGGCCAGCCAAGGTAGGAAGCTAGACAAGTTGGTGTGCAACTCTTATGCCATTGATAATGGGAAGGCTAAAACGACAGATCAGGTGCATGTTCTTGTGGAAAGGGAACCCCTATCCTAAAATTAACCACCTATACGACACCAGTCCAACAAAAACAAGACCCCAAGTTGAACACAATTTCCCACAACCAAAATAAGTATATACCTTAACATCCAGAAACTTAGTACAATCTGCTCTTTGCTCTAATATCAGCTTCATCTAATTATCATATGATGTAACAAAATAGTTTCTTCATTAAATTTATTATATATTTAAAAAGACCTAGAAAATTCTTTCTCACGTATTAAGTGCAAACGAATGGCAAATTGCCTCATTTCTTACATATTTGACTACCACTATAAATTCATCTTATGATTATTATTAATATTAATATATTCTGATTTATTACTTTATTTTATAACAGTTTTTAAACATTTGGCTTCTCTGCTGAAGTTGAAGTATTTTAATAGTATCATCAAATAATAATACTTGGGTACTTAGAGCAGTATTTTAAAAAGTTTTTAACCAATGGTTTCTAGTAATTCTGTTTTTTTTGGGGGGGTCTGGTCCTGGGACCTAAACTCTGGGCCTGGATGCTGTTCCTCAATGCTAGTTCAAGGCTAGCACTCAAACATTTGAGCCACAGCACCACTTTTTCTGTTTATGTGATGCTGAGGAATCTAACCCAGGGCCTCAAGCATGTAAGGCAAGAGCTCTACCACTGAGCCACCTTCCTAGCTCTCTATGAATTCTTAATTTGTATATTATTTAGTTTATTTTTAATTTCAATTTAATTTTATTGTAAAGGTAATGTACAGAGGAGAGGGATACAGTTACATAAATAAGGTAATGAGTACATTTATTATGGAAGGAATATTGTTACCTCTTTCATTGATTTTTTTGCACACTCAAAAAAAACCCAAGAATTCTATGCTTCCATCGGAAAGAATGACATTGCCCCTTTTGTTAGGAAATGGAAAGATTTTTCAAAAATTATATTAAGCGAAGTGAGCTAGGCCCAAAGAAACATACGTCTCATGGTTTCCCTTATTTGCAATAACTAGTATATGTCTGAGACAAGCAGAAAAGGTCAGATAAGTTGATGTTAGGTAAAATGAACCCTAAGAAATGTATTCAAATGTTTTTTTTTTCTTTCGTGCATTTGTTTCCAACGCATTTGTAAGATTATTTCTTTGTTGCTTTGTATGTCCCCCCCCACCCCCACAATATAACCCCTTCTTTCACTGTATTTGATGTCGGTATAATTTGTGTAGGGGAAGGGTAAAAACAAGTCATTTAAATAAGGATACAGGTGGATCATTGAAACAATGGGAAGTACAAGTTGTCATGTCGAAAATGAACTTTAAAACGTTGATGTGGGGGGGGGGGGAAGATTGTGTGGGGAAAATGGGGGAAGGCTGGGAAAGGATGGGAAGGGGAAACAAAGGAGGAGGCTACAATGCTTGTTAAGAAATGTGCTCATTATCTTGCCATCTAATTGTAACCCAACTGCACAGTATTTTCACAATAAAAAATAAATAAAAATTAAAAAAAACTACTGCTGCTTTTCCTGTCGTCATTGATCAATAGGTACTTTGCTGTCTTTGTTCATGCATTTTTTATTATAAAATTGATATACAGAAGGCTTACAGTTACTTAAGTCAACCAAAGAGTACACTTCATTTTATTTTCTAAATTTCAAATTTTGAGCTTAATTATTTTCTTTTGTTTCTTTAGGGTAATTCTTTTATTCAGAGTTGTAGGATTAGTTAATTTAGTTTTGCATAATTTTAACACATGTAAATTATTCAGACATATATTTTGCTTTCAAAATAGTTAACATGTGAATATTTAAAAATTATTTTCTTAAATTTTATATGGTTGGTGAATTTAAATAAATATATTATCTCATAGTTCTAAACATATTTGTCCAGGTAACAAATACTTTATTTTCAAGAAGCACATACTTTATTAAAAAAGCCTTCATTACATGGTCACTTTTTGGCAATATTTGTACTTAAATTAAAAAAAAAGTCTCTTTGAGCTGGGCATAGTGATTTGTGGTTTCCATTTTCTAACTATGGTGGGAAGTGTAAATAGGGTTTGTAATTCGGGAGAGAATGGGAAACTATGAGACCTTATCATAAATTTCCAGAGTGAAATGATTAGAGATATAGCCATCCCTAGCAAGATATAGAGCACCTGGTTATCATATTCTAAATCTTGAATTAAAACACCAGTAACAACAATCTTTTGTCAAAATAAAAGGATACATGTTTCAAAATGTTTATTATTTAAAACTTGTTTGCAAAGTTCTCATGTCTTTTATTTCTTAATTTTCAATTTACATAATCTATAAGAAGCCAAGTATCTTGTGGCTATTTTATTTCTACTAAACTTTTAAATACTATGAGCAATATTATGATTTCATATATTAAAATACTTTTACTGTTTGTGATAATTTCCTCTGTTTCATATGATAATAACAATATTCCAAATGTGTGTATATGGTGTGTGTGTGTTTATGTGGGTTTTTTTGTGTGTGCTTTTTGTGTACTTTGTAATGCTTAGGAAATCACACAATTGCTTCCCATATGTTAGGCCAATGTTTTACCACTGAACTATACTGTTTAGTTATAATACAAATTGTGTTTTAAGTTATGACTTTTAAATTTTCATTCCTAGTAAGCTTTTTCAAAATTATATAAGATAAAATGTGATCCAACTTCTTTTTTTTTTAATTTAATTTTATTTTATTTGTGAACATACTGTACAGAGGGATTACAATTACATGGGCAGGATAATGCGTACATTTCTTACCAAGCATTGCAGCCTCCTCCTTTGTTTACCCTTCACCTCCCTTCCCAGCCTCCCCCCTCCCCCCTAACCCCAATCCTTCTCCTTCCCCCCCTTCTCCCCCCTCCCCCCCCCCCTGCACCGACGTTGTAAAGCTCGTTTTGGACATGACAACTTGTACTTCTCATTGTTGCAACAGGTCCACCTGTATCCTTAAACAACTGGTTTTTCCCCATCTCCTCCACAAGTTATACTGACAATGGTTTCCCTTATTTGCAATATCTAGTATATGTATGAGTCAAGCGGAAAAGGTCAGATAATGTGATGTCGGGAAAATGAACCTTTAGATATGTATTTTAAGGTTTTTTCTTTCATGCATGTGATCCAACTTCTATCCACATTAACAATTGTTATTGTTATTTTTTCTCTTATTTCTTTGGAAATTAATTATATTCCTATTAAAGCTTTTTTACATTGTAACAGCTCTATACAATGCTTTATTTTCTATTTTATTTTTTCCATGTTATCTGACTTTCAGTCCAAACTATCAGGTGGATTATAAAGAAACTTAATTCAGGACACTTTATTTTTCTCCTTCTCTTCTCTGAAGTCTTTCTGTTTTTTGAAACAATACCAATGACATACAGCTCCTATGTGGTCCACCATTCTTCCCCCCCCCTCCCCGTTCTGCAGTACAGCTCAAGTCGTTATCATTCAGCTTTATTATGCTATAATGTTATCTAAACCTAACTCATTCCTAAATTAATTTTATTTGCTTTGAGCAATCACTGAAGACATTTTTCTAAATATAATATCGGGGGTTTGTGTTTTCACAAGGTGTGAAATATGAGTGACTATCCAACATCTAAATATCTCTGGAGAATATTGGTCCACATGCTCAACAATCACATGTGTAAATTCAAGGAATACAGGTCAGTCAGAACAATGTTGTAAAATGGTGTTGCTGGAGCCTTCATACTAGCTTTGAATTGTATTTCCATGTTTAGTGAAGATAACATAGTTGTACTATAAGAACAGACACATAGAAGAAGGTAACAGATTTTTCAAAAATAAATTCTTAGTTTTATGGACCACAGACTTTTGAAAAGGATGCTATGACTTTATGAAATAAAACAGAATCTTAAATGGTTGTATTGGCACAATTGCCTCTTTAGATTTAAAGAATGATCTTAGACTACTACCTCAATCCTTTGTTTGTTTGTTTGTATGTTGGTCATGTGGTTTGAACTCTGGGCTTGGGAACTGTCGATGTGCTCTTCAACTAAAGGTGAGCACTCTACTGCTTGAGCAACAGCAAAACTTCCGGTTTTCTAGTGGTTTATTGGAGATAAGAGTCTCACGGACTTTCCTGCTCCGGCTGGCTTTAAACCACGATCCTCAGATCTCAGCCTCCTGAGTAGCTAGGATACAGGCATGAGCCACCGGCACCTGGCCTACCTCAAACCTTGTAAAGAATGATTATCAACCTAAATGTGAGATGTAAAAACCTATAAAATATAAATATAAAAATTCATAACATTGGCTCAGTAAAGGTTTCTAAAAATTTGACATGGAAAACATTAGTAGCTAAAGAAAAGCAAGAACTGGATTATATCAAGTATTAACCTTTCATAATTCAAAGGACACTATAACAGAAATGAAAACATATCCAACAGATAGAGGGTACATATTTGTTAATGCTACAATGTTAATGCTACAATGATTCCGAAACAAGTATTTTATTTTATTTTTTTATTTTTTTTTAAATTTAATTTAATTTTATTTGTGAACATACGGAGGAGATCAGAGTACAGAGGAGTTACAGTTACATGGGCAGGATAATGCGTACATTTCTTACCAAGCATTGCAGCCTCCTCCTTTGTTTACCCTTCACATCCCTTCCCAGCCTCCCCCCTCCCCCCCTAATCCCAATCCATCTCCTTCCCCCCCTTCCCCTCCTTCCCCCCCCCCCCCGCACTAACGTTGTAAAGCTCGTTTTGGACATGACAACTTGTACTTCTCATTGTTGCAACAGGTCCACCTGTATCCTTAAACAACTGGTTTTTCCCCATCTCTTCCACAAGTTATACTGACATCAAATATAGTGAAAGCAGGGGTTATACTGTGGGGGAGGGACATACAAAGCAACAAAGAGATAATCTTATAAATGTGTTAGAAACACATGCATGAAAGAAAAAAACATTAAAATACACATCTAAGGGTTCATTTTCCTGACATACATTATCTGACCTTTTCCGCTTGACTCATACATATACTAGTATTTTAATATCTTCTAATTCTATATAATTTTTTTCCTGAATGGGATATTTCTTTAAATTACATATGTAAATTAATAGTCAATAGGAGGAGCATATGAAATAAGCTCCTCTTTAGTGTCTGAGAAATAATAAAAAGAAAAATCACTATTATGACCATAATATAAAAAGAGGACGCAAAATATCGTAATTCATTTGTGGAGAAATTGATATACTTCTTATAGTGATCGATTTGTATAATAATGCAATCATTTTAGCAAACAAGTTTTCAAGCCTTCAAAAGGTGAAAGAGAATTGTATAGGATTCAGGCATTACACTTCTATGAATGTATTTAACAGAAGTAAAAAACTTTTTTGACAGAGAATATAGTTAATTGACAGTGAACTTGAATAGTATGTGTGAGACCCTGGAAATGATCCCCAAAAACAAATTTTGAAAAGACACACTATAGAGGAGGTATGCTGGGCAAATTCCTGTAACTGAATTTTATATCTATTTTAATGTCGGTTCTAAAATTTACAGCATTTCTATTTGAAGAATTGCAAGTTTGTGAAAATTAGGCTTTGAAAACCTATGAAGGTAAAATTCACTTCCAAAGCACTAAAATGAATACAATAAAAGAAGATAATATATTGTAAGTGAATTGCATGTCAGGAAAAAAAAAAACTACTTTTAAACTTCTTCACACAAAATGCAGAATCGCTAAAAAGATGTTTTTGGAGTTGGCTAAAAACTCATTGTGAACTACTGCATTTAAAACACAGATATGATTTCTGTTTATTTTGAGAGTATTTTGTCCGTTTGAGTTTATACAGAGATAACTCAATCCAAAAGTATATGTGATAACTGGAGTACCTATGAATTATACATCAATTCTAAGTATTTTTTTTATTATTTTTTATTGTGAAAATCCTGTACAGAGGGGTTACAATTACATGGGCAAGATAATGAGTACATTTCTTATCAAGCATTGTAGCCTTCTCCGTTGTTTCCCCTTCCTATCCCATTCCATCCTCCCCCGGCGCCCCACCCAATCCTCCCCGCTATTCCCCCCAACCAAAGTGTAAAGTTCATTTTTCGACTTAACGACTTGTACATCTCATTGTTGCAATAAGTCCACCTGTATCCCTATTTTTTCCCATGGTTTCCCTTATTTTTAATATCTAGTATATGTCTGAGTCAAGCAGAAAAGGTCAGATAAGGTGATGTTAGGGAAATGAACCCTAAGATAGGTATTCAGATTTTTTTTCTTTCATGTGATTGTTTCTAACAAATTTATAAGATCATTTCTTTGTTGCTTTGTATGTCCTTCCCCCACAGTATAACCCCTGCTTTCACTGTATTTGATGTCGTTATAATTTGTGGAGGGGAAGGGGAAAAACTTCTAAGTAATTGAGAAACTTTTCTGGAAGAAACTTATAGCAAATGACAGAAGACACAAATCTATGCATCTGCATTTTATGAAAGTCATATGTTATTTGCTCAATCCAATTGCTTATCTCTACTTTGCTAGGAAAAACGTGTTCTCAAGGTAAAGCCAAAAGCAGTGAAAAGAACAAAATACACAATCATCTTGATTTATTTGTGAAAATAACAAATGAAATAAAACAATTCCAATTAAGGGACTCCAATATTAGTGTATGTGAAGATGTTCCTGACTGCCAATATCCATTAAATTTTTGGAATTTTAATTTCTACTAACATATGAAAACTAGAACAAGAAAACAAATATAGACTTAGAGCGAACCAGCCTAGAAATCATTTTCTTAATTGTTTTGAAATTACAAAAGAATTGATACTCCTTTGCTTTTGAAATCATTTAAAAATATTTATCATTTATGATAATTCAAATACCAAGGAAGAGTAATTTTATATAATCATTATAAATATCATTTTATTACTATTGTAAAATAGAATAAAAAACAGTCCCAATATATGACCTACCTATCATTATTCTTAAATTCTAATCATTACCTAAATATCTTAAACAATCTAAATAGTCATGTCTTTAACATAGACGTAAATATTCTATACTATTTTACTTAATATTTTCCAGGGGTATGTATTCATGTTTCTAAGAAATGTTCACAGCAGTTAAAACATGCTTTTGTGAAATTAATGTGATACATTTTGTTGTTGTGGGTGTTGTTTTTAGTGGTTAATTGGAGATAAGAATCTAACAAGTACTTTTCTGTCTGGGCTAGTTTTGAAAACAATTCTAAGACCTCAGCACCCAGAATAGCTCTTATTATAAGGGTGAGTTATCGCCACTTGGTTTCAAGAAGTTTTTTTTTTTTTATTTCAATTATATTTTAAGATGCTTGTTTCGCTATAATATATATAATTCTACACATAAATTTAGATATATGTATATATATCGGAAGACAAATTATCTCTAAAAATGTACTATTCTACACATAATATTTATATATATATATATAGAAGACATATATATATAGAGAGAGAGAGAGAGAAGACAGACTCCCTCTAAAACTTTTATGCTACAATTTTTGACCTTTTTCATTTCAAATATATACAGTATATTTTTCTAAAAGTTTCCTAGAATAAAATAACCAATATTTCAATAGAAAGTAGAGTTTATTACTTTCAAGGTAATTTTAGATATAGAAATGATATTGTAGTTACATTTACAGTATATTACTTGAAAAGGTTCTGCCCAAACTCTTAAATATTTGATTGTAGTTAGGGGGAGAGAGGAAGTAAATTCATACTGATTAGGAATTTGCAACGCTTCCAAAAATCTATTCTGTAATTTGTTATAAGCACATTGTCATGCTACCTGATATGGTTAAGTTTTTATTTATTTGTTCAAAATTTCAATATGGATGCATCCACAGTGGTAAGATTAAAATTATTAATCAAAAGACAAATAATAATAAAATCATAGACACATATCCGACGTTCAATGATTAGCACTTATGATGCTAATAATAATTTTGATGAAGAGGATGATGACCACAGTGTAATCTGATAATGACGATGTTGTGATTGAAAAGGAAAAAAAACTTAGACATACTTGAAAATGGATTTTCCACATTGAATGCCTAGTTATAAACAGCGTTGGATTAGAACAATAAGAATAACAGGAGGAGGGCTGGAAAGGTGGCTCAGTGGCAGAGTGCTGGCCTTGCCTACATGAGGTTCTGGGTTTGATTCGTCAGCACCCCATAAGCAGAAAAAGCGCGAAGTGGCACTGTGGCTCAAGTGGTAGAGTCCGTTGAGCTGAAGAGCTGGGGGACTGTGCTAGGCCCAGAGTCCAGGCCCCATGACGAACCAAAAAAAAAAAAAAACCAGAATAACAAGAGGAGAGTTTGATTATCAAGAAATTCAATCACATAAACAGGTAGACAGTAAAAACCCTAATGTTATTCCAGCAGTCTTTCTAATGTATACTCACTTTTCTTGGTGGTATTATTTTCTTATAAATAAAATCGTTTATTTCCACATTTTGATGGACTAAGATGTAGGTTCCAACTTTGTGTGATTAGTTCAAATAACATTCTCATATAGATACCATTCAATAACCAATGTTTTCCAATGATATATTAAGAGTATGTTCTTCAGTACAGCTGTAAACACATAACACAATTTACATAATACTACTTACATATCTGCAGTTACCATAAAAGGACACAGGCTATAGAGCCAGGAGTTAAAATTTATTTTTATTTCTGCATGAAAGTATTTCTGACTGTATACCAACAGTCTGAATTTGACACTTTCCTTATTTGAAAGCTAAGGTAGACAATGTAAGGACTCTTCACTTTTCTTTTTCCTTGCTGTAGAATTCAACAAATATATTCTTCAATATTTCTGGTAGATTACATCCATTTACAGATGAGAAATGTAAGATCACCAGTAAATGTTGTGAGTAAATAATGATACTAGAATTTTTGTCTGAGTTCTTCACTCTGTGTGCTTACAAAGAGAGTCATTGGGTGATTGACAGGAACAATATGAAAAGACTATGGGGAGAAATGCATACTTTGTAAACAGTTGTTTTAAGACTGAGTGACTGGTGATGAGTATTTGCAATAGGCTGGTGTCAGGGGCATAAAAAGGAGTACATAGAAATTACATTAGTGACAGAAACTGAGAAAATCATGATCATTCATCCTATCTAATGGATGGAGGTAGGGTAAGAGGAAATCTAAAGGTTTTCCACATCTCTGTCTTCTAACTGTGTTAGTTACATTCTTGGTGATAAGGACTACAGGTGGAAAAGATGGATTTAGAGGAAAAAACTCTCTGATAGTTCTAAGGTTTATGTTAAACAGATGCAAAGATAGGTCTGTTTGGACATCATCAAAATATTCACGACCATGAATATGAAAAATAATCATAAAATCAGTGACATTATTAAAGGGAAGAGGAAAAGGAAAGTTCTGATGAAAGTGTGAACAATGTAAGTACCAGTGTGGACAAGATTGGAGGAAAGAGATAAATAAGGAAACAAAAAATTAATAAACACAGATTTTCAGAAGAAAAGGAAGGAAAGAATTTTCAGGAAGATATTGAAGGAAATCTGCTATTTGGATTTGAAAGGTAAAATGACATAGACAAGTTCAATAAGAACAGTGTTTTGGTGAAAGTCATATTGATTAAACGTTGAGATATGAATATGAAGACATAAAAATCTGGATCCATTTATTCAACAGATCCTGTTGATTCTAAATGTTGGGAACAAATGCTTTAATGCTGACCTTGGAAATGTTATACAGATATAAATGTCATGAACTTTTCTTAGTGATATTCTGTGAATATTTTTGAAAACTTTATTTAGCCAGGAGATTATAGATTGAACTACAGCACAGACAAGCCTAATCTGTCCTACAGTTCCTATTAGTGACCCATCTATCCATATCAGTTTGGAATTTTATTGAAATATATTTAGATATGTTTGGATATCTTATCAGCCTACTCATTATAAATGTAGGACAAGTAACACCAAGTATTAGGTTGAACATACACCTTTACTGATGTGACTGAAGACTCCTGGAATTGATTCCACTTTAGAACAGAAAATGCCTCAATAGCCATTGACAAATCATAACTGCCATATACACTATTGAAATCTAATTCTTGTTAGGTATACCTCCATGCTGTGTCAACAAACCTGACACAAATTCTTATATGTAGGAAAATGTTCTTATAAATTCAAGCTTTTATTGAATGGAAAAGTTCAGACAATGCTCTCACAAATAGGATTAAATGCCTAAAAAGATAAGACATTTTGCTTTAATGTCTTTCTTTCATTTTCTCATACACATTGTCAAGGAGTGAAGGATACTGATTTAACAATACTACAATCGTGACTTGTATTAACACAACATCTAGGATCTAATGGTAATTCGGATACTTACTAATTAGCTCCAAATTTTGTGGATATTTATATTTCTCCTGGGTAAACTAATGAACTCCAGGAAAAAGTCCATAAGGAGCCTTTCGATTCTAATATCACTGTTTGTCGCAAAGTGCTTTAAATTCTACATTCAAGAATGTGGGCATAGGGTTATATTGTGGAACTTTTCTACTCAGAGAGTTACTATTACCCTATTGCTTAGCATGGACAAAGTACCTTCATACTTAGACTGGGCGTGTACAAATAAGAAGTGGTAGTTGAACAATGTTCTTAGCAGTTTGTACAGACAAAATGGAAATAGAGCAACGATGAACTCAAAAGGAATGTGCAAAGAAGACAAAGGCACAAAGTAGAATGTGCCAAGAAAAGCTTCAGTATAATTTCAAATAATGTGCTCAGGTGTGAGGGTGTGTTCAAAGTACAGGTTCAGACAATGTAGTTGGATATCTTGGGCAGAAAACTGCTTTAAAATATTCTGAGATAACTGTACAAGTAGAAGCCCCTAACTCTGACTCTAATCAGCAACAACATCATCAACTTAGGAACTATTTTCCAAGTGCAAAGTGAGAAAAAGAGGGCTGATCACTATTAGTGTTCAAGTTGAAGCAATTGCAGTCACATAACTTTTCTTATAAGTGTTCATTTATTTTGTAACATTAAGTAGGGAAAAGCCAAGTAAATATTTTGCATGTACCTAAATTAAGTGTACGTATTATATTGGTCTCTCTTTTACTTGGAAGTTATAGATTATGTATTTTTATACTCTAAATTGGGACAATGATCTACTGTCAGTTATTTTCTTCTCTTACCCTTCTTTTGCCTTTCCACTTACATAATTTTTATTTAAAGAGACATAATTGAGCTTGCACTTCTAAATGCTTCAAAATTATCTGAACTACTTCATACTTGTGGCAGGCTCCTATATCTTTCTCAAGGGAATATTTTGTCAGTACCATTTTGATCCTACATGATATTGGATATCTTCCTGCCTAATTCAGTTTAAGATATATATTAGACTCATCTTATATCTCAACACTTGTACCAGCATAAAATACTATCTTACTTGGAAATCATGATATTGTTATATCTGGTGAGGTGGAATCTCTCATTTTTGAATGGCCTTTAGTGATATTTACATGCAATCATGTTTTAAACCAATATGCAACTCAGTAGATGAACGAATTGACAAAATGTGGTTTATATATGTACGGAGTAATTCTATGCTTCCTATTCATAAGGAAAAGGAAAGACTTGGAAAAATCCTACTAAGAAAAATAAGCAAGACACAAAGAAACAGATTCCATGGTTTCCTTCATTTGTAATAACTAGGAAATATCAAAGATAGTCCTAGCAGATGAGCAGAATGGCTCAATAGCTATGTATAAATGACCATATAAAATGATGCTGAGCAAAATAAACTCCTAGATATGGAAAGAGAGGTTTTTCTCTTTGGTTGTTGTTTTTAATGTACTATGTGACTTCTTTTTTGTTTTGTGTTTTCCAGTATGGTTTGTCCACTGTTGTATTTGATTTCAGTCTCCTGTGTATTGTATATACATTTATCTTCATTTGGCAAGGGAAGCAGAACAATAAAAAGGTGAGACAAAGGACAAAAGGTAAACCAATGCAATACCCATACTCACAGGACAACATGTTGGAAATTTACATTACATCTTGTGAGGAGTATTGGGGTAAAGAAAAAGTGTGAGAAAAATGAGGGAGGGCGTAAAAATTTTGACTTATGTATTCAATACCTTACAATTACTGCAACCCCTTCTATATATCACCTTGACAATAAAATTAAGTTAAAAATGAGCTACATAAAATATAATTTCACTTTATTGATATAGTAAATATTATTCTATGTGTATTACCTTTTAAAAAATGAACATTTTGGCTGCTAACTTGAGTTAGCTCTTTCTTTATCAGAGGGACATCAACTGGAATGTTATCAAACTATACAATATTTTCAGAATATACTTGCCATTATTTTGAAAAAAAACATTATTTTAGTATTGGCTCATACTAAAACAGAAAACAGTTCAATTCTATAGAAACCCTAACTTTAAAAACTGAAAACTGACTAATTGTTAAGAGGACAGAATATATCTGTTCCTCAACATTCTTAAGACTACTAACTACTCATTTTCAATTACTGAATATGCCATACCAGACACATTCAAAATAGTACCTGTTTGCATTTTATTTAATTCTGCATAGATGCAGTTTTCAATCCTACATTACATATTTAAAAGTCAACAGAAAAAATAGACATGTTCTTGTAGAGGATAAAGCTATGAAGTATCTATAATAATTAATTCTTTGTTGTTGTTCTTGTTTTTTTTTTTTTTGGTCAGTCCTGGGGCTTGAACTATGGCTTGGGCGCTGTCCCTGCGCTCTGCAGCTCAAGGTGAGTGCTCTACCACTTGAGCCACAGTGCCACTTCCTATAAATCATTCCGTAAGAGTAAGCATTTGTTCATCAGAGTAAGCTATTATTTCTATGACAATCAATCCCAAGTTTTTATGCTGTAAAGTCATCCT
Organism: Dipodomys spectabilis; assembly: GCF_019054845.1. Lineage (NCBI taxonomy): Eukaryota > Metazoa > Chordata > Mammalia > Rodentia > Heteromyidae > Dipodomys > Dipodomys spectabilis. The sequence continues at coordinate 693,248 of NW_024871123.1, forward strand.
AGCGAAACAGTTTGCAACTCGTAAGGTGCACCTTAAAATTCCCTAAATTCACATCATGACTACTTTATCACTATTGTGAAAAAATACTACACTTCTGCTAATGTGATGCCCTTCCTATTGTGGAAAGAATACTACACTAACTTTGCTTATATCATTTTCCCCGCAGTAGTTTTCTTGAGATTAAAACACTTGCAAATATTATTTATTATTATTTTTATTTTTATATATTTTATTATATATAATCTATCATAGATATTCAAGAGATCTGTATATCTTAATATTAAGATTTCAAGATTATAGTTGAAAGCCCACCCAAGCAGGAAAGTTCTTTGGATTCTTATCTCCAATAAACTCATAAGGAAAAGCCAGACTGAAGTGGCGTTAAGGTTCAAGTGGTAGAGCAATAGCCTTGAGAAAAAACAGGCTTAGGGACAGTACCCGAGCCCAGAGGTTAAGCCTTATGACAAACCAAACAACAAAAACAAAATAAAAACAAACCTCAAACCTAGCATTTTTCTCATTGTGTACAGAGGTACATAAATAAGGAAATTTCTTCCTGTGTTATGTATAGGTAGAAAAAAAAAGATGTCACACAATTACTATCTTCAAACCATGTTACACCAAAGTCTCAAAAGATTGCTCTTTTTCTATATTTATAAATTAATATAATCAATTTGTTGGCAATTTGTCTAGATTATTGACATTATCATTTTACACATGAACTGTTGGAATTATCTATTAACTAAGTTCTTATTATACCTCACTTGAAAGACTAACTACTCTAGTCAATTAGAATGCCAGAATCATTTGTGAATTTGTAAATTAAAACTTTTACTTGAAAAGAATTTTGTAGTAACCTATCGAATATTAAAGTATAAACAAAAATATATATTTTAAATCTGAATTCTAATTTAGCCAGGTCTACAAAGTCCTACATTAAATGAACATTCCTATTTCTCCAATAAACTTTTGTAATCCTTCAGTTCTTTCGAAACTAAATGAATGTTGTTTACTTTTTCAAATTTTTAATTGGGAATCATGAGCTCTTTTGCATCTAGACATGTTCTGTAATTAAGACAACATTTACAACACAACTGAGGATTACACATGAGTTGCATTTCTATAGGATACTTGACTACCAAAACATAATGACAAAATTAGCCCAAAATTCCAACTGTGTATTCCTTTCTTGTTTATTTTTTATTCCTTTCTTGGTTGGTTTTATTGAGACAAAATTATATTCTGCTAGTTGGCCAAAGTTTCTGATCAACTCAAGTAACTTAAGAGTGGAATCCATGGAGTCCATTAAATACAAGATCATGTCTTCCTCATGTTTTTTTTTTCTTCTTTTTCTTTCTTTTTAAAATTTATTATTTTTTCTTGTGAAAATACTGTACGGAAGGGTTAAAATTGCCTGGGCAAGATAATGAGTACATTTCTTGTCAAGCATTGTAGCCTCCTACTTTGTTTCCCCTATCCATCCCTTCCCATTTACCCCCTGCGCTCCCACCCAATCCTCCTCCCCCTCACCAAAGTTGTAAAGTTCGATTTCAACAGAATGACTTGTACATTTTATTGTTGCAATGGTTCCACCTGTATCCCTAGTTAAACGATTTGTTTTTGCCATTCCCCCCCAGAAATTATACGGACATCAAATACAGTTAAAGCAGGGGTTATACCATGGGGGAGGAACATACAAAGCAAAAAAGAAATAATCTTATAAATGTGTTAGAAACAATCCCATGAAAGAAAAAAAAACATTTGAATACAAATCTTAGGGTTCATTTCCCTAACATCAACTTATCTGACCTATTCTGCTTGACTCAGTCGTATTCTAGTTACTGCAAATAAGGGAAACCATGGGAGATATATTTCTTTAGGTCTAGCATACTTCACTGAATATAATTTTTTCCAAGTCTTTCCATTTTCTAACAATTGGGGCAATGTCATTATTTCTGGTGGAGGCACCGAATTCCATTGTATATATATATACCACATTTTCTTGATCCATTCATCTACTGAGGGACATCTGGGTTGGTTCCATATCTTAACTATGGTAAATAATGATGCAATAAACATAGTCCTGCTGGAATTTTTAGTGTGTGTGGTCTTGTTTGTGAACTTTTGGGTCAATGCCCAAAAGTGGGATATGCTGGCTCATAGGGGACCTCTATGTGGAGTCTTTTGAGGAACCTCCATATTGCTTTCCAAAGTGGTTAAACAAGTTTACACTGCCACCAATAGTGCAGTAAGGTTCCCTTCTGTCCACATCCCCTCCGTCGTCTGTAGTTATTAAAGTTTTGATTATAGCCATTCTAACTGGGGTGAGGTGTTATTTCAATGCTGTTTTGATTTGCATTTCTTTCATGACTAAAGAGCATTTCTTCATGTGTTTATTGGCCATCCTTCATTCCTCGTCAGAGAAATTTCTTGTTAAATATTTAGGTCACTTATTTATTTGGCAGTTCTTTCTTTGAAGATTTGTTGTTGGGAGATTTAACTTTTTGAGTTCCAGGTATATTTTAGGTATGAGACCCTTGTCTGTTGTACGGCTAGTGAAGATGTTCTCCCAATCCGTGGGCTTTCTAGTGATCTTGCTATCTATGTCCTTTGCCATGCAGAAGCTCTGCAATTGCATGCATTCCCATTTGTCCCATTTGTCTTTGATTTTGTTGTGTTTCTGGATCTCTATTAAGAAAATTTCGGCCTGTGCCAAGGAGACCTAGGGTTTCTCCTATTCCATTCTGTAATATTTTCAGAGTGTCTGCTTTCACTCTGAGGTCTTTGATCAATTTGGAGTTGATTCTGGTGCAGGGATATAAATAAGGGACTAGCTTTAGTTTTCTACAAGAAGTTAACCAATTTTGCCAGCACCATTTACTGAAGAGGCTGTCTTTCTTCCATTCTATATTTTTAGCTCCCTTATTGAAAATTAGATGCCCATGGGAATTTAGGTTCATTTCTGGGTTTTCAATTCTATTCCATTGGTCATCTTATATGTTTTACTTCATCTTTCCCTATTTGGATTCCCTTTAAGTTTGCATCTTGTCTTATTTTCCCAGCTAGCATTCTTATACTTATTTGAAGAGGAGTGGAGAGAGCAGACATCCTTATCTCTTTCCGGAATTTATAAGAAATGACTTTAACTTTTCACCATTAAGTATAATGCTGGCTATAAGTTCGTCAATCCTTAGCCAAAAGAACAGTACTGGAGCAATATCAGTTCCAAATTTCAAAGTATAGTGCAAAGCCATACTAATAAGAACATCTTGGTACTGGCACAAGAGCAGTCCTGAGGACCAATGGAATAGGACTGAAGACTCAGAAATCAATGAAGTGACCTATAGCCACCTAATCTTTGACATGGGAGATAAAAAATAGAATAGAAGAAAGACAGCCTTTTCAGTAAATAGTGTTGGCAAAATTGGTTAAACACCTGTAGAAACCTAAATGTAGATCCGTATATATATATATCAACCTGCATGAGAATCAAGTCCAAATGTATCAAAGACCTCAAAATAAAAGCAGACACCGTGAAAACATTACATGAAGGATAAGAGAAACTCTAGGCCTCTTTAGCACAGGCCAAAACGTTCTTAATAGAGAACCAGAAACAAAACAAATCAAAGAAAGGTTGGAGAAATGCGATTGCATGAAACAGCAGAGCTTCTGATCAATAGAAAGCACACTTACTGGGAGAAGTTCTTCATGAGTCATAAAACAGACAAAGTCTTATATCTAAAATATACTTAGGACTCAAAATCTTAAATCCCCCAACAACAAATCCTCAAAGGAACAACTGCCCAATAAATAAGTGGGCTGAAGACTTAAGGAGAGTTCTTTGAAGATGAAATAAAAAATATCCGTTAGACACATGAAGAAATGCTCAACTTTTCTAGTCATAAAAGAAATGCAAATAAAAACATTGATATTTCACCTCACTCCAGTTAGAATGGCTACAATCAAGAACTGTAATAAAGACAGATGCTGGTGGGGATGTGGCTAAAAGAGAACCCTACTGCATTATTGGTAGGAGTGTAAACTTGTTTAATCACTTTGGAAAGCAGTATGGAATTTCTTCTAAAGACTCCATGTAGAGCTCCCCAATGACCCAGCAACCCCACTTTTGGACACTTACTCAAATGATCACAAAGCTTCCAACACAACCATATTTTTGCAGTATTATTCACCATAGCTATGATATGGAACCAATCCCGATGCACCTCAGCAGATGAATGCATCAAGAAAATGTGGTACACACACACACACACACACACACACACACACACACACACACACACACACACACACACACACACACTGGAATTCTATGCTTCCATCAGAAAGAATAGCATTGCTCCATATGTTAGGAGATGGAATGTCTTGGCAAAAATTATTGTTTAAGGATTCAGGTGGACCTGTTGCAACAATGAGAAGTACAAAATGTCATGTCAAAACCAGCTTTACAATGTCGGTGGGGGGGGGGAGGGGGGGTATGATTGGGTGGGAGGGAGGGGGGAGGCTGGGAAGGGAGGTGAAGGGTAAACAAAGGAGGAGGCTGCAATGCTTGGCAAGAAATGTATGCATTATCCTGCCCATGTAATTGTAACCCCTCTGTACAGTATGTTCTCAAATAAAATAAAATAAAATTAAAAAAAAATTATATTGAGTGAAATAAGCCAGACCGAAAGAAAACATAGGGCCCATAGTTTCCCTTGTTTTGCCTTCGAAGGATTAGAACATGTCTAGGACAAGGAAAGAAGATCATATGCTAAGAACATATGACCATACAAGATAATGTTAAGCAAAATATACCCCAAGTCAGAGACACAGTGGTTTTTCCTTTCTTTCTTTTGTTTTTAATATGTTTATAATGCACTACGTAATTCTTTTGTAGGTTCATCCCCCCAGTGTATATCCCTGTTTTCACTGCATTTGATTCAAGTGTTCTGCATCATATATATATATATATATATATATATATATATATATATATATATATATATATATGATGTAATATATATCTTATACCATATCATACATATTTTTAATTTGGGGAGTGGAAGGGATATAGCAGAATGCTTAAATGGGGATTCAGGTTGACCATTGTGACAATGAGATGTACAGGACACTGTGTCGAAAATGAATTTACAATGTCAGGGAGGGGTTGAAGAGGGAGGAGTTGGAGATGTGAGGAGGGAAAAGATGGCAGGGGAAAAACAAAGGAGGAGGTAACAATGATGTATAAGAAATGCACTCATTACCTAGTCCTGTAACTCTGAGCCCTCTGTACAGTATTTTTACAATTAAAATATATTAAAAAAAATCTGCCTAGTGTAGATTTCTAGCGCTGCCCTCGGAATTGCATTTTCTGCCTATTCTGGCTGCAGTGAGGTCCACCTGCCCAATGGATCAGTAGTCTTCAAGGCATCTTGGTCCTGAAGTGGGACTTGGATTATCCAGTGGTGGTTAGAACCAGGCCAAGGACAGGACAAAACCACTTCCAGGACATGGCTTCTTCATTCCCCATGCAACTAAGATTGCAAGCAGAATTTCTCTGAATTTGACTCCAGAAAACAATCAGTGAATCAAAAGGAAAGTCCACCAAACACCTCACTCCTCCCCCGGCATTTCCTCCTTTCTCCCTGCAGGAAAAGTACAAAATAATTTTGCAGGCTTTGGCACACACACAAAATGCCCACCATCTCCCCTGGTAAACTAAGTTTCAATTCACTGTCATGTAAACGGATAGTGCTGCATTCATTATTCTGGACAACATCTTCAGGGTGTTTGATGCTTTAATTTTAGTTGTTGTTGGTGGTGGTGGTGGGGAGGCCTGACATCTGGGTCTGGGTGCTGTCCCTGAACTGCTCAGCTCAAGGCTAGCGCACTGCCACTTTAGCCACAGTGCCCCTTCCCGTTATTTCTGCTTATGTGGTGCTGAGGAATTGAACGCTGGACCTCATTCATGCAAGACAAACATTCTACCACTGAGTTTCCTTCCGGCCCTAATGGTTTAATAATTTAAAGTTTCTTCTTGTCACTCATGGGGCTTCAACTCAGGGCCTGGGTATTAATATATCTCTGAAATCTTGAGCTCAAGGGGAGCCCTCTTCCACTTGAGCCACAGTGCCACTTCCTATTTGGAGATAAGTGACTCACAGACTTTCCTGCCAGCGTTTGCCTTGAACAGGTGAATTTTTAAATTATATTTCTTCTAGGTGTTTATTGGTACCTTACAGTTTTCTGGAATTTAATGTTTTCTGTAAACTTTTGTCTTCAAGTAATCCAACAGCATTAAATATTACATTGTGAAGCTATCCTTTAGCACATCCATTTTGAAATTATTATCTTAAGATGAAATTCTAATTCTTTGTAGTAACAACCCATTAAAGTTCAAATGAGAAATATGCTAATTTTTCAGCAGCCTTGACTCTCCTTCCTTTTTTCTCTCTCCAGTATCTTTTCTTGTTTTGGAACAAGTGTCATGGACTGTCCAACCATTCAAAAGGAAGCTTATTCCATTAATTTAAGAGGAAAAGAATCCAGCCTGCCTGCATCTCAAGGCAACTTTGAGTATAATGTTAATCTAATAATTCATGTCAGTGGATTTTCAGTCATTTCGATTTTTTTTGTTTAACCACTCATTAAAGAGGTTCCGTGAAGCAAGAATCAAAAATCATGTTCTGCTTTCTAAGAATTTTTAAAAAGCTAGTGATTCAACAAGACACATTCTCTTCTTCCAATATTCCACGGTGAAGAATTTCTCTTTTATCATAGCCCTTACCACTGACCCTTCCCTTCCAATTTGTAGCTTTGTTCAATTTTCTTGTACCAGCTTGCGTTTTGGTATTAGCCTCAGTAATCTCCTTGTAGTATTTGACAATGAAATTCTATTTATTTTTAGAGAGCTCAATTCATGTTGCCAAAGGCAGCGTAATGAGCATATCATAAAGCATAAAGCATTGAATATCATTAACATGATCATATGCAACTAATTCATAAATTAATATAAGTAAGACATAAATGTGCACCTTCATATACTTTTTAAAATGCCAAGTAGTTACATATCTATGTCATAAAATAATTCAGATCACTGGTACATGAGACTAAGCTAAACCTTTTATATCATCCCCAATAATTTTTCAAATTTTCTTTTCTCATTAAGTTTCACCTTAGGGTCTGCTTTTCCTAGCAACAAGTTATAAGTTGATAACCCTGGATATTAGTCCCCTCTAAGTAAGCTTTTTTCTTTCCACTACTAGTTGGTTCCTCATGATAAATACCTGAGGAAAACGTCCCATTGTGCCTGCAAGAGGAATACCCAAGTCGACTGTCTGTGCCTACTCTTGCCTTGCTTTTTTTGGGAATGTGGTAGCAGAGTCAGGCGTGTCAGCGATCAGGTGGCTGGAACCATGGTGTTAAGAATTATGGGTAGCAAAATGAGTAGCAGAGAAAGGGAGTACCAGGGATAGGGTAATTGCTGAGTTGCAGTGGCAGGAAATTGGGTAGCAGCAACAGCTTTGTAGGGGTAGGGGTAGCTAATACAGGAATCCAGAAAAATTTAGCAGGGACAAAGAAGCATAGACAAATTGAAAGATAAAGGTTGTGAGGCATTGTGGGAATTCTTTGTCTACCAATGCTATAAAAACGGAGGAGGGTTATTTTAAACTAAAACTACAAAAGAAAATTTAAGGTCTTGGTGCTAACAAATATACCCAGGTGTTATTACATTAAACAAAGAATTCAAAATGGTTTTTCTTCATGAATACAGAGATCAAAGGTATTATAATACTTATTACAAAATGCAAATTAAAGGGAAAAATCAGTCAGGAGTTAAATTTACATCGAATGTTAACATTTAAGAGGAAAAGAAGATCCTAGATGGCAAACTAAAGAAAAAGCAATATCAGAGCACTATATTTTCAATAATAAAGAAACATTAATTGAAAAATTGAGCTGGAATGTACACATCAGGCAAAGACAAGCAATCTGAGCCTACCACCAACAAAGAAACACCATAATGTATATCTTAGAAAAAGGAACCAAGTTCCTTATCCTTGATTTCAATAATAAACATACCCCCCCACACACGCATGTATGCAACAGCTTAATCTAATCACATCCACTCAACATGAATCAAAGATCTTCCTGTAATATTTGAAACTCTAAAATTTTCAAGTCTTACTCTGAAAAAATTACAGGACGGAATAGGAGAAACCCTAGGTCTCCTTGGCACAGGCCGAAATTTTCTTAATAGAGACCCAGAAATACAAAAATAATCAAAGACAAATGGGACAAATGGGATTGCACTAAATTGCAGAGCTTCTGCATGGCAAAGGACATAGATAGCAAGATCACTAGAAAGCTCACGGATTGGGAGAAGATCTGCACAAGCCATACAACGGACAAGGGTCTCATATCTAAAATATACCTGGAACTCAATAAATTAAATCTCCCAACAACAAATCCTCAAAGAAACATATGCCCAATTAATAAGTGGGCTAAAGTCTTAAAGAGAAATTTCTCTGAAGAGGAGAGAAGGATGGCCAATAAACACATGAAGAAATGCACAAACTCTATTGCCATAAAAGAATTGCAAATCAGAACATTGGGGTACCACCTCACCCCAGTTAGAATGGCTATAATCAAGAACTCTAATAACATCAGATGCTGGAGGGGATGTGGACAGAAGAGAACCTTACTACATTGTTGGTGGGAGTGAAAACTTGTTCAAACACTGTGGAAAGCAGTATGGAGGTTCCTCAAAAGACTCCATATAGAGCTCCCCTATGACCCAGCAATCCCACTTTTGGGCATTTACCCACATGATCACAAACAAAACCACACACACTAAAAATTCCAGCATGACTATGTTTATTGCATCATTATTTACCATAGCTATGATATGGAACCAACCCAAATACCCCTCAGTAGATTAATGGATCAAGAAAATGTGGTATATATACACAATGGAATTCGGTGCCCCCATCAGAAAGAATGACATTGCCCCATTTGTTAGGAAATGGAAAGGCTTGGAAAAAATTATATTAAGTGAAGTAAGCTAGACCCAAATATACATAGGTCCCATGGCTGCTTTATTGCAATAAGTAGTATATGTCTGAGTCAAGCAGAAAAGGTCAGATGAAGTTGACGTTAGGTGAATGAACCCCAAGATAAATATTCAATTTTTCTCTTTCATGCAGTTGTTTCTAACATATTTATAAGATGATTTCTATATTGCTTTGAATGTCCCTCCCCCACGGTATAACCCCGGATTTCACTGTATTTGATATTGTTATAATTTGTGGAGGGGAAGGGCAAAAACAAATCGTTTAACTAAGAATACAGGTGGACTCGTTGCATCATGAGATATACAAATCATTATGTCGAAAAATGAACTTTACTACTTTGGTAGGGGTAAGAGGGGTTTGGCCATCTACTTTCCAGCTGATCTCTTGGTGTAGAAGCAATATGTAATACAAAGCAATACAAACCAGTTCTTACTTTAAAGAATTTTTCTCTGAACATCTTAAAAATAAATTCTGACAACATGAAATAAAAATCTCTAAGCTTAAAACATTCTTCTAGACAAGTTAAAGAATTACTGAGAACAAGTATTTTAAGAATAATTTCAGAGAGCTTGAACCCAGGGCCTGGGTTCTGTCTCTGAGATTTACTACTCAAGATTAGTGTTGACACTTTGAGCCACAGTGCCACTTCCAATTTTCCCTTGAATAATTGAACAGAAAAGTCTCACCAATTTTCCGCTCCAGAATGGCTTTATACTAGGATCTAGAGGTCTAAGCTCTCTGAATAACTATGATGATAGGCATGAACCCCTGGCACATGGCTAGAAAAATTGCTTACCTGAGACAGAGGCCAGTTAGTATTAAATGTCAATCATGTTTAACTTTGTAATATAAAGTTAACTGAAATGTCTTCTGCTAGAAATAAGGAATCAAATGTGTAGGTGGTTTACAAAGTTTTTATCAAAAGCCACATATTTTCCTTGTTTTATTTTTTCTTCCAAAATTGTGTGCTTTCCAGAATCATACCTTATCTTTCCTTGCTGGTTTCTTTAGTTTATCTCATACATGCCCACAGCTCCTTCATTTATAAATTCTTTATGTGAAGACCTTGCAAATATCTATTTTCAGTCCAAACCCCTTGTATGCACCTCTCATCCATATATTCTACTGACATAAAAACTTGTGAAACAGTAATCATCTCTTATCATTACTGGATATTAATGTGTAAATAAAATTTAAGAAAATAAAGAATAACATAAATAAATATAACATGATTTTAATAGTAATGCTAAACATAAATACAACGTCGATTATTTTCTGAGCAATTTAATAAAAACCTCAAGGAAAAGAAATCAACTTTTTTGAGTGCTGATATTATGGTTTAAACTCAGGACCTTACCTTGTCACTTAGGCTTTTTCCCTTAAGGGTGGTGTTCTGTATTTGAACGACAGCTCCCCTTCCAACTTTATTTGGGGGATTATATAGAGATAAGAATCTCACGGAATAAAAATCATTTGTGTCCCTATCTTGGGGTTCATTTCACATAACATCCTCTTATATGGTTATATGGTACCAAATACTAGTTACTGCAAGTAAGATTAACCATGGGATCTATGGTTATTTTAGCCTGGCTTATTTCACTTAATACAATTGTTTCTGTGTCTTTCCATTTCCTAGCAAATGGGGCGATGTCATTCTCTCTGATGGAGGCATAGAATTCCATTGTGTGTGTGTGTGTGTGTGTGTTTGTGTGTGTGTGTGTGTGTGTGTGTGTGTGTGTGTGTATAACATTTTCTTGATCTACTCATCTACTGAGGGGCATCTTGTTTGGTTCCATATCTTAGCTATGGCAAATAATGCTGCAATGACCATAGTTCTGCCGGTAGCTTAGTAGGGTCTTGTTTGTGAACATTTGGACAAATGCCAAAAATGGGATTGCTGGATCATAGGGGAGCTCTCAGTGGAGTCCTGGAAAAAATTATAAAAAGTGAAGTAGGCCAAACCCAAAGAAACATAGGTCTTATGGTTTCCTTTATTTGCAATAACTATTATATGTCTCAGACAAGCATAAAAGTTCAAAAGCTATGTACATACGACCAGATAAGATGATGTTAAGCGAAATGAACCCCAAGATAGGGTTTATAATCTACCATGTGTTTTTTTTTTCTTTTTATGTTCCTCCCCCATGGTGTAACACCTGTTTTCACTGTATTTAATGTCAGTGCCCTGCGTCTTGTATACACCCTTCTCTAGCTTGGGGAGGGGAAGGGATAAAATAGTTAAATAGTGATACAGGCTGATCCATTGCAACAATGAGATGCACAAGACACTACGTTGAAAAAGGATCTTTACAATATAGGCAGGGAAGAGGGGAAGCGAAGAGGGGGGAGTATAGTTGTGGAGGTAGGAGGGGAAGGTTAGGGAAAAACTAAGGAGGAGGTAACAATGCTTGATAGAAAATATACTCATTAACTTGCTCATGTAAATATAACCTATCTATACAGCATTTTTACTATTAAAACTTCTACTGAAAAACAAGGTGTGCCGGGCACCGGTGACTCAAACCTGAAATCCTAGGTATTAGGAGGTTAAGATCTGAGGATCACGGTACAAAGCCAGCCTGAGACTCTTATCTCCAATAAAACCACTAGAATACCGATACTGGTGCTATGGCTCAAGCCGTAGATTGCTCCCATTGATCTGAAGAGTGCAGGGACAGCGCCCAAGCCCAGAGTTCAAGCCCCACGACCGACAAAACACACACACACACACACACACAAAACAGAAGGTGTCATGTACACCATATATAGTAGCCCACATCTGAAATCCCAGCTGATTCGGAAGCAGAAATGATATGCATCATGGTCTGAGGCCAGTCCAGAGAAATAACTGCCAAGACAACCATCTCAACAAATGAACTGGCCATAGTGTTTCATATCTGTAATCCTAGTTAATTATGTTATGAGGCATTGGTAACAAAGTCTGTCAGTCTAAGATCAGACCAGGGCAAAAAGTCCAAGACCTCAAGTAAATAAAATGGACTAGAAGTATGGCGAAAGTAGTTGAGCTGCTTGGTGCTATACAGACAAATTCCTGTCTAGCAAGCAGAGAACCCATGAATAGAACCCTAGTAATATTCCTTTCTTCCACAAAAAGCCTAAATAATTTTGTCCTATTTGAACATCTAATTTCAAGGCCACTGACAAATCAGAAATGGTGACATTCTCTTAAAAATTAGGTATTCAAAAGAGACAAAGTTCTTTATGTTTTGAAAAAATTGAAAAGGAAGGAAAATGCATGTGATTTTTGTTAGCTACATAATTCTTGAAAACATAAAATGTACTCAAGTATTTAATATATATCAATATGTGTGCTTATATCCATGTATGTATAAATATGTGTATGTATATAATCATATATATATATACATACATATATATGTATGGTTAATCTCTTTTCTTTGTAGCAAATGGTACAAATGAATCTGTACAATCACTACTCATAGGCATGAATAGACAAAGAGAATGAGCAGAGAACTCATAATCAGGAATCTACGGTTAGCCCATAACCCTGAAAATCTTTTACATCAGTTTGCATGTGTCAGTTAGTGCAGTACAGGGACAATATGATGGCAGTGAGATACCAGGCAGATAACATGAGAAATGAGAGCCACAAATGGTACAATATTCTTTTTGATGGGTAAGTAGAATTTCCATTGTGTTTGTGTGTGTGTGTGTGTGTGTGTGTATGTCTAAGTGTGTCAGTCTTGGGGTTTGAATTCATGGCCTGGATGCTATCCCTAAGTTTTTATGCTCAAGGCTAGCATTCTACTACTTGAACCACAGCTCTGGTTTTTTTGGTGCTTAATTGGAGAAAGGTCTCATAAAGACTCCTGCCTGAACTTGCTTTCACATATAATCTTCATATCTCAACTTCCTGAGTGCTAATATTACAAGGGTGAGCCACCACCATTGTGGTGAGCTCACAAGTGTGAGCCCTCTACCTCTTACTTATAACCTCGGCCATCCTCTGAGTTCCAGAACTGTATGTCTCACCAAGCTCACATTTTTTGACAGTGTTGTGGCTTGAACTCAGGGTCTGGGTATGTTCCTGATCTGCTTTTGCTCAAGGCTACATTCTATCACTTAAGCCACAGTGACACTTTTGGCTTTTTCTGTTTATGTGGTACTGAGGAGTCCAACCCAGGGCTTCAAGCTTGCTTGGTAAGCACTCTACCACTTAGCCACATTCACAGCCCAAGGCTTACCTCTAACAGGAACTATGAGGGTGGAATTTATTGGCATATTCTTTTCAGCATAGAAATCGCTGGCAATTTCATATCTTTGCCAAGATTTGGGACCAGTGTGAGACTCGGCATTGCGGAATGATGAATGAGTGATAGCCACCAGGCCTCAGAGATCTAGGTTCACAACTTACAGAGGGATAGGGAATATGGAGCCAGAACGTTCTACAACTCCTACAGCCTAGGAAGAGTGGTCTCCCTGGCTGCTAGATGTCCCAATGGGACACCTCAGCCAGAACATAATGCACCCGTTGCATACCCCACGCAAGGCAAGCCTTCTGGGCTTCAGTTATTAAATGGCACAGAAGGATGCTTTGTTCAAGCTTCTGGCTCAGGCTTAGTACTTTCAGAGGGTTTGTCCAAGCTTGCCAGGTTGGGGGTCTGGTCATGGGCAACCTGATGAATGCTCATCATTCATACATCATTCATAAATACACAGAAACATGGAGTTATTGACTTCTTTTTTTTCCTTTGGCAGGACTGAGGTTGAAATATGAGCGTAGGCACTATCCCTGATCTCCTCTTTCTCTAGGGTAGCTCTCAGCCCTTGAGCCACAGCCACAACCCTTGGGGATATTTTCCTGTGATCTCTTAGAAATAAGAGTGTTGTGGGCTTTCCTGCCCTGGCTGTATTCAAATTGGCATTCTCTACATCTCAGTCTCCTGAGGAGCTAGGATTACATACAGGAGCCAATGACACCTGGGTTTCTTTTCTTCTTGCTGTTCTTTTTTGAATCGTGACAATCTGAAATCTTCAGTGTCATTCCAATGATTTGCATTCGAAGTAAACTTCCCAGGCCTGGAGTATGAATGCCAGGACTGCCACACACAAATGGAGGGAGATCCTGACAAACTGATTCCTATTTATGTGAATGGTAGTGGAATGTTATAAAAGTAATTAAATTTGAAGTTACTTCATGATTCTATTTTAGAAAGCCACACAAAAATTATTACATTTTCATTTTCCTTTCTAGCACCATGTTATGATTCCCCTAATGGAAGGATATTGATTAATTTTTAATTAATGCTTTTATAAGTATTCAACTATGATACTTCATTAAAGGGAGACATAACTTAATAACTAATTATTGGTAACTATATATATAATCTAATGATATCCTCACATTCTCTCTCTCTCCATATATATATGCATATATATACAGCAATCTATACCCCCCTCTCTTTCTCTCTCTCTCTCTCTCTCTATATATATATATATATGTATATATATATTTGGAACTACTGTGGATTGATAACAGGTCGTCAGAACTTCCTGGCACCTCAGTTTGTCAGAAGTTGGTGTGCTAAGACTGTGACCCCATTTATGGATTGGGCATTGTAGGCTGTGAGTTGAAATCCTAGCATTGCCAAAAATTTATTCATGGATTACGAAGCCACTTTTGACACATTTTTTTTTTCCTGAAAAACTGTCCTGGGTCTCATAATGATGTATACTTCATATGCAAATATATCCTGTGTGATAGGATATAATAAATGAAATGTTATATGTGTAATAATACTAAATGAATAAGGGTAATAAACCTCATACTCACTAAACTCATGTATGTATTTTTCCAGTGCTGGGGCTTCAATTCAGGCCCAGGGAACTGGTCTGAATTTCTTGTCTTCAAGGACGGTGAGCTTACCCTTCACCCACAGTTCCACAGAGATACCTAGATACTGAGTTCAAATCCCAGGCCTTCCAGAAAAATGGTGCAAATTTCAAGCCAGAGCCTTATTTTATTTTATTTTTGCCAAGCATGGGACTTGAACTCAGGTCTTGGCATCTCTGCCACAGCTACCTTGGGATCCTAGGACCCAAATTCAAATCTCGGCGTTGGTAAGAAATAAAATAAAAAGGAGAAGGATAAAATGGAGAAATTCAAGAAGGTGGTTTTGCATTTTTTCCCTTTGCATTGTGACCATCCTGCATGTAAATGACAAGGCCCAGAAAGTGTACATGATATAGCATACTGATGTTTGGCTGGCTATTAGGGAAGCCATAGCCAAAACCTCAAATTAGGCCTGGAGGTCAAATCCCCGGACTTCCACTAAGTATTGGCATGAGATTCTAAGAAACCCATTCCCATATACATCCATACGAATGGAATTTTATAAAAGTAACAAATTAGTAATTAGTGTATGAGTGTACTATAAAATTATACACAACAATTATACTACATTGACTAATTTTCAATTAATACTTTATTATGTATTCAACCATAACCATGATACTTAAAAGTGGAAGGAATAATTTGATTGTCAATAATGGGTAGTAATATATGTAATTTCATACTCTACAGACACCTTTCTCTTGTTTTATACATATATATATACATATATGCCAATCTACACATTTATCTCTTCATACACTTGTCACTCCTGGGGCTCAGTGGTATAATGATGGCTAGTATATACAAAGCCCTGGATTTGATTCCTCACTACCACATGCACATAAAAATCCAGAAGTTGTGCTCTCACTCAAGCATTTGAGCATTAGCTTTGAGCAAAAAACTTAGGGACTGTGTCTAGACTCTTACTCAAGGTCCAGCATGGGCATGAAAAAAAGATTGAATGTGACCGCAACCCTATAAGGAAAGGACTTCAAATACCTCATCACAGAGCAAGCCGGGAGACTGATACTGACAGCTGCCATCTAACCTGACTTAGTCAGAGGTATACTTCTGCAACTCAGCCACACAGAACAAGATGCTGCTGGCTTGCTCACCCCTGTCATCCAAGATTCTCGGGGGCTGAGATCTAACACTGGTGGGTTTAAAATCCTGCCCTGGCAGGGGTGTGGATCAAAGTGATACATCTCTACCCTTGAGCAAAAGATCTTAGGACAGCACCCCCAACATTTTAGTGCAATCCCTGTGGCTGACTCCCCCACCAAAAAAAAAATACCCCTCTGAATCATTAGATGTGAACTTTGTGCAGTTTGTGATGTGTTTCTGAAAGAATGGTGATACTGACGAAAGCAACTGAATACTAATGACAACTTGTGGGATACATCTATGTGATAAGTCCTTCCTGGTGTGCTGGGGCCCTCACGGGGTGCTGTGTGCTGAGTCCTGCATAGGATGCTATGTGCTGAGTCCTTCACGGGGTGCAGTGTGCTTAGTCCTGCATTGGGTGCTGGGTGCTGAGTCTTTCACAGGATGCTGTGTATTGAGTCCTGTAAAGAGGGTTATTTGGAGCCCAGAACCAGTGGCTCACACCTGTAATCCTGACTACTCTGGAGGCTGAGATTTGAGGATGGTGGTTCAAAGCCAGCCCAGGCAGGAAAGTCGCTGAAAATCTGATCTCCAATAAACCACCAGACAACTGGAAGTGTCGCTATAGCTCCAGTGCTAGAGCACTAGCCTTGATCTGAAGCGCTGAAGGACAGAGTGCAGGCCCAGATTTCAAGCCCCATGACCGACAAAAAAAAGAGTGTTATGTATTTTGTCCTTCAAAGGGTGCATTCTTTCATCTTGTTCTTGTAAGAACTCCACAACTGACATGACTATTCAGAAAAGAATATTGAGGCAAAGATCTGTCCCCAGGGCAGGGACAAAATTATGTATTACTGAAGACTAGTGAGTTGTCTACAGGAGACAATTGTTTTGTCTTGTTTTTCTAAGTCATGAACCTTGAACTCAGGGCCTAGACTCTGACCCATAGCTCCTGGGCTCATGGCTAGCACTCCACCACATGGAGCCAAGGACCCCTTGCAGCAGAGTGCCACGGCTTAGGGTTCTATAACCGAGGTCAGTCATCTTGCCTTCTCAAGAAGCTGAGATCTGGTTTCCAAACTATCCCTGACACAAAAGGTACCATCAGACTATTATCTCCAATTCACATCTAAGAAAACTCAAGTGGAAGCAAGGTGCTTGTGGCTCATGCTGGTCATCCTAACTACTAAGGAGGATGAGATCTGAGGATCATGGTTCAGAGCTAGCCTGGACAGGAAAGTCCTTGAGACACTCAGCTCCAATGAACCACCAGAAAACCAGAAGTGGCTCTGTGGCTCAAGTGGTAGAGCAGAAGATTTGAGCTGAAGAGCTCAGGGACAGCACCCAGGCCCAGATTTCCACTCCTACAATGACAACAACAACAAAAAAGACAGAAATACACTAACAAACTTGAAGTAGAGGGCTGGGAATGTGCCTTAGGGGTAGAGTGCTTTGCATATATGAAACCCTGGGCTTGATTTCTCAGAACCACATCAGTAGGAAAAAGCCTGAAGCAGCTCTGTGGTTCAAGTGGGAGAGGGCAAACTTTACACAAGAGAAACTAGGTACAGTGCTCTTGTCTTGAGTTCAAGCTCCAGGGCTTGTGTATGTATACACACATGCATGTACACACACTCACACACAGAGAGAAAGCAGAAGTGAAGGTGTGACAAAGTGGTAAAGCACTAGATTTCATCTCTGAGCTCATGATCAGCACGTCAGGCCCTGTGTACAACCCCAAAACCTAGCCACTCAGGGCCCAACTAGGAGAAGTCAAAGGGTTCAAAACTTCATGACCTTCACCAGTCCTAGATGATAGGAAGCTTTGTGCTACCAACATGTACTTGGATTTCCCAAGCTTCTGGAAATCTAGGAGAGACATTATAGGCCCATCATTGCTGGCAATGAAATGTTTCATTAGGTTCAGTGCCCTAGTTGTCTGCCTGAAGGACTCCTGAATTATATTGAGCACTGTATCTGAACACCGGAATATCGTCTCATAAAGGCAGGATAAGAGCACAGAACTTGACCTGTCATGGGAGGTGGCAAAAATGAAGGTCTCCTGTTAAAACAGAGCACTGGGAAGAGAGATAGCTAAGGGTTAAAAGAATCCTTTTTCTCCTGACCTTCAGAGCCCGCCCACATATCATCACTAATTGGCCCAGATGGAGTTATTTGGTACACAGCTGTACAGGAGTGAGGTCTTTTGTGTTCTTGTCCAGACAATGAGGGAGACTTCCTCCAGCAGGCCTGGGATGCAGAGAAACCCTCAGGCTACATTGGGAGCAGTGAGGGGAGCCCTGGAACATGCAATATCATAAAAGCGGTCTCTGTGTTATGAACTCATTGTATTGAATACAATTTTCCATGCTTGGTGCCATTCATCATAGCTACTCAGGAGTTTCACCTATAGGAATACATCCA
Source organism: Dipodomys spectabilis (assembly GCF_019054845.1). Classification (NCBI taxonomy): domain Eukaryota; kingdom Metazoa; phylum Chordata; class Mammalia; order Rodentia; family Heteromyidae; genus Dipodomys; species Dipodomys spectabilis. Next base: position 711,725 of record NW_024871123.1, read on the forward strand.
TACATACACAAAGAAATTGAGGTACAGGTTTTTTTGGAGGGGGTCGGTCCTGGCCTTGAACTATGAGTCTAGGCCTGGTCCAAGAGCTCCTTTTGCTCAAAGGTACTGCACTAAGCTTGAGTCATAGGCCCACTTCTTGGTTTCTCTGTGATCTCTTAGAGATAACATTGTCAAGGACTTTCTTCCACTCAAATTCTCTACATGTCAGCCTCCTGAGGAGGTGGGATTACAGTCAGCAGGCACTTTCACCTTCTTTCTTTCTTCTTTGCTCTTAATCTGGAATGACTTCTTAATAGGGTCATTCCTATGGTTGGGACTTATAAGTCAACTTCCCAATGTTCTTTATATCTGCTTTATCTGAGAGTATTTTCTCTCTTCATCTTACCCTCTGGTCACAGGGTTGAAGCCAAAAGTGAGAAATGACTGTTACAGGATTTAGGAGCAAATGTCCACAGGAAATGCCAGTTCTGTCACTTAGCATTGAGCTGCAGTGAATTTACAGTCTCAGGATATGAGGACCGAAACCTCACACTATCTGCATTGCTCCTTTTGCCTATAAAGTGATCTAATAATTATGAGAGTTGTGTGTCTCAAATCGTCATTATCTAGAACACACTAGAAACATGTTCCTGTGTCCGTTTTTCTCTAGTACCTCTCGAGATTTAGACTAAAGTTTTGGGTGGAGTGGCTCCTAGGTGAATCCTTGAAGAAATCCTCTTGAAGTCTCCTCGGGAGATCTCCATTCAAAGCCAGCCCTAGCAGGAAAGGTTTATTGTCTCCAATAAACCACCAGAAAACCAGAACTGGAGGAGTGGCCTAGAGGGTAGAGCTCCAACTTTGAGAGAGAAAGCCAAGCAGGAGATACAGGGCCAGACCAGGCAGGAAAGCCTGGGTGGTGCTTATGTCTATTGAACAACCAGATGGCTGGAAGTGGAGCTGTGGCAGTGGTAGAACCTCAGCCTTGTGAAAAACAGCTGAGGAATGCATTGCATCCTCAGTTTAAGCCACGGGATGGCCACAAAAGAAAATTCAAAAAGAGAAGCCAAGTTTATGTATCAGTGTCTTACTTACTTACGTGTGTATATTACTTCCCTAAGTGCAAAGTGGCTGTATGCAAAACTTCTGCTTTTATTTACTGATTTATGTTTTAGATATGCTCATTGCACGTACTGCATCATTCTCTTCATTTCAGCCCCATTGCTTTTCTCTTCCAGGTTTCTAGGCCTGTTTGCTTATATGATGCACACTGAAGCTCTCAGGAGCCTTTATTTACATTATATTATGAGGCCAATGCAGGAGCAGTCACAAATCAGGCAGGGGAAGAAAAGATCATAGTTCATAGAAATAAGCGGTATTCAGAAAATTATACTTGGGTACTCAAAATGGTAGCATATATATGTAAAAACTACCATTAAGAAAAAAGAGGAGGGGGCTGGGAATGTGGATTAGTGGGAGAGTGCTTGCCTAGCATGCAAGAGGCCCTGGGTTCGATTCCTTAGTAACATATACACAGAAAAATCCAGAATTGGTGCTGTGGTTCAAGTAGCAGAGTGCTAGAGACAGTGTCCAGGCCTTGGGTTCAGCCCAAGAAATGTGAAAGAGATAACTATGTAGGTAGGTAGGTAGGTAGGTAGGTAGGTAGATAGGTAGGCAGGTAGGTAGGTTGGTACATAGATAGATACATAGATACATAAAAAGAAAGAAAGAAAGAAAGAAAAAAGATAGAAAGAAAGAAAGACAGACAGAAAGAAAGAAAGAGAGAGAAAGAAAGAAAGAAAGAGAGAGAAAGAAAGAAGGAAGGAAAGAAGGAAAGAAGGAAAGAAAGAAGGAGAGAAAGAAAGAAGAAGGAAGGAAAGAATGGAAGAAGGAAAGAAAGAAAGAAAGAGAGAAAGAAGGAAAGAAAGAAAGAAAGAAAGGAATAAAGAAAGGAAGGAAGGAAGGAAGGAAGGAAGGAAGGAAGGAAGGAAGGAAGGAAGGAAGGAAGGAAGGAAGGAAGGAAAGTCAATAGACAGACAGATAGATAGATAGATAGATAGATAGATAGATAGATAGATAGATAGATAGATAGATAGATAGATAGATAGATAGATAGGTAGATAGATAGGTAGATAGATAGGTAGATAGATAGATAGAAAAATGATAGATGAATCTGGTCTTGGACTTCAAGAGGAAAGAAGAGAACAATTCCCAGTCATGTGGCCTTCTGCAGTGTGCCAGGACACCAGCATCATCTTCACACAACCACAGAGCAGGAAGAATGTCTCTTTCACACTTCTCAGGCAGCTGAAGGCCCCAGAGCCAAGAGGGCAGAGCCAGGGTGTAACTCAGCTGCTTGGAGCCAAAAGAGAAATGACCCTGCCTCACCTTGGACTGGGGATTAGCATAAATAATGTGGAGAATGAAGGAAGGAGAAAAGACTGGCAGAGGTAGAAGGAGGGCCTTCAAATCTGATAGATGGAGAGTAAAAAACCCACTCCCTAAGACCAGAGAGCAGGGCCTTTCTACTCTGTTCCTCCCCTCTCCCTAACTAAACTGGCTCTCTATTTGTAACCTAAAGATACCCTGAGGCTCCCTTCACCTGAGGGAGGAAGGTTAGTCATTATTTGAGGAAGCTGAGAAAAGCCTGACCCTGGTGTAACTCTAACAAATGTTTTAGGTTTCCCCCCATTGCTGGCTGTGCCTGAAATGAATGAAGTGGTTTTGCAGCTCACTTCCCTGTTGAGTGTGTATATTCTGCCTCCTTGTACTCTTCACCTAGCTTGGCTTTTGAAACTGTTTTCTGTCCTTCAAATGCAGTGTTACACTGGAGTTCTTCCGGCTAACTGTGCCAGGGCTTGGATCCTGAGAACTTCATTTGAACCCAGGATGGGTCAATGGGTCAAGAACTCTAAGAACATTTAGAGTAACTTCTCATCATCAAAGGAAAAACAAGAAGCTCTTGAACATCTCATCTTTCAGACGTGGAAGTCAGAGTGTCATAGACTTTCCTGCCCTGGCTGGGTTTGGTGTGATCCTGAGACCTCAGCTTCCTGAGCTAGGGTGATTGGCAAGAGCTACTGGTGCTCTGCTAGGTTCAGACGTGTAATGACATTGACAATACAAGCCAACTGCTTATCACAAAAGGCTTTGGGAGCATATTAAGCCTTTCAACATTGGACATTTCAGAACTCTGTGGACACAAGTTTACAATGCTAGAGTCTATGAGGCTGGGCATGTGGATCTGCTACACTTAAGCCTGGAGGTCTGACTTCAATTCTGGTGTATATGAGCGTTGATTTTCCAGAGAATGTTCTCATAATTAGCAAATAGAAAAGTACTTTGATTAACCCTCAATTTTTTTACAGTTGTGTGTCTTGTAACAACCCTGGGCACTGTCCCTGAGCAATTGAGTCAATGCTAACTCTCTACCACTTGAGCCACAGCTCCACATGGGATTTTTTAGTGGTTCATTGGAGATAAGAATCTAGCAGGCTTTTGTTGCCTAGGCTGTCTTTGAACGGTGGTCTTCAAATCTAAGCCTAATGAGAAGGTAGTTTTCCAGGTGTGAGCCACCGGCATCTGGCCTATTGTTTTTGACAGTCCTGGGGATTGTTTTTCTCAAGGCTGGTACTCTACCATCTGAGCCACTCCACTGCGTCTAGCTTTTTCTGAGCATGTGGCACTGAGGATTCAAACCCTGGTATTCATGCGTGTTGAGTGAGCTCTTTACCACTAAGCCACATTTCTAGCCTCCCCCTTACAATTTTATCCAACAACTTGCCTGTCCTCAAGAAAAGGCTTCTCAGTATAAATTATCTAAAGACATCCCTATAGGAAGGTGTCCAAAGATAAGTAAGACAAAGCTCATTCTTGGGAGAGACGCTAAACGTGAGAAGACTGTGACAAATGCCTCCATTTAATTATGTATCATGTTTCAACATAAAAAGTTTTAATGATAAATGAGTCAATGTCTTAAATTATTGTGTATAATTTTATAATAGATGTGCAAAATGTAAATGGAATGATAATATAAGTAAAATAAAAAATAAAAAATGAATCAAATAAATAAAATAAATACAAAATCAATAATGAAAAACATAACATGTAAAAAACATACATATGTAAGGATATATCATATACACATGTATAGAAATATCTTTTCCATTGTAGGGCCTTCATTCAGGCCATGGGAACTCTAGCCTGAATTTCTTTTCCTCAAGGACAGTAAATTTTTCCTTCACCCATGGTATAAAAGAGTTACCAGGATGGTGAGATCAAATCCCAACAATGGTATAAATACTGGCCCCAGTTCCAAGACAGTGACTTAATTTTTTAATGGAATCAGTTTATTCAGTTCCATACTGAACATTAAATAAAAAGCAGTGTAGAATTTTGTACATCTATTCAGACATCCTTTTCTTAACCCCAAAGTGCTTCTCGGAATACTACATTGTTTCTTTTTTTGTATGTTTTTTATTGTAAAAATGTTGTACAGAATGTTCACAGTTACATGAGCAAGGTCATGAGTATATTTCCTATTGAGCATTGTTACCTCCTCCTTTGTTTTCCCCCTACCATCCCTTACCTCCCATCTCCACAACTAATCCCCATGCCAAGTTCAGTGACTTAATTTTTTAGTTTTGTCTTGGCACGGGGTTTGAACTCAAGTAGTAGCAAATCTGCACTTTCCTTCACATTGCTACAAGTTCCTGAGTTTAATTCCCAGTCTAGAAAAGAAAACTGGTAGAAATTCAAAACCAGGGAGCTCTATTAATTTTAAATTTTGTTAACTAATCAATTAATTTTTGTCTTTTGTCTTTTTCCTTTTTTTTTTTTTTTTTTTTGGCCGATCATGGAGCTTGAACTCAGGATCGTGGCAACTCTGCCCCAGTTTAGACCACCCTAGGCTGGGTGCAGCCTCAGGACCCTTACCCAATCCTGGAATCCTAGGCCCAGAGGGCTTGCAGAAAGAAAAAAGTGAGATAGCACAAAAAGTGGCAAGCTGCAGAGGGATGGGTGTTTTTTTTTTTCTTTGCATGGTGACCATCCTGTGTCTGAATGTCACGGGTGCAAAGTACACCTCACCTGCCATTGCTGAAGGCTGGCGGGCTAGCAGGGAAGCCATAGGCCAACCTGTCAACATAGGCCATGGGTTCAAATCCAGGTAAGGACAACTACCAATGGCAGGAGATCACAACATACTCATTACTATGCATAGGAATACCAATTGAAAGAGAAGTTTGTGCATTGGTTGAGCCTAAAATTGGATACAAAAATCCTAGGACAATGATTGGTCTTAATTTCATGCTTTATTAAGCATGAAAAGAATAGTATTCGTTTAATTATGGTACAATAAATACCTAAGAGTTGGTAGGAATATAGTATATGTCATTCAATCATAGATAGGCGGCTATGGTGCTTTTTACCAACATATATTTATTTGTATACTACTGTCTGCCTATCCTTGTATCGCTGTTTTGGCCAATCCTGGGTCACGATCTCAGCACCTGGGAATCAACTAACAGCTTCATTGGCTAGAGGCTGCTGTGCTCACACTCACTCATTCATGAATTGGACCTGCTAGGCACTGAGTTCAGATCCTGGCAGTGCTAAAAATTTAATCTTGGAGTATGAAGCCAAGTGCGACACCTGTTTTCCTTTTCTGGGAGAGTCCTGGGTGTCAGACATGATGGAGAACATATCTACAAATCTAGATGGTATGTGATAGGATGTAAACAATATAATACATAGTTAGATATCATCACAATCAATAAAATAAATGGTAAATAAATGAAAAAAATAAAAAAATACAGTGAATAACTACACCAAACATAATATAGACTGAACATCTGTATGGAAGTTCAATCCTATCTTTAAAATGTATATAAAGAGTACATTTTCCAGGTCTGGGGCTTGAATTCAGGCCTAGGGAACAGGCCTGACTTCCTGGTCTTCAAGCATGGCGAGCTTCCCCTTTCCCCACAGTGCAACAGTGTTACCCAGACCCCGGGTTCAAATTCCAAGACTTGCAGACAAAAAAATGGCACACATAGCTGGGCGCTGGTGGCTCACGCCTGTAATCCTAGTTACTCAGGAGGCTGAGATCTGAGGATCGCAGTTCAAAGCCAGCCCTGGCAGGAGAGACCGTGAGACTCTTCTCTCCAATAAACCACCAGAAAACAGGAAGTGGCGCTGTAGCTCAAGTGGTAGAGCACTCGCCTTGAGCTGAAGAGCTGAGGGACAGTGCCCAGGCCCAGAGTTCAAGCCCCACGACTGACAAAAAAAAAAAAAAATGGCACACATTCCAAGCTAGGGAGCTTCATTAGAATTTTTAATATTTTTTTAAGTTCACTTTACCTTTATTTGATACATATTGATTTTATAACATGAGAATTTTTCAAAAAAGAGTTTAAACTTTTACATTTCAGTATAGCACATTGGTGTTTCTATTTTGACCATCTGCCTTGAAGAATGAGAATGAAAATAAGGACATCATTTCTCCCTAGAATGTCCGGACTGTTGAATTTATTTCTATTTACAGTTATTTCTACTATTATAAACTCTCTGCATTTGTGTCATATGAGTTTTCCTCAGTGCCTACCAAGAAATACACTAGGGGAGTCCTCATAGCACAAAAGGTTGGGTTTCTGAATAAAACCTCACTTCTGTGAGGACAGTAGGTACTTCTAAGCATTTTGGGAATAAACTGGATATTAACATGAAAAACAAAACAATGGGACTGTGATGTATCTCAGTAGTGGAGTACTTGCCTAAAGAGCATAAGACCCTGGCAGAAAAGTTTCCTAAAGCTCAGAATGTTAGAATTTTATGATCTGCATGAACAAACTTCGTTTTTTATTTATTTTTTGGTCCTGGGGCTTGAACTCAGGGGTTATGCCTGTGCTCTTCAGCTCAAGGCGAGTGATCTACTACTTGAGTCACAGTGCCACCTCGGTTGTCTAGTGGTTTATTGAAGATAAGAGTCTCTCGGACTTTCCTGCCTGGGCTGACTTTGAACCAGCAACCTCAGATCACAGCTTATGAGTAGCTAGGATTATAGGCTTGAGTCACCGGTGCCAGGAACATGGACAAACTTTTTAAAGATTGATTTTGAGAAAAGAAACTTGGAATACACTTTTAGTATAAATAATTTATAATGCCATGGTTAAGGTACTAATTCAGAAGTATTTATTCATTGGTTGGTTTCTTAGTTTATTTAAAGATATATATATCTATATCTATCTATCTATCTATCTATCTATCTATCTATCTATATATACATACATTATAAATATATATACATATATATTATTAAAAACATAGCTTTGAAGTGCACCTAAGAGCTTATGTGCTCATGTACAGTTATACAACTGCACAAGCTTCACTTTTTTTCAGTTTGGTTGGTACCTTAAATTAGGTGGGATTTATTTATGTATTGTCGTTTTGTTCTCTGTTTTTGGAGGATTTCTCTGCTTTTTATTCCCCTACCTCCTCTCCTCACATTTGAAGTCAGCTTGCTCTTTTTGGCTTTGTTATTCATAGCTGATTTTCTACCACTTCAGCTATGCCTGTAGCCTGGCATTTGCCAGTTAATTGGAGATGATATCTCTCAGGCTTTTCTGCATTCATTGGCTTTGAAATTTCATCTTCCAGTTCTCAGCCTCCTGAGTAGCTTACAGATGAGAGCCACTGTGGTGCCTAGGGATAAATTAGACTTCAGTAAATTAGACTTCAGTTGGTGTATTCTTTCTGCTTTTCTAAGCATGGCATCATCTACTATAGTATTTCTGTGAATGTCCTGGGTCTGAAGTAAGATATATAATATATATGCAAATCTGTATAATTTTCATAAGATGTAGTAAATTAAAATGTGTTATAAGTGTAATAATAGTCAATAAATATAATGAATGAATAATACAAAAAAGCAATATGCAGTAAATATAAGTATGTAGATATTAATAATTTCAAATGTGGATGAAAATTAATTTACAGGGCTGGGGATTGAATTCAGTCCTAGGGAACAGACCTGAATTGCATGTATTCAAAGAGGGTGAGTTTCCCCATTCCCCACAGTGCCTTAGAGTTTCCCAGACTCCAAGTTCAAATCCCAGGCCTGGCAGAAAAAAAAAATGAGCACGCATTCCAAGCCATATTTTTAAATTTTTAAAATTTATTTTATTTTATTTTCTATATTTCATTTATTTATTTAGCCAAGCACGGAGCTTGAAGTTAGGTCGTGGCAACTCTGCCTCAGCTTCCATCACCCTAGTCTGGGTTGGTGCAGCCTCTAGACCCACAGCCCATCCTGGGATCCAATGCTTCAGGGGCTGACAGGAAAAAAAAGTGAAAATGGCAAGGAAAAATAGCCATGAATTGCGAACTGTTAGAGGTTTCTTGGTTTTCCTTCCATGCATGGTGACCATCCCGGTTCCAAATGACACAACTGCAACCTGTAGGTCACCTGGAATTGCTGTCAGCAGGCTGTCAGTGAAGCCATAGGCCAATCTGCACACCTGGGCCATGAGTTTGAATTCCGGCCCTGACATTTACAAAGGGCTGGAGAGCATAAGAAACTATTGCCTGTCCATAGGAACACCAGAGGAATGTCGTCAATGTCATGGTTGGAAGAATAGTTTGTCAATTAGTCTAGCATAAAATTAAACCCAGAATTCACAAGATGTGGATTGATTTTATTTATAGTTTATTATGCATTAAAGTAATAATCTGTGTGTGTGTGTGTGTGTGTGTGTGTGTGTGTGTGTGTGTGAATGTGTGTGTGTTTTCAGTAGTGGGGCCTGAACTCTGGGCCTGGGCATTGTCCCTCAGCATTTCAGCTCTGGTTTAGCCCGGTACCATGCGAGACACAGCGCCATTCCCGGCTTTTTCTGATTGTGTGTTGCTGAGGAATCGAACCAGGGACTCATGCATGCAAGGCAAGCACTATCAAAATGAGCCACATTCCCAGCCCCTAAAAGAATACTATTGATTAAATGGAGTCCTCACTAAATATCTGAGAATCACTAGGCAGGTAGTATATGTCATTGAATATTAGATAGACATCACTGGCAATATCTAAATATCTAAATATATGTTTATTTTTATACCACCATCTGCATAGAGAAGTATTGCTACTTTGGCCAAACCTGTGTCTTCATCCTAGGTCCTGGGTTCCACCTGGCACCTGAATGTGCTAGAGGCTGCCGTGCTAACACTCACACATTTGTGAATTGGGCCTCTAGGCCCTCAGTTCAGGTCCCAGCATTGTTAAAAATGTCTTCTTGGAGTAAGATTGCAAGTGTGATACCTGTTTTCCTTTTCTATGCAAGTGCTGGGTGTCAGGTATGATGTTTATAATTTGTCTGCAAAGCTACATGCTATGGAATAGATTTGAATGAATGTAATAAATGTTATAGGTGCACTCACAATCCATAAAATAAATGGTAAACAAATAAATATATAATAAAATATAATGAATCATTCCACAAACAAGATACAGACTGAATGTATGGATGTAAGTATAAATGATATAATAAAAACGTCTATAAATGTTATGTTCTCCAAGGCTGGGGCTTGAATTCAGGCTTAGGGAACAGGCCTGAATTCCTTGTCTTCAAGGGAGGAGAGCTTCCCTTTTCTTCCACCCCCTGCCCCAAGTGCATCAGAGTTACTCAGATCCCAAGGTGACATCCCTGGCCTGGTAGACAACAAAATGGCACAAAATCCAAGACAGGGAGATTCAATAGTGTTGTTAATGAATTAATTAATTTTTTGCCAAGCACGGGGCTTGAACTCAGGTTGTGGCAACTCTGCCTCAGTTTCCATCACCCTAGGCTGGAATGGTGCAGCTTCTGGACTCACAGCTCATCCTGGTGTCCTAGGCCTCAGGGGCTCACAGGAAACAAAATGAAAACAGCATAGAAAAAAAGCCACAAACCGCGGAAGGTCAGCAGGTTCTGTTCTCCTTCCATGCAGGTTGACCATCCGGGGTGTGAATGACATGGCTGCAACCTGTAGGTCACCTGGCATTTCTGAAGGCTGGCGCTGTCAATGAAGCCATAGGCCAACGTGAACACTAAGCCCTGAGTTCGAACCGGGGTCATGCCACTTACAAGGGGTTGAAGAGCCTAAGAAACTATTGCTTGTCCATAAGAACACAAGAGGAATGTGATTAATATCATGGTTGAAAGGGTAGTCCATCAATCAGTCTTGCATAAAATTAGACCCAATAATCACTGGACAGGGTTTGATTTTAATTCGTAGTTTATTATGCATTAAAAGAATACTATTGATTAAATGGAGTCCTAACTAAATACATGAGAATCAGTAGGAAGGTAATATATGTCATTGAATACTAGATAGACACCTCTGGCAGTACCTCAATATCTAAATTTATATTTGGGCTGGGAAAGTGGCTCAGTGGTAGAGTGCTTGCCTTGCTTGCCTGAGGCCATGGGTTCAATTCTTCAGTACCACATAAGCAAAAAGTAAAAACCCAGACGTGGCACTGTGGCTCAAATGGTAGAGTGCTATTCTTAAGCTGAAGAGCTGAGAGACAGCGCCCAGGCCCAGAGTTCAGGCCCCATGATGCAACCCCAAAATAAATAAATAAATTTATATTTATTTATTTACCACCATCGTCATAAAAAGTTACTGCTATTTTGGCCAAACCTGGGTCTTGATCCCAGGTCCTGAGATCCACTTGGAAGCTGAATGGGCTAGAGGCTGTGGAGTTGACACTCACTCATTCATGAATTGGGCCTCTCAGGCCTTCACATCAGGTCTCATCATTACCAAAAATTTCTTCCTGGTGTAAGATTTCAACGGTGACACCTGTTTTCCTTTTCTGTACAAGTTCATAATATGTCTGCAAAGCTACATGCTATGGAATAGATGGGAATAAATGCAATAAATGTTATAGGTGTACTCACAGTCCATAAAATAAATGCTAACTAACTAAATAAATGATAAAATATAATGTATCACTCCAAAAAACATGATATAGACTGAATATATTGATGTAAGTATAAATCATATATTTAACATGTCTATAAATGTTATGAGGTGCTTGAATTCAGGCCTAGGGAAGAATTTAGTTCATGCATGATTCTCATAGGAAATGATAGGCAAGATGTAGGGCACAACAATTAGTTTTAATTAAGAGTTCATAAGTGTGACAATAAGAATCACATTCAGGAATTGGAGGCATTGAGAAAGATCCAAGAATCAGTACTCAAATGGTAGATTGGATACGAACACAGCTCACTACATCTCCTACTCTATCCAAATAGGTAATTAGCATACTAGCTTCAGCTTATGAATGGATGAATATTTTGCCCCATTCCCACCCTGGGGCTCGATCTCAGGTCCTGGGTATGGCCTAGATCCTTAGTGGCTCAAAAGCTGATTGGCTCATGTGGACCTATTTGGCTGTTGGGCTTCCTAGACCCCAAGTTCAAATTCCAGCACTACCAAAAGGTTTATCCTGATTTGAGAAGCCAATCCTTGCAACTGTTTCCCTGTACTGTGCAAGTGCTGGGTCTCAGCAAGAATCAAGAAAGCATAAGCAACTCTACACCTGTGGGAATAAATTGTCATCCATGTCAGCACAGTTTTATATGTCATTCTATGCTCAATAAAATACTCAATACATCCTTGAAAAAGACACAAAATAAAAAGAATAACTACACTGAATACAAGACACATACCACACCTGTATGTAAATAGAGATGCTATGCATAAAAGAGCTGGGCTTCTTATTTTGTCCAGTGCTAGGGCATCGAATAAGGCCCTGGACCAGGCCTGACATTCTTGTTTTCAAGGATGGTGAGCCTTCCCTTCCCCACAGTGCAACAGAGTTACCCAGACCTGAGTTCAAATCCCAGCACTGACAAAAGATTCATCCTGATGTCAGAAGCCAGTCGTTGCACCTATTTTCCTCTCCTGTGAAAGTCCTGGGTCTCACCTAGGATGGAGAATGAAAACATAGGCAACCGTATAACCATGGGAACAGGTTGTCATCCATGTCAGCACAGTTATAGCTGTCACCATACTCAGTAAAATACACAATATCTCCATGAATTAGACACAAATTTAGGAGAAGAAATGCACTAAATGCAGGTTGCTATCTGCACATGTATGTCAATATAGATCCTATGTTTAAATTATGAATTTAGGAATATAATGGCCTCAGCTTCAGTAACCTCAGGGTGGCGGGCTGCCATGGGCCCATAGCCAACCCTGGGATCTTAGGCTGTGAAGTCTTGGAGGAAAATACACACACACACACACACACACACACACACACACACAGAAAAAAAGCCGCGGGATGGATTTTTGACATTGGTTTCCTTTCCACGGTGATCATCCTGGCTCTGAATGACTCGCCTACAAAGGGTACTTCACCTTGCATTGGCGAAGGCTAGTGGGCTATCAGGGAAGCCATAGTCCCATGCAGCAATGTTGGCCCTGAGTTCAAGTTGGTCCTGACACCAACCAATCGGGGGATTTCCCAAGAGACTCATTCCTATGCATCGGAATACCGATGGAATGTGAGCAAACTCTTGATTGAGAAGTTTCCCCATGGATGGGTCTAGTCTAAAATTAGACACAATGATCCTAGGATGCTGACTGATCTTATTGAATAGTTTATTTAGAATGAAAAGAATCCTATTCCTTCAATGGTGGCATAGTAACTACCTAAGAGTTGGTAGGAATGCAGTTGATGTCATTGAATCCTAGGTAGATGTCTCTGGCACTCTATACAAATATATATTTATTGGTGTACTACCACCTGCCTATCCATGTATGTCTATTTTGTCCACCCCTGTGGCTCAATGTCAGGGTCTGGGAACTGCCTGGCAGTTTCCTGGGCTAGAGGTTGCCTTTTTGACACACCCATTCATGAATTGGGTCTGCTAGTCCCTGAGTTCAGATCCCAGCACTGTCAACAATTGGATCATGGAGTAAGAAGCAGAGTGTGACACCTGTTTTCCTTTGCTCTGAGCATTCTGGGTGTCAGACATGTTGGAGAACATGTCTACAACTCTAGATATTATGTGACTATGTGATAGGATGTCATCAAAATAATAAATGGAATATGTGTTACCATGGTCAATAAAATAAATTGTAAATAAATGAATAAAACAGAAATACAATAAATAACCACAACAAACAGGATATGTACTGAACATCTATGAGTAAGTACAAATCCTATCATTACAATGTATATAAATAGTATGTTTCCCAGGGTTGGGGCTTGAATTCAAGCCTAGGGCCTAGGTCTCACTTTCTTGTCTTCAAGCATGGTGAGCTACCCCTTTGTCCACAGTGCTGCAGAGTTACTCAGACCCTGAGTTCAAATCCAAACCCTGGCAGAAAAAACAGCACCAATTGCAAGCCAGGGAGATAATTTTTTTTTTTTTTTTGCGAAACAAGGTCTTGAACTCATGTAAGGCAACTCTATTTAACTTCCATGACCATAGTCTGGGGTGCAACCACTGGAACCACATGTGATCCTGGGATCCTAGACGTCCAGGCCTTATGGGGGGGGGGGAACGCACAGAGAAGAAGTGGTGGGATGGAGTTTTAATATTTTGCACCATGATCATTTGGGTCTGAAGGACACGGCTACAAAGGGTACTTCACCTTGCAGTACTGAAGGCTGGCAGGGTACTGGGGAAGACAGTCCTGCAGGACAATATAAACCTAGAGTCCAATCTCAGTCATGTCACTTCTGAATGGCAGGGGATCCTAAGAGAGGGAGTAATGATTGAATGTTGTGTCACAGTTGAGTGAGTTGCTCATGAATGATACTTGTATAAATTTAGACATCATGATTTCAGTAGGCTGATTGATTTTATTTAATATGAAGCATTAAAAGACAACTATTTCTTACAGGGACACAACAATTTCAGGACACTGATTTACTTAATAGTTTATTAAGGATTAAAACAATAATATTAATTATATGGAAGCATAACAAATATTCAATAATTGTTAGGAATGTAGTCTATATAACTGAATAATGGATAAACATCTCTGGCACACTATAAAGATATATATTTATTAGCACACTACTATGTGCGTGCCAGTCTGTTCTTATTTGGTCAACTCCAGAGGCTCAATCTCAGGTCCTGAGAAATGCCTATCAGCTCAGTTTGCCCCAGGATGGCAGGCTGACACTCAATCATTCATGAATTTGGCCCTGTAGGCCATGAGTTCAGATGCCAGCACTCCCAAACAATCGTGGAGTAAGAAGCAGATGGTGACATATGTTTTCCTTTTCTGTGAAAGTCCTGTGTGTCAAGTATGAAGTGGAATACATATGCAGACCTATATCCTATATAATCAATGTAATCAATATTCTATGTGCCATAATAGTCAATAAAATAAATGGTTACTACATGAACAAAACAGAAGGTAAAATGAATAACTACACTGAATGCAATATCGCGTCAATATATGTATGTAACTTTAAATGATATATTTAAAATGTACACAAATAGGATGTTTTCTAGTGGTGGGGATCGATTTCAGGCCTAAGGAACAGACTTGAATTTCTTGACTTCAAGAAAGCAAGCTTCCCCTTCCTACACAATACAACACAGTTACCCAGACCATGAGTTGCAATCCTAGTCCTGGCAGAAAAAAATGGAATCTCTATGCTATGTGACAATCAATTCTTAGGTATTTCATTATTTCTCCTTTAATGAATGTAATTTTTTAAACGCTTCATAAAGTATTGATTAAAATCAATCAGTATCGTAGAATATAATTGTATATAATTTTATCCTAGAATTATTCAAGAACTGCCCATTCAAGCATGACATATATCACATTCCATTGGTATTCATATGGATAAAAATGAGTTTCTTAGGATTTCCTGAAATTTGGAGGTGGTAGGACCAGGATTAGAATTGTAGGCTCCAGCTCCCAACACTTAAACCCGAAGTTAGGGAACTCACTGGTCTGTCCAAGAACATCAGCAAGACCAATGATTAAGCAGGCACCAGTGGCTCTCAGCAGTCCTCCATGATACTTCCAAGGCTGTGAAAGGAGATTCATGGTCAAAGTCACCCTAGACTGGAAAGTACTTGAGACCCCTGTCCAACTTCAGTATCAACAAAGCCAGAAGTAGAGCCGTGTGGCTCCAGTGGTAGAGGTGTAGCTTTGAGCAAAAGCAGCTCATGGACTGTGCCTAGATCCTGAGTTCAATGTCCAGGACAAGCAACAAACAGACATACACAACAATCTGTGCAACCATCCGGCCGTCTGTTGGCTGACACCACTACCAGCAGTTGAGGAAGGTAGAGGTAACTGAGTGGTAAGCAAGAGTATCGAGGTGAATTTGGAGTACAATAGGAAATTGAGGACCTAGTCAGTGAGTGGGAGAATAGAGGATTTCCCAGAGCTTGGGAATGTGGCCAGCCCATCTTTCCCATCCCAGGACTTAGATGTCTCAAACAACAAGAATCTGAGACAGAGCTGTGGGCAACAAACTACTGCCAGAACACCAGCAGAAAAATCCCATCGTCAGACCTTCAACATTCAAGAAAACAAAGAATACAAAAAAGGGAAGGATCCCAAAGACAAACTACACTGGGGAGGGTGATTCAATGGAGGGTCTGGCCAAAGGCCTCCCCTGCTTTTGGACATAGTCACAGCCACCAGGGTCCAGAGTTCAAGGGTCCTGTTACCACCAAGAATCTGCAGAGGTGCTACAGACATGTGGTGCCTGCCCTGCACTACAGCAAAAGAAGAAACCAGGTGCTCTGTGACAAGATCCAACCACTGAAGAAGGAAAAGACAGACGTGCAGGATTGACAAGAGAAAGAGAAGGAGAAGGTAGCCCAAGTGCACAAAGCACCAAACTGAGCTAGACATCCACAAGCTACCCATACAGAGGCTGGTTTCAGCAGAAAGTGATTTAGAATTGGCACCAGCCCACATGCTGCTTACAGCCGATGACAGAAATGGAGCACGAAGCCCTCACCAGCTGCCTACAGGCCATAGAGCAGGACATGGGGGAGCTGGAGATGGTAGCTTCTGTGGTTACTACTTACAGAAGGAGACTGAAATGTTGTTCCAACAGCTGAATGATGTAACACTTCAGCTCAAGGAAAAGACCAGAAGTTTCTATGACATGGAGCAAGTGAACACAGAGTTTTAGGAGAAGCTGGAAGCACTCTGGACATAGAGGAGCATCAGGAAGAACAGAATCTGCAAGTTCCAACAAGTGCTGCAGAGGCATGATGTACTAAAGAGACTACAGGACAACCTGAGCTGAATGGTGACCACAGGAAATCTGGAGACAGACACGTTCTCGCAGAACCTGAGCGTTGAGAGGACCCTGCAGAAGGAGGAGGACTGGTGGCTGACCGACCAGGTAAACCAACTGACAGAGGAGAAGGAGTGGGGATTGAGATAGGTGATGCACCTAGAGAATAGCTGGGGGAACTGAGAACGAAGCTGGCAGAGCCATTGCCCCCTGAGGGTCCATCTCAGGAGGAGCAGCAACTGCAGGCCCACATCTACCGCACGCAGATGGGGTTGAAAAACCTGGAAGAACAACTTCACATCTAGGTCCAGGAAAACCAGAGACTCCGTCTCCAGATTGGGGAGCAACGGGAGCAACTGGGAAGACTAGAGGAGAAAACCAAGGATCGGCAGGAGATCCCCGAGACCCCACGATGTGCATGTGTGTGCAACCCACAGATGGAGGAACAGCTGGCCTTGCTGCGGGACGCTCTCCCCATGGTGAGCAGTGAGAAGGAGGATCTCAACAGCATCGTGGACTCAGAACAGCAGCTGACGAAATATCTGCGGGAACAGCTGGACTGCTCAGATTAGAAGATAGAGGAATGGAAAGAGGTGGCTGAGAGAGAGCCAAATGGCTCGGGGGCTGCAGGAGCAGCAAGAGCAGTCCCTGGCCTAGCTGAAGGAGCTCAGAGCCACCTGTGAGCAGCACATCACTTCCAATGAGCAGCTGTGCTCCAAGTAGTAGGTCCTGCAGTAGCAACTGCAGAGGTAGACCCAGCTGTTGGAGCAGCTGAAACAAGTGCAGTGTCCGAACAAATGGGGGGACTAGGTGGTGCCCCCAGAGTGGCAGGACAGTTTCAAGTGCTTGGAAGTGACAAGTCCACCTGCAGGCCCAGCTGAGCTTCCTGGCTTTCCCTGGGGAAGGGGAAGATGTGAACCCTGGAGAAGCAAAAGCTGAGGAAGTGACTCTCCTCGATGTGCCCATGGCAGAGGATGGAGATGTCTCCCAAACTGAGGGGGACTTGGCTCTGTTAGCAATCTCAGAGGCTGAGATCCACAGGGGGCAACTCCTTCAGGACTGCTGCAGGCACTCCTCCTCCCTGGGACAGCTCAGTGCCAGATAGAGCCAGAGCCACAGGTCCCCTGCCCCGTGATCTGCCACCACAACATGTGAGAGAATGGGAAGTGGGACATGTGGGCATCCGAGAAGAAAATCTGCTTCATCCACAACATGTCTGATGAGGTGGACCTCCAAAGTCCTGCAGATGAGCTCCAGCATCGATGCAACCAGCTGTCAGCACATATCCTCACCGTCCAGGAATCCCTCCTGGCATTTAAAGGACAGATGTTCATTCTGGATCAGCTGTGTCAGGAGAAAGCAGAGTGCAGGTGCCGGCTGTCTCAGGAGAAGATGAAGAGTAGATAACTGCAAGTGCTGCGGTCTCTCTTACACAGGGTTCCAAATGCTGACACAGGCTGAGCTCCTCACAAGTGCAGTTGCTTCAGAGGCCTCAGGCTCCTGGGTGGTCAAAATGAGGGAGAAGCAGAAAGGTTTTGAAGAATTGCAAATTCAAGATAGTGTGGAAACTGCAAGAGGAGAGGTCAGGGTTCCCTTCCCCGGACTCCCCCACAGAGCATGTCCTGCTGCAGATCCCCACATCCAGAACTGCCCACAGCTGGTCCGCTCAGGCTTGCAGTGCTCTGTCCCTTTTTCTGTAGACTGATGGGGATGATGACTCCCTATGTGACATACTGAGTCCCAAAATCCTCAGCAGCCACCAGAACTAGGTGGCCAGTTGGGCTTCTCTAGGCCTCCATCTGCCTGGTGATAGGAAGCGTAAACTCTGGGCCGAGTAGAGCAGAGGCTGCTGGGAGGAGGCCCAAATTCCAGGGACATGTAATGGCCCATTGGTGGTCAGGAAAGAGACCTATGGTATACTTATCACAAAGAATAAATTGTTTCCAAAGGGAAAATAAAGCCTCCACAAAGATTTGTTCTTCCAGTTATGGGGCTTGAACACAGGGCCTGACCACTCTCCTTGATCTCTAATTGATCATGCCTGGTAGTCTACAAGTTGAGCCCCAACTCCCCTTCCAGCTTTTTCATTTTTGGAATCAAACACAGGGCTTCAGGCTTGCTAGGCTACCACTCTATCACTGAGCCACATTCTCAGCTAGGATGATTCCCTGCCCCCAAACCCATATGGCCAATCCTCAAATAAATAGGAATTAGGGGCTAGGATGAATATGAAGCACAAGTCTGGTTCACATGGAAATACTCCTCTGCCCCCTCTTCGAAACCCTTATTTAAAGTTTCTCTTTTACTATTGAGGGATGAGAGAGGGAGAGGGACGTCAGAGAGAGGAGTACCAAGAACAGTGGTACCCTGAGTCCCACAGCCTCCCACACACAAGTGGTCCTACAGATTCCCGTCTTACCTGACTCAATGTCGTGTCTACACTGTCTCCCTAACCATGCAAGGCTCAGAATGAAATAAATGTAAGCCCTGGCCTCAGCCCACACCCAGAGTAGAAGCTCCTAGTCCCAGGCTGACTTCCACTTCTGACTTCCCCGAGTTAGGCTGGACCCACTACTCATCACTGTGTTGGTGTCAATGATCTCATGGATGGATTTCAGGAAGAAGGTCTATGTCAAATAGCAGAAGCAGCAGTGTGAGCAGGGAGGAAGGAGCCGGGACAATTGGTCTGGGATCTTCTTCCTTGGAGCCATCCTGTCAATCCAGAGCCATCCTGACCTGAAGCACGGCCAAGGCCATGAGGTGGACAAGATAGTGTGACGGGACTAAAGGAGGTACGGGACTAAAGGAGGTACGGTACTGCTTTATCTTGGCGCACTTGAAATTTCTAATATTTGGCCCATGCCAATCCCAAAGCCAACATGCAATCCTCTCCTTGTTGTTGTTGTCCATGAGCTGTTGCCCCTGACCTCTTTTTCTCAGGGCTTGCACTCTACCACTTGAGCCACAGGGACACTTCTTGTTTTCTGATGGTGCATCGAGGATAAGAGTCTCACACACTTTCCTGCCCAAGCTGGCTTGGAAGCCAGATCTCACCTTCCTAAGTAGCTAGGATGACAGGCGTTGGCCACCAGTGCCCAGAATGTGATGCCTTTTTAAAGGATCTTGGCTTGGCAAGTCTGTAAAAGGAACCCCAAAGGGTCTGGATAGACCATGATCCAATCAAGGAGCTCGGGTTGGGAAAGGCTGATTGGGGAAGCCATTCTGTTCCCCAAAATTATAGATGTCAGGTGGTGTTGGATGCATCAAACTCCTAGGCCAACAACCACTAGACTTAGTGGGGAAAAAGGTAGAGAATACCCAAGGGTTGCAGTGTAGAAATCTCTAATTTTGCATGCATATGGGTTGTGTGTGTGTGTATGTGTGTGTCTTCAATGTTGGTGGGTTTCCCCTCCCCCACAGTGCCAGAGAGTTAATCAGACCCTGAGTTGAAATCCAAGTCCTGTCAGAAAAATGGTTCAAATTCCAAGGACGGTCTTAAATTTTTTTTTGACCAGGAACATGCCCTATCTTGAAAGCACTCTCTGTGCTATGACATCATTCTATTCAAAGCAAATTTGTTAGCTGGGTGCTATTCTTGATAACAACTATGGATGTTCACTGATAGAAATACATGTATATATACACAAACACATGCCGTTACTGGCTCTTTTTTTTTTTAGTGCAGATCCTGAGGCTTAAACTATGAGCCTAGAAATTGCCCCTGAGCTCCATTTACACAAAGAGCACTTTATTGTGCCTTAATCCATGATACTTCATTAAATGGAGGCATAATTTAATATCTAATAATTATTAGTAATATATTACATGTAATTTAATAATATATAGACATCTAACATTCTATAAATATATTTATATTTAAATGTACAGTAGAATATACATATACACCTCTCTCTCTCTTTCTCTCTCTCTCTACATTTATATACACGTATTTGCAACAATTTACACATCTATCTCTTTATATATTGGCCACTCCTCGGGCTAGAACTCTGGTCCTGGGAACTGCCTGGCATTGAATTTGTTTGAGGTTGCTGTGCTTAAACTGACCCCTTGATGAATTAGACATTCCAGGCCCTGAGTTCAAATCCCAGCAGTGCCGAAGTCAATAGGTGGAGTAAGAAGCCAATGTTGACTTGATTTCCTTTCTGTGGAAATATTGTGCCCTAGGTACAACATGTAATATCTATGCAAATACATATATATGACATATATTATACTTGTATGCAAATATTATTTTTGCCAGTTATAGGACTGGAATTCACACACTGGGAAATGCTCCAGATTTTTTTCTTCTAGGAGGTTAGCTTTTACTTCACCCAAAGCACAATAGTGTTACCCAGTCCCTGAGTTCAAATTCCAGGTGTGGAAGATAAAATGGCCCAAACTGCTAGCCAGGACCTTAACTGTTTTTGGGTGCAAGCACGGGGCTTGAACTCAGGTCGCCACAACTCTGCCTCAGCCTTGATTACCCTAGGCTGCGGTGCAGCGTTTACACCCACAGATGATCCAGGGATCCTACAACCCGAGTTCAACTCCAGCTCTGGCAAAAATAATAAACCAACAAAGATGGAGGAAGAAAAACCTGGAAGTTTTAGACAACAGTTTTACCTTTGTTTCCTTTGCACTGTGACCATCCTGGCTCTCAATGACTCGGCTTGAAAATTGCACATGTCCTTGCATGGCTGAAGGCTGGCTGGCTGTCAGGGAAGCCTGAGCCCAACCAAGACACCTAGGCCCTGAGTTTGATCCTAGGACTTCCACCTACTCGTTCCTATCTATAGGAACAATAATAGAATCTTTGTAATGTACCAATTGAACTACTGATTAGCTAGTCATTGTAGTATAAGATTGTACGCAACAAATACAGGTCATTGATTAATTTAATTAATACTTTATTAAGTCTCCTACCGTGATTAATTAATGGAGGCATAATTTTAGACCAAATAATTCATGGTAATAGAATATATAAAAATAAGATATGTCATCATTCTTTATATAGAGTTATAAACTAGCATCGACATAAATGTCTGGTTCTCTATATAACTTTATTTATAGATTCATATACATATGTAAATATGCACACATACTGCAATCTACATATCTATCTGTTTATATATTGGCCACTCCTAGGGCTTCATCTCAGGTCCTCAAATTTGCCCGACAACTTCACTTACGTCAGACTCGTGTGCTAACACTGACCCATTCATGAAGTGAGCCTTCTAGGCCCAGAGTTCAAATCACAGAACTGCCAAAAACATAATCCTGGTGGAAGTAGGCAATTGTCCCACTTGTTTTCTTTATTAGTGAAAGTCCTGGGTCTCAGGAATGATTTACATAGGCAAATCTATGTTCAATGTAATAGGATGTAAAAAATGTTATACATGTAATCATACTCTCTAAAATATATAATAAATTAATAAAAAATGAATACACTAACTGCAATATGCAGTAAACATGTGTATGTAAGTATAAATCATGTATTTAAAATATTTACAAATATTATTTTTGAGAGTGCTAGGAACAGGCCTGTCTTTCTTGTCTTCCAGCCTTGTGAGCTTTCCCTTCCCCCACAGTACTGCAGATTTACCCAGACCCTGAGTTCAAATCCCAGACCCCGCAGAAAAAATGATGTGAATACAACACCAAGTAGCCTAATAATTGTTTAAATATTTTTGATGTATATATGTACGTATGCATGTATGTATTAAGTATTTTTATTTTGTCAAGCACAGGGTTTGAACTCAGGGCATTGCAACTCTGCCTCAGCTTTGATCACTCTAGTCTGGGTTGCAGCCACTGGACCCACAGCCGAGCTTAGGTTCCTGGGCCTCAAACTCTGACAGGAAAAATAAATAAATAAAATGACACAGAAAAAAAAAACAGTAACTTGCTGATGGCTGCCAGTTTTACATTTGTTTTCTTTTCAAGGTGACCATCCTGGGTATAAATGACGGGGCTGAAAAGTGATGGTAACCTGGCATTGCTGAAGGCTGTTGGGCTTCCTGAGAAGCCATGGGCCAAAATGATAACATAGGCCCTGTGTTCAAAGCCGGGTCCTGACCCCTACCAATGGAGGGAGATCCTAAGAGTCTTGTTCCTATTCATAGGAATACCGATGGAAAGTTATGAATGTCAAGGTTGAATTACTTGTTTCTGAATGATACTAGCATAAAATTAGAGAGTAATTTTAGGAGGCCGGTGGATTTTAATGAATATTTTTGACACATTAACAGAATTCTATTAATTACATGGACACTATAGTTTCGGGACAGTGGTCGATATAATTAATAATTCATTAAGGATGAAAACAGTAATATTAATTACATGGAGGCATAATAAATATCCAAGAATTGGTAGGAACATAGCCTATATAACTAAATAATGTATAGACATCTCTGGCACTCTATAAAGATCTATATTTATTTGTGTACTAACATCTGCATGTCCATATGTTCTTGTTTTGTCAACACCTGGAGCTCAATCTCAGGTGCTGGGAACTGCTTGTCGGCTCCATATGCCCCAGGCTAGCGTGCTGACACTCACCCATTCATGAATTGGACCATGTAGGCTGTGAGTTCAGATGCCAGCACTGACAAAAATTGAATCATGCAGTAAGACACAGGGTGACACATGGTTTTTTGTTTTTTTTCTGTGAAAGTCCTGGGTGTGCAGTTACATACATAGGCAATTCTATATCCTATGTAATAAATGTACTAAATATTCCATGTGTTATAGCAGTCAATAAAATAAATGGTAAATGAATAAAATAATAAAATGAATAACTACACTAAGCACAATATGGAGTCAACATACGTGGCTCAATCTCAGGGCCCGGGCACTGTCTGGCAGCTGAATTGGCTAGTGGCTGCTGTGCTGGCAGTCATCCATTCATGAACAGAGCATTCTTTGCCTTGAGTTTAGATCCCATAACTCCCAAAAATGTAATCTTGGAGTGAGAAGCCAATCATGACACATGTTTTCCTTTTCTGTGAAAGTGCTCAGTGTCAGGAAGGATGTATAATTTGGATGCAAATCTATATGCTATGTAATAGGATGTAATAAAGGTTAAAAACATCATAGGCAGAAGAATTGCCACTACAGTAAATGATAAACAGATTGAATCAGTAGTGAATCATTCTAGGATAAAATTAGATGCAATAAGTATAGTTTGTTCACTAAGTTTAATTAATATTTTATTAAGCATTAACAGAATAAAAATTACATGGAGACATAATTAAATAACTAATAATTTGGAGTAGCACATGATGCATAATTTAATAATATATAGACATTGGTCTCATTCTATGAAATATCTAATTATATGTATAGATATATGTATATATATGATAAACAATTATAAGATATTGAGTAATTATTAATAAATGCTTTATTAGTTGTTAACTGGGAGACATCATTAAATGGAGACATAATTTAATACCTAAGAATTGGTAGCAATATTATCTATAATTTAATGATATGCAAAAATCTCTTTTTGTGTACAAAATATTTATATACAGCAATCGCTATCTATTTATACCTTGTTCACTCCTGAGGCTCGGTGTTTGAGTGCTCTCATAGTAAGCATGGAGCCACGGGTTCGATTCCTCAGTGCCACAAAACAGAAAACTCAGAAGTTCTGCTATCTTTCAATCAATTGAGTGCTAGCCTTGAGCACAAGCGTTTAGCGACAGTGTCTAAGCTCTTAATCAAGCCCCAGCTCTGATGCCAAAAAAAGGTAGGATCCTCTAACTGTAATTATAGAAGAACAGAACTTCAAAAACCTCATTAAAGAGCATGCTAGTAATCTGGTGCTGACAGCTGCCACCTAACCTGACTTAGCCACAGGTAAATCGCTGCAACCCAGCTCCACGGGTTACCCATGTCATCCTGGCTTATGCCCGTCATCCTAGCTGCTCAGGGGCTTTAAAACACAGTCCTGGCAGGAAGTCTAAGAGACATCTCAAAATGTTGCTCCAAGTGGTAGAGCTTTGAGTTCAAGCCCCATGGCTAACAACCCCTCCCAAGAAAAACACCCGACTAAACCTTTAGATGTGAGCTTGTATGGTTTGTAAATTTTTCCTCCAAGAATGGTGATACTGATGAAAGCACCCTAATTCTAGTGACAGCTTGTGGAATGGAGCTATGTGCTGAGTCCTCCATAGGGTGCTCCGTTCTGAAGCCTGCACATGGTGCTATGTGCTGGGTCTTTCACAGGATGCAGTGTACTAAGTCCTGCATTGGGAGCTGGGTGCTGAACATTTCACAGGATGTTGTGTGCTGAGTGGTGCAAAGACTGCCATGTGCTATGTCCATAACAGAGTGCATTCTTACATGTTGTCTATGTAAGAGCTCCACAACTTTGATGATTATACAGACATGAATATTGAGGCTCAGATAGGTCCCCATGTCATGAACAAAATTATGTATTACTGAAGACTCATGAGTTGTCTACAGCAGACAATGGTTTGGTTTATTTTTTTCTTGGTCATGACCTTGAACTCGGGACTGAGGCACTGACTCTTACCTCTTGGACTCATGGCTAGCACTCCACCACGTGGAGCCATGGACCCCCTTGCAGCAGAGGCCATTGCCAAGGGTGCAGTAGCTGAAGTCTGTCATCCTGCCTTCTCGGGAAGCTGAGTTTTAAAGATCTGGGTTCCAAACTATCCCAGACACAAAAGGTACCATGAGACTATTATCTCTAATTCACTACTAACAACCTGAAGGGGAAGCTGGGTGCTTGAGCTCATGTAGGATATCCTACCTACTTAGGAGGATGAA
Source organism: Dipodomys spectabilis (assembly GCF_019054845.1). Taxonomy (NCBI): domain Eukaryota; kingdom Metazoa; phylum Chordata; class Mammalia; order Rodentia; family Heteromyidae; genus Dipodomys; species Dipodomys spectabilis. The sequence goes on from NW_024871123.1 coordinate 736,779, forward strand.
ATCTGAAGAGCATGGTTCAAAGCTTGCCTAGTCAGGAAAGTCCTTGAGAAATTTAGCTCCAATGAACCACCAGAAAACCGGAAGTAGCTCTGTGGCTCAAGTGGTAGAGCACAAGAATGGACTTGAAGAGGTCAGGGACAGCACCCATGCCAAGACTTCAACTCCTTCAATAGACAACAACAACAAGAACAAAAGGCAGAAATAAACTAACATAGCTGAAGTAGAGGGCTGGGAATGTGCCTTAGTGGTAGAATAATTTGCATATATGAAATCATGGGCTTCATTTCTCAGGACCACGTCACTAGGACAAAGCCTGAAGTGGCTCTGTGGCTCAAGTGGGAGAGGGATATCATTCTACAAGAGAAAATAGGTACAGTACTCATGTTCTAAGGTCAAGCTTCAGGACTCATGCATATGTGTACATGCACACACACCTGTGCACACACACACCGTGGTGTGCACACATACACACTCACACACACATACACTCACAGACCAGAAGAAATGTTGTTACACAAAATGATAAAGCACTGGGATTCTGCAACTGAGCTCATGGTCAGCACCCAGGCCCTGTGTTCAAACCCAAAACCTAGGCACCCAGAGCCAAACTGGGAGAAGTCAAAGGTTCCAAACCTGATGAGCTTCACCAATCATAGATGTCAGGGAGCTTTGTGATATCCAACATGTGCTTGGATTTCCCAAGCCTCCGCAAACATAGGAGAGGCATCATAGGCCCAACATTGCCTGCAATGTATCGTTTCATTATGTTCAGTGCCCTAGTTGTCTGCCTGAAGGACTCCTGAATTATATTGAACACTGTAAATGAACACCAGAATATAGTCTCACAAAGGGAGGATAAGCACACAGAACTTGGCCTGCCATCGGAGGTGGCACAAATGAAGGTCTTCTATTAAAACAGAGCACTGGGGATACAGATCGGTAAGGGTACAAAGAGGTCTTATTCTCCTGACCTTCACTCATCCTCACTAACTGGCACAGATGGAGTTGTTACCGAACTGTACAGGAGTGAGGGCTTTTGTGTGCCTGTTCAGGCAATGAGAAAGTTTTCCTCCAGCAGGACTGTGATGCAGAGAAACCCTCAGGTTACACTGTGAACAGTGAGGGGACCCCCGGAACATGCACTATCTTGAAAGAAGTCTCTCTGTTATGAACTCATTGTACTGAATACAAATTTATTAGGTTGGTGCTATTCATCATAGCTACTCGGGAATTTCACCTACAAGAATACAATACATAGACAAAGACATGGAAGTACAGGCTCTTTTTGAGGGGGCAGGTCCTGGGGTGGAAAAATGAGCCTGTGCATGGTCCCTGAGCTCCTTTTGCTCAAGGGTATTGCATTAAGCTTGAGTCCAGCCCCACTTCTGGGTATTTCTGTGATCTCTTAGAAATAACTGTCTCATGGACTTTCCTACACTGGCTGCATTCAAACTAAGTTTCTCTAAATCTCAGCCTCCTGAGGACCTGGGATTGTAGACAGCAGCCACTGGCACCTTATTTCTTCTCTTCTTCATTTCTTAATCTGGACAATCTGACTTCTTAACAGGGTCATTCCCAAGGTTTTAATTTATAAGTAAACTACCAAATGTTCTTTATAGCTGCTTTCCCTTAGAAGGATTTTCTCTCCTCATCTTCCCCTCTGGTCACAGGTTTGAGGCCAAAAGTGAGAAATGAGTGTCACCAGATTTGGGAGAAAATATCCTCAGTACATGCCAGTTCTGTCATTTAGCATTGAGCTGCTGTGAATTTACTGTCTCAGTATATGAGGGCCGAAAGCTGGAGTGATCCTCATACAGTCTGCATTGCTCCTTTTGCCTATAAAATGATCTAATAATTATGAGTGTTTTGTGTCTCCAACATTAAGTGTCTAGAACCCACTAGGAGCATCTTCATGTGAAGGGTTAAAGTTTTGAGGCAGTGATCGCTTGTTGCTTGTTTCTAGCAGAGCAACACGTGCTGGTAATCCAAACACCTGGTTGGTTGTGTGCCTTTATAAACCCTGCAAATCTTTAGCTTGGGGTTCTCCTCCAAGGCTCTGCTGTGTGAGAGTATAGGATGAGTCCCAAGCAATAGTCCATTTAAATAAAACATTAAAACAGCTGTAAAGTCTGACTGTGGATGTTCTTCGTGGTGGGGATCCTCCAACCTGGGTATAACATATTAGTGGGGGCTCGTCCATGATCCCCCCCAAGAACCCCCCAGATCTCAGACTCCAAAGGTAAAACAGAGCTGTCTTTGTTAATTTGTCTTGTCCTATCATTTGTCTGTTTTACTTTCATTTTCCTTTGTGAGGATGGCCACTCCGATTCATAAGGGGTTGTTGAAGCAGAAGTGCTTGCACCACAACCCTGGAGCAACTAGGAGATGTCCAAGATCATCTTTTGGGGCGGAACCCCTCCATGTGGGGCAGGAGTCCTTTGAACCCCGCTGTCTGTGGTGGCTGGGGCGGTCCTTGGAACACTGCTGTGTGTATTGTAGGTCGGGGGTCCGTTCAGTTTTGGGCTGGAACTGACCAAGAGGGCCCCTGTTAGGAGGCCCACTGTGGCTCTGCTCCTTCTGCTGTTTGGCGTGAGTGTGAAACCCCATCGTGACTTTAGTCAGTGGACCAATTTGGGAGATCTCTACTTTGTAAGGCATTTTTTTTTTTTGTAACTGTAGGGCATGAGTGTGTTTTGTTTGTACTGTTTATTGTTTTTTGGACTGTACGTCTGACGGGACTGGAAACCATAGGCACCACTCCATCTAGCCCCCTAGACTTACAAAAAGAAACTGACACAGAGGGAAAGAAAATTACCCCCTGGTTTTTCAGGGAGATAACTTGGATGAAGAAATGTTTCCTCCCCCATACTCTCCTTCCCAGGTTCATTTTGCAGAACCTGTGAATGATCAAGAAGAGGAGGTAGCTATAGAACACTCGGCACCTGCCCTTAAAGTTTCTGAGGGGCCAGTCACTCGACAATGCCATCGTATCAATCCTCCTTCTAATGCACCTGTTTTTCCCTTATGCCCCATAGGTCCTGTGGATGCGGATGGTCAACAGCAACTCCAATATTGGCCATTTTCTACCAGTGATCTATACAATTGGCATACCCAAAATGCCCCCTTTTCTGAGAAACCCTAAGATTTAATTCGTTTGCTTGAAATTATTCTCTTTACTCATCAGGCCACTTGGGATGATTTTAGTCAGCTTTTACAGGTCCTTTTTACCACCGAAGAGAGAGACTGTATCCAAGAGGCAGCCCAGATATATATCCCTGGCCCCACAGGAGCACCTATCGGAGATCCTGCCCTAATCACTACCTATTTTCCTGAGATGCAACCAACATGGGACTACAATACAGTTGAAAGTAGGGAGCAACTCCTCATCTATCGCCAGGCTCTGTTGGCAGGTCTCAAGGTGGCGGATTGCCAAAGTACTAATGTGGCCAAACTTTATGATGTTAGACAGGAAGGAAGTGAAAGTCCAACAGCATATCTTGAGCGGCTCATGGAAGCTTTTAGTCAATATACCCGTATGATCTTGAGACCCAGGAGTCGGCTCAGATGATTATGTTTGCCTATATAAATCAAGCTGCACCAGACATAAAGTGAAAGTTGCAGGCTCTAGACAGACTTGGTGAAAAGTCTATTAGGGATCTCGGAGCTGCGGTGAAAAGGTTTACAATGAGAGAGAGAGATAGAGTAGCAAATACAGGAAAGGAAAGATAGAGAACGTGAAATTGAGTGTGAAAAGAGTGACCAGGCGAAAGAAAAGAGGCCAGACTTGTGGGACTCGCCACTATCGCATGCCGATCATACCTTGTTCACAAAAGGCAGCAGTTTCATTTGAGATGGTAAAAGGTACACCAGTGCAGCAGTCACAACGGACACTGAGATAGTGTAGGCAGAAGCACTCCCCCAGGGAACGTCTGCACAAAGAGCAGAACTAGTGGCACTAACAAAAGCCCTAGAGAAGGGAAAAGGGAAGAGACTAAACATTTACACGGACAGTTGGTATGCTTTTGCCACTGTGCATATCCATGGAGCCATTTACCCAGAGAGAGGGCTGTTGACAGCTGATGGAAAGGCTATTAAAAACGAACAAGAAATTTTAAGCCTCATCTGTGCCTCATGGGAACCAGTAAATATTGCCACTGTCCTGGACATCAAAAGGTAACTGATTCAATAACTGAGGAAATAACTTGACCGATCAGGCAGCTAAGGATGTGGATCTCCAGCCCAGAGCGGAAGTAGACCCAGGGCCATAAGCTTTGCCTCCTGAGCCTCAGTACTCTCAAGAAGACTTGGGGTAGATAAAGAAAATTTCCATGGACAGAGAAAGAAATGAAGACTGGAAGAAAACTGGTGAGGGGAAACTTATCTTGCCACAAAGATTGGGCAAGAGGATTCTTAGGAGAATCCATCTGGTCTCTCACATGGGAACCCGAAGAATGGAGGACTTGCTCCTAAACTCAGAAGTAAAAATCAGGCAAGGAAATCAACTCATTGAGGACATTGTTAAAAATTTTAAAGGCTGTCAGCTCACCAATGCCCCTAATCAACTGGTTACAAAAGGAGCTTGCCTCCATGGAGATAGGCCAGGTGTGTATTGGGAAGTAGACCTCACAGAAATTGAAAGTGGAAAATTTGGATATAAATTTTTGCTAATTTTTGTAGACACCTTTTCAGGATGGGTTAAAGCCTACCCAACAACGCATGAGACTGCGAACATCATGGCTAAGAAGATCCTGGAAAAAATCCAACCCAGGTTTGGCTTCCCATCCACCATCAGGTAGGACAATGGACCGGCTTTGTTCTCAAAAGTAATTCAGGGAATAGCCATGGCACTGGGGACGGATTGGAAATTGCACTGTGCTTATAGACCCCAGAGTTCAGGGCAGGTAGAAAGAATGAATCGGATTCTAAAAGAGACCTTAACTAAATTGGCCTTAGAGACTGGCCCAGACTGGGTATCGCTGCTTACTTTTGCCCTGTTTAGAGTAAGAAATTCACCCATTTAGCTTGGCTTTACTCCTTTTGAAATAATGTATGTACACCCCCCACCCATTATCCCTAGCCTTCAGACTGAATTGCTTGCTGATTTGGATGATATTGAATTTCTGTGTAAGCTTGACTATTTACAGCTGGTGCATAAGAGGATGTGGCCCCAGCTTAGAGCATTATATGATTCTGCTTCTATTCCTACCCCCCCTCCATTTGTATAAACAAAGGGACTGGGTGTTTGTTCGAAGGCACAACCTAATATCTCTGGAACCACGGTGGAAGGGACCTTACATGTTGCTAATGGCTACACCTACTGCCCTTAAGGTGGATGGCATTGTTGCTTGGACTCACTGCTCCCACACCAGAACGGCTGATCCCTTTGCCCTGGACAACCGTGAGGAAACATGGGAATTCTCCAAGCATCTTACCCAACCACTCTGCATACACCTCAAGAAAAGAAAAATGAACTGATTGTTATTGGTATTGTTGTTTAATAGTATGGTTAGGTCAGTTAAGGACCATACCCATTCAAGATCAAGAGCAGTTGGAGTTTAGTTTGGGGCTGGAGCCACAAAATTGTGTCTCAGGACCATAAGTCAATGGGGGGAATGAAGGGTTAAAGTTGTGAGGCAGTGACCACTTGTTCCTAGTTTCTAGCTGAGCATCACATGGTGGTAATCCATACACCTGGTTGGTTGTGTGCCTTTATAAACCCTGCAAATCTTTACCTTGGGGCTCTCCTCCTAGGTGCTGCTGTTTAGAGTGTAGGACAAGGCCCTAGCTGCAGCCCGTTTATATAAAACCTTAAAACAGCTGTAAAGTCTGACTCTCAGTGGTCTTTTTGGTGGGGGTTCTGCAACTGGGGTATAACAATGTTTCCATTTTTCTCTAGTACTCCTAGAGATTTAGACTAAGGGTTTGTGTGGAGCGGATCCTCAATGAATCCCTGAGGAAACCACTTGAAGCCTCCTCAGGAGAACGCCATTCAAGCCAGCCGAGCAGGAAAGTCTCTGAGACTATTTTCTCCAATAAACCACGAAAGAACCAGAAGTGGAGAAGTGGCCCAGAGGGTAGAGCTCCAGCTTTGAGAGAGAAAACTGAGCAGGAGATACAATCCAGACCAGGCAGGAAAGCCTGGGAATTGCTTATGTCCAATTAACTACCAGCTGGCAGGAAGTGTAGCTGTGGTGGAGGTAGAGCTTCAGCCTTTAGCAAAGCAGCTCAGGAACACATCAGTCCCTTAGTTTAAGCCCTGGGATGGCCACAAGAAAATTCAAAAAGGGAAGGTCAAGTTTATATATCAGTACCCTACCTACTTATGTGTGTATGTATATTACCTCCCATAGTGCAAACTCTGCTTTTATTTACTGGTTTATTTTTCAGATATGCTAGTTGTGCATACTGCATCATTCTCTTCATTTCAGGCCCATTGCTTTTTCTCTTCCAGGGTTCTAGGCCTGTGTCTTTATATGATGCATACTGAAGCTCTCAGCAGCCTTTATTTACATTTTATTATGAGGGCAATTCAGGAACAATCACAAATCAGTCAGGGGAAGAGCAGATCAGGTTTCTTAGAAGTAACCGGTATTCAGAAAAATAAACTTGAGAACATAAAATGCTAGCATACTTATGTAAAAATTGCTATTAAGGAAAAAATGAAGGGGCTGGGAATATAGATTAATGAGAGAATGCTTGCCTAGCATGCAAGAAGCCCTGGGTTGGATTCCGCAGGCACCAGTACACAGACAAAGCCACAATATGTGGTGTTGCTCAAGTAGCAGAGTGGTAGAGACAGTGCCCAAGCCTTGAGTTCAACCCAACAACTGTCAAAGAGATAGCTACCTAGGTAGGAAGGTAGGTAGAGAGATAGAAAGAAATAAAGAGAAAGAGAGAGAGAGAGAGAGAGAGAGAGAGAGAGAGAGAGAGAGAGAGAGAAAGAAAGAAAGAAAAAAAAGAAAGAAAAAAGAAAGAAAGAAAGAAAGAAAGAAAGAAAGAAAGAAAGAAAGAAAGAAAGAAAGAAAGAAAGAAAGAAGAAAGAAAGAAAGAAAGAAAGAAAGAAAGAAAGAAAGAAAGAAAGAAAGAAAGAAAGAAAGAAAGAAAGAAAGAAAGAAAGAAAGAAAGGAAGAAAGAAAGAAAGGAAGAAAGGAAGAAAGAAAGAAAGAAGAAAGAAAGAAAGAAAGAAAGGAAAGAAGGAAGGAAGGAAGGTAGGAAGGAAGGAAGGAAAGACTGAAGGAAAGAAGGAAGAAAAGAAAGAAAGAAAGAATATTGATAGATGAATCTGATTTTGAAGTCAGAAGGAAAGAAGGGAACACTTCCCAGTCATGAAGCTTTCTGCAGTGTGCCAGGACACCAGCATCGCCTTCACACAAACGCAGAGCAGGATGACTGTCTCTGTCCCACTTCTCAGGCAGCCAAGAACCCTAGAGTCAAGATGGCAGAGCCAGGTTCTAACTCAGGTGCTTGGAGACAGAAGAGAAATGGCCCTGCCCCTCCTTGGACTGGGGATTTGCATTAATGATGTGGAGCATGAAGTAAGGATAATGGATTGGTAGAGATTGAAGGACCTTCAAATGTGACAAATGGAGAGTCAAAACCCCACTCCATAAGACCAGAGAGCAGGGTTTTTTTTACTCTGTTCCTCCCCTCTCCCCCAGTAAACTGGCTCTCTATTGGTAACTTAAAGATAGCCTGAAGCTCCCTTCACCTGAGGGAGGAAGGTTAATTAGTCATCGTTTGAAGAGGCTGAGAAAAGCCTGACCCTGCTGTAACTCTATCAAATGTTTCAGGTTTCCCCCATTGCTGGCTGTGCCTGGAATGAATGAAATGGTTTCGCAGCTCACTTCCTTGTTGAGTGTGTATATTCTGCCTCCTAATCCTGCAGGCCTAGTTCTCTGCACCTAGCCTGGCATTTGAAACTGTTTTCTGTCCTTCAAATACAGTGTTACACTGGAGTTCTTCCTGCTAACAGAGCTAGGGCTTGGATTCTGAGAACTTCATTTGAATCCCAGATGGGTCAATAATATTTCTTTCCTTCTTCTGTAGCTCAAGAACTCCAAGAACATTTAGAGTGCAAGTAACTTCTCATCACCAAGGGAAGCACAGGAATTTCTTGAGCATCTGACCTTTCAGAACAGGAAGTCAGAGTGTCCTAGACTTCCCTGCCTTTGCTGGTTTCACGCAGTGATAGAGACCTCAGCCTCCTGAGCTAGCGTGATGGGCATGAGCTATTGGTTCTCTGCTATGGTCAGAACTGTAATGACATTGACAAGACAAGTTAAATGCTTATCACAAACGGCTTGGGGAACATATTAAGCCTTTCAACAGTGTGCCTTTCAGAACCCTGTAGGACACAAGTTTATAATGCTAGAGTCTGAGAGGCTGGGCTTATGGATGTGCTACAATTGAATCTTGAGGTCTGACTCCAATTCTGTGTACATCAGCATACATTTTCCAAAAAATATTCTCATAAATAGCAAATAGGAAAATTACTTTGATTATCCCTCACTCTTTTTTCCAGTTGTGTGTCTCAAACTGAAGCCTGGGTGCTGTCCCTGAGCCCTTCAGCTCAAGGCAAACACTCTACCACTTGATCCACAGTGCCACATGTGGTTTTTTTTGATGGTTCATTGGAGGTAAGAGTCTAACAGGCTTTCCTTCCCTAGGCTGTCTTCAAACTGTGATCTTCAGATCTCAGCCTCCTGAGAAAGTAGGTTTCCAGAGCCACTGGAATCTGGCATATTGTTTTGCCAGACCTGGGGCTTGAAATTAGGGCCTGGGTACTGTCTTTGAGCTTCTTTTTTCTCAAGGCTAGCACTCTACCACTTTAAGCCACACCACACTTTCTGGCTTTTTCTGAGTATATGGCACTGAGGATTCAAATCCTTGTATTCATGCATGCTGAGCAAACTCTCTACCACTAAGCCACATTCCCAGCTCAACCTTACAATTTTATCCCTGAACTTGCCTATCCACAAGAAAAGGCTTCTGAGTATAAATCATCTAAACAAATCCCTATAGGAAGTTGTCCAAAGATAAATAAGACGAAGCTCATACTGGGGACAGACTCTAACCATGTGATGACTTGACAAATGCCTCCATTTAATTATATATCATGTTTCAACACTTAATAAAGTATTAATGAAAATGAGTCAATGTACTGAATTATTGTGTATAATTTTATAATATATGTACACAACATAATAAATATTATGTGTATAACAATACTAAATACAATAAACAATAAAATGAATAAAATGAAAATTAAATACAAAATCAATAATAATAATCATAATATGAAATAAACATACATATGTACCTATATAGCTTATATTACACATGTATACAAATATTTTTCCTATTGCAGGGCCTTAATTCAGGCCCTGGGAACTCTAGCTTGAAAATCTTTTCCTCAAGGACAGGGAGCGTAGCCTTCACCCAAGGTGCAAAAGAGTAACTTGGACAGTGAGCTCAAATCCCAGCAATGGCAGAAATACTGGCCCCAGTTCCAAGAAAGTGACTTAATATTTGTAACAGAAACAGTTTTGTTTATTAAGTTCCATACTGAACACTGAAAAAAATCAGTGTAGAATTTTGTACAGCTATTCAGACATCCATCCCTTACCTCCAAAGTGCTTCTTGAGCACTACATAATATTGTTTTACGTTTTTTATTTTAAAAATTTGTACAGAGGGGCTGGGAAGGTGGCTCAGTGGTGGAGCACTTGCCTTGCATGCTTGAGGCCCTGGGTTCGATTCCTCAGCACCACATAAGAACAAAAAAGCCAGAAGTGGCGCTGTGGCTCATGGTAGAGTGCTAGCCTTGAGCTAAAGAGCTGAGGGACAGCGCCCAGGCCCAGCGTTCAGGCCCCACGACTAGACCAAAAAAAAAATTTGTACAGAGGGGTCACAGTTACATGACCAAGGTAATGAGTACATTTGAGCATTGTTGCCTCCTCGTTTGTTTTTCCCCTACCATCCCTTACCTCCCATCTTCACAACTAACTTCCTTGCTGAGGTCAGTGACTTACTTATTTATTTTTGGCTTGGCATGGGCTTTGAACTCAAATAATGGCAACTCTGCGCTTTCCGTCACATTTCTATGGATTCATCAAGACTCTGAGTTCTAATCCCAGACTAGGAAAGAAAACTGGC